>NC_081824.1:398193328-399393328 GCF_030867095.1 Alligator mississippiensis
TTTATTGTAACTAAAGCCCCCTCTACATGTGCAGGTAAAGGTGTAACTGGGTCTAATGCATGATTCACATAATCATACCTCCTCCCATGCCACAGAGAAACCAAGAAAGCCTGCTGCTGATGGGGCTCTAAGTCATGGCTGTACATGAGGCACAGCCAGAAGGGCTGTGCGAAATGGCCATGTCTCATTTCGATTTCAGATTTGGCCATATTGCAGGACAGTGATTCATGTTGGTGTTTTGGATCACTGTTCCATTTTGATATGGCTGAATCCATTTTGGAGTTTTGACACTGTTTTGGAGATTTGGCCATAGGCTATAAAGGGGAATCACTAAAATGCCTATAACTTTTCATTTCTTTTCTGATTCAGATAAAAATTGCAAGGATGGTAGCCCCTTCTGAGGGCATGAAGCCTGAGAATGTTAAAGGAGATAGATGCAGGGGTTTTTGTGAAGCTGCACCTCAAACTACTCGAAGCAAAACTCATGGCACGTATGTGTATTAAGGCTGAGTGAGATGAAGACAGCAGGCATGGTAGCCCATTCTGAAGGCATGAAGTCTGCCAGGTTTCAAGGAGATAGGTTCAGGGGTTTATGAGAAACTGTACCTCAAACTGTTCAGAGCAAAACTTGTGACATGTGTGACTTTGTGTGTGTGTTAAGGCGAAGCAGGGTGAAAACAGCAAGGATGGTAGCTGGTTAGATCTCCACCCACCCACCCACCTTTTTCTGGGCCAGCTGCCTGCCCCTTTTTATTCTGCCACGCCTTGATGGAAAACTGTTTCAGATGTTTCCCAGGTAGTAGGCTGCCCATTTAGGTATCTATTCTGCAGCTCCCTTACACTGCATCCCATGCTTTGCAGATTGCATCCTTCACGCCCTCCATCTGTGATCCCCTCTCTGGGAGCTTTGGCTTCCCCTTAGGCCCAGTCAGAATCTCGAGCCTCTTGCTTTAAGCATTTCTCACAGTGAACCCCTGGCCCTTTGACCCTGCCTTTGGGCCCTTGCTCCAGCATGGACAAATCAAGGGTACCTCTGATATCTTTTATTAGACCAACTGAAAAGTTGGAGAAATATGCCCTAGCAAGCTTTTGAGTTTAAAAACCCTTCATCAGCCTAAGGAAGAATCTAGTTGGGGTGTGTGTGCTCTTCCTGGATGGAATGAATAGTGAAGAAGCCAGAGGCTGGCATGCAATGCAGGTGAGAAAGCCAGTCAGTGAAAATGTAAACTGAGGTGTCAAGGAGTGAGGGACAGGCTGGGGGGAGGGGCGAAGGGGGATGTAGCAGGTAAAAGTGGAGAGGTACCTGGGGAGTCAGATGTCTGACAGGTTGTAGAGTATCATAAATCTAATGTCTATATTGAGTCCATGAGTTTTTGTATCCAGGAGTTGATGAAATGAAATAAAAAGAGCAGCTGATGGGACAAAAGGGGAAGATTTTGCAAATCCCCATATCCACATGTCTCAAAGCCAGTGTCCTAATTCTGGACTGGCAGGAGACCATTTCATTTCCTGTTTAACTTGAATGAACCTAAGGATGCACTTTTGATTACTCCCAAAGCCCCTGCCCCACCTTGTCCTTTCTTTCTTCTCACCTTTGATATACCTCACAATATACATGATCGGAAAGCAATCATAACTCAACCTAAAACTATATAGGGCTCTGGCAGAATTAAGACTTAATGGAATACCCCCCCCCCCCCAGCATAACTGATATTTTTGCCCACCAAATCATTATCAGCTGAACTTAATGATTTATGCATACAATATTAACAAATCTTTGATAGTGCATACCCTTATTTTGATTAGATATGTATCAAATGACACGTTATATCATAATATCTGAATATTAAATAATGAATATTTTTTCAGTTGAAGGCAAGATTATAACACAGTCCTGTGATTAAGTGAAATCAATAGAAGTTTTCTAGGAATTGGAGCTATTCAGAATGTATTGGGATGAGAGAATATGATTACTATATTAGATTCTTTTTCATAACTATATTAGCATAAATGAAAATAAATGAAAAACCCAGATTTTATCTGTGATGTGGAATATGTGACTGATTTTTGGTGTTTTTTTTCCTAGGTTTTGAAGTCACATCTAAAGATAAATGATTCATGCTTGTTTCTCTTAAATTTCTCAAAGTAGCATCTCTGTTGTCTGCAGGAACAAAATTCATGCTGTTGCAGTTGAATATTGTTTGTAACCCAATAATAAATAATAAAGTATGAACCTTAAGATAATCCCCTTTCCACTACTTAGATGAAATAGTGCTGCTTTTGGCAAGTAGCCTATTCATCTAGTAAAAGTGATTTCAAGGACTTTAACTAGTGTAAAATAAAATATAATTTCACTAAAAATTATGAGTTAATAAAGTTATATATCTTATAACTGCCACACTGATTCAAGCTAACTATATCAACATCTTGCTCTCAATAGTAGGATGTAGCATAATCTAGGGGAGGCACATAAGACACAATGAACTTGTAGAGTGATCCATTTTCCATCATACCCTCCTAGTCACCTGAAGTCGTAGTTTTAGGAATTTTTAAAATCTGGAGTTAAATCTCTGACTGTTGTGTTTAATAACCCTGATGGATTTATGTTCCATAGATTTACCTTATCATTTTCTGAATCACTTACAATGCTGGCCTCTGCAATATTTTGTAGGAATATATTCCACATGTTATGTATGTGTGGTAAAATACTATATATATTTTTTTAAACTGGCTATCCAAAATTAAATCAGTTGCCCCAATGGCATGGGCGATTGATGCCTCCCGAGTCGGGGGGGGGGGGCGGGGGGCACCAGATTGCTAACAGCAGGCGGGCCCAGTGGCCGATCACTTCCTGGGGAACAGGGGCATGTCCCCAGTGGCTGATCCCAGGCACATCTGCACACGCACCCCCATGGGGAGCAAATTTAGCCAGATAGCAGCAGCCAGGGGGAGCTCCAGGCCAACCTGGGGGACAGCCCTGGGATGGTAGGGTGCACAAGGGTTTAGCCTTGAGCTCCAGAAGGCAGGAGGGAGCTGTCCTGCCTCAGCAGGCAGCTATGTCCCAGCCAGGGGGAGATTGGGCTCACTCCCAGATGGGTGGAGGGTGAGCAGTCCTGGCTGGGTGGACAGCTGCCTCCCAATCGCATGGAGATTGGGAGAGCTGTCCTGGTTGCTACTTTATTGCTCAGTCACTCAGTCTTGTGAGATCTTTCTGTAATTCTTCACTATCAGCTTTGGATTTAACTACCTGAAATAAGTTTGCATCAGTTTTGAAACTGATAAATTTTGCAGCAGTTTTGAAACTGCTATTTTGCTAATTATTCCCTTTCACAGTTTATTTACGAATAGGTTTAACAATACAGGTCCAAGAACAAATAACAACAAAAGCTTGTTTACATTTCTCTATTGTGAAAAATGACCATTTAATCTTATTTTTAATGGAATGACATTGATCTGTTTGTCTATTTGCTTAATAACAACTGTAACTAGGAACTATTTGGATACCTCTTAGTTGTTATAATTGTTCTTTTAGGCCATGTATACAAAAAAACAAGAGGTGTGTGCGCACAACATTTTAAATGTTTTTGCACCACTTTAATGGTGTTGGTGTTTGCATGCCTCAGTGGCATATTGCACATTAATTTCAGCTGCTATAAGAAATTCAGTGGCGTAATGTGCTCTAAATGGCTTGGGGTGCAGCAACCTAAAACTCCTTCCTGGTCCCCACTTCTCCTTTAGACAAAAAATCACATGCATAAACAAGTTGTGCTTTTCTTACAGATATTTCTTAGAATAATTCTGTCACCTTTGTATAGAGTAACATCTTTATTCTGCTAGTAGTTCCTTTAATTTCATTGTAAGAACTTAGCACTCCTATAGGTGTGCAGGGAGCTTGCTTGAACAGGCTGGAAAACCAGCATGTCAGAGAAGATTCAGTTAATCAAGTCTACTGGAGCACAGAAATTGACATGCTCCACATTATGTGTATCAGCATCCCTGCATAGTCCCATGCTGAAAAAACAGTGGTAGAGTGTTTTGAAATAAAACACGTACAATGAGCTTTAGTTCAAAGAACACTACCACCATTTTTTCAGCACAGGAGTGTGTGGGGATGTGACATGAAGGCACTTCCATTTAGCATGGCTTACTAATTAAAGTGTCCAACGCTGCATCCTGGAGCACATGTAAAAATGCTCTTGTAGACTTATGGATCACTGCAGAAGGTTAGCAAAATCAAATCCATAATGACTTTGTACACCATATATTTTGCCTTGGAACTACTGAATTACCAGAACCAGACTGATGTATACTTCATTGATCAACCTTAAATGAATAATTAGCTAAAGACCCCTCAAAAATTATAATGGCCAAAACCTTTCCAAAGACTTTGTATGAAAAAGCGGCATTTTGGGGAGAGCAAGAGAGTTTCACTATATGTTAAGATTCATTGGTTTATTGTAGTTAAGTTAACAGAATCAGTTTAAAGAAGGTAAACATTTAAGAAAGGTATATTCATTCAGGAAGAGAGAAGCCATTATTTTTTAAAGAAATGTTAAAAAAAAAGCCAATCTTTGTTGGCATTTTAATTAGACTAACAAAACTTGTGTCCTTAGGATGTTTGATTAGACCAAAGCAAAACACATAATTAAAATCTGGTTGTGTTCATGAGCTTTATTTTTTTTTCTTTTCTGAGAAGATACAATTTACTGTCTTCTTATTTATTCATTATCTAAAAAAGAAATGTTTATTTAATCTGCCCACATGACAAATAAAATCCAATCACTTATTAAATTACAGCAGCTAATGACTGAAGGTGTGGCATCTTGGGACAACCTGTCTGACAGGCAAACTTCATTTCAAGAAAATAATAAAGAAGTACCTTAATCTGATAAAGCTTGAAAGAATAGGAAGAGGTTAATTAAAGCAAAACAAAAATGCAAAGAATAAAGCAAGGGGGAAAAAAAAGTATTAGGAGTACACAAAAAGGAGACTTTTAAAGTAATTTAGCAAATAAGCTTTTGTTCTGTAAACTTGAAATAAAAATGCTTAAGAACAACTCTTGGGAAATCAATAGGAAAGTCAGTTACCTTTCTCTTCTTTGGTGCTTTTGAGAAAAACAGATATGATTATACGTACGTATTTTATATTTCTTGTATCTGGAAATGAGCCAGACACCATTAAATAAATAAATAAAACCTTTTACAATTGTGGCCTCCTTTGGCTATACATTTCTATGGGCATATTTGCTACTTCTCCAATAGTAACTGTGAGAGTAAAATCATTAGTTCCATTTCCCCTAGCATTAACATGTTTCCTCTTGGAGAAAGGTCTCCCCTGGGAGGCAGTTTCTTTGGCTAGAATGAATGCCTGTATGCTTCTATTCAACCTCTCCATGTTCGAAAAGAGTTGAAGAGAGAGGACTCTGGTCTGGGGAAGGTGGGGGAGCATTTCTCAGAGTCTCAATTCCTTCTGAACATGGAGTTAAGTTGCTGCTGCCCTCCAGCCCCAATCTTTCTTGAGATTATGGGTCTGGGGAATGGGTGTGGGGGACCGCCCCACTGCTCCAAGAGATTGAGAATGGAGTGGAGGAGCAGCTCCTTATTGCTTTACATGCATTCCCCAGATTGGGACGTCCCTGGTCTGGGGAATGGGCAGGTGGAATTGCCCCACTGCTCCCTTTCCTCCCTTCATGATTCCTCAGACCAGGAGCACTCTAGTCTTGTGGGGAAGGCACAGGCTATCTATCCTACTGCTCCACCACTCCCCACCAACCCCTGGGAATAAAAGGAGTGGAATAGTTACTACTGCTGGTGTGCCTCCCAGATCTGTATGCGGGGGGAGGGGGTCTGAAGCCAGTGCTGCACGACTCTTCTTGGTGGGGGCTGGGCTCGGGGTGGGTGCCAGTGGTGCTAGGAGGGGTTGCAGCCACCCCACATTTTGCCAACTCTCTCCCCACAGCCCTGCACCACCAGGCACAGCTCAGCTCCATGTCCACTTCCATCCATGCACCAAGAAGAGCTGAAGCTGCACCGGGTGGTGAGCAGCAGTGGCAGTGCTGGGAGCAGAGCTATGGTGAAATTTGGGGTGGCTGCAGCCCCCTCCCAGTGCCTGGTCTGAGCCTACCCCCAGCAAGAAGAGGCCCATGCAGTGCTGGCTCCAGCCCACCCACCAACCCACCCCATGCAGATCCGGGGCTAAACCCCACCCCTTCCAGAATGCAAGCAGGGATGGAAACCACCTCCCCACCACAAGCTGCACCTCTGTACTATTCCCCCATCCTCCTAGGCAGTACCTGCTCCTGCCCCTTCCCTCTCTCCCCCACTGCAGGGGACATTGATCTGCGCCCCCACACCACTTCCCTCCCCCTTCCCCTTTCCCCATAACAGACTTACCACCTGGAGGAAGTTGTATCAGATATCGGATCGGTATTGGCCAATATGTTTCCTTAAATATCAGCTATCGGTATCAGCCCCCAAAATCTCTATTGGTACACCCCTAATTAATATATGGAGTTTTAGGAAAGGACATCCATAGGATTAAGATTAGTAGATCAGGACCAGAAAATACAAGGAAAACACCTAACGTGTAATTTAAGTATTCACTCCAGAGAATAGGACAAATATGTTCCCTGGAAGAGTAAATATATGTTTTTCTTTCAAGTCACTATTTTCATTACAGTATCTTAGTTTCATAGTTGGTAGGGTCGGAAGGGACCCTAGCATATCATCAAGTCTGACCCCCTGCCAATGGCAGGAAAGAATGCTGGGGTCAAATGACCCCGGCAAGGTGTCTATCTAGCTTCCTTTTAAAGACCACCAGGGCAGAAGCGAACACCACTTCCCTTGGAAGTTGGTTCCAGATCCTAGCCACCCTGGCTGTGAAGTAGTGCATCCTGATATCTAGCCTGAATCTACTCTCCATCAACTTACAGCTGTTATTCCTTGTTACTCCCAGTAGTGCTTGGGGGAACAGGGACTCACCCACTGCCTGCTGGTCTCCTTTGGCCAGTTTATAGATGGCCACCAGATCCCCTCTCAGACTTCTCTTGTGGAAGCTGAACAGGTTCAGGTCTCGTAGCCTCTACTCGTAGGGCCTGCCCTGCTGAACCCCTGATCATGCGGGTGGCCCTCCTCTGGACCCTCTCAATGTTGTCCACATCCCTCCTGAAGTGCGGTGCCCAGAACTGGATACATTACTCCAACTGAGGCCTGACCAGTGTCATACAGAGGGGGAGGATCACCTCATTGAACCTGCTCGTGATGCATCTGTGGATGCATGACAACGTGCAGTTAGCCTTCCTGACTGCATCCCCACATTGGCAGCCCATGTTCATTTTGGAGTCTATAATGACTCCAAGATCCTTTTCTGCCCCTGTGCTGATAAGAGGAGAATTCCCCAGCCTGTAGGTGTGCTGCTGGTTCTTTCTCCCTAGGTGCAGTGCCCTGCACTTGTCAGTATTGAATCCCATCTTATTCTCATCCACCCACCCCTGTAACCTGTCCAAATTTAGTTGTAGCCTATTCATCCCTTCTAGCATGTGCACTACAGTATTATTTTGGACTTTATTACAGAAACAGAAATAACAGGAAAGAAAGCTATACTGGGCACTGGTTGTGGAATTAAATAAACATAACCAAGTTGGAGGAGAATGTTTTCAACTTTAGAGAGAGTGATCCCACTGGCTGTGGTTATCCATTGAGGAGCAGATATGATACCTGAGGTTTGGGCACCTTTATTTCCCCTTTCCCATGTCGGGTGAGCAGAGGGGATCCTGAATAGGCCTTCTTTGTTACGGTAACAGCTACTGAATTGCACCTGTCTCAACTTAGGTGCAAGACAACCATTATACTACCACTGCCTTAGAGCAGATTCATGGCTGAAGACTGCCAATTCACTAGTCCTGTTTCCATCACCGCTGGCCCATTGCTTCAGGGCTTTTGAAGGTTGATACAGAAGAGCATGTTTTTTCCTATGGTAGAAGCTTGAGCATGACTCTTCAACACGAGGAAGCTGGAGCACAGAAACAGCAACCACACCATCTTGAAAAGGAGGAGATCTGAGCCCAGTGGCAAGGGGAATCCAAGAGGACAGGAGACCTTCATCTTGTTTCTGCCTTCTTTGAGATCCTGACATCATTTTCTGCCTGATCTGCCATTGAAGACTTGGGGTTAGACCATGGTTTGTTTGGATCTTCCCCTCAGACCTGTTCGCCCTTGTTGATACTGCCAGGAGTGTGAGAGACTGGGCATCACAACCTTTAATTTTTGTTAAGGATCTTAAGAATTCAGTGGTTTGTTTTCTGGCAAGTGTTATCTATATAAAAATAGGAAAGAATTTGGCTGAACATGTTTTATGTAGGTCACAACCTGAGCAAAACTAATGCCATTTTGAAGGGAAGAGCAGTACTGTGTAATTGGGCTTGCAAAATCTCTCTAGATAGATAGATAGAATTTAAAATATGTGTAGTCCATATAATTTTGTTTTTTATAAGGTAGCAGGCTTTGTGGTAAGACATAACAAAGATTAAAATTAGAATTTATTATTTTATTTTGTAAGAGTACAATTTTTGGTGGTGAGATTAAGAAGTGTATGTGTAATATGGTTTTAAAATTGAAAGCACAAGCTGCAGGAATTCAGTTTCATTTGAACTTCTGAGAAGAAATAGCTCCAGGAAAAGTACCCCATAATTCCTAATTACTTGAAGATAGACCAGCTATCTGACCAAAGAAGTTATCAATCAGGAAAGCAATTATCTACAAGAATGTCAAATACATTCTTTTAAGGGTACTGTAGGGTGCTGTGCAATATTAACACTGTTAACATACAATTCACAGGATAAACCCAGAGGGTGGATCTATAAGTACAATTAATGCAAAGTGCTAAACTCCAGAGCTGTTTGAGCTGGTGTACACTGCTCCCTGACACAGTGTCTACACATGTGCCAGGGACAGCAGCAATATGAGCTGAGGCGGTGGAGGCCTGAGCTGGCAACATGCTCGGGAGGTCATCCCTAGGATTAGGGTAGTGGCGTTAGTTGATGGAAGGGCTGGCTGGGGCAAGAGAGTGCTGAAAGTATGGAGCTATGGGGTTAAGTGGCAGGCAGGAGTTTGGCCCCTACTATCTGGGCTGACCGGGCACAATTTACACCCATGGTCACTGTCCACACATGAATTTTATCCAGTTAATTACTCCTCCATAAGACAGTACTGTCCCCAACATAACTATCTTACAGTGGAGTTAATTAATTTACTGCATCCTAATACCAGTGCACATGTAGATGGTGATGCTTACTGCGGAGCTAATTAGTCTGCTCATTAGTCAAAAACATTTCAACTTGTTCTGGTCTTTCTGAGTTCTTTGCAACAAAAAAAATTGCTTTGTTATTTTTTATAATAAAAAAATTGAACTGATATTTTCCAAGGGGTGTCTTGAGTCTAAGCAGGGACGCTTTGAATTTGAAATAGTTGAGAACCACTGAGGTAAATCCATTTAGGTAGCTATGATTTTAGCAACATGGACTCTATGGTTGCTCTGTAATAAGTTCTTTGTTTTAATAGCTGGGTTGTAGGCTTCTCCTTTTGTAAGTCATAAGGATCAAACTTAAACCCTAAAGGGGAGAACTCATAGAATATCTTTGGTTGTACTTGCTGAGTTAGAATGTGCTTTTGTGGGAATATTACATTTATCATAAACAAAGTAAGAGCAGTGCTTAAAAACCTAGTAATTTTCCACAAATAGAATACTGTATGGCTGAATATACTTCCAAATATTTTGTGTGCTATACTTAATGAACCACAGCAAGCTAGCCTTGGAGGTAAGCAACACTGCCATTGGGTATGGCCTGGCAATGTTAAATGTACAAGGATGTAGATTACATCCTTACAGGAAAAAAAACAACCAAACACCCAACAATGAACAGTACTGTGATAAAGCTATAAAATCTTTTTTTTTTTTTTTTTTTGTGATGGAACTATAAACTATAAACTCTCTTTTTCTGCCTAAACCAGGAAATATATACACCATTATGCTTTTGTAAGTTTTAAATATTAATACTATGCAATCTGATTTTAAGTAAAACAAAAGAATAGTTTTACAGTTCATAATTTGCAAATGTTAGGGCTCCTCTACATATGAGTGCAAAGGCATGATGGTATCTATCTAATGTGCAATCCACACAATTGCTACATATGCATGGCAGGAGGCACAATTGTGGGATTGTGCATTAGATCCCATTGCACCTTCTTATTGGTGCAGGGGAAGCCCGATTTGGGCTCTCCCTGCACTGGCAAGAACCAAACTGCTGCAGCTGGGAGCCTCTTCAGTTGAGGGTCTCCCAGCCATGGAGGAGCCCCATGCACTTCTAGGGCTGGGGGATCATGGCAGCCACAATCCCACAACCCCAGAGGTTTCACACATCCCCAAGGCTGGGAGATCATGCTAGCTGCAATCCCAGTCCTGGGAGTTTTACACCCCCCCAAGGCTATGGGACCATGACAGTCATAATCCCACAGCCCCAAGGGTTTCAGGCACCTCTGGGGCAGTCGAATTCCTGGGTTGCCAGGACTTTGTTGGGTCCCATCACCCAGCATTGGCAGCTGCCAGATTCTGGGTCCCTATGCTGCTAGGCCTTAGAGTCAGCAGCTGGTGTGGCTAAGAGTGCCCCAAGTTATGACATTCCCAGCCCTGGTGGCACATGGTGCACCCCTGTGGCTGGGAAACCCGTCACCTGACAAGGCTCCCAGCTACAGGGGAGACCTGCTATATATGCAAATTAAAACTCAACAACAAACAACTATAAAGTTAGTACATATTTTCAAGGTCTAACTTTATAGCTGGTTGGAGGTTTTTCTGGTATGATAGCTACTTTGCATATGTAGCTGGTCTGTAGGTAATTGTGCAAGTAATCAGTTAATTATATGATACCTGTGACATGTAGTGGGGGACTTAGAAAAAAAAAAAAGTTTGTTTTACTACTATAAGTTACTATTGAATTAAAAAGTTAAACACAACATAAATCTTTTTTTGTAATATTTTTAAACTGAAGTTATTAAACCTACAGACCACAAGATGTAGAGAATATATAGATGATAAATATATCTACCCGACCGTATGAAAACTACAACTACTTCTAAATAAGTGTCTAGATAAAATTGAAGGTCCACTGGGCCTGAAGAAGCAAAATTCTCTTCTAAGATGCCCATCTTCTGTAGGTATTTGAGGTATTTAATAAATTTAAGAGGCTTGGGGCATAATTCTATTTCACTGCTATATGTGTCAGCCAAAAATACCTTCTTCTTCATTTTGTGAAACAGCCTGAATCATGCTTACATGTCTGTCATACATGACTATATTTTATCTCCCTGAGACCAAGAGTGCCCTACTACACATTCCTGAAGACTAAGAACTCCCCTGACAATATTTATTCTCACTGTGATTCAATTTCAGGAAGAATATACAGAAATACTGTGTTAACCATGAAATAGTAACATGAAAAATGCTGAGATTGTAGATAGCTCCAAGCCACAATGAGTAAGTGCTTGTCACTGAAATGAGACAGTAGAAGTCCATCTTCTTTGAACCCCATGATTCTTTTCTTCTTGGCTGCCCAGTGGGTCTCCTTTAGAGGAGGAGGTTGACAGATGCTTACAGCCATGTCTGCAACAGCTTGTTGGTATCAGCTGGGACATAGTAAATTTGCGCTCAACCCCCTTCAGTGCTGTTGGGTTATTATTCAGGTCTCCCATGTGTGGGCAAAGGCTCTAACCACTAGAGAAGACAGAGGATGTTCAAAGAAAATGCAGGTCCCTTACTGAATGCAGAAAGCAATCTAGTTATGGATGATGCAGAGACAGCTTAAATATTTAATGCTTCCTTAATTTAGTCTTCACAAATAGAGTAATCTACCAATGACAAGTGCAGCTGGGAGCAAAGATAAGAAGAGCCAAATAGCTTAGAGTATTGGTGCTCAACTCATCTGGCCTTGCAAGTGACATGAATGGCAGGGGGCTGTCTGCAGGCCAGATCTGAAATGTAGAGGCACAGCATCTGTCCCACAGGACGGGAATTTGGCAGTGGCAGATTAATTGGGACTCCTTCAAGCAGATGATGCAACTCCATGTTTTGGATCTACCCCATGAGGCTCCCATTAGGTCCATAAATTTGCATCTCCAGGAACTGTGACAATAAATGTTGCCATAGTTTGACATGCGTTCTAATTTCTAGAGCTGTGGGGAGCCCCATGGGCTTAATCCAAAGTACATATCCATGTCAATCTGTTCAGTAGGGCTGCCCACAGGAATGATTGTAGGAGGAGTGGCAGCTACTGCAGCTCCAGAAGCCCACAGCAGTTAATGCTGCTGACACCAAATGTTAGCCCCATGGTTCAGGTGATGCAGCTCCATGCTTCCTCCCTTCAAGAGGAAGAAAGGAATAAAGAGCAGCTGCCTTCCTATTAGCCTGCCTAGTGGTAAGCCCTGCTAGGACTCTGCTCTTACCACAGCCAGGCTGGCCAGCAACGATGCAGCAGCTCTATTGGCCATGTGGATGTCCCTGTGGCCAGACCTAACAATCAGCTGACAGGTGGGATTGAACAGGGGAAAGCTTTATTATGGATGTACATCCAGCAGAGCTGTGCTGGCCATTTGCCTAAGACACTTGTAGCACTGCAAATGAACACCTGTCCATACCCTAAGACTATAAAATCAATTTTGGTGTCTACCAAATGGTAATTGGTATTTTTTTTATTGTAAGGTTGCAGTGGTGTAGCTGTGATAATTAGGAAAATATGAGAAGTAAGGGTTTTCTGTGATAACTTTTACTGGACCATCTTCATTTGTGCTCTGGACTTATAGCTGGGAGAGATGTTAAACAAGCTTTCAGGCATAAAGTGCCCTTAATTTTTTACGGGCATTCATATCAAGCATTGTATCATGTCAGCATAATGCTTGCATATGAAGCATTGTGCCATTAAGTGTGTATACGCGCGAGCGCCCGCACACACACACACACACACTATGCAGGGTGTTTATAAACTCCTTGTGCAACTTTAAACTTCAATAACTTTGGATATAGACAGGATAGACGCAAACTGTAAAAAGCGATTGAAAACATAATTCATTAATATTTTTAGGATAGTGCAAGCTACAAACAGGGCAAGGATGACAAATGCAATTCATGAAATCACCCAGAAACAATTGGCAAATGTTTCCTATGAGTTGGAAAATCAAACTGAAAAATGTATCACGAAAGATGGTGGTTATGCTGAAGTCTACAAATTTCAGCTGTATTGTAATAAGCCTTAATAAATTATGCTTTCTATCACCATTTACAGTTTGGTTCTATCATGTGTACATGCCTCCAAATTTATATAATTGATGTTTACTAAATGACAGTGCTTAATGACACACATGCATATAAACATATATATGTATATATACTTGTGTGTGTGTATAGAACTATATACATAAATAGAACTTTTACATATATATAAGTTCTAGTAGAATTAATTTAAACCATTTTCTCTGTTTCTTTTGGCAATTAAATACAATGAGAATACTCTAAATATTGCCAGGAAAATAAATTCTAAATTTCAGTCAAAATTTAGTAATAATAATTGATTGGGGTTGATAGCATATCATTCTCCATTTCATCTCATTACAAAGTCAACAAAAGACATTTTTACCAGATACTCAAAGATTACAGCTGGGTTGAGTATATTTTCAATGTTAATATTAAAAGAAAAAAATCACTGACCATTTTGAACGAATAAGAAATTTATAGACAGACAAGGTTCTTTGGGTGAATCTGATATATTTTATTAGACCAACTTAAATAGTTGAAAAAAAAAATCCAGAATGGTAAAATACAGACCATGTTGTATAAGAAACTCACAGACCAATATACATATCTACACAGAACCAGCCATGATCCTAAACACACCAAGAAAGCTGTGATATACAGCCAAGCCCTTAGATACCACTTAATTTGCACTGAGGAGAACACCTGGGATTGCCACGTCACCAATCTTAAAAAGGCTTTCACCCAACAAGGACACTTCTCTAGAGAGAGAGATTGCATGTTTGAAAGAGCCACTCGGACACCACATGAAGAATTGCTGCAACAGAAGAAACCCCACCACGAATCGCACACCACTGGTTATGACATCACCCCTCCCTTGAACCCATATGGAAAATCCTCAAACAATTGCAACCCATACTAGAAAGAAACCCTCTTCTTAAAGAGATCTTCCCAGAGCCACCCAGCCCAGCCTTAAACAAGCACTGAACCTCACTAACCTCATCACCAGAAGCAAACTTCCTCAGGCCCAGAACACACCAAATGGATCCAGACCGTGTCATGACAAGAAATGCAAAATCTGCCAACACATCTCCACCACCCCCACAATTACTACAGCCCACAACAGAGCCATCAGTATCCCTGCGTCTTACTACTACACCTCCACAAATATCTCATTCAATGCACCTAATGCTCTGATGGAAAATACGTAGGAGAGACCAAGCAACAAGTGCTCACCAGAATGAATGCACACTGGAAATCTATGAAAGACAAGAATACCCTATTTCCTGTGGGGGCACATTTCTCACAAGAAAACTACTTTCTCTCCAATCTCTCCGTTCGAATCCTCAAAGGGAACTTACAAAACACTTCTCACAGACAAGCCTATGAACTCCACTTCATCAACCTCCTGGATACAAAAAATCATGGACTAAATATAGAAATTGGTTTTATGACACATTATAACCTGCCTGACAGCTGACTCCCCGGGTACCTCTCCACTATTTAACTGCTACATTCATCCCCCTTTTCTCTCCTCCATTCCCCAGCCTGTCTCTCACCCACTGACTCCTCTTTTTACATCTTCACTGACTGCCTGTCTTGCATGCATACCAGCCCAGCCTCTGGCTTCTTTACTATTCCTTCCATCCAGGAAGAGCACACACCAACTGCAGAGGCTTCCTCAGCCTGACAAAGGGTTTTTAAACCTGAAAGCTTGCTAAGAATTTTTTTCCAACTATATAAGTTAGTCTAATAAAAAATATCAGATTCACCCAAAGAACCTTGTCTGCCAACACGGCTAGAACATACTACTCTAAGAAATGTATAAACATGTAAATATTTTTTAAGGCTGAAACCCCTCTGTTAAGGGAAAATATATAGTGCTCTACTATATAATGAGAGCATATACACATTACCCTATGGTGGTGTAGTGACACACTACGTTGCTGTACAACACTACGTTACTGTATGGCAACTTAGTGATCACATAGGTCTACACATGAAATCTAAGCGTGCAGTGTGTGCACGGTGCATTAGCCACCATGTACTGAGCCATGCTTTAGTACTTCCAAAAGAAAGTAATATAGCTTGGCACCCTAGCAACATTGTCATACAGTGAAGATTCACATTATGTCACCTCAAACAGATCATTGACTGTTAGGCTTACAGAATAATCCGGTACTACCTAATAAAGTAATCAGAAACTGTAATATTTATAACACCTGCATGAGATGAAATTTGGTTACTAGTAAGGTAACCTAAGCTATATATTTTATATATACAAGTGACCCCCTTGCCTACATAGCTTTTTAGTAAAAGTGCATCTCTGTTGCTCACTGCTTTCTTGTGTCCTTCCACCCCTTCACCTTTTGTAAAACACAGTCTGGTATTTTGGCTTTCATGCAAAAGTTACCACAGTTACTAAAGCCACACAATATAGACCTTTGTTATACTTCCCAAAGGATGGGGTTTTTTATGATTTTTGCCTCAAGGTGGACTGAAGCTAGCAATTCATTCCTCCTTAATTTTTGAGGGTTCATTACTTCCACTCACTATCAGTTTGGGCTGGATTTGAACTAGTGGTTTAAGGAGTAAATGCAATATAGCTGCCTAATGAATGACAGAGTCTATGCTTTTCCTTTTTTTTTTTTTCTTTCAATTTTGCATGACATATAGCACCTAGGTGCAATGGTGATAAGTGAATTTCACATAGATGGATGAATAGCTAGAATCCATGTAAATAGTTTTTCAAAGATAAAGGGATATGTTAATCCTTTACAGAGGATCTAAAATGCTTATCCTTTGTACATATTCTGTTTTCTTCTTTTCTTCTTTTTAGACATGGATGAGATTACTACATCTTCATTGTAGAACATACAAGGTGGATAAAAAGGTAGGAATACTGCTTATCAACCTACCTTTTACAGTATAGAATATTTGTATATGTGTGTGTATTCTAAATATATATATATATATATATATACACATACACACACATACTTTTTATCTATATATATATATATATAGATACACACACATATGTATATTTATCTAAATATATATATTATATTATACATATACATATATATATATATATATATATATATTTAGAATACACACACAAATGTGTATGTGTGGGTATTCTATTTAATGTCCTAATAGCCTTACACATATTTAAATAAGTCTGTATTAGCCCTGCCACAAATCCATGTTTCAATTACTTGAGTATCTTTCTCTTTTTTAACTGACTGGCAATAATTATAAATAAAAATAACAAGTAATTTTCTTTGATATGTATTAGGGACATATTACTGTCATATTTTGTTGAGACTGGACAAAAGTATTCTTGAAAGTTATAATTATCAAATAAATCAAAACATCTTTACAAAATACAGTGTTAACAATTATACCTTTAAAATGAAGCCCTCGAACATCTATGCATAGTTTGAATGAGCTGCTCATACAAACAGCACGGAAGAGATGAATAATATTTTCTTAACAAGATGACAGACGTTCTGTTGCCCTGATCCTAAGATGTGGAATGAAATGGAGATATAATTAAAAAAGATAAGTAGTGGAATGCTCCTAAGGAAGAAAATTGTCTTCAAATTCTGTAGTGATACCAATTAAATTCCTGAAAAGTTTGCACTTCAGCAGTGATGTGGAACTCCCAAGCTCAAACATCATCAACATTGAAATGACCTTTTTTGTCTAAAAGATATTCCTTTCAGAGCTATTTGCTCACATATACTGCCCCAAGTTCCTACAGAGAATTGAGGATAGTGTTTGTATGAAGGAATGCAATGCCACCGTATGCCCAGCAGGCTTAAAACTGCTGAAATCTTGGCCTGTAGAATTCATTAGAGTAAAATGTGTTTTAGCCTATCCTGAATGTTCAGCAGCAATAATAAAATAGCCATGGTCTCAAGATACAGGAGTGTAATTTTCTCTTCGTTATGAACTATAATTGGTGAATATATTAATATTTGCAGCTTGCAAGGGAAGGAGCTATCACTTATTAGCTTCATAAATATTTGTAACTGCTTTGCAGTCTTCACTTACATGAAAGGTATGACATTCGAGTGCCGTGGACTGGAAGGAAAGAAATGTAATATTGTTCTTAGACAGAAAACAAATGTTCCCCCAGCTAAAAGGATTATAGCCAAGAATCTTTCCCAAGGACAAAATTACAGCTCCATATGCATTTATCAGAGAGAGGATTTTCTATAAAGTGTACCTCTCCTCTATAGGTGGTACAGAATACAATTAATTAATTCTTAGTATTAAAATGAAGCAGACTTTTATTCAGGGGATTAATAAATAGCATGCAGACTTGATGCATAGCCAAACCCTCCTTTATTTTATTTTTGGACGATATACTGCCTTTTTTCATAAATGCATAATCATTAGTAAAAAGGCATTAAACAAATGTTTTACAGAAATGAAAACAATTCTGATGCCAAATCGGTTACGCTTTAGGCAAACATGAGGATTTTTTTTTTTTTAAATAGTATTCCTGCTGATTTTATTTTCATTAAAAAATTTTACTGGCTGTCTTTGCCTGCAATATGCTCCTAGTGGTAATAACAAAAAAGCTCTAGTTTTAATAATTGCTTATTTGATTTATGAAAGAGTTATTCCAGTAATGGAATGCTTTTAAAGTACATCTTTCCCTTCTTGGTATCCTCCACAAGCAAGCAGTAATTGGTGGCATCTTTGCTCCATATTCTCCAGAGCATTGAGAAAGGTGTAGAAATTTGCATTTTTCCAAGTACCCTCTTGGCAACGGACTTCTTGGTTCTGAATCCAGCCAGATTCAGATAAAAATCCAATCCCGGAGGTAAGTGGAAAACACGCCTTCTTCAAAATGTCAAGTCATGCATGCATCTGTTCCATTCATTACATTCATGAGGTTAAAGTGGTCAGGGCAAAACAATATAAATGAAATATAGCAGTATTCATCTGCTGTATGTCCAGGTATACCCACAGGTTTATTTTATGCCAAGCACAGATTGTAGAATGTATTCAACAGGGGTAAAGAATGCTATTAAACAGAATAGCTAAGAGACAGTTTCCTTCCTCAGAAGATTAACATGGAATTTGCCTATCCTGCCACACTGACTTCTCAGGCTCAGATAGAAATGAAAAACTAAAATGAATGAAGAGTATATGTGAAATTACACACCAAAGATTTTTAATCAAAAAGAAAATACTTTCCAGGTTCCAGAATTAGCTTTATTCTTAGATGACCAAAATACTAAAAATAAACAGACAAGTAAGAAAGTTCAAGCTACAGAGTTTTACGTGCCAAATGAACTTTTATCTTCCCATGGAATACAACGGGCATTATTATCAACTACTTTTATTCTTTCCCAATAACTACTTTCATTTCTTTTCTTCTTTTTGTAAACTAAATTTAAAGACTATTTGATTGACATCAGAAAAGGTAACTGGGATTTCTTCATCCATTGGAGTTCTAATGTCCTGTATAGTTTCTAGTTAAGATTTACTTCCTTGAAAGGAAGACTGTTGCTCCTTTCAAGTTACTTCTTGACTACCTGGGCATCTAATTTTATACAAAAAATCTCTAGACATTACAGACCATTGTTCAATAGCTAACATGTTGGATTGGGACCCAGAATACCTGGGCTGCTTGTACATGCCACAGAAGTTTAATTCAGTTTAGTTCTCCGTAATTGAAACGTAGGGTTTTTAAAAATACTGCTTCAATTTAGGGAGAATTAAACTGAACTAAACCCAAATGGTATGTACACAAGGGTGAGGACCCAATCCTTACCTGCCTCCTTGGTGCCGGGGGTGCGGGGGTGAGCTGCCAGTGGGCCAAGCGGGCCCTGAGCTGCCTGGGGGCCCTCTAGGCAGCACCCACCATGGGCACCTGGCCTGGGCATTCCTGGGTACACTGCAGCTGTGGTGGGAAGCACTGAGCCCCCTGCACAACTCAGGCAGGCAGGCTCTGGGGAGAAAAAAAAATCAGGCTCGCTGCTTTTTTCCCTTCAGTGGAGCCTGCCTGCATGGGCTGCCACTGGGTCCCACTGCCCCTGAGCTGCATGGGGCCCACCAAGCCCTGAGTACATTGGCTTCCAGCACCCCATGCACTGCTGCACTTTGTTAAGTACATGGGCGACTGGTGCCTCCTGCTACTGGGGTGGGGGGGCACCAGCAGTCGATTGCTGACTGGGGGTGTGGGGAAGTCCCCCAGCGGCCAATTGCTGCCACTGGTAGAATTGCAGGTGGCAAAACCATATGTACTGGTGGCAAACTCAGAAGTGCCAGCACTTCTCTTGGTGCTCCTACAATCCCTCACCCCCCACTTCCCGGCTAGCAAGGGCCAATCTCAGGGGGAACACGTGCCCCTCTGTGCCCCCTCCTACTCCTCACCTATGGTTAGGTAGCAAATTAAAACACTTTGGAAGTATTTTATCTTGCTATGTACCAAAGTCATTTAAAGCAGAATACATCACTGAACGTGAAAACAGCAATGCCATTAAGCAGTGCAAAAGGGCATTTGAGCAACTTTAAAGGCCAATTTTGTGCTGTGTACAAAGGCCCTTGGGTTCTGTTCCCTGCTATGTAACTAGATTGTTGAATGACCTCAGACAAATTGCTTGACTTCCTTCTGTCTCAGATCTTCCAGCTGTAAAATGGAGATATGTAAAGATGATACTGGCTTCCTTTATAATGCAATCTTATATAGTGCTTTTCATCATTCATGTATGTCTTAGGTACCATTATTAAAGAGGTTTGATCTCCTATGAGTGCATTATCTATTTCCTGTTGGGATTTATATCTATTAGCCTGTCACCACAGCACTCCATTTGTAGGTTCTGCCATCCTGTAGCTGTGGAATCTCTTTCTTCAGGACAATTCCTAAATTGTCTTCCTACCATTCTACTCTGCCGAGGTTGCAATCTTTTTTACACCAGTTGTTTCTAACCATCATCTTTGGCACAGCTGGGAAAATGATTAACTTATAACTCTTTCTATACTATTTCTGTGTGGACTCTTTGTACCCTACTGCAGTCTGAATTTTAAAAGTCTTAATCTTAGGGTCCTACATATGCTTTATTTCTATGATGTTCAAATCCAGAGCTTCCATTAAAGCATCTAGTTTGGAATATAATCATATACATTAGAATTCAGGGTGGACACTAATGTTGAGTTCAGATGTTAATGTTGAGTTCAGGGGCCCCATTCACATATCACAGACATTGCACAATTAACTTATTAACTGTGCAATTACCTTGAGATGAGCTACATGTGCAAAGTCCTTATCATGCCAGCTATCAAGTTAGATCTTGAAAATGTGTAATAACTTTATAGCTGGTTGTTATCAAGTTTTAATTTGCATGTATAGCAGGTATCCCCTGCATCTGGGAGCCCTGTCAGCTGATGGGGCTCCCAGTCACAGGGATGCACCATGCTCAACCAGGGCTGGGAATCTTGCATCTGAGAGGACTCTCAGTCCAAGCAGTTGCTGACTCTGGGTTCCAGCAGCACTCCACAGCTGCTGAGACTCAGAGTGCCAGCTGCCAATGTGGGTTAATGCTGTGATCTCCCATTTCCCATGGTCCTGGCATCCCTGAGCCTGGGAGATGTTGCTGCTACAGTCTCCCAGCTGTGGGGATTTCATGCAACCATGAGACTGGGAAATCATGACAGCTGCATCTCCCAGCCTCAGAGGGTGCATTGGGGTCACCTGTCCCTGGGAGCCTCTTACCTGATGAGGTTTCCAGATGCTGGATCTTACTTCTTGCCAGTGCAGGAAGAGCCCAGGATCACACTTCCCCCTGCACTGGCAATAATGTGTAATGGGATCTGATGTGCAATCCTACAATCTTGCTTCTTGCCACACATGTGAGGCAGGTGGTGTGACAGTGAGGATGGTGTATTAGAACCTTTTTTGCCTTAATCTGCATATGTAGGAGGTCCAGAGATGCTAACCCTATTTACACTGATGATGGATCTTGCCCAGGGTGTTAAATAGAACTGTTACTGTAACAGTGGCAGTGCTTTTTTCATCAGAAAACATTATAGTTGCTAAGGACTTCACATTTCTATTCAGTGCCATTTAATAGTTGCATTTACTAAGGAAAGCTTAGGTAGCCAGAAGGATGGGAAAAAAAAATAAATGAAGATAAAAATATGAAGAGAGATAGAGATGTCATACATACAGAAACTTGGCCCTGTCAGTTTTCATTGAAATGGGACCAGATCCAGGAGAATCATCCATGGTTCACATGAGATCTAAGTTAATGCTCTGTTGACCCTATTTTTCTCTTCCTTCCTTTTCTATTATGAATATTAGCTCATAAAATCCCCCTAAAATGCAGATCAGTTTCTGTACAGAAGCCAAACCCCATAAGACTTACTATAGGCAGAATTTAATTAGAATATTTGAATGATAGATTCCTAGCCATTAATGAAAAATTACTCTTAGACAATCTTTATGTACTGTATAGCCCTGCTATGTATCGGGTAAGGTAAAACCTGCTATTTCATGCAGGAGTAATATACTACGGAAAGCATTTATTTAAATTAGGAGGTTGAATTTCATTTTGCACTATAATGAAGCTCAGTCAGTCTTCACACTTTTGTTTTCATAAGTTCAGAAGAC
The DNA here is from genome assembly GCF_030867095.1 of Alligator mississippiensis. Lineage (NCBI taxonomy): Eukaryota > Metazoa > Chordata > Crocodylia > Alligatoridae > Alligator > Alligator mississippiensis. The sequence continues at coordinate 398,215,260 of NC_081824.1, forward strand.
AGATCTGTATTTACATATTATTTCATTTTAAAAGAACACTTAAAAATCAATAAGTCTAACTAATATATTGTATACAAATGCTGTTTTGGGTATAGTGCTTTTATTACAGGATCAAACTAAAATGATAGAGTGCTTCAGGAAAAAAAAAAAAAAAATTGACCCAAAAAATCAGAACAAGTTAAAGTTGTGGTGAACACATTATGTAGAAATCCTATTTGAGCATGGAATATGATACAGTCCAATTATGAGATACAGTTTTTATTATAGAAATTTTGCAAGGCTATGAATGAACAGTTATTTTCTATGTATCTACCCAAAAATACAGTTCTGACATAGCCTGGTGGTCATTCATTCTACTTACCTGGGGGAAGAATTAAAAAAGTGCAAATGAGTTGCCCCATTTGTTGACCAAACAACTGGGGTGTGGTGTTTAGACACCTACGTGCAATTGTATTTGACCTTGCTACAGTCCTGGAAGTAAAGTTACCAGCACTAATTTTGTAATACTCTATCATCTTAGCTTTAACACTAAGCTGCAAAATGCAGGCAGCAGAAGGAGTAACTACCTACCTTTTGAATTAACTGTTTTTTTCAATGATTTGCGCAGGGTGGAGCATGTAGGCATCTAAGGTGTTTTGTTCCATGCTACTTAGTAGTACAGTCCTTCAGCATCCTAAGGTGCTTTGCTCCCATACCCTCCCTCCACAATACACTCCCAGGAGACAGTGTGTCACTTGCTGGACTCTGCTACTCTGGCTGAACAAAGTGCAGAACATGCCTCCTTCAGAATTTTGAATTGTGCTGCAGGAAGACACAGGGTGACTTTGACCTGCCTGGGTCAGCCAATCAGGGCTGTCCTGTGCATTGCTGCTATCTATTGCCAGGCAGACTAAGGGAGCTTGCAGAACACACCAAGAAGTAGGCCCCTTGGCTGTGTGGCATCAGCACTGGAGGTTGTCTGCTTTTCAGGGGCTCAGCATTTGAATATCTATTCAAGCATCTCTGGTAAGTTTATCTACCAGGAAAACAAGCCAGGGAGACTTCTCCCAGGTCATTTGAATATGTGTATGCAGCCATGAAATGACTAAGAGATAAAATTGAACCTTACCTTTGGTAGGTTTATCCCCAGAATTGGCTGGAAAAATTATATGGAATTGTGGCAATCAATTTCTAATCCCTTTTATAAAGGTACATTATATACTCATTATTATGCATTAACTTAATGGAAATGAAAATTGAGTATTTGTTTCTGTTAAGTCACTGTCATATTAATTCCTTTTGTTCTTGTAACTCAGCTTGCTTAAGTTTATAAAAAGATTTCACTGACAAATTCAAACTGGGTAAAAAAAAAAAAGACTGTCACACTCATGTAGCAGCTGGAAAAATTATTCATAAAATGTACAAAAACTAAAATAAGACCTATATATAAAAGTAAGTGCTAGTTTATCTATGTGATAGATGCTCTTGATACATATAGAAAATATTACTTGAAATTAGTTATTTTTTCTTTATTAGTTGTGTTTACTGTCCGAAATATTTCTATCAACTAAAAGCAAGTAATATGTAAACAGATGGTCATTTCCATTACCTAACAGTAAGAAGCACATGAAGAATAGCATTTGATGTGATACCACATAATATTTCCTCATTGAACCAACAATAGTAAACAGGACGGTTAACTACATGACATATTTATGAACATTGTGGGCTTGGGAATTAAGGAGCCCTTCAGCTTCCGAACAATTTTTTTTTCGTTAATCACTTGATTTTACCTTTAAGTACTTAACATTTGACAGGAAGAAAGGATGCTCTGGGATTTTTGCTTTCGTTAGATCTTAATGATTACATAAAATGCAAAACTATACTCAGCTGTTTGAAATATGATGTGGCTTATTAAAATAATGCAGTCTTTCCATTTATGTGCTTACATAGCTTGAGAGAGATCCCTCATAAGAAACCTACAGAAAAACAATAGATGTTTTGTGTAGTTATATATTTTATCTAGAGGCACTTCTGAAATATAGGACAGATTGCCTTTAACATTTGTGATGTGACTGCGAGGTTCAAAGGCAAACATGAACATCTTTACTTCAGTAGATCTTGCACAAGGTTCAGTTGTAACCAGAGTTCTTGAGTTCAGTGAAGTGGATAAACTGATGCCCCTTTTGCACACCAGGCAGTGTGGGGGGAAAGGTAATGCCTTCTGAAATGTAAGCCCTCCCCATACACTCCTTAGAATGGTGTAGCTGCACAATAAACACAACAGAAGCCATTGGTAAAAAATCATCTGTTTTTAAACTCTATCAATATTTTGTATGAAATACTTGAAGATGCCATATATTTGCATGGAGAATGTAAAGTTTCTTTTTACTTTGGAGGGGTTTCTTTTTTGCTTAGGAAAATATTCTGTTTTGTACTTGAGAGATGGCAGACAGTTAGTGAACTTAATGATAGTGAACATTTATCAAACACCAAGCTAGTGAGCAAATTAGGTCAAAAACCTTTTATTTCTATGTAGTCTAACCTCTAGATTTTCTCTTTCATCCCACTGTTGTCAAAAGCCAGAAAAAGTCAGAAAAATGAACTCAACCAGGAAACGTTTATCAAATTAATGAGTTTTAGAACAGTATATCAAATTACAACATTTGAATACCTGAATTGGCAATGATGCTAGCTGACATTTCAACCTCTCACAGCTTGTTTTTTTCCCCTTTCTTTTTTATGGAAACATAGATTCATTCACATTTAACTAAAACAGTAAAAAGAATTATAAAATAGTAATTGTTCAGTAATATAGCCTTTAATATTATAGTGAATATTGACAAGAAGTAAATTCTTATTCACTATTGAACTGATTACAACATTACCATTATTAATAGACTCCAAAAAAAAAAATATTTTAGAGAAACTTTACATTTTATTTCTCTAAGTATTAATGTGTTTTATACTTGTAATAGAATGTAGTAACAAATACAATATAGAAATTAGTATAGTTTGTGCCTTAATAAGTTATTCACATGCTATAAATCCTGACAATTTAGGACCACAGAGATATACAAATATTTATAAGGCTTTCAGAAATCAGACATTCAGCATCCAATCCTAAATAGGGCTGCCAAATATATAATATTGAAACATAAACTTCTCAACATATATTGTAAAGTAATTTCTTCATAGAGATTGATGATTTGATATTAATGCTGATGCACTTATGGTCTGTCTTTTATATCACCAGGGATCCTGGTTTTCTCTGATTAAAAAAAAAAATCACCCATTTTCGGAATAAAAAAAGTAATCCATAATCTACATTTTTCCATGATTAAAATGAAACTCAGAGAGAGGGGGTGTTTCAGTTTAATCATGGAAAAATGTGGATTTGGGGTTACTTTTTTTTAAATCTGAAAATTGGGGATTTTTCTTTATCAGAGAAAACCAGGATCTCTGGGTATCGCTGACCTTGAATGGCAATTTACTTACTTGTAGATTTCAGAACTAAATGGTGATTTATTTTTTTCTGTCTTAATACTCCTAGAAAGTAGTCTGGGAAGAGTCACTGCCAAGTATTTAGGGCACTTTAATGTGTAATTATACAGTTCAATATCTACACAGTGCCATTGGGAGAGTTAGTGAGATTGAATGGCTTAGGTGCCAACAGCACACATGATCCTAAACTATATAACCCATTTTCAACTTATATCACCAAATGTGAGACTGCATATAGGAAATTAGCTCTTGAATGAAGAGCGGCTAGTTTGAGCTAAAACCAACCAAGATTGAAATGATGATATTAAGTGAGGACTTGAAGAAATAAGCGAGACTGTCTCCATCTTCTAAACACATACAACCTACAGCTTGCTTAGAAGCTTTATTACTTTATTTTTTACTTCCAACTGAATGAGGAACTTTTTTTTTATCTCTAGTTTATTCTTCTGTGTTGTATCTGAAACTGAATGTAAACATAAGATACAGGTTCCTGCTGGCATTAATTGTAGCTGCTTGCCTTCCCCATGGCATAGGCTGCTGTGAATACATGAAATCTTATGCTCAGGTCCCTCCACTGGTCAGATTCCAATGACAGTTTAAGACCTTGGTCCTATTTTCATGTATCAACCTGCAGCTATGTAAAACATCAGATTTCTGTTTATGGATAATTCAACAAATACAATTTTTTACGTTAATTCAAGGGCTGGAATCCAGGATGGCAATAAGTTGACAGCTAAAGACAAAGCATTCTCTGCTAAGGATACATGTCCATAGAATAAACTTCTAGGGGAAACTGGGCAAATATGGAATCTGTCCATTCTTAAGAGACATTGCTACACCTTTTTCTTGGAGGAAGCTTTTCCAGGACAAGCAGCACTCAGAAATTAACCCATTTTATTCCCAAATATCCTAAATCTCCAGTCCTTACTCTATCCCTTTCCCTCACTCCCCAGAAATGAGGGGCACCTCTTTTATAGGAACACTGAAATGAAACAGCCCTCATGGATCACTGAATCTAGTACCTACTCTTGCAGATGCTGGGAATGTCTACACAAGATACTATACTGCAAAGTAGCATAGTTTACTGTGCAGTAAACATGTGCTCATTAGGCTTACTGCACAGTAAACCTCACTAATCACAAGTAAATGTGCTACCTGTATATGCAAATACCAAATTTACTTGCGATTAGTAGCAGCGCAGTATGTTCATGTAGACGCCTGACTGGAAGCAAATCTGCCCCCAGTCAGCCAGCCACCAGGGAGTGAGAAATTGTTCCTTGCTCCCAGGAGCTGCCTACTGCCAGGGTGGGCTCTAGCACCAAAGCCTGGGGAAGGACTATGCCCCTTGCCCAGCAGCAAGGAGCTCCAAGGGGCTCCGAGACCACAATTGGGAAGCAGGGACTGGGAGATCCTTACCTCCCGGCCCAAGCTTCACAGTCAGAGGGATCAGTCTGGGAGACCCTTATCTCCCAGCAACAGCTCTGTGGTCATGGGGCTGGCACTGGAAAATAAGGGTCTCCCAGGCTGAGTCCTGTAACTGCGGAGCTCAGGCTAGGAGATAAGGATCTCCCAGAGCTGGTCCCACAGTTGCATAGCTGGCACTGGGAGCTTCCTGCTGGCAGGGGCTGGGGAGCCTGTTCCCCACCCTGCACTCTGCACTCACAGAGCTGAGCAGGGAACAAGATCCCCAGCCTCCACCACGTGATCCTGGAGCCTGAGTTGGAACCTGTCCTAGTCAGGGGCAGGTCCTGGCCCCATGCCCTGATTGAGTGAAAAAGGCACAGGGCTTGAAAAGAGCTGCAGGGGTGGAATGGGTCCCAGCCCCCTGCCCCAATCTGCTGGTGGGGCAGCTAGCAATGAGCTAGTTGCTAGCTGCCCCACCAGCAGATGGGGCAGGGAGCTAGGACCTGCCCCTCCCCTGCAGCTCTTTCTAAGTCCCCTGCCTCTCTCAGGCAGCCATGGCCAGGATCTCTCTGCTACTGAGGTAGGGGGACATTGTCCCTGCCTTGACACCAGGAAACCCCCTGGGGGCAGGGTGTAATGTCCCATCCCTAGCCAGGAGACAGCTGTCTCTTGGCCCAGTACACCTTGCTGACCCATGAACTAGTATCCAGGGGGAAGCCTAGATTTCCCCCTGGTGGTAGTAGGAGCCCATTGCAGGGCTCCAGGAACTGGGAGCAGTTTGCTGCCATTAGCAACAAATCTGCCCCACATATACTGCATGTGTAGACACCGGCCTGGAAGCATTTACTCATGAGTAGTTTACTTGGAAGTAAACTGATCTGAGATAAATGTATGTGTAGACATGCCCACTATGTTATTCATAGATTCATAGATTCATAGATGTTAGGGTTGGAAGGGACCTCAATAGATCATCGAGTCTGACCTCCTGCATAAGCAGGAAAGAGTGCTGGGTCTAGATGACCCCAGCTAGATACTCATCTAACCTCCTCTTGAAGACCCCCAGGGTAGGGGAGAGTACCACCTCCCTTGGGAGCCCGTTCCAGACCTTGGCCACTCTAACAGTGAAGAAGTTCTTCCTAATGTCCAGTCTAAATCTGCTCTCTGCTAGCTTGTGGCCATTATTTCTTGTAACCCCCGGGGGTGCCTTGGTGAATAAATACTCACCAATTCCCTTCTGTGCCCCCGTGATGAACTTATGGGCAGCCACAAGGTCGCCTCTCAACCTTCTCTTGCGGAGACTGAAAAGGTCCAGTTTCTCTAGTCTCTCCTCATAGGGCTTGGTCTGCAGGCCCTTAACCATACGAGTGGCCCTTCTCTGGACCCTCTCCAGGTTATCCGCATCCTTCTTGAAGTGTGGCGCCCAGAATTGCACGCAGTACTCCAACTGCGGTCTGACCAGTGCCCGATAGAGGGGAAGTATCACCTCCTTGGACCTATTCGTCATGCATCTGCTGATGCACAATACAGTGCCATTGGCTTTTTTGATGGCTTTGTCACGCTGCCGACTCATGTTCATCTTGGAGTCCACTAGGACTCCAAGATCCCTTTCCACTTCTGTGCCACCCAGCAGGTCATTTCCTAGGCTGTAGGTGTGCTGGACATTTTTCCTCCCTAGGTGCAGCACTTTGCATTTCTCCTTGTTGAACTGCATTCTGTTGTTTTCTGCCCACTTGTCCAACTTGTCCAGGTCTGCTTGCAGCTGTTCCCTGCTCTCCAGCGTGTCCACTTCTCCCCATAGCTTTGTGTCATCTGCAAACTTGGACAGAGTACATTTCACTCCCTCATCCAAGTCACCGATGAAGATATTAAAGAGTATTAGTCCAAGGACTGAGCCCTGCGGGACCCCACTGCCCACACCCTTCCAGGTCGAAACTGACCCTTCTACCACGACTCTCAGGGTGCGACCCTCCAGCCAATTCGCCACCCACCGGACTGTGTAGTCATCCAAGTCACAGCCTCTTAACTTGTTCACCAGTATGGGGTGGGATACCGTATCGAAGGCCTTCCTGAAGTCTAAGTATATGACATCCACCCCTCCTCCTGTGTCCAGGCATTTCATAACCTGGTCTTAAAAAGAAACTAGATTAGTCAGGCACGATCTGCCTGCCACGAACCCGTGCTGGTTTCCCCTCAGCATAATTTGTCCTGCCGGGCTCTCTCAAATGTGAGCCTTGATAATTTTTTCAAAGACTTTGCCAAGGATGGAGATGAGACTGACTGGCCTATAGTTGCCCGGGTCCTCCTTCCTCCCTTTCTTGAAAATGGGGACCACACTGGCCCTTTTCCAGTCTTCCGGGACTTGGCCTGTGCACCACGAGCGTTCAAATATTCCCAACAGTGGCTCTGCAATGATGTCAGCCAGTGCCTTCAGCACCCTCAGATGGAGCTCATCCGGGCCTGCCAACTTAAAGGCATCCAGTTCTTCCAAGTGACTCTGCACCATCTCAGTGTCTATGCATGGCAGTCTGGCACCTTGCTACTGCCTCTCTACAACCCCAGTGAGAGACTTGTCGTGCCCCTCGCTTAGGAACACTGAGGCAAAGAACTCGTTGAGGAGTTCAGTTTTGTCCCCTCTGTCCGTCACCAATTGTTTCTGCCCATTTAGCAGGTGTCCTATTCCTCCCTGGGCCTTCCTTTTACTCCCTACATATCTAAAAACCAATTTCTTGTTGTCTTTTACTTGGGATGCCATCCTCAGCTCCATGGTAGCTTTGGCCCGTCTAACTGCCTCCCTACAAGCACGAGCAGAGGAGGTATATTCGTCTTTGGTGATCTCTCCCTGTTTCCACTTTTTATGTGCTCCCCTTTTGGCCCTTAGGTTGGCCTAGATTTCTCTGGTCAGCCAGGGAAGCCTCCTGGCCCCTTTCCCTCTTTTACCTCGCACGGGGATCGTCTTGCTTTGTGCCCGAAGGATCGTTTCCTTAAGGCACAGGTTATATAACCTTAAGGTTATATAAGTTGGGAACTGCAGAGATATACTTTATTCTGCACTGGGTATGAATTGGTGTCTGTACAGTTTTGTGCACCTGCCTAATGCTTAGGATTTATACCATTTTCTCAGTCTAATGTACAATAGCAGGATACAAAGACAATGTCACCATACTTTGTAGTGCCTCATTCCCTATCCATATACACTGTGACCTCACAATGTGCAATCTCTAAACTAGCTGTGCTCTTTCTTCTATGAATTCTGAGAAACTACATTTCAAAATCATATTACTCATCCAAATCAAAATGAATATTCATCATTTGCTAAGTATAAAGGCTGTTTACCTGCAAAAAAATATTTCTTTACTCTCAAGTCATCTTGGTAAAAGAACTGATAAAAACAATCAAACAAAAGAAATAAATAGCACAGATTTATTTCCAACCTCTGCTGCATTAATTTTGCAAAACTTAATAAATAACTCTAACACTAAGCCTGTAGCATTTTGATCCAGAAAGTAAATACTGGGGGGAAGGGGGGCTTACGAGCAAATAAAACAGTTGTTTGCAATCAAATTACTTATGTAGACTTAATAATAACTACTGTTAATGTTCCAGTTATACTATAATATTAACTGATTACATTCCATAATGTGTAGGAGTGAAATATATGTCCCAGTTGCTATCTAATTACCTACCTACAGATATGTAGTTCAATGAAACTATTAAGGCAGACTATACTATCATTTCTGATGTATTACTGTAAGTGTTTTCTTAATATGCTAAAAGGAAATCATAAGCTATTTAATTGGCATATAAAGTGGTTATATTAAGATTAAATGGCAGAACCACTAAATGACAATTAACAAGCATACCAAATATATGATGGCACCTCTTTTGGAAACTGCTATTTATTAGTAATAAAAAGTTAATCAGATTTTTGTCTACATTTGGAAATAATAAAAAGGTTTAACTATCAGTTTCTTGCTTTAATTTCGACTTGCTCAAATTTGTATAATTGGGCAGGGCTGGGGGAAGTAGTGCAACACATACTAACAAGTATGTGCTTCCACTTCCATGTACTTGATGAAGTATCAGCCGTAACTGGAAATATTCCTGTGAGTTTGTGCCCTCAAATGTGATGTCAATAAGGATATGTAACTTGTAGTATTTAAATGGTCTGTAAATGACAAAGAACTGGCAAAGGCTTGTGGTTTCTGTACCAGTTGATATATGAAATGCTGCCCCTGTTATGAAGGTATCTTGAATGAACTGATGAAGAAAAATGCCAGTATAAAAAAAGTAGTATAAAACTAGAACTCTATCAAAGTCTCAGCATTCCAAATGTTCAAAATTTCAGCTTGTGGAGCACTGATCATTACCAAACATTTCTAAAATGCTATATGTTGTAGATTTTAATTATTAAAAAAAAGCTAGGTTCACCATGGAAGTCCCATGACAAAAGTCATATGGTCTACTTCATGAGTAGCTGAATTAATTTACTGCAATTAAGGTGCTCAACAAAAGCAGGTTTTAAATAGAATGGCTGTGTGTCTGCATTATCAGTCTTTTCTCTGAATCAGTTTACCTGAGCCAAAATCAGCTTTGGCTTGAAGGAACAGTTTTAGTAAATGTAATGGATCTGTACCCATTGACAGCAAGAGTGAATATAGGGCCTGACTCAAAAGTTGGCACCTAAACATGTGAAAACCTAAGCAGGTGCTTGCTTTAAAAGAAGACCCAACATTCATGCCTTCTAATGATCCTTTTGGTCATCATGGCCCAAATCTGGACAGTCTTATTAGAATGAAGTCACTCAACCTGATTTTTCTCTAACTAAGGAATCATGAAATTATGTGCAGTTTGTTTTTTCAGAAAGAAATAGCTTATACTATGAGTTACATGGAGGTAGATATGTAAGTGGTTGTTCTGTATTGTTTCCTATCACGTGAAGTACCCAAAGTCTAGGGATCTTTTAGGTCAAAATGGAGATGTACAAAGAATCTAAATATCTCAATGGATTTTTAGTTGCTGTGTGAGAAGGAATGCAATCATGTTTAGTAACTTAGATGCTTAAAGGCTGCATAAGAACCACTTAAATGTTTTAGAGGCTGAACAGGATGTGGGTCTCTGTGCGTAGTCTTGGGCAAGTCAATTAATCTCTGTGACTCACGCTTAAAAAAGGACAAAAATATCCCTTGTCTCTCAGAAATATTGTGGAAATAAATTTATTACCGTATGTGAGATGTGAGATGTGGTGATGAGTGTCACATAAAAGACTAAAAATAAGTTAATGCTTAGATGAAAAATGTTACAGATAGCCTCAATACCATTCTCACTTGATATTTCACAAACATAAAATATATAACACAGGTGACTTCATAATTTTCCATGACTCAAGGTAAGAAATAATCATTGGCCAGGAGGTTGAGAAAAAGGGAAATTTAGTTCAACTACATAGATTGTTGATGTATAAATGTGTGTGTGTTGACATAAATATAAATATTTATAAATATACACACAAACACACACACACACATACACCCATGCATAAGCTTGTAGGGCCAGAGGTTTTCTCTCACCTTTAATCACTCAAAAATATAAGCAAGCCACACATATTTGAAACATTAAGTTTGTGGGATACATAATACTCTGTTGTACAACATTATGTATAATTATTATTTGTTACACATACTTCAGGAATTTAAAGGGAAAACTTCTTTCTTTCATTTAAAGTTAAAAGTTAAAGATAAAAGTTAAAGTTAAAATTAAAACATGTATTTTATGTCCTAAAATTACAACCTGTCAAAACAAGATGTAAAAAGCAGAATAGTTGAAAATCTTGTTTCTTTAAAGTCTATTCTATAATGTGCCTCTAACAGCAAATAAGTAACCTGTTAAAATCCTGTAGCTTCATAGTAAATGTTAAAATGTTCTTTATTTTTCAAGAGACTTTTTCCTGTTGTTTTTATGCATCCATTCCATTAAGTACAAACAATGGAGAAACTAAAATTCAGCGTTGGCAGTGAAATCAAGAAATCTTGTTCTCTAATAGGACAGTGCACCAAAGAAGAGGCTTGACTCAAAGATGGGGTGAGAATGTTGCACAGTACCTTCACATGTTGCATATGAATCCACTCTTCACCTTCCAATAAGGCCAGATTTGGTATTAACTGAAGATTTTATTATTCAAGACTTGTTTGGTAATGAGCATTATAAATACAGAAAAGCAAAATGATTGTTCACCATAATATATTGGGAGAACTGCAAGGTACTTCCGTCCTGTCTTTTTTTTATTCTCTTTTCAGCAGCTCTATTGTTTATTGCTTGAATGGTCCAACACAACTTTTCCATAATAGGGCATGCTTTGGCTCTGTCACCTGCCTAGTTTGTATTTTTTCCCCATAGAACCATGGAAAAGTCATTCAACCAGTTTTTCTTGGTCTCTAAAATTACAACAACTTCACAAGTTTCTGAGAAAAAATATGGTTTCTGAGAAAAAAAAAAAAAAAAAGAATTCTCTTATTTCCTTCACATCTGACCAGACACTTACTTGCTATACCCAATGTTGTTAACTTCTTCCACTATCCCACTTATTCCATTATTCCACTGTCACACTTGCAGATTTGTTGTTAATTTGCTACGTCTGGTGGCATCCACACAAGCAGGGACATTTGTTTCTCTGCGGACAAGAAGCAGCAGCACATCTTGCTACTTGTTCTCAGGAAACACCTGTGCCGTGATCCGGGTGGGGTTGGGGAGGCTGGGGCCAGCACTGGGCTCACAGGCTTACCTGGGGTCCTGGGGACCTCCTGGGACTGTAGCAGTGGTGATCCTATCACTTGGAGTCTGACTGGCAGCTGAAGCATGCCTCCAGCTGGCCAGGCTCCAGTTTTGGGTGGCACACACTGCCCCGAGTGCATCACTCAGTTATTTTTTTACACAGGTTTTTTGGGCGCCAGGATATGTAATGTTACATACTATGGAGATACATTTTAGTCAGCTACATGATAGGCTCTATGTTTGGGATTAGAGCAAGTGTCTGGTTGTGGGCAACCAAGGTTTAAGATATTATTTCATAGAGTGTTTAATTTATACAAAGTAGAACTGCTTTACCAAATGATGGTGAGAGAAACATCCCCAAGAAAAGTTACACCTGGGTTATTATGGTATTGCTAATATAGGAGAACCAAGTCTGAGCCAAGTAAATTAGCGATTAGAAGTCAGTTCTATATTTGATGAAATGCACTAATCTCAGTGCTCTGTATGTTTCTTCTCACTGGGCACTTCTACATATGCATTTACTCCAGTGTAGATTTATTGTGCAGAAAGATACTGCACAGTGGGTGCATCTACATGAGATGCTACGTCATCATCAGTGAGCACAAACCATGATCTGCCACTACGTCAGCATAGTGATGAGTTCCCTCGCTATAGCACATCAATACAGTGACAAAGCAGCTAAAAATAACTGTGACATGGAGACAACACAGTAACACAGGCAGGCAGCCTCCGGTGGCAGGCTGTTCCAGACCTTGGGCGCTCGGACAGTAAAGAAATTCTTCCTTATGTCCAGCCTGAAATGATCTTGTAGTAGTTTGTGACCATTCGTCCTCGTCATCCCTAGGGGCGCTCTGGTGAACAAACGTTCCCCTAGATACTGGTGGTCACCCCTGATAAACTTGTAGGTGTCCATTAGATCACCCCTGAGCCTGCGCTTTTCCAGGCTAAAGAGCCCCAGGGCTCTCAGCCTGTCATCGTAGGGTGTGCTTCCCTGACCTCTGATCATGCACGTGGCTCTTCTCTGGACTCTCTCAAGCTTCTCCACATCCTTTTTGAATTGTGGAGCCCAAAACTGGACGCAGTACTCCAGCTGCGGCCTCACTAAGGCCGAGTACAGGGGGAGAATGACGTCCCGGGATTTGCTTGAGAAGCATCTATGGATGCAAGCCAGCGTTTTGGTCGCTTTACTAGCCGCAGCATCGCATTGCAGGCTCATGTTCATCTTGTGGTCAATGATGACCCCCAAGTCTCTTTCTTTCATAGTGCTAACCAACATAGCACTGCCGAGCCTATAAGGATGCTGCGGGTTTTTTTCCCCAAGGTGGAGAACCTTGCATTTTTCGGTGTTGAACACCATCAGATTCTCATCCGCCCACTTGCTGAGCCTGTCCAGGTCAGCCTGGATCATCCGCCTGTCTTCTGGTGTGGATGCTTTGCCCCAAAGTTTGGTGTCATCAGCGAACTTGGCCAGTCCGCTTCTGACTCCAGTGTCCACATCATTAATGAAGATGTTGAACAGTATGGGTCCAAGGACAGAGCCCTGGGGGACCCCACTGGTCACAGGACACCACGATGAGTGACTTCCATCAATTACTACCCTCTGGGTCTGACCCCGGAGCCAATTTTCCAGCCAGTGGATCGTGGGGGACCCAAGGCGACAATTGGCCAGTTTCTCCAAGAGACGATCATGGGACACCAGATCGAAGGCTTTTTTGAAGTCAAGATATATGACATCAATCTCATCTCCCTTGTCCAGGTGATAGGTCACCTGGTCGTAGAAGGAAATGAGATTGGTCAAGCAAGACCTACCCGCAACAAACCCGTGCTGGCTATCCCTTAAGATGTTGGCGTCGGCCAGTCCATTAAGGATGGCCTCCTTAATAAACTTTTCTAAGATCTTCCCCAGGATAGAAGTCAGGCTGATGGGCCTATAGTTAGCCGGATCCACTTTCCTCCTTTTCTTGAAGATAGGCACCACGTTGGCCTTCTTCCAGTCTTCGGGCACTACACCAGAGCGCCAAGAATTTTCAAAGATCCGCGCTAGAGGCTGGGCTATGATGCTCGCCAGCTCCTTGAGTACCCTGGGGTGAAGATTGTCAGGCCCGGCTGACTTGAAGGTATCCAGCTTCTCAAGATGTTCCTTCACAAAGTCAGCATTAATGGAAGGCAGGGGATCACCCTCACCCGGACTTCCCGGCCCTGTAGCGGGCACGGGCGTCCCATGGGGCTGATGAAAGACCGACGCAAAGTACCTATTTAATAGGTTGGCTTTTTCCTGGGCGTCAGTTGTCAGTTGCCCCATTTGGTTCAGCAGGGGTCCAACATTGCCCCTGCTTTTCCTCCGGCTCCCCACATATCTGAAAAAGGACTTTTTATTGTCCTTGATGCTCAAAGCTAGCTGGAGTTCAGTTGCAGCCTTGGCTTTCCAGGTCTGCTCCCTACAGGACCGGACCAGTGCAGAATAATCCTCCTTGGAGGTGACTCCCATCCTCCATCCTTTGTAGGCTTTTCTTTTTAGCCTCAGGAGGTCTGCTAGGTCCCTGGAGAGCCAGGGGGGCTGCTGTGCCCTCTTGCTGCCTTTCCTCCGAGATGGAATAGACTTAGTTTGTGCATTGAGGATCGCTCCCTTGAGGAGCAACCACTCTTCTTGAACTCCCCTCTCCCTGTGGTCACAGTCCCTTAGGGCCTCACTGACAAGCCTCCTGAGCTTGTCAAAGTCGGCTTTCCTGAAGTCAAGGACTTGCGTGTTGCTGACTGACTTGCCAGCTTTTCGGCGGATGGTGAAGGTGATCAGCTCGTGGTCGCTGTCACCCAGCTTCCCATCGATCACTAGGTCGCCAACTAGGTCCTCCCCAGTAGCCAGCACCAGGTCGAGCAGCGCTTTGCCTCTCGTTGGCCCATAGACTTCTTGAGTCAGGTAGAGGTCATCCACGCACGAGAGAAAGCTCTGCGTCCGCTCAGATTTTGCTGAGCGATCCTCCCACAAGATGCCTGGGTAATTGAAGTCACCCATGACAACCATGGTCCTGGAGCAAGCTGCCTCAGCCAGTTCCCGGGCAAACTCCTGGTCTAGCTCAGGACTTTGGGTGGGAGGTCTGTAATAGACTCCCACCATTGTGTCCCCTGTGCCGTGTTCCCCACGGATTTTAACCCAGAGGGTCTCCAGCCGTCCACCCTGGTGGCCAATATCGGCTTGCAGGGACGCGTAGCTTTCCTTAACATAGAGAGCTACACCTCCACCCCTTTTCTCTACACGATCCCTCCTGTACAGGGTATAGCCATCTATCCCCGTGGTCCAGTCATGGGTGGAGTCCCACCAGGTCTCCGTGATCCCTATGACATTGTAATTGTTTGCACTGAGCAGGAGGATGAGCTCCTCCTGCTTATTCCCCAAGCTCCTGGCATTTGGTGGAGTGGGGGCTGGGAGATAAGGATCTCCCAGTCTCCACTCCCCACTTGTCCTCAGGGACTTGGAACTCCCTGATGCTGGGGCAGGGAAACATAGTCCCCACCCAGGCTTCTGTGGTTGACCCTGCCCCAGCACCAGTCAGCTCCCAGGGGCAAGGAGCAATCTCCCTCCCCCTGGCCGACAGCCGACTTGGAGTAGATTTTGCTCCCAATCAGGTATCTACATGAGTTCTACGGTGTCATTACTAATGCCAAGTAAATTCACTACTTGCATTTGCAGGTAGCAAATTTACTTGGTATTAGGGAGGTTTACTTTGAAGTAGATGCACCAAGTGTACACACACGTGCTTACTTTGCAATAGACTGCTAAGCAAAGTTAAGCATCTTGTGTAGATGTACCCACTGATCTTGAAAGAGTATCATTAAGTAACTAACATGGAACGGTAGGATTTTTGAAATCTTCAAAATATTTTCAGAATGGAAAAACTATCCAGCTCTAGTACCACTGAATATCACACTTATAATTTGATCCTTTAAAGTACATGCTACACTTTCCCAGGTTCAATGATTATCAGCACTTCTGAAAATTTACCCACTTACTTATAAGCCTAAATTTGGATTATGGAAGGGGCCTAAATTTGGTGGGCACTCCACTGCTATTGAGAGGTGAGGAGTCCCATGCATCTGCATAGCAGTTTGGCACACAACCTCCTTGAGCCTCACAATAGGAAGGAAAAGAGGGAGGGAGTACTGTTGGCAGGCATTCCCCAAAGAGGCATGGTCCCCTGGGGTGGTCAGTGAATCAGCACTGTCCTGTGTGCTCAGCTTCTCTCAGCATCCTCCAGCAACCAGGGGAGCCTGCAAGGTGCATTTGAATGAAAACAAAGCCCCTCCTTGCCCCACACTCCTGGCTGTGCACTGTCAACAGTGCAGGATATTTAGCAGCTCCCTGACCCTGAAACACTAGTATGTTTTTTAACTGGGAGACAAAAAAAAATTCATAATCATTCTCAAAGTTTTTTTGAACACCTGTATATGCCCACAGTCTTGGTCAATACTAGGTCTATTCATCTACTCTTTCCTATATCCAGTAGGGTATTGGTCAATGAATCACCCTCCAGAAGCATGCTGCCTACATCTATTATGTATAATCTAAATGTGAACCATATATAGGGGGTGCTGATGCATCTATATTGATTTTATTCAGGATCTAGACATCTAACAGGCACAATTTCAATCCTAAAATGGTTAGGCAGGCCACTGCCTTGGTGAAGGAGCCTACTCACAGAAATTAAACCTGGTCTTAGGCTTTTGAACATCAATAATGGCTAGAAAATGGTATTTAGAGGTTTTCTTTTGGGACATGGGTTATAGATAAAGTAGATAAGCATTAGAATAATGGCCCAGAGAAACAACAAATGTTCCACTCTGTGGAAAAGACTTACCTCCATCAGACGAAAAGAGGCACTGGTGGCATGCGAGGCTGGAAGCAGAGCACAGTGAAAGTGAAACCATGGTGCTCCCAGCCACTGCAGTGAAGAAAGAAAAGAAAAATAACTGCTGAATCAGAACTAGCCAAGATTGGCTCCTATGTCAGCATAGGTATACTTTATAACAGCGTGCCGGGGCTGATTTGTGGCCTGGAATACTGAAGCCAGGATAACCCTGCTCCAGCAGGGAAGGAGAAGGGGGGACTGGAAGTGAGGTCCTCATCTGGCCCAGAGGGTTCAGATAGTGAACATGATCCCAGCCCAGGGACATGGTGGCTAGTTCAGGAAGGGGTTTCATTGAAGAGGCAGAGCCAGAGGCAATTCTATAATTCATCAGAGAAGACACCATGGGCAACAGAGCTCCACAGCACAGACTGGATCTCAACAGAACCAGAGGGAGCAGATACCAGCAAACAACCAACCCAAGACAAGTATACGACACGAGTCGAGAGTGGGATGCCAGGAAATATGACAGTCGGTGACCAAACAGATGCATAAGCAAGGCAAGGTGCAGTCATGATCAAGCGAGTCAAATAACATCTTGATTCTGCCATAGTAAAGCTAAGGGTCTAAGACCCAAAAGGGTGTACCATTATAATCCTGGTGGCCCAAGCAACAACATGTTTGGTTGGTGTTAGGTGGGGTGTAGGGGAGGCGGAGCCCCGAGCAGGAAGGACAACTAGAATGACCAGAGGAAGGTATCAGGGGGATGGGATACACCATCTTCCTCCCCATCAAAATTGATTTTCCAGCAAAGACATGACAGTTGAGACCCCCTCTGGGGCACAAACCAAGGTCCAGTACATTAACAAGCTTGTTCCTCTGAAGTTACACACCCCCACATCAGCCCTGGAATGGTGTCCTCCTGGGCATGCAAGGAAGGCTAGGGCTTCCAATGGGATACTTACATGTCTGTACACCAATACCAGGAGCTTGGGGAACAAACAGGAAGAACTAGTCCTCCTACTAAACAAGAATGAGTATAATCTCGTAGAAATAATGGAGACCTGGTGGGACTCCACCTATGACTGGTCTACAGGTATAGACAGCTATACCCTGTACAGAAGAGATCATGCAGATAAAAGGGGAAGGGGAATAGCTTTCTCTGTGAAGGACAGTTACATATCCCTGCAAACTAACATTGACACCCAGGGAGGGCAACTAGAGACCCTCTGGGTTAAAATATGTGGGGAACAAGGCACAGGGGACACAATGGTAGAAGTCTACTACAGGCCCCCTAACCAGGAATAAGAGCTTGACCAGGAATTCACCAGGGAACTGGCTGAGGCTACACACTCTCGGTTCATGGTTGTCATGGGAAACTTCAACTACCTGGACATCTCATGGGAAGAGCACTTGGCCAAACCTGATCAGTTGCAAACTTTCCTCACGTGCGTGGACAAGCTCTACCTGACCCAATAAGTCTATGAACCAACACTGCTGGACCTGGTACTGGCTAAAGGAGATGATCTAGTCAGCAACCTGAAAATTGAAGGAAAGCTGGGAGACAGTGACCATGAGCTGATCACTTTTACCTTCCATCACAAAGCTGGAAAGTCAGTCAGCAATGCAGAAATCCTTCACTTTAGGAAAGCTGACTTTGATAAGCTGAGGAGGGTTGTTGTTGAGGTCCTAAGGGGCCATGACTCAATAGAGAATGGAGTCCAAGAGGAGTGGTCACTCCTTAAGGGGGCAATCCTGAAAGTACAAGGGATAACTATTCCATCTCAGAGGAAAGGTAGCAAAAGGGCACAGCAACTCCCTTGGCTTAGCAGGGAACTCGTGGACCTCCTACTTCAAAAAAGAGAGACTTATAAAGGATGGAAGGTAGGAATCACCACAAAGGAGGATTATTCTGCACTGGTCCGTACCTGTAGGGAGGGAACCAGAAAAGCCAAGGCTAAAACCGAACTCCACCTGGCTACACATATGAAGGACAATAAAAAGCCCTTTTATAGCTATGTGGGGAGTCGGAAGGAATGCAAGGGTGACACTGGACCCCTTCTAAACCAAATGGGACAACTGACAACCAACATCCAGGAAAAAGCTAACCTACTTAATGGCTACTTTGCACTGGTTTTTCATCAACCCAAAGGGACCACCCTGCTTAGCATAGTTTCATAGTTTCATAGTTAGTAGGGTTGGAAGGGACCTGAGCAGATCATCAAGTCCGACCCCTTGCCATGGCAGGAAAAAGTACTGGGGTCAAACAACCCCAGCAAAGTGTTCATCTAACCTCCTCTTAAAGACCCCCAGGGTAGGAGCCAGCACCACTTCACTTGGAAGTTGGTTCCAGGTCCTAGCCGCCCTAACTGTGAAGTAATGCCTCCTGATGTCTAGTCTGAATCTACCCTCTTCTAGCTTGTGATCATTATTTCTAGTCACTCCTGGTAGCGCTTGGGTGAACAGGGACTCCCCTAATGCCTGCTGGTCCCTCTGACTAGTTTGTAACAGGCCACTAGATCCCCCCTCAGTCTTCTCTTGTGGAGGCTGAACAGGTTCAGGTCCCTTAGCCTCTCCTCATAGGGCCTCCCCTGCTGCCCCCTGATCATGTGGGCGGCTCTCCTCTGAACCCTCTCTATGCTGTCCACATCCCTTATGAAGTGCGGCACCCAGAACTGGATGCAGTACTCCAACTGTGGCCTGACCAGTGCCGCATAGAGGTGGAGGATCACCTCCTTGGGCCTGCTCATGATGCATCTGTGGATGCATGAAAAGTTGTGGTTGGCCTTCCTGACCGCATCCCCACACTGTCGGCCCATGTCCATTTTGGCATCAATAATGATTCCAAGATCCTTTTCTGCCTCTGCACTGACAAGAAGGGAGCTCCCCAGCCTGTAGGTATGCTGCTGGTTCTTCCTCCCCAGGTGCAGCACCTTGCACTTGTCAGTGTTGAAACCCATCCTGTTCTCATCTGCCCACCCCTGTAACTTGTCTAGGTCCAACTGCAGCCTATTCTTCTCTTCTAGCATGCTCACCTCCCCCCACATCTTGGTATTGTCAGCAAATTTGAATAGGGTGCTTTTTACCCCCTCGTCCAAGTCACTGATGAAGATGTTGAACAGCGTGGGTCCAAGGACTGAGCCCTGGGGGATCCAACTGCCCACATCCCTCCAGGTCAAAAATGACCCATCCACCACCACTCTCTGGGTGTGGCCCTCCAGCCACTAAGTGACCCATTTGACTGTGTAGGTTTTGACGCCACAGTCCCTTAGTATTTTAATGAGAATGGGGTGAGACACAGTGTCAAAGGCCTTCCTGAAGTCCAGAAAGACTATGTCTACTGCTATCCCTGCATCTAAGGATTTTGTGACCTGGTCATAGAAAGTCACCAGGTTGGTCTGACAGGACCTGCCTGTAATGAACCCATGTTGGTTGCCCCTAAGCATAACCTCCCCTGCTGGCCCCTCATGGACATGTGTCAGGATAATTCTCTCAAAAAGCTTACGCAGGATTGAGGTAAGACTAACTGGCCTATGGTTTCCTGGGTCCTCCTTCCTCCCTTTTTTGAAAATGGGGATGATGGAAATGAGCATGATGTGGGATGACCAGGTTAAGGGTGAATTTGTACCCAGCATCAGTGTAGACCTACTAAAGGAACACCTTGAGAGGCTAGACACCTTCAAGTCAGTAAGTGGGTCCTGACAGATTGTACCCCAGAGTACTTAAGGAGTTGGCAGGAGTCATTGCCCAGCCACTGGCAAAGATATTCAAAAACTCCTTGTGTTCAGGTGAAGTACCTGAAGATTGGAAGAAGGCCAATGTGGTGCTCATCTTCAAGAAAGGGAGAAAAGTAGATCTGGGGAACTACAGACCAATCAGCCTGACCTCAATCCCCGGAAAGATTCTGCAAAAAAATTATCAAAGAGACCATTCTTGACAAGCTGGATGATGGCAACATCCTGAGGAATAACCAGGATGGGTTTGTTGTGGTTAGGTCTTACCTGACCAATCTCATCTCCTTCTTTGACCAGGTGACATATCACCTGAACAAGGGAGAAGAGATTGACATCATATAGCTGGACTTTAAAAAAGCCTTTGATCTGGTGTCCCACAATCTCCTCTTGGAAAAAATTGGCCAACTGTGGCTTTGGCTACATCACAGTCACGGCTGGGGAATTGGATCTGAGGCCAGACTCAGAGTGTAGTCATTAATGAAAGTGAATCATAATGGCATTCCATGACCAGTGGTGTCCACCAAGGCTCTGTCCTTGGACCTGTTTTCTTTAATGTCTTTATCAACAAGATGGATACTGGTGTCAGAAATGGACTGGCCAAGTTTGCCAATGACACCAAACTTTGGGGTAGAACATCCACACCTGAGGATAGGCTCGTGATCCAGGCTGACTTGGATAGGCTCAAAAAGTGGGCAGATACAAACCAATGACATTCAGTACCGACAAATTTAAGGTACTCCACCTTGGGAAAAGGAACCATATAACACTTATAGGCTTGGCAGTACTACGCTCACTAGCACCATGGCCGAAAGAAACTTAGGGGTCATGATTGACCACAAGATGTATATGAGCCACCAATGTGATATCGCAGCTGGTAAAGCAAACAAACTCTGGCTCATATCCATAGATGCTTCTCAAGTAAATCTCAGGATATCATCCTCCTGCTGTACTCAGCTTTGGTGAGGCTGCTGCTGAAGTAGTGCATCCAATTCTGGGCTACACAATTCAAGAAAGGTGTGGAGAAGCTTGAGAGAGTCCAGAGGAGAGCCATGTTCATGATCAGAGGAAAAGGCCTTATAATCAGAGTATAGGACTTATGAAAAGAGACTGAGAGCCATGGGACTCTTCAGCCTGGAAAAGTGCTGGTTCAGAGGTAACCTGGTGGCAGCCTATAAGTAGATACGGGGTGTGCATCAGGATCTGGGGAATGCCTGTTCACCAGAGAGCCCCAAGGGATGACACAGTTACAAACTCCTCCAAGACCGTTTTAGGCTGGACATAAGGTAAAACTTTACTGTTTGAGCCCCTAAGGCCTGGACCAGACTCTCTCCGAAAGTGGTGCAAGCATCTACTCTGGACTCCTTTAAGAAGTGTTTGGATGCTTATTTTGCTGCGATCCTTTGACCCAAGATGACTTCCTGTCCTTGAGGCAGGGGGCTGGACTCAATGATCTCCCAAGGTCCCTTCCAGTCCTAATGTCTATGCAATCTATGGAACTGATTTCTAAAAAGCCTGTTTGTGATAAGCAGGGATCCTGGTTTTCTCTGATTAAAAAAACAAACAAACAAAATCTCAATTTTTTATTTAAAAAAAAGTAACCTAAAATCCACAATTTTCCAGAATTAAAATGAAACATCACTACTATATAAACTCTAATCACCGGGGATCCTGGTTTTCTCTGATTCTCTCTTTCTCTCTCTCTCTCTCTCTCTCTCTCTATATATATATATAAAGTAACCCTAAATCTACATTTTTCTATGATTAAAATGAAATGCCTCTAATATATATAGTGGTGCCAATCTACATGAGGCAGGGAGAGGCAGGTACTCAGCATCGTAGAGAACTCTCTCCCACACTGTGGAGATCAGAACTAACCTCCATGCTCCCTACCAGTATTTCCTAGAGCTCCCCTGATGGTTGCAGTAGGGCAGAGGAGGAATGGAGCAGCCCTATACTAAACTGCTCCTGATGGACATGTCCAGATGTGCATGGATGTTTGTTTCCCCAGGGACAAGTAGTGGCTTGCACCACTCTGGGTCAGCCCGTGCCATGTGCACTTTGGCACATGGCAAGTTACCCCACTGTGACAGGGGAGGCTGGGCCTAGCATTGTGCTAGCCCCAGCAGCCTTACCTGGGGTTCTGGGGGCCTGTTGGGGCTGCAGCTGTGGCGACTCTGCTGTGCGGGGCCTAGCTGGAAGCCGCAGCACAGCTCCATGCTGCTCAGCTCTACTTTTCAGTAGGGCATGCTTCCCGAGAGTGCTCTGCTCCATTTTTTGTTTTCCTCTGTGGTTTTTTTTCACCCCTGGATATCCAGAGGTCAAAAAATCCACAGAAGAACAAAACAAAACAGAGCAGTGCACATTCGGGCAGCACTCCCTTGCAGCATAGAGTATACCAGACTGTGCGGTATGTGGTGCACAAACATGTTTGTGGCGCCACATACCACACAACCACACTTGTCTGGACATTCCTGATGGGTGCATGTACAGAGGCATATGGCGATTCATTACTTGCATGTGTAGATGCATCCAGTATGTGTTAATGAATTAGTGCTACCTACAGAGCACTACTTAGCTAAGTACTCATATTTTATTGTTAGAAGAAATTTTGATTTCCTGTTTATAGTATTTTGTGTGCTGCTCCATGTTTGTTTTTGAAAGTCTCAATTACATAACACTTCTTTCTTTTCTATTTAATTTATGCATTCAGAACTTTTTAATTAAAATTGAAACATTGATAGAGGACTGGAAGTGACATTACAGACTAGAATAAAGGAATCATAATTTACTGAGGGTTCTTACAGATCCAATAATAATGATCCAGCTAACCTGCCTACAGTTATACTGGATACTGATCAAGAAGTCAACATAGAACAGTGCTTTAGTATAAATAGGAGAACAATTATCAGAATTCTTTCTTTCCCATTTCTCAATATTTATAGTAGTTATGGAAATGCCTGAGTCTTTTTTTTTCTGTTGTGGTTGACTAACAGTTGAAACAAAAAAAGTTCTCTAATTTGCACAGGAAGGTGCTCAGTTTGGGAAGTACTAATATATTATAGATTAGTACTTTAATTAATTGTTAATTTTAATGTTATGGTTTTACTATTGGTTTATAAGAGATATCCACAGATACAGAAAAAAGTTTGTAGTCTAAGATTAAAACTGATAACAAAAATAAAGAAAATAATGAAGATAATATTGGAGGGAAAAGATTTAACAGAAGCCTTAATTTGTGGTAGCTCGATGCTATTAAAATCAAATATAAAGGACTGTGATCTATGATTAATTTGCGAGTGTCTGAAAGTAAAGAAATAGATGCTTGTAATTTTTAGGTTATAATACATCTGTCTCTGCATCCAAAGTTAATGAGAGCTTTTCATCCACCATTTTTCTTGTGTTGCCATCCTAGACCCTTAGTTTAAAAATTTTAAAACAGAAGTTCGAAGTTGAGTTCTTAAATCTGGATTAAAATGTAATTTTATATATATATGGATGTGGTTTGAGATTCAAATTTGAGATGCTTCATGCTGAACACCACAAGCAGGTAGAACACTGGTTAATTTGATTTACATTGAATAAATCACTACTCAAAAACCACTCATAAACTCTCAAACAGTAATATCAGGATACTTATTGTAGCAAGAAATGAAGCTTCTCTTAATCAGTTAAATTTACTAGTAAAGGAATGAAGGAATGCCCTGATTTTGCATTGTTTCACCAAAGAACATACATTCTGCCAAAGATACACTGAGTTTGTTTGTTTACAGGGCAAATCTGAAACAGATTTTCTCTCACAGTAAGGCTATAAAGAGACATCACATTTGTTGTTGGACCAGTTGTGTCATAACTTGTCTCAGAATGATGAAATTGCAGGATTGGTGTATCCTTATGTAGCAGTGTCACTATTTTCCAGCTCAGGGAGCCTGGGGGCAGTCTGCAGGCATGATTGCAAGGGGTGTAAGGTGTGAAGGCTGAAAGGGCACAAATGCCTTTCTTCAGGCATAGGAGAAAAGATTGTAAAAGTTATCCTTGGTAGAAATGAAAGTTCATATTTCATAGAAGAGTTGAAGGTGCGGTAAAAATCTCCTGCTTGGAACAGTTCATTTGTTTGTTTTTGCCTGAAAGCTTGCAATTAAAGAATTTTGTTTGCAAAAATCTAGTTCGTCTAATAAAATATATCACCTCTGCCATGAGTCCTGATTTCTTTTTGCCTCTTGAATAATATGGCTACAACCTGGATACCTGACTCCAGGAAAAGAGACTTGAAGAAGGAACCAGAAGGGGAAAGTTCAACTCCTAGGAAGAGGAGCTAGGGCCAGGCAGACAGTTGGGAGCGTGTAAGCTGAGAGCCTGTAAGCATACAGTCGAGAGGGAGAGATGGTGGCTCAGCTCATGTTGAGCCTGGGGACCATGCTCAGAGTGTGTTTATCCTGAGAGTTGACGTGAGGCTGTGAAGAGGACAGTGAGATGGGAGAGACTGAGAGTGTGTCAAAAGACTGGATATTGCAGGAGTGTATAGAAAAGATACTTATTTAAAGTATTCTGTGTTTACATTGATTGTGTCCTGGTGGGAAGGAGTTTGCCCTAGAGGAATAAAGACTGGGAAAAGTCTGTGAGATTGTGAAAGGGCACTGAAGGACTGTGAGTGAGATAGTTATCCTTGAACCTGCTTCACCTCACCTTCACCTCTCCTTACAATGCGGTTTAAAGAGTGGCTGAATAGCTTGTCTGAAAACTACAGGGTGC
Source organism: Alligator mississippiensis (assembly GCF_030867095.1). Lineage (NCBI taxonomy): Eukaryota > Metazoa > Chordata > Crocodylia > Alligatoridae > Alligator > Alligator mississippiensis. The sequence goes on from NC_081824.1 coordinate 398,240,239, forward strand.
TAGCACCTGCTCCTGTCTACAGGTGGCCCAACCAAGTTCACATCTCAGTCTACCTTGCACTAGTGAAGTGTCCATAGGCTACCCTGCCTCTGCCAACACCACAAAAAGTGTCTATTGGCTGTTCAAATTTGGGTAGTTATATTTTTAAGGGAGGAATCTTGGTGTGAGTCACTGCAAAGCTTGTACCCCTTGCTGCCTGGCTCAATTTCCTCTACATTTGTGCTGCTACTGTTATCATGATGTGGACCTTCAACCTCCATTAGCCAGTATTGATCTGCATGAGGTCATAGCAGATGTTGCTGGGATAGCTTTGTGAATTTGTAAATGAGCTTGAACAGAAAAGGTGACACTGGTGTACTCCGATGACTGTCATGACTGCATCCATCCATTCAAGGGATAAGCAGGGGGAGAAGCTCATACATGTGCTCACTGCCAAAAAACCTAGTGGTCCAGGTCCATATATCAATCCTAAGCTGGAACAGTAGCTGCCACCAAGAGGATGTTTTGCCTGCAAGAGATAACATTGTGGCTGGGCAGATGTGGAAGTGGTGACTCCAAGCTATGGAGCAGCATCTCTTGGTGAGGGAGATGAGGTTTGACTGAGGGAATAGACTACCATGGTCAACTGGGATGACAAGCAGGGACATGCAAACTTTTGCACGCTTAAGCAGCAGAAACTGCAAGTCTAGGGCCACCTCTGTGGAGATATTCACTGAGCTTGCCCCATAAATATAGCAATGGACAACAGTGATGCAGAGATGACAACATCTGCCAGACCCTGCCAATCAAAGCAGAGCGGCCTCCAGCTCCTACAGGTACCACATCTGTAAATTATCAAATGGAGGCCAGTCATCTGGCACTGCAGATGCAAGACATGCTGGCTGACTACTTTGCCAGTTTGTGGACAGAGGGTTGGAATAGTGAAACATAGAATGATGTCATGTACCCAGCTAAACATTGTCAACTGAACTCGTACTTTCATGTGGTTGTCTCCAGCACAGGCAGGGGTCAGAGGGAGTTGTGGGGCGGTATGCATGAGGGGGAGTGTGAAGCGCATGTTAGGACAGGGAAATATTAAACTGGGTGCTAAGTCCTGTTCCAGGGGCTATCTAAGAAGTAGGAGTAAAGGGTGGTGGTGAAAGTTTGAGCTGTTCATTGTCTATTTTGTATAAATGCACACATTTCTAAACAAGACAGTTATTTTGAAAACTTTGTCCAGAATTTGGTGATAAATCACATTTTTTAAAATACTTTGTGGAAAGCTTTGTATTTTAGCTGAACACTCATTACTTTTTAGGATAGTTTAGTTCTCAGTCATGAAATGAACTGCAAATACTTGGCATGACTGATACATTTTTTATTAAAGATGTAAATGTCTATAATGCATTTTGGTTAACAATTTTACAAGTAACCATCAAGATTAGTTTTTAACAGCTGCAAACATGTAAAATAGGAAGTAAATTTGTTTGAATTTCATAAATGTTAAATCACAACTCACTTGTGAACGAAAGTTTGAAACTAGTCAGTATATATGAATTCTTGTGATTGCCATTTTCACTAAGATCAGCATGGATCCTGGTTCTCTGTTAAAAAAAATCCCCCATTTCAGATTAAAAAAATAACCCAAAATCTACATTTTTCCATAATTAAAATGAAACACCACTAATAGATATATATATATATATATATATATAAAACCAGGATCCATGCTGATCTTAGTATATCTATGTATATAGATATATACTAGTGCTGTTTCATTCATATATATATATACACACACACACACACACTAGTGGTGTTTCACTTTAATCACTGAAAAAAGTTAAATTTTGGGTTATTTTTTTTAATCCCAAAATTGTGGATTTTTTTTATTAGACCAAGTGAAAATTGTCACTTCTGTCTGCACCTTAAGGTAGCACCCTTCCCTCCTTCTACTTGATTTCAGACTAACAAAATTAATCACCTCTGCCCTGGGATGTTGGAGAAAAAAGTTCAAACCCCCTATGGATGAAGAGGGGCCTAGAACATAGGTGTACCCCAACTGGGGTAAGTGCCCAGGGCTGAAACATGAGAGGACCCTTCTGGTATCTAGCACCCAATGGTCACCAGTTTTTGTCCAGCTTCAAGTTTTCAACTTAAACTCACTCAGGTATGTGTGTACAAATCTGCATATGTGTTAGACAGAGCACAGCCTACTATGCATGCTCACTGGCATGTAGCTTGTATATCTACAGTGCCCATTTAATGGTATAACAAATGGTAGATGCCAAAAACAGCTGTTATACAACAGGGTAAGTGCTATTTATGTGATATGGGATTCTGCCATGGAAATCAAGTAGGACCTCAAATGTTCTCAGGGGCAGTGGACTTTCTAAGTCTCATGTGCTCATATCCTGGGAGAGGATTTATTTTAGTTACTTAACCCTTTTCAGATCAATATATTTTGAAAACAAAAAGTTGGTACTATAGAAAAGTATTATGCTACAAATACAGGTAGGGGGGTAGCAGAGTTTTTAATTTTTCCATTTCAGCTGTTGTGATATATAGTGGGGTGATAGAAAAATATTTGTTGGTTGTATTAATTTGCTGAATGTCACTGAATATCCAATCACACTTTTCCAGCTTGTCTAAACAGATTAGTTCATTTTCTATCATAACAGAGATTGTCACAGTCTCTTAAAATACTAGCACCTGCTCTAATGTCATTCAAAGAAATCTTTGTTTGAAGAATGCTGATTATAGGATTTTTTTGGTGACATTTTTGATAGCATATTGCAAAGTGATTCTCTAACTATATATGAGAACTTTTACAACCCGGGGTACATTTAGAAACAAAAGAGAGATTGATGATTCCTAAAGATTAAAGAAACAAATTGCTAAATTGTTCTTCTTCCAAATTGTATATGACCAGAGACGCACAACATATTTACTGACACAGATATGTGTTATACAAATCCCACTGGGTTTCTTTATACCACAACGTGCACATTGCATCTTAAGTAAACCTTAATACGAAGATTTGCAATATAAGAATATTCATTTACTCGGTTTTGGAACAAAGCCTGTGGCTAGTATAGGCAGCAGCTCTTATAAAGCATATTATCTTTCTTCCAATCTTATTTAAAATGTGTTTTTAAACACTAAGAATAGCATTCAATGTTAGCATCAACTACCATATCATGCAATGTAGCGTTGTGCATCTGGAAGTTTTTTGGAAAGTAAATCCGTTTGCTGATCATATCTTGCATCTCTATATGCATTTCTAAATCTGTATATTGCTGTTATTTATACAGTACCTAAAGGCATATTTGTGCTTAGAGATGGGAAAAGCTATTTTTAGTGACTGCCGTCTGCTTGTCCAACATGAATGATGACACCAAAAAACCCTCTGAGTTTGCAAACTGCGTTAACAGCAAATGACATATAAGGAACGCATAATTTTTTGAGTTCAGTCCCACTTTCTTTTTACAACCATTAATGTGACTCAGAATGTTGTGTTCACAATACAATGAATACAAACAAAGAAAATATTTTTCTTATCATTGGGAAAATCAGAACATTATTTTGGTGCTTCAGACATTGCCATAAATCAACAGGAATTTAGCAAAACTCCTGATTATCTTTCTGCAATTAAGCTAAAGTGTGCAAGATCAGGCCCACTTTCAGGGAAAGATGTATGTTGTTAATTCAGGAAGATGATTATAAGTTGTATGAGTTGAATTTGGATTGCACTTTAGCACTCATCGTTTAGTCCTGGCTATACCGATTTGGAGCTACCGAGTTAAAATATTGGATACAGGCAATTGGTTACAGGCAATTGGTTTGTTATCAACTGGTGTAACAAAAATTAAAATAACACAGGTGGTAGCTTTTCTCCTCCTTGTATTATTCTTTGTATATTAAAAGAGGAGAAAACATTTGAATTGCTTGGAACATATGAATTATTATGTTGGTCTCTCTCAGTTTTTTCCTTCAGTTTTCCTTTTCATTAGCTCACAGGATTTCTTAAGCTCTAATAATTTTAAAAGTAGTTGTCATGCAACAGTGCCATTAACGATGGTGGAGGTTAATGAAGAATTGTCTGTGAAAATAAAATAATGATAAATAAGGCTTATTACTTGTTCATATCTGGGTCACTTTTATAGGTGATTCACAGAAAAAACAAGGAATTCCAAAAATATAAATTATGTAAGCAAATTTATTTATTTAAAAGGCTCTAGAGTTTTTTTCCTTTCCTGCTCCAAATCTATATATATATTAATTAATATAATTACAATTTTTATAACAGAATCACTTGTTAATATTACTTACAACTATATGTATACATGTATTATAAGAAAAAGTCCAAGCAAAATATATCCTCAGTTTAGTAATAATAATTGCCAGCTGGGTAAAATGATTCAACTTTTATTCAATAACTTACTGAATAACTTATTCAGGCAAAACCTCTATTAACTTAGATAGAAATCGATGGGATAAAATTAATTTGCTTTGCTGTTAGATGCTTAGAGCTAGTTGCAAAAGAGGCAAGTATATGTCACAAAATAAAGAGAGATTAAATCATTTTTAATTCACCTTAATATATGCAATTTATTTCAAATTTTTCTATGATAATCCAAATGTATATTTTCACATTATTAACAAAGGCTCACAAACCCTATTTCTTACTCTGTTTCCCCCCTGCTTCACTGTATTCATTTTGCTCCTTGTTTGGTTGTTATCCTGGGGATTACTTTCATTTAAAGCAGAGTGATACAGAAATTGGTAAAGCAAACTTTTTAAACCTAAACATTCTTAAAATAGTTGCGTGCCCCCATCCCCATGAAACATACAGTAATATAATCAACTTTTTTAGCATCTACTCTTGAATTTAATCTTATTATATATTTTACACTATATACACACACACATTATATGTATATAATTCTAGTCCATATGGTTACACAGGTAACCTTCCAAACATAACTGAGTATGAGTTAATACTTTGACTTTTGCTTAGTGGGCAGAACAACTATTGCTTGTGCATGGCCATTCTTATAGAAGTTCCAGTCAGTCTGCTTTACATTAGTCATGGAGTGATTAAAGGAGTAATTCTAAAGGCTGTGATGACCAGGGATTCTGGTCAATGTTCCCTCTAAGGTGAAGTGATCCATGAGTGCGCTGCTTTGGTCCATGAGTGCACCACTTCGGTCCTGCCTCCCTCTTTCGCTAAGCTTGGATCCGGAATATGCTAAGCCTAATAGACTAGAATCATGTAATGGATCCTCATGCAATGGATTTTGTAATAATCCTCCAAGCACAAGACTGGGTGCTGGAGAGCAGAGCAGTTCCCCAAAGCCAGTAATGGCGACTCTCCATTCATGATGCAGAAATTTTATGTCAAGGTTAAACAAAGTGCTTTGGGTAAATGTGATATAATTTACCCCAAATCACCTTGTCTGCCTATGTCCTTAGACTAACACAGTTGTAACCAGCACCCCCAAACTACATCTTGGTTAGGAACAATTCCTTGCGCCTGCTCCTTTTCCTCTGATGCAGACCCAGGTTCTGCACCATCCTGCTCTGCCCTGCGTACCTGAGATCTGGGGAAACCAAGATCCTCATGTGTCCCTGCTCCAGGAATGAGGAGGCACATGGACTCTGGGCTGGGGAGCGGAGCAGTTCCCTGGCACCAGCAGAGCCAACGCCAGCCCCAGCCCCAGCCCCCACCTCACCTCCGGGAGTGAGGAGGCACACGGCCTTGGGGCTGGGGAGTGAAGCAGTTTCTCAGAGGCAGCCCTCAGCCCCAACCTCCACCTCTGGGAGTAAGGAGGTGCTTCATGAGTGAGGAGACACTGCGCCAGCCCTATTCCCCGCCTTACCTTGTCACGGCATAGTCCAGCTCCTCTCTGGACAGGTGCATGGCTTTAATAAGTTAGTGCGTGGCACTGTATTAAATTGTGCATGGCCGCACATGCACGCACCTTGGAGGGAACCTTGATCTTGGTTTTCTCTGATTTTAAAAAATCCCCAATTTTCAGAATAAAAAATAGTTACCTAAAAATTCACATTTTCCCATGATCAAAATGAAATAGTACATATATATGAAATGCCAATATGTGTGTGTGTATATATGTGTGTGTGTGTATATACACACACACACACACATAAGAAATACCAGTATTTATATCATATATATATATATATATATATATATATATATCTCAAAATGAAATACCAGTATATAAAATATACTGTATACAGTATATATATATATATACTGGTATTTCATTTTGATCATGGAAAACTGTGGATTTTGTGTTACTTTTTAAATCCAAAAATTGGGTATTTTTTTTTAAACAGAGAAAACCAGGATCCCTGGTGATGAATCTGTCTGCACTTTTTATTTTTTATTTTTTTTTTGAGTAAAGGGAATGAAGTTCCTAGAGTTCCACTTTCCAGTTGAGCTTCTTCACTTGCTGGACAGACAGAGCTAAGCCCAAAGCCTTGTAGTCTTCATCTCCCAATAAGACACAGAGCTGGTGTATTGATATGTCTGGTTACCCTAGTGGTCCACTATCATATTTCCATTAATGACTGTTAAAGAAACTATGGGGAATACATCTGTTTGATACTGCCTCATGCTCAAAAGTTTTTAAGACACATATCACTAATGAACATTGAAACCATTTTTTAATCCTATATTTAGTCTTACTGGACTTATCTACTTGAGACATTTCCTGTGCAATGGACTAATTAGCTGTGCTGTAAATGTCTCAGCATCTACAGATGCACCCCTATTAGGCTGGAATAAACTAATTTACCCCACAGCAAGATAGTACTTGTAATGACAAGTTCTATCCAGGTGCAGAGTAAAAACTCCACAGCAGCACACATGTAGATACTGCCTGGGGCACAGGGTGCTTCAGTGAGGGGGATGTCTGCTGGCTAGTCTTGCACTGAAGCTTAACCCAGCCAGCACCTCCACAGCACATTGAGCTGTGTGGAAAAGCCCAGGCTGGCAGACTGATCCCTGTGGCCCCCTGCCAGCCAGCGCTGTTCCACCTGGGCTCCACATGCTGTGCCTGAATAAATTGCAGAGCTTATTGCTCTGGAGTTATCTGCTCTCAGGCCCACATTCAAATGGCATGCTCAAAAGTAATTAACTCTTGAGCAATAGCTCCTCAGTTTATTCAGGTGCCATAACTGCATGTGTAGATGTCTCCACTGTTACTTTGTGGCAATAAATTCTACAGGCTAATTAAAATAGTGTTTTCTTTCTTGTGTTATGAAGAGGACCATATGAATTACTTTTTCATGTAATTTAAGGCTTATATACTTCTATTATTTTATTCCTTCTTTTCTTGTCTCTTCTCTAAACCAATCTACAGTGAAAGCAAGTGAAGTATCTCAGGTCATTCAGGGACTCGAGTTTGCAATCACAACCTTATTTCCCAGAAACCCTTCAACAGCCAATGTGCATCACAATGCATAAGTTTTACCCAAACCCATATGACTTCTAATTTGTAATCTTATATATTTCATAATTGTCTTCTATCTACCATCAGGCTGCTGATTCACCCTGCTGTTAAGCTCCTCTGAATTCGCAGTCTTGACTAACTTAAACAATTTTGTCAACTGTAATTATTCATTGCATGCTTACAACTGAACAAATTTGGGATAGTGTTTAAATATTTGAAAAGGAGAAAAAATTCTTATGGTGAAATAATACATATATTAATTAGTAAAATTTAGCAGATTTTTTTTTAAGCACTTGAAACTATGTATACAAAAGAAACACAAATAGCTTTGAACTGGAACCAGGATACTACACGCTGCCATAAATGAATTACTCTAAAGAAACCCTAGCAAACTTGATATAAAATTATATTAGTTACATTTAAACATGAATCATTTTAGAAGGATTCAGATTTTAAGAGGTAGAAAAGTTAGACAGAAAATTTCTATTGAGAAGGAAAAAAATTCTTCCTGAATACTACTATATATATATAATGCATTATATATAATAATCATCATTTTACTCTTAATCAGAACCCCATTACCTATCAATCACATCTATGCAAACAAGTGTCATGTCATTTGTAGAAAAGCAATAGCATTTTTTTATTGCCTCCTGTGAAAGATATAGTATGCTATAGGGTTTCAAAAAATATGGATCAAGGGAATCATTCATAGTGATAAGATCATAGAAATTCTCACAGGAATAAGTAGTTGCATTCCAACTCATTTAAATTTCACACTCAAATAAAATAGCTACTGTATAACAGATGATGATGAAGTTATGGAACATCTGAACAACTACTGCCTGCAAAATAAAATGGGAGAAAAAAAGAATGTTGTCAATGATTACAATATCAGCTGTCATTGAGCATAAGTATTTTATATATTTATGTTATTTTAACATTGAATAAAAAGGGGGATTAGAATACTGATGGCATATAAACAAAATAGCATCAAATTATTTTGGACTGTCAGAGATGATATTTAGTAACATCCTTGCTGCTTTTTTAAATACAATATCCTGTATATGAAAGAGCCCTCCATTTGCATACCTGCTAAACAGTAGGAAGACACACAAAGTAATGCTTTTTATAAATATTCAATGTGTTCATATGAAGTAAACATAGATATGCTTACTTCATAATATAATGAAACATAATATACTTACAAACATAATATATAGATATAGTATATAGATATAGTGGTGTTTCATTTTAATCATGGAACAATGTGGATTTTGGGTTACTTTTATATCTGAAAATTGGGGATTTTTTTTATCAGAGAAAACCAGGATCCCTGCTCATGACAGTTGTAATAGAATATTAAAGGAGTTCAGAGCTTTTAACCAGATTTAAGGACAATGATGGTGTCATAAGTACTGACAGCGACTCTGCACTGCCACTGTTGCTGCTGTCCCTGCTGCTGCTGGGTGCTCAGTCCAGCCCGACTGAAGCCCTACACCCCACTATTGGCACAGAAACCTGGAGGGGAACAACCCCCCACTCTCTACATTGCTCCCTATGAAGCTTAGGGAGCATGTGAAACCCTTGATTATAATATACTCCCAAGGTTGGGAGCACTTCTTTAGCTTGAGGCTATTCACCTGAACTCCCAACAGGTTAGAGACTATTTTGAAAATCTGAATATATACAAGTACATTGGGCTGGATGGGATGCACATGAAGATGCTGAGCAACTTGGCCCATGTGATTGCAGAGCCACTGGCCATCATTTTTGAAAACTCATGGTGATGGGGAGAGATCCTGTACAATTTGAAAAAGGGCAAATATACAGCCCATATTTAAGAAAGGAAAGGAGGGTCCAGGGAACTACAGACTGGCCATGTCTGGAGGAGAAGGTGATTAGGAAAAGCCAACATGGATTCATCAAAGACAAGTCATGCCTCACCAACCTGATTGCCTTCTATGATAAGATAGCTGGCTCTGGAGCTGTGGTATACCTTGAATTTAGCAAGGATTTTGATATGGTCTCCCACAACATTCTCACAGGAAAGCTAAGGAAGTACAGGTTGGATAACTGAATGGTAAGGTGGATAGAAATTGGCTGCCTCATTGGGCTCAGGGGATAGTAGTCAATGGCTTAATGTCTAGTTGGCAGCCAGTATCAAGTAGAGTACCCCATGGGTTGGTCCTAGAGCTGAGACCTTGACAGTAGATGTAATATACCTAGATTTTAGCAAGGTTTTTGATACAATTTTCCATAACATTCTCCCAGGCAAACTAAGAGAGTATAGGCTGGATGAATTGACTCTAAGCTGGAAACATAACTGGCTCGAGTATCAGGCTCAGAGGGTTGTAATCAAAGGCTCGTTCTCTAGTTGGCAGCTGGTATCAGGTGGAACATCCCCCATTTTTTCAATGTCTTCATCAAAGATGCAAAGAGTGCACCCTCAGCAAGTTTGCAGATAACACCAAGCCAGGGGGAGTAGTAGATATGTTGGAATGTAGGGCTAGGATTCAGAGTGACACAGATAAATGGGACAATTGGGAATCTCATGGGGTTCCACAAGGACAAGTGAAAAGTCCTGCATTTAGGCCAGAACACCCCCATGCACTGGTACAGGCTGAGGGCTGACTGGCTGGGCAGCAGCTCTGCAGAAAAGGACCTGGGGGTTACAGTGGGCAATAAACTGAACGAGTCAAGAAAGCTAATGGCATACTGGGCTGCATTGATAGGAGTGTTGCCAGCCAGGCAAGGGAAGTGATTATTCCCCTCTACTCAGCACTGGTGAGGTCACATTTGGAGTACTATGTTCAGGTTTGGGCCCTGCACTTCAGAAAGGATGTAGACAAATTGGAGAGCAACAAAAATGGTGTGGGGGCTGGGACATATGACTTATGATCAGGGATCCTGGTTCTCACTGATGAAAAACATTCTCAATTTTGGGATTTACAAAAGTAACCCAGAATCCATATTTTTCTGTGATTAAAATGAAACACCACTAATATATATAGATATATATTAGTGGTGTTACATTTTAATGATGGAAAAATGTTGATTTTGGGTTACTTTATTAAATCAGAAAATTGGGGATATTTTTTTTTAATTAGAGAAAACCAGGCTCCCTGCTTATGAGGAGAGGCTGATGGAACTGGATTTATTTAGTCTGCAGAAGAGAAGACTGAGGGGGGATTTAATAGCAGCCTTCAGCTACCTGAAGGGAGGGTTGGAAAAAGGATGGAGCTAGACTGTTCTCAGTTGTGGCAGATGACAGAACAAGGAGCAATGGTCTCAAGTTGCAGCAAGGGAAATTTAGGTTAGATATTAGGAAGAATTTTCTCACTAGAAGGGCAGTAAAACCCTGGAACAGGTTACCCAGGAAGGTGGTGGAATCTCCACCCTTCAAGGTTTTCAAGACCCAGCTGGACAAAGCTGTTAGACCCTAACTCCATGTGGCATCCAACAACTAGGGAGACAACAGTCCAGTTGCTCATGGATCCTGGTACAGAGCAGACAGGGAGCAAACACTAGCACACATTGCTTGCAACAGCTTTATTTAGAATGGAGACAGCTTCAGACTAGCTCCCAAAAAACAGCAAACCGGGGAGCCACCCTGAACAACAGTTCTTCCCAACATTTATACACCTTGGTTCATACATATTAACATTTATTCTGCCCTCGTTCCACCTTTGGTTCCACCCATTTCTCCTCCTATCTTAAGCTCCACCTCTGTTTACTGTTTGCTTCCTTAGCATGGTATTGCCTATGCATTTCATTCATTTTCCTGCCTCTCTGCTAAGAGTGCGTGTGTAAGACTTTGACCTCCATCATCTTTTGGTCACTTGTGGTTTCTCGCTGGTCCTTGCTGGTTTTCTTGCAGACTTCCCCATCTCCAAGGCTATATTTCTGCTTTTGTCTTCTGACACTAGTTGATGGGCTATTCTATTTTTACTCAGCACATCATGCACTTTGCACCCTACCCCCTGTTAAGAATCCACTTACTTAAGCATTAGCTAAGTTAGTTGCTTTTTATAATATATCAGCTAGCCTTGTGACCAGCAACTTTTGCTGAGACACAGGAAAAAGCCTTCATTTAGCTGCACACTCAGTACTCCCCAAATTCCATATTGTTACCCCAACATCCAAAATCCATATTGTTACCCTAACCCCTAACAAAATTCTTTTTCAGGATGATCTAGTTGCAGATGGTTCTGCTTTGAGCAGGCAGTTGGACTAGATGACATTTTGAAGTCCCTTCCAACCCTAATTTTCTATCATTCTAAGTTAGACTGGGCCAGCCAATTTTCACCCATCCAAACTCTCTAAGCATATGTACTGTTCAGGACATAGATCAACTTAACTTGAGTTAGGTTGATCTACATGTAATGTCTTAATCATTCACAAAAGGGAATGGAGGAGTTGGAGTGGGGAGAAAGGAAAGGTAGAATGATAGAATGATCAAAATATTAATGTTGATATAAACACACTCATTTAAAGACTACACAATATAATTTTATATCAGTATATGTTAGCTACTTCTATAGGTTCATCTATAGTTGTGTACTGAGCTATAAATTAGATTACAAAATCTTGAGCGTATGGGTCATGTTGGTCAATTGTATGCTTTGTGTAGAACTTAATACAATGAGGTGCTTATCTTTAATGGGCCCATAGGTGCCACCCATATGGACTATGCATAGAACTTTAGCTTTAGCTCTGGTTATGTAAAATTATTTATGATATAATGAAGGCAGTCTTCTCTTGTTGCTTCTGAACATTGTGAACTTGGAACTTACAACAAGGACTGATCATGTGAAATATTGAGTATGTATAGGTCTCCATCAATCTCGGCACATCTAATCATAATCAGAGTCAAATGTTATTCGACTGAAGTTAATGGAAGTTTTGCCATTGCCTTAGTAGGATCAGAATTTGCCATATAATATACAGATCAACAGAGTAGTTCAGCTTAAGAAAATATAAACTTCTAAATTGTGTGACTAAGAGGCTCATGTAATAGAACTCCTCATAACAAATCTAGAGTTTTACTTTATACAGCCCTAATGATTTTCATTATCTCCTTAGTTGATAGAATCCATTTAAAAAAACCAATAATCTCTTGAAATCCACTGAGCCACAAATTACTCATTAGAGAAAATTTTCAAAGATCATTACCTTTCCCATAGATTTTCGCTTTTCATTTCCTGGATACTCACTTGTAATGCTGTTCATAATAAGGGGAGGGCAGATTATTCAGTCACAAAAGAATGACTCTCATATAATTCAAGCTATTCATTTGTTTATTATTAGAACCACAGCGTTTTTATTAAAGGTCAACCCTGTAGCTCTTTTAACCTTTATTTTATGACCTCATATGCTATTATGTTATAATGGAATGATTAATTTCATCATCATTTTATTGTACCCTACTATGAAGCATTGATCTAGAATTTTATATAGTATAAACTTTATTGTTTCTCTTAACTACCAAAATCTTACAGATAAACACACATTTTCTAGTAAAAACAAAACAAAACAAAAATCCTGTATCTGTCTTTAAATAAATGCTCACAGCTCCCAGTGAGAAAAAACATGGGTAGATCAAACCAACTGAATCAGTTGAGTTTGTGATCAGTAAACAACCAGGGTACAGACAGAAGTGACATTTTTCACTTGATCTGGTTACAAAAAGCAGTTTATAGCTGTGACCAAACACAAGCACATGGCTTCAAACAGCTTAAAAAGGCCAATCGGGTGAAAATCTTACCCCTCATTACATGCGGTATGAAATAAAGGTGTTACAAAACGTAGCATCTATTGTAACTTACGTCTGTAGAGCTTCCAACCTGTCACTATTTTCAGAATGGGAGGGAAGAAAGGAAGCAGAGGGAGTTCAATCTGGCAGTTATTCAGTGCCCTTCACCACTGCCAGAGAGTAGGGTGGTTGTATTGCAACCCCACCAAGTTGCAGGGGCTCCAATTCACCCATCCCACCCTTCAGCACCAGCTGTGGAGCCCCAAGAATGAATTCACTTTGCTGCCTTTCCTCCCTCCCATTCTGAAAACAGTGAGCGCTGGCAGACAGCCCTGGTCATTGCTATGGGAACCTAGCTGCAGGCTCCCAGCCTCAGCTAGATTGCATTCTCCCTGGAACCAACAGTGAATTTCTGTTAGATCTGGGGTAACTTTGTAGTTCAGAACACTTTGCAAAAATCGTTCTGAGTTACAGCTGGGAGCTGCACTTCTGTCTGCACCCCCAGTGCTTAATCTGACACAAGACTGTAGGATGGAAGTAACAGCAAAAGGTTTCATACACATGAGGGATATGGAGGAGTAAAATACCTTAAGATTTCAAGTGAGTCAATCTTTGGGTGTTTGCAATTTAACAAGGAGCAATGAAGTTAAAAATGAATGATATAGCTTACACAGTGTGACATGTCTCACTCACCCCTTCTCCTAACTGTGAGGTGTGGTCCTTCCAGAAGCAGTACCGTATTTAGAATAAAAGTGTTTTTATTTCCTTTACACTTATGTTTAGTTTATTTATATTCCTCCAAAGCTGTTACAATTCAGTAAACAGAATCAAGTTTCAGGGGTTTGTCAGCTCACCTAGTGAGTGTCTTTTTTACTGAGATTACAAATGGGCCTGTCTCTTATCTTTTGAAATTTGCATGCATCACATTTACATGATAAGGTGTGTTCAAATGATAAGTCAACAGCCCTCTAGAATTTCCAAATCTTATCAAACAAAGCTGCTTCAGAAACGGAATCTCATAACTGCTTAAAAAATAATTCAAAGCAGATATCATTGTGCTTCCAGTGTTAAATATAATCTGAAAGATTTGTCAGATACTTTATTTTTAAGTAGTTCTTTTTCCTGTTTCTATCCCTTTCCCCCACCCCCAATAATATTATCTTAATATCTACATTTATAATGGGGGGAAAGTATTCTTCCACAAAGTCACTTATTGACCAGCAAGTATAATACATTATACATTTACCTTGCAATTTGATTCAAATTCCAGCTATAGTGAAGTCACCTAAACCTGAACATGAACTTTTAGCTGTCATTTGCCATGGGAACATAACAAGCAAATCTGCAATTGGACCAAAGTCTTCTGCCACAGAAGTGTAGTAGAATTGAAGGCTATTTCTCCCCATGTGACTGCAATTGCAGAAAATCAATCCTGCAGGATGCTATCATAACAGTAACCTCTGTTCAGCACTCAGAAGAATGCATATAAAAAAGCAGTGAAAGGAATATAGGAATAGATTTCTTTAATATTTAAGAGTTAAGTAATATAGCTTGTTCAAAGGATAACTAAATGTAGAGAGTCCCACTTAGAGCCAGGCACATAATCAATCCATCATACTGCCTTTTGTCCTGATGACATCTCAGAGAGACTTCAGAAAGAATTATGGTGGTTCTAGGAGCAGCCCTGACATGGAAAAGGATCTGTGTCAATTCCACTTGGAAGAAAAAGATGCATTGGTGTTTATGTGATGTTTAATCATCTCCATGTAGAAGCCATGATAATGTGGGAAAATAAATTTAAAATTCATGGTATGTCTTTTAGTTGTGCTGTATTGTATTGTGTAGTAAGTATTTTGAACAATAAAAACGTTTACCTAAAATACTTAATGTGCATTTTGGTACCTAAAGACATTCAGTAATGGATATTCAAAATATATTGAGAACCCTGTTATCTCTGTGGGTGTGTCTATTTATGCATGGGCAATTCATGTGCAGCAATAAACTCTGGGGTTTATTGAACTGGGTTTTATTGCTCCTGGACACACCATTTGAATCGGAGTCTGGAAAGAATAAGCTCTGGAGCAATAAACTTTAAAGTTTATTGCCATTTGAACATGTGCCCAGGAGCGCAGCATGTAGGGAGGTACGAAGCTTTAGTCCTTGATTTGATTCGGAGGAGATTCAGCCTGATTTGGTGGCCAAATCTCTGAATCCAAACTAAGTCAGGAGACCCTTTAATCTCTTCAAATCAAATTGGAACCCTCCAAATCAATTCAGAGAGATTCAGAGAAATTTGATGATTCAGACATAGACACAGATTTTTTTTTCTACATACCTCAAGGTACCAGGTGGTTTGTGAATGCTGAGATGCTGGGGCAGATAGAGCATCCTATGGGAGCATGTGGGGGGGGGGGGGGAGAGGGCAGCACGCTTGGTGGTGGACCCAGAAGTGAATCAGAAGCACTTCCCGTCTACTTCTGGGTCTGCTGTGGAGAGCACAGGGCCCCCCCTCCCCACTTCTTGGCTCAGTGATTGGTGCCTTCTGGGTCTGGGGGGACACCCAGGGTCCCCATGAAGCCAATCACTGGGATGGGGCAGTATGGGGGGGAGGGGTCCCGCGCGTGCTTGGCGGTGGACCTGGAAGTGGACTGAATGTATTTCCGGTCCACTTCTGAGTCTGCTGTTGAGCATGCGGGGGGGGGGCCCATACTCCTGTGAGATGCTCCATCTGCCCCACCATTTCAGCAGTCACAAGCCACACTTGGTTCCTCGAGGTATATAGAAAAAACATTTAAAGCTGTGTTTTTGGCTGAATCACTGATTCTCTGCATCAGCATCAAATCTGCAGATTTGGATTTGGCAGAACGAATTGGAAGTGATCTGAGCCAACAAATCAAATCATTGTGTCCAGATTCAGGCTGAATCCAAATCTGAATTGACTACACACCCATTTCGCGCACCCTTAGCAGCATGTTGAGTTGGGTTGGAGCAGCCCTGGAGTCCAGGGAACAACAGGGGTCAGCCTGCCAGCTCAGGGCTGTTCCCCCAGCTCAACATGCTGTAGAAGGGCTAGATAGGGTACAAGAGTGCTTTAGTGTGGGCCTAGTCAGCAGGTATCCCCTGCACAGAAGCAACCTTTTGCCCCAGCCACCCAGGGCAACACCTATACATGTGCTGCTGCATTTTTACTCTGTAGTAGGATAGCCCTTGTATTTAAAAGCACTAACCTGCTGCAGAGTAAATTAGTTTACTCCAACCTAATAGAGATGCACATGTAGACATTGAAACATTTACTGTGCAGCTAATTAGTCTACTGCACAGTAAACATTTCTTGTATACATGCCCTGGTAATTCTGGCCCCGGTCCTTATGCTTTAGAACAGGTGGAAAACTTTTTGCTGTGGTGGCAGCCTGAATTACTTGGATTAGAGAAAGCATCAACTACATACAATGTGATCCATATGTGCAAACTTTTAAAAATAATTTATAAAGAATGCACTGAGAAATGAAATGTTAAGCAGTATTAAAGTTAAAATGTACTATGAGCAGGTGTGCATTAATGGCTAATACTATTTCTTGCCTGCAAGGCTCTGATTTCTCTGCTGTGGGTGGAGTGGGGGGCAGGGGATCCTAGGAGTCATACATCCTAAAGTGGTGTATTTCTATGCTGAAGGACTGAAAACTCATTTTATCTCCCTGGAGCAGACTGAAGTTACCCTAACACAAACTCGGTGTCACAGCCTAGAGTTAACCCTCACTTAAAGTGGCATAACTTTGAGATGCTCAGAAGGCATTTAGCACAAGTTAATGAGCTCTGAAATGGACAAGGTTGCATTTTAAGTCTCTTAATATGGTCTAATTGTAACATGAAACTTCACCCAAAGAGAATTTTTTTTGTGATTCATTTCATTTTTGGGCATAGGTATAAACTATGTTTAAAATGCCAGGACTTTTCTATCTTGGTCTGATTTGTATAGAAGAGTAACTCAAGATACCTTCTCATTGTTTAGTTCAATGTAAACAGAATCAGACAGTCCTTGGGCTTTTATTACAATCACAAAACACCTAATCTTTTTTTCTGATTCACATAATGACATGTGAGTCATGGAAAGGTATTCATTTCTAGGACTGCAGATTTCTGCAAAATCTGAAGCACTGGAAATCTTAATGAGAGTGGAGTCTACATGTATACCAGTCTACAGTCACACCCTCTCCCCTGCTCCCATCATCTTCTCCATGTGACGTCATCCAGACTAGGTAAGGTCGGGGAAGGAGGTGCTTCTTCACTTCTTCTGGTCCATGGGTACAGCGGAGTACTACTGCTTCCTGTGTATTCTCCAACCTGGGCTCACTCAGCTCTGGAGATAGATCATTTCTCTACTCTGTTCCTTCTGGTCTCTGGGAGGAGTTGAACATCTGCTTCTCCCCCTCTTCCAAGTCACCTTAGTCAGGGTATGGTGGAGGAGAATTTCCCGCCCCCACTTCTCTCCAGCTAGTCCCGAGACATTTGTTTCAGTGTAAGAAACTTGTGCACAGACAGGATCTTTCTCATTAAATTTGCTTTGATCTAGTAAGTTTCCTGCAAATGAAATGTCATGAGCCCAGTTCATGTATGATCCCAGTTTCTAGTGGAAGAAAAACATTTCTCCCACTAGCAATTTAACACCTGTTCATACTTACCATATTTGTATATAGGCTTTTAGTTGACAATCACATAGAAGTGTGTATGCTATACTTTTTCAGGATCTAAATTAAACTCTTTATTATGATGATGGTGATGATGTCAGTATAAACATAGAATAACTGTACTGACTTAGATGGATTCATGGAAAAAAAAAAAACTAAACCAAAATTTGGTCTAAAAGTGTGTTCATAGCACTGTTCAAACCAGTTTAAACTTTATTGCTCTTGCTGCCCTTTTATTTTATGAGTTTGGCAATCATCATGCCTTTAGATGGGTTTATGCATCTCCCATTCTAGTCTATGTGTTGCTCCCACAACCACCCACCAACATCCATGAGATAATATGATTTTTACCCTTGGCAATTAGCTATGAGAGACAAAAATTATGCAACGAGGCATACGTTGAGTACTATTTGGCAAAGGACATTAGCTTTAGTGCTTACTGTGCTTATCAAACTTTCCTAATAGTTTGATCTATATTTATTTCATAGAAAAAAAGAACCTGAAAACATATATCAACTCTTTTCATAGTTTCATAGTAGCTAGGATCAGGAGGGAGCTGAACAGATCATCTAGCCTGACCCCCTGCCACAGGCAGGAATGAATGCTGTGTTCACAAGACTCCAGACAGGTGATCATCCAACCTCCTCTTGAATTTGCCCAAGGTAGGGACGAGGACCACTTCCCTGGGAAGTTGGTTCCAGATTTTGGCCACCCTAACTGTAATATATTGCCTTCTGATCTCTAACCTAAACCTATTCTCCATCAGCTTATGACCATTGTTCCTCATCATCCCAGGTGGTGCTGGGGAGAAAAGAGCTCTGCCTATTTGCTGTTGATCCCCCTTGATGAGCTTGTAGGCAGCCACCAGGTGCCAGGTGCTCGGATTAAAACTTTTAATTAGGCTTATTTTATATATTATTGCTCACTTTGATAGATTCTACTATATAAGGGCATTTCCTGTTCTGTTTATCCATTTTAATCCATTTTAAATGGTTTATCCATGTTTAAATGTTTATCCATTTTAATCTCCTATATCCTGTTTTAACCTTCTATATCCTGGGTAAGTGTTTTAGTCACTATGCTGTTGGGTTCACAGGTCTTTTAAAAAATGCTTATTTTGCCATGTGATGAAATAGAATCTCAAGATGTACACAAGTGCCCCAAAATGCAGTTGAATACTTGTGCATGTGCCTATTAGATGCATAAGATACAATAGGATTTAGCTATAGATGCTCAGCAAAGGGGTAAAAATAGGAAAAAGTTAGAAGACTTTTACACATTTGGAGATTATCACCTGAAGGCATATTATGGAGGAGTCTCAGGTAAGCAAAAGTTCTAAAATAAGTACACCATTATCAAAAAGTGACATATGACTTTACTGTTATGTAACCATTTATTTACAGTCCATTTTGCTGAAGACATGAAATTCAGTTAAAATATGTGATATTTATTTTAAAAGGATTCCTCAGGTGCAGCAATAAGAAGGTTCATTCATCAGTAGAGTTTTTTCAGTGTTATTGGAGTTGTTGTTGTAACTTTTTTTCCCATCCCTTCTGTTCTCCCTGCAAAAAAGAACAAGCATTATGTCGAGCAGATGGATAACTATTCTTGTGTGATATAAAACTGGTTGGATGAGCAGTATCAGCTGATATAAATTTATATTAAATTGATATAGTGCATGATTCAGAGAGTTTGGAGGAAACCTGGCCTTTAGAGACTGAAACATTATTCCAGAGGCTCCGTAGAAAAAACCAATCAAGGACATTATTCTACAGAGATTATTGAGCATCCTTTCTATGTGTTGGTCTCTTAGTTGATTAAGATATATTTGTATTTTTCTTTTGTTTAACAGAAGAAGAAACAAGCAATGTTCAAATAAACAAATCAAGGTGAGTGAGTCAATGGATACTTTTGAAAGTGTGTTGGCGTAAGTACAGGATGTTCTCAGCAAGCTACCAACTCATGTATACTGGATAATTGAAATATGTCTAACTTCAAAGACTGCCTTGTTTAGACTGAGGTAGTTAGCTTTATTAGTCTGAAGTCAGAAGTAGGCAGGGCAGGGCAGGGCAGCACCTTAGAGGTTAACATATATAAATGCTGTTCTGTGTTAGTCTCCAAGGTGCTGCCCTGCCCTGCCTTCTGCCCCCTGTTAGAGTCAAACAGTGTTTGAATGTGCCTGATAAAGGCTGAAGATGCCCCGTGAGCTACAATGACCACAAGAAATGTCGTGCTTTTCTCTAATTTCATCTCATTTCAAGTTTTCACAGCAGTTTCGATGTATTCCAAACAAGTGGGATATGAACAAAGAAAGAGCTACTGTATCTTAGCAACCCCAAACTACATGGCAGAATGGGTCCAGCAATTATGTGGGACCAAGAAGAACTCCCACAATCAATATAAATCAATATAGGAAGCACTCTGCCAGTACTTGGCAACATCAACAAGAAGTTTACACACAAACAAAAAACATAGCTGATATCCAGTGGCCAGTAATTTAACCGTGGCATAAAATTTTAAGCTTTGCCTTATTTATTTTAACTAGCTGCTATAATTAAGCCATATATATGGCTTAATTATATAATTGTAGTTGGAAATGTGGAGGGAACTGGGAATGCTTTACCCACACTGTAATCATCAATCACTTTAGGCAGCTTTCATTCTCTGAACCCTTAAATTATATCACCATATCAGATATTGGTCTGTTCCTCTACTTAAAAACTACAAACAATAACAATGTTGTTTTTTTTTTAGAAATGCTTTTCCCAGGTAATCACAAATCCTATTTGAATTGCAAGAGACAACATGCACAGGTTCATAAAGGTGGGGGTCTTTAGTGGTAAAACAGCAAGAGTAAGAATAAGAGGTGATGGCCTAGCAAAACAGTTATTTTGGCTGAAAAGCTGGGAACATCTTTCAGGGTCCATTCACTGGTGTTCCCCTTGTAATCTCTCTGCTCAGTCCTCTTTCTTGCCCCTTTGGCTGTCTTTCCCCCCTACATCTTCTCCTACTCCAGTAGCCTTCCATACCTCTGGCTGCAGCTTAAATATTTAATCACTATTTGTCCCCTTCTGCTGTGCTGCTTTTTAAGGGATTTTTCTTTTCCTTTGAGATGTCAGTACTCAGGTAGGGGTGACATCTTGGGAGGTCCATGAAAACATTTTGCATGTTAGTAAGAAAGAAGCAGATAAGAGATTAACATTATATTTTGCATCTGAGCCATGTGTATGCTGCAAGTTTGGAATGCAGCTGTAAAAAGGACAGATAGGATTTTAAAGAAGCTATTGCCAGTGCCATCCTTATAGTATAATTCCTTCTTTGCTATATATTACCTTTAACATATAGCAGGTAAATAGGGGTGGAAGGAAATACTGTTAAATATTTCCCTCCACCCCAATAAGAACAAAGGAAACAAACAAACAAACAAAAAAAGAGAACCTAAAACAGAGATCTAGAGTAAATATAGCACTCATATGAATTAAAACCTTAAATGGTGCATTTATGTTAGAACGAGGGCTGGAACTGTGTAGTTGCATGAAAGAACAGCACAGATTTCTGAATATTTCCCCCTGTATTTGAGAATTCATTGCAGAATGAACCAATTATATTTGGATTTGAATGCTCTAAAATCATGATCATGGCCAATTTACTAGTGTATGTTACATTTAATGACACAATGACACATCACAAAATTTTGTTCTTCCATGTGAAGCAGTTGTGTAGTTGGAAGAGTGGAACACCTAGAGGTTCATTGTGATAGGAGCAGGAAAATAGAGAGTAATTACATGTATGATAAACCTTAATACCAATTGTTATGTTAAATTTCTATTCTGATCCTACATAGCAGTAGAAATGAACTTGTTAAATTGATTAGCTGTTAATGACAAGACTATGAGGACTGCCTGTTGAATTTAGTATTCTGAAAGAATGGCTGATATTTGTCAATAACTAATACATAATAATAGATTTAAATATTATTCCACATTTAACTGCCATATTATTAACTAACAGATTAAATTGTTCCTGGAAACTGAGTTACAAAAATGTGTGTGATTACTTTTCTATGCTTAATCTAAAGCTATGGAAGTAGCTCAGAAGACAACCCTCCCCCCCCCCAACAAATTAAAAAAACCCAAATCTATCTATTGAAGATAAACTTTTGAAAGGAAGATGAATTAAGCAACATCACTGACAATGTTCCCCAGAATAGAAGGTAGGGTGAAGGTTTACACATTTACACATACCTCGCATGTGAAATAAGAAACAATACTTTAGGAGCAAGCCTGTAGAAAGGAAAGTGCAGTAAAATTTGGGCAGAATACATTTCCTTATTTCTGCACCAAACAGCAATAGAAGTGATGTCTGATAAAGATAACAAGAAAAGTGCTGGCAGGACCTTTGCTCTGGGTACTTAAAGTGAAATGAAAAGTGTTACATTTGGGATGAAGCAAAGATGACCAACGGACCCACTGCAGCTGCAGTCTGTACTTTACAGAGGAGAAAGCACTGCACACTTCATCGAGCTGAGCCAAAATTGAGCCCTGTAGCACAAAACAAGTAAGACCTCTGACTCACCTGGGACAGCTTCTAAGTGTTCATATTAAATCTTGTTCAACTATAACAGGCTGCTTGTTGTTAATTTTTTGTTGCCTTTTAGCCAAATACAGATTGGGATAAACTAACAGTTAACTTGTATTCTCAAACTAAATGTAATTAACTTCAAGCGTGTTAGAACATGTCAAACAATATATTCTTTATTCGAACTATTGCTTTTAGCAAAAGCTGAGCCTTTTGAAATATCACATTTTAGAGAAATCTAAATCTCAGCATTTAATTTAATAAATTCTGTGGTACCATCATAATTTTTCTTCTTCCCTGAACTAATGTTCAGATTTATTTTAGAAAAGGCATCTCCCTTCACAGTTTCAGCAGGTCTTTAATCTTATTTGCTTTAGAGTAACAACAATAATAATCATTAAAATAAAACAGCTCTACTGAAACTACATCTCTTATTATCTGCCTTCATACATGTCATGACAGGCAGATGATGAAATCAGTGAAGGTTCCTTTTGAATTTTTACAGTAAGGTCAATGGTATTGTTTTAACTAGTACAAAACAAATATATCCTATATTGCTTACATTAGACATTGACATGAAAAATCAGTCTGTATTGTACAGTATATTTAAGGCTTTCTGTATATGATAATATTTCAAGCAGGTTTAGAAATAAGTGTTTTATATTTAAAATTAAATCTAATATTATTGTAGTTTTAAATATAAATGAAGTTAAATTTAAATTCAAATTCCAAAAGAAAATTACCCTGTTCAATTAGAATGCAATAAGCATGTCTAACTTTCAAATTAAAACATTTTCAGCAAATTTTCACATTAATTAAGTGCAATTTCATATAACTTATGAAGAGAAAACCTGGGGAGGGAGGTAATGTCTTACAAAACTGCCAACACTGCTTTCTTTCTCTTTCTCATTATACAAGCAAATTCAACACAAATGAGAAGATTGTCTACATGCCTAAGCCCACATCAGTTCCACTAAATATATTAGGATTGTATGGGGTGGATGAATCGTGACTTGCCACAAGCCCAAAGAAAGAAGCAGCTTCTTGTTGAGCTGTTTGTGGAGGAGACAAGAATGGAGATTGTGACTTGGAGACTATGTATGGGTTGGCAATTTTCTTTTTCTATTCTAAGGACTCACTTGAGTTACCTTACTATGACTGAAATGCCTGTTAGAGATACAGGCTAGCCTTTATTTTAAACTCTCTCCTGGAGAGGTAACTAGTTCATCTACTAGTTCATCAACAAGGACTATGTTATGTGTTTCAAATTTCATCTCCTTGGCTGAGTGCAGACATTTAGGGAGGTGGCAGGTTAGATTGCATTAAAATGGTCATCCCATCTAACCTAGTGCACCTAGATGTCAACCTTACACTTAGACTGAGTCTCAGAGATTGGAAATCAATCTAAACCTGTAACAATACAGAAGTTCTGCACAAACATATCTGTCTAAAACCTTCTCTAAGATAGACCTGGTTTGATGTACACTTAAACTTAATTGATCTAAGTTAGACTGGTAAATCAGAGTTCAGTACAATTAACTGCACAGCCCCAGACTGGGAAAGCCCAGCTGCTGGCCCCAGTCCCAGGGATATGCTTTTCCAACCCACCCTTCTGGGACTGGGCTATTTTTAGCCTCTCCAACCCTTGCTCCATCCCTACTGACCAGCCATCCCCCCCCCGAGCCCTCCATCCTGCAAACCACTCTGGGTGCTGTTTTTTTCAGTCTTTACAGATTCTGGGAGCTGATAAGGTGAGTATCAGTGGAGGGGCAGGCAGGAGGGATGAGGCTATAGGTCATCTGGAGGGTTGGGGGTTAAAAATAGTCCCTTGCCACCCCAACACCCCCATGAACCCTCTGATCCTGCCAAACCTGGACCCTAGCAACCACACCCAGACACCGTCTACCCCCCCCAATTGCTCCTGCAGAGTCCATCTGACCCCCCATCCCCCCCACAGATCCCACTTGCCCCTCAATCCCCCTGCAGATGCTGCCAGCATCCCCAATTCCTCCCAGATCACTCCTGCAGATCCCACCTGCTCCTCTGATCCCTCCTGTGGTTCCCATCTGACCCACTCCAACCCAATACCACCTTCATCCCCAGCCCTCCCTGATCACTCTCTGAGATCCCATCTGCCCCTGCCCCTATCTCTACTAAAGATCCCACCTGCCCCCCCAATCCCCCTGCAGATGTTATCTGCTCCTGTGGTCTCTCTGATCATCCCTGCACATCCTGCCTGGCCCCTCAATTCCCCATGGATTTTGCTTGCCCCCCAGTCCCTCCACAGACTCTTGATTTCCACCAAATCTGCTTGCCCCCTATCCTCCCCCACCCCCACTAGCACTCCCATCCTGATCTACCTTAGATTAGGTGGCCATTTTTATCAAGCTAGTGCTACTTTTTACAGAAGGAGACGTGTTCTTCCTTTGGGATTTAGAATTGCCTGCCACCTCGCTTTGCATTTGGACATAGTGGTGAGGGATTTGAATCTACTCTTCTATTATTCACCCAGCTAAATCAGGCACAACTCGGCCCAGTTTGCAAGTTGACTGAGATTTTTCCAGGCAACCCAAGGAATCCAAGCATATACCTCCAAATAAATTATTTCTAAACAGGGTAAAAGAACTGCATTCCCCATTAAGTAAATTAGACTATACAGTAATAGTTTCTTAGAAGCAATGGAAGTTACATGCCTGAACATCCTCATAAACTGTGAAATTTTCAACCGTCAGTCCTAAAGGGTATATAAAAAGTGGCCAAGGATAAGCAGAAATGGCTGAATATGCTTCCTGTTTGGAGATGAGAATTCTGCAAGATGGTTAGATAAAGAAATTTCTCTAAGGTTGGAGTTGGGGAGGAGCGGGGCAGGGATAGGTTGCTAACTGCCAGAAGCCTAGATAAGGAAGAAAATATTTGCTTCTTCTATCTGCCCAAGCTTATGTTGGGTCTCAGTAATCCCCAAATGTTTGTGTTCCTCCAACTCAAAACAATCTTTTAAGTGGTTACCTGGCCACACATTAATGCAATTAATGGTGTGATAAAACAAGGAATAAACAACAAAGTTATTACACAAACAAGTATAACTTTGTGTCAGTTCCTTTCATACCATTAATTGAACATGTGGCCAGTCTAGAGCTCCCATCCCTGGGAGTGGATGGTGAACCCCTTTTGCTGACAGCTCCCAGCCTCAGGAAGGCATGGTGTGCCCTCGTGGTGGGAACCCATATCTGCTGATGAGGTTTCTAGTCCTGGGAGCTTGTTACTTGTCATGTCCATCCTGGGTTCCACTTAAACCAGCAATAAGGCATGATAGGATCTGATGTTCAATCCCACAATCATGCCTGCTACCATGTATGTGTGGCATAGCAGGAAGTGTAATCATGGGGATCACACATGGGATCCCATCATAGCTTTACTTGAATGTCTGCCAGGGACCTAAGTAATTATGAACTCGTAACAAAATTAGCCCACCATTAGGAAACCACATTATCAGATTGTCACTCTAAAAAACAGTTAGTCCATATAGAAAGGATGTAACTAAGTATTTGCATTTTACATTCCTGAGAGTGCTAACCCAGTCCTGATGAGCAATGAGCTCTCTTGTGGCAAGAAAAAAGCCAAAGCAAGATTAAATATGGATGAAATAATTATGTTTTTGTTGCTGCTACTGGTGTTGTTTTGGAGTACAGTTTATTTTTAAAGTCAGCAAGAAAACTTTCCTGACTAGTTCACAGTACAGTAAATCCTTGTTGTCTCTAGAAATAGATTTGTATTTCTTTACTGATTAGCTTCCCTGATTAGGTTTCTCTGTGCACAGGGCCAATGTAGGTCAAACCTGTATCAGCAGAGCTTGTAACATTTAACAGTTACTATAATGCAATTAGTCTAGAGGGTATTATTTTATGTTCCAAAGCATTAATAAACTGAAATTAACAGTGGTAACTATAGTAACAAAGTAGTGATTAATGGTAGATACTCTAATTGCCATAAAAACAAGTATAAAACAAACAGACTGCTTTCCGCTCTTCCAAAGTCAAACTGGGTAATGCACAAAAACACTGCTACAGAAAGCTACAGAAAAATGCTACCACTAAATGGCTTAATAGCTCTACATGGAAAATAACATTTTGTCTTATTATTTCAAGGAATATTTATGTTCTCTTTGTAGTGAGTTCTTGGCTAACAAGTGTGTACAAGGTGATATGAGTACTTTGATCAGATTTATAATTAGAATTAAATATTTTGGTGCACTAACTGCTGAACCAAATATGTAAGCTTCATGTTCTAGGGCATGAGCGAACAATTCCAACATCAACCCAGGCTTATTTTTAATTTAAGAAATAAAGTCAAGGTATTTTGATTATGCCAAGAGCACTACTCCATTTACCCTATCTTTTTTTTTTTTTTTTTACTGATATGGACACATTAGAAAAGTCATTAGATAACAGAGGAATGAGCACTCATTTGCTATGGATATATTACAGTATTTTAAAAATGAGTTAGCATTAGATCCTTTTTTTCACTTAAAACACAGTGGCAATGTTTTATTTTATACAATAGTTGGAGTGTATCCTCCCCAAATCTAGAGGGCAATCATCTGTGCTAGTTTATCAACTAGTTTATATCCAAGTTGGGGGGGGGGGGGGGTTCTACCAGAAATTGAGAGTAGTTGGAGATTTGTTTTCAAGATTTTCATACAAATCCATTAATAATTTATAAGATATAATTAGAACTGGGGAATTGATTTGTCAGTTTTATGACGACTCTGAAGAAATGAAAAGAAGAAACAAAAAGTAATTTTATTTTGGTTTAGCTTGAAACAAACAAAAACTTATTTTGATTACTTTAAATTTTGCAAACTCCATTTGCACATACTTTACTTATACCAAATATGTATTTTTGTCAGGAAAAAACACTTTAGACAACATTTTTTTGGTCTGTGGATATAATTATTAAATGTTAATATCATTGTAAGAATGTTGTTTTAAGTTTCATTAATATTTGGACATTTCCAAAATTATAGATATTGGTATGTAGGCTTGACTATAGAGAAAATAACTATTTTTAACATTATAATTTTCATTTTGTTCTGAGAATAAAATGTTACATGTTACATAACTTGTCCAGTAACAGTAAATGTGACATGTTTTCTTTTTCTCTCTGTATATTTCTTAAATAAAAATTTTGGGTGTCAAACAGAGATTCTGGAATTTCAACTTTCAGTTTACAACAACTAAAACCAAAAACATTAATTCAGATTACAGATCTACAGGGAATCAAGAATTTTTTATTACAGTGAACTGTTTTATTGACTTTTGAGCAATGTAAAAGTTTATTCATTGCATAGCTACATAAATGCTTTTATTTCCTGCCTAGCTACTAGATACTTTTGGGGAAGGGTGAGTGTGCCTAAATCAGCAGGGTTATGGTTGTAGGGTGTTGTCCATTCTTTAGAATAGTTAAGTTACTTTTGAAGTGGTCTGGATAGTATTGTGAGTAGGCTAAATAACTGTACCATGGATAAAACTACCACTATGGGGAAAGATTGTAAACATATTCTACTGGATTAAGGATAGATGGGATTCATATTGACTCTTAAGGTCAGATTTGGATATAGATAGAGTGCTTTGTGATGTTACTTGGAAGAAATACTGCCAAAAATTTTATCATCATGATTTACTTTAACTTCCCAGGTATACACTGGAGAATAAATATGACTGAAAACAATAGGATCCAGATACTAGTTGATGCAATAGCTGGAAAAAAAGTTTAATCAAAAGAGCACAAAATCAATGGTGTTTATACTTGGTTTTGAAAGATAATGAGTGATCATGAGCTCATTCACTTTAAACTAAATACAAAAATAAATGGCCTGTAACTATGGTTCTCAGTTTCAAAAGAGAAAATTGTAATAAACATGGGAAACTAACCATTGAAGTAACTGGTCTCAAAAGATCATGTATTTGATTATGGAAAAAGATAGGGATTTCTTTGAATCAACCTAAATAGTTACCTCAAGCAAGCAAAAGAGTGGGTCTACAGTCTTACCTCACTTAGAGAGTGTTCTAATCCCTAGGCCATAGGCAAAGCATTTCCAGAGACCTCTCTAGCCTTACTCCTGAAGCTTGCAACTTACTTTTTTTTTTTACCTTGCATTTAATATGTATTGAAAAAATAGCAGTGGGATAATTTATGTCTCATGAGGTGCAGGCACTACAACTAGAATTTAGGACTTTTGAGGTATTTCCAGAGTATTGTCCCATTTCACTAAAATGCCTGTCACCTTTGAATTCTGAAAAAATAAAAGCCTATCTCTTTTAGAGTTTTTAATACATGCATAATGTTGAGGATGATGATTGGGGATCCTGGTTTTCTCTGATTTAAAGAAAAATACTCCAATTTCTAGATTTAAAAAAGTAACCCAAAATCTACATTTTCCCATGATTAGAATGAAACACCACTAATATCAATAGATCTATAGATCTATAGAGATAGCTCTATTATTTATATATAGAGAGATATCTATATATCTATATATATAGTGGTATTTCATCTTAATCATTTTCATTTTAATATATATATTAGTGGTGTTTCATTTTATTCTTGGAAAATGTGGATTAAGGGTTACTTTTTTAATCTAAAAAATGGGGATTTTTTTAAAGCATGGAAAACCAGGATCCCTGGTGATAATCAATGATTGGAGAAAGTACTTGTATTGTAGGATGGGGGAAAAATACAAACTTATTTGTCTGACTTCAATAATATACATATTTTCAGAACAAATATTGAAGAAAAAATATCCACAGAGGTAAATGGAAAATGTGATACAACGCAGCTTTGTTTACCAAAGGTGGGTTACATCATACTAACCTGGTATTTTTCTTTGGTAAGATAAGTGACTTTCTAGGTAAGGGAAATGTGCTACTTAACCTGTAGCAGAATAATAAGCAAACAGACATTTCAGCAAATAATGTGGGATAGGTTTAAAAGTTGGGTTGCTCCAAGAAGCATTTTTCTATAATCTCCACTGTCTGGGCCAGATCCAATGTACTGTAACATTTCAGATAATTTTGTCTTGGATCAAAGACCCATGTTGAGACCAAATTACTTTTGTTTCAAATTGTTTGTGTTACTGTTTTATGCTGTTGTTTGCAGTAACAGAATTTATATTGTTCAAGCACCAGATTTGCATGAATACTGCAGTTTGTTTATTTTGTTTTGTTTTGCTCTTGTAACCCATAGGTTATAACTGTCTGAATGACTTTGGAGTAATGAATAAGCTTCATACTCTACTGGTCTTTGTGATTCTGTCTTGTTCTTTTATTTAGGGTTATACGATACTGTACATTAAAATATGTAATTGAGGTAATTAGTTATCATTAATATTAATTCAATTATTCATGCCTTCCAAAAATTATACTGAGCATCTGCACATTAATGTAGTTCAGTGGACCAGAAAGAGGAACGACAAAAAGAGTAGCTTCCAGTGTAGAGGAGAAAGGAAAGAGAAAGCAACAGCTGGTACGTTTTTTTGGTTTCTGTTTCCCTCCAAGTCTCATGAAAGGTGAAAATAGAAAAAAAATTACTTGTAAAATGACAATGCATTTGTCAACTTAATACTATGAATATTGTATGTTCCCTTTTGCCTTACTTTTAGTAAGAAAGAGGTCTATGTATGTGTGAATGTCTTGGTAGAATAGAGATTGATAGGAAGAAAGAGATGATAGGATGAATTTTTGAAAAATGCCTTAGAGATTTAGTGGTCTAAGACAGGGGTGGACAAAATACGGCTTGTGGGCTGAATCTGGCCTGCCAGGTCATTCTATCTGGCCTGCAGCTCCCCGCCCCCCAATTTAGAAAAAATCAATATTTATCTGCTCCTGTCTACTTGTCAAAGATGACAGGAGCCAAGGGCAGTAGGACCCAAGGGGAGCTGGCAGCAGGACACAGCAACCCAGCCACGAACCACCCCAGCCATTTCCCTGCCTCTCTACCCCCACACTGCTCCAGTACCATGTGGCTCCTGGCTGCATCACCAGACTGTGGGAGTACGGGGCTCTGTGCTGGTACCCCAGGGTGTGTGTGTGTGTGTGTGTGTGTGTGTGTGTGTGTGTGTGTGTGTGTAGGGAGGGACTGTGTGTGTGTTCGTAGGGTGAGTTCCACATGCACACCCCACCATACACATGCATCCATTCACCCTTGCACTGCCATACGTGCAGACCCCCACATCCACTCCCCCTCATGATCACCAGCCACCCTCCCCCTCAGACACAGCCCCACACAAACCCCATAGTCACCCATACCAGAAATATCCACACACACTCACGTGCTCCCTCACCCCACACGCCCCACACCTATATACCACCCAAAGGCACACCCTCCCCCATACCCCACATACCCACACACCCACAGCCCCCCACAAACTTATACCCACATCTACCCAATATATAACAGTAAGACTTAGTTTAAACTATTACATACAATCACCTTTATGTACACTACACAAACACATGTAAACCAGGACAAAAATATTTTTGAAATCAAATTAATGAATGTTTTAGATGTTCACTTTTTAGAATATAATTTGGTATTTTCTGGCAAATCCCTTTGCTGAAAGGAGTACTTCTGGGGGCAAGGGGAGGAACTCCTGGTAGCAAAGGTCAGGAGTTAGGGGGTGGGACTTCCAGTCACAAGATGGTGACTAGGGGGTGGGGTGTCTGTCAAGGGGTGGGGCTACCCATGCAGCCCTCAACAGCTTGCCAAAACTCAGTAGGCGGCCCTCCACCCAAAATAATTGCTCGCCCCGGTCTAAGCTATTTGGAAAAAATGTCATAGGTCCAGATTTGCAAAGAGACTTAAGTGACTTTTAGTAATCTTTTGTCATGAATAAGTTAGCATTAGTTGTGAGGTATGGTAGTTAAAGTTCATCTCCCCTCCCACCCCTTGTCACTGGGCCATCTACCTCCCTGAACCTTGCCTAACAGGTCATAGAGAATTAAGTTCTGCACAAAACATAGCAGCCATGGCCATTCTTATGGGAAAAAAAAAAAAAACAGTTGGAAGTGTAGGGGGTAAATATAGCCTCTTTAGGCAGTAGCATGTGTGCTAGAGAACTCTCGCAAGATCTGGTGATGAAATGTGTTAGCAGTTCTTAGAGCGGGATTTGCCAGGTTTTTTTAGAATGCTTCCTTGTGTTAGCCAGTAAAGTGAACCCAAAACACCTTGTTCTTAAATCTAAAAAATCTTGAGAGGCCAGCTTCTATTGACACTACTTTAAAAACAGCAAAAGAAAAATCTGTACAGATGAATGTTATCAGCATTATCATGACATTATAATCCACACCTCTTCAAATTTCCTTAATAGGGTCTAAGAAATGTTTACAGAGAAGAGCTTTCTGATGTTCACAACTGAGTCTACAGGGAAGAACAGTCACTTTGAACACCCCATTCTTTCTTTTTAGAGAGAAATCAGTGAAACAACTGTAAGGCAGGTCTTTCAGACATATAAACATCAGTGGCGCCAGAGGTCATAGCTAGTAATATTAGCATAGATATCTAGCTTCTATTCATTATTCTGTGGTGATAATTGAACCTAGTAATTAGTACTGACTCTGTGACAAAACTTGTTTTGAAGCTTGACTGATGAGAATACAGAAAATAAAATAAAAAAAAAACACCTTAGGTGCTGCCACTGTTGGCAGGCTATTGTTTCCTCATTGAATCACCTATGAAAGGGAAGATTATATGCTGAATTATAGTTAGAGAAATGGTTATTATCCAATACTGTCTTTTGAAGAAGTACCTGTATGTGATACTGGTTTTCAAGTTGCTATCAGTTCAATTTGACAATATTAATCAATTTATATTTTCAACTATGTTTTAACCATCAAGGAGACCTATCTGATATGTAGCTAGAGGAGGAAAGTGGGGAATCATAAAATACAACAAGAAACTTTAATGATTATTATCACTGCTCCCATGGTTTCAGCCTGACTAACTGATTTTCTCTCAGATGTACTGTTACTGTTGACCTCTTGGCTCTGCTAATCCTGAGCCGATATGAACAGTAGAATTTTGCAGAGGATGTTGGGGTTTTGGGTTTTTTTTAATGATTTGACACTAAAAAATATGGCTTCAGGTTAAATGAATCAGGAAACACTATATCCCCACAAAACAAAGTGTAGGTGTAGGGTAGAGGGGGAGTGTTTGGAGTTGATTGACAAAATCAAAATGTTTCATTTCTATTTTCACATTTTATTTTGTAATACATTTTTAATGTCAAAACAAAAGGCAATTTCTAAATGAAAAGTCAAAACATTTCATTCTGAAAATGTTAAATCGGGATAATTGACAGAGCTCCTTTTCTGGTCTGCTTCCAAAATGAAATTCCATAAAAAATGACCTGATTTTTCAAAGAGTATTACCTTTAAAGGAGCTACACCAGTGTATATTTTTTGATCAGTGAGCACTGTTGCACTGTTCTTTGGTATCCATCAATGGTAGTATGAGAGTTCTTTGGAGCAAGAGACATTTCAAATGGAAGATGGGAACAGTTGGGATTTACTGAACAGTTTTTTAGATCTCATGAATTAATAAAAGAAACTACCTTCCCCTCCCACTCAAAAAAATATACAATAGCAGAAAAGACCTAACCACCTAACCAAAAACAAAAAACAATAACCAACCCCCAAAAACTTTAGTTCCATCGAATGAATAGATGATAGTCTTCTTGCCCTGGAATTCTAGTTTACTTTTTTAGCTTTTGCTAAAATGGTGCATAAAGATAATATGCTTGATTGTTGGTGTACAGTTAGGAATATCTAGGAGCCAAAGTATCAGTAATGCAAATAATAAGATATAATTATGTGCATGAGGTCCTCTATATCCTGCATCCCTTTGTGTTGAAGTCTTTAGAAGAGTTGATTGTCATTGACTATTTCAGCTTTATCACAAGACTCACTGACAAAGTAGAGGAGTGAAAAGAATTTCATTTTCAAATGAGACACTTCTTGTATTTGAAATCAGCAACCAACCTTACGACTCCTCTGTTCACATATATTGGTATGTTTACTGACAACCACTTTTACATTTAACAGTATTGATAAGAATGTGGTGTTTGCTGCGGGATTGTTCCAACAAGCTTCTTGATATTCCTTACTGTGCTGCTACATCTGAGCACCAACAAGTTTCCAGTCAAAGTGAAGCTCAACTACCGAATGGATGGTAATCTGCTTAATCTCAGCCAACTCTGAGGCAAAACCAAGACCACCTCAGTCATTGAGTTCCAGTACTCTGGATTGATTCTGTAAAGTGTGCTCACTGAGAAGAAGACCTTCAGGCAGTCATCAATGTCTTCACCGAGGTATAGAAGCAAATGGAACTTCTATTAGTTTGGTTTCAAATCTGAAAAGAAAAAATAATGCCACAACCCTGTAAAAAATACTGAAGCCTAAAATTTTTAAGGTGTAATATTCTACTCTTCTCTAGGAATACAATCTTCCAAATGTCCTCTTTAAAAGAAACACTTGCTGATTTTTGTTATGTCATATATTTTCCAGGATGCTGTTCTATAAACTTCTAGAAATGTTAGAGTTGCACATATTTCAGTTACTGTGTATTTCAGTTGCTGAGGTCCTGCTTTTAATCTGGAAGAATTCATGGCTATTTTCCTATACTTCTTCCTTATCATGGTATCATGGTATTGTTTAGTGTGTTAGTAAGTCACGTTACCACAGGGGTGGATCCAAGATCCAGAAGGTGGGCAGTTGCATGCATAAGCAACTGGTAAGGGGGGACATGGGGGGCACCTCCCCCCCCCCAAGAGTGCCTGCGCCCGCTTCTGTCACTGGCTTTTGTGGGTGGTCATCGCTCGCCATGCCACCGTCACTGCTGTCTTCTGCAGGGGGTCACCCCTCAGTACCCTGTCACTGGCTTCTGAGGGTGGTCGCTGCTCACCACCTCACCACACCACTGCCACTGGCTTCTGCGGGTGTTCGTTGCTTGCCACCGCCACCCCTGCCGCCTCCTATGGGTGGTCATCAATTGCCACCCTGCTGCTAACACTGCCAATGCTGCCACCCAAAATCTGTGCCCTCCCAGTTTCAGGAGGCACCAGTCACCCAGGCTTGCATGGCCATTACCCTCCCTCTCCCACCTCCTTTTGGGCCATTCTGTGGAAGCAGCAGACATATTCTTACCTTGAATCAGGTAAGGATTCCCCATATCACTTATTTTCTGTGCTCAGTGCCATGGCCTCTCCATGCCATTCCTTCATCCCTGCCCCTTGCTGCCCCAGGGTGGGGAACTCCAGAGGCACTCCTGCCCTGATCCAGCTGGGCTATATGGGGAGCTAGACTTACTGGCAGTCAACAGGTTTCTCCTCCCTTCTCAATCCCCCCAAGTGTTCCCTGCCATCCTGCAAGAAAACTTAGGGGAAACCTGCTATTGCCATTGCTGCTCCTGTCCCCTGTCTACACCTTGCTCCCTCTGCAGCCCAGCTGGATCATGGTGGAAGTGGCTCCCTGCCTTCCCAGAGCAGCCAGGGGCAGTAGCAGTAGTGAGCAAGGGAGAGGGGAATAAGAGAATAGGAGAGGTACTGCTGAGCATAGAGATGAAAAAGTGGGGGAGATTCTTACTTGATTTGGGGTCCTAGAAAATCTGCCCTGGTGCTGCTCCTACCACCCAGCCTGCCCATCCTGGGGCGGGGAGAGCTGTAAGCAGTGGCAAAGGATAGCAAACGGTGCTGTTCCTGGACCCCACTTCACAAAGTTCTGGATCCAACCCTGTGTACCACATTGTTCCTTATCCAACAAGACATTTCTGGGGAACAGTATGTATTACAAGCATAAAAATGCTGTTAGATTTATTGTTTTGTATATTGCAAGGAGGCATTATTATTAAGAAAGTGACATCTTCAATTTACATGCCTTTGCCTCCTTCCTCTCAAGTGAGGCAGTTAGGTATAACATACTAAAAACAAATCTTACTATTGTCAGCAATAAAGCACCAATGTATCTGCTGTAAGCATCATCAAAAGCATGTTTCTTCAAAATTTGATTCCAAATTATTGTTAAAGCCAACAGTGGTGGTGATGCAAAACACAAAAAAATAGTGCAAATGATTTTCAGATATCTAGTGATCTCAAAGTCCTAGAAGACAGAAACAGTTCATGATGATTTGTAAACTGAGCAAATCTGATGTAGGAGCCATTTAGAAAGAGCTGAAGTTTAGCAGAGTCACTTTTCTGACCATAGTTTATTTTAAGTGAATACCAGTTTATGTCCAGACAATTAAAATCCCCCATCAGTGCTGATTTCCCTTTAGTGCAGGTCCTTTTAATTTCACTGGCCATTTCTCATCCTCATGCTGCTTTTGATCTGGTGGCATATAACAAAATCCCAATATAAATTTGGATATATGGCAAGATCCAGTTTCCTGCCAGAGCAAGTCTGACTTGCATGTCTTGCAAAACTCTCAGTTAAGTCACTTTCAGTGTTTCCTCATGGTAAAAACCATGTCGCATCTAAAGAATATCTATCCATGCTTATATTACACATTATTTGGTGTGACACATTTCAAATAGCATGTTTATTTCAGTTAATATACCATTGGAATTAATAGATATTTTTTTTCTATTTATTTGAATTGGAAGTGTGCAGATTTATAAAGTTTTGATGAGATATGTAGTCACCTAACAGTTATCATCTGTTCCTTCAACAATTTTTATCAGCAAAAGTAGAAGGTAGATGGAAGCTGGCCTGAAAGTCTATTATCCAAGTATTATTGTAAGAACAGCATACCAGTTCTGTGGATTTCAATGATCATTTGCACTTAAGTCTTTCTTCTGTTATGCATAGATGTACAGCATAAGGTATATAGGCAATCTAAGTACAATGGGGCACATATTTAAACTTGGTTTAATGTAATTGGTTTCTATTATGCCGTTTAGTGAATATAACAAATGCACATTTTTTTTCAAAATTAGGTGCAGAAAATTACAGAGAAAGATGACAGAGGATTTGTCATCATTGTAAATGACATTATCCTGCCAGCTCACTGCAGCAAGCAAAGCAGAATGTCTGAAGAAAAGAAAGGCAGAATTTATTCAGCAACAGAAATATTTTCATGCTGGTTTAATAACTTTTACTACTCATTTTCACTTTGCAAATAGTATAGTTTATGCAGGGTATCAACTTGTGTGTGTGTGTGTGTGTACACATACTAACATACAATTTATACAGATAGAATAAATTCCTTTTTACATAAATGAGGTTATCTACATTTTCTTTGTTAAGTATTTAATGAGAGCAAAGCACAACTTTTTAATTGGAATCACATTTAAATCTAAAAGGAGCATCCCAGCTATAATATCATATAATTGACACTTTCCAATTAAGGTCATGACCTTGTCAGCTTAATCCTTTAGTTTTACTCTGTGAGTAATCCTCTGGGCTTCAGTACAATTGGTCAGAAAATGATGTAGGTTAAAATGATGTAGGTTACAAGATCAACACTGCTGTATACCACTACAGCTGGAGTTCCTTGTACTTTAAACAGCACAGTTTATAGTTATGCAAGGCATACAATTTATATTAAGATCACTGAAACACCTTACCAACTTCATTTGCACCCAGAAGCTTGCAAAGAAGAATTTTTCCAACTATTTGAGTTGTTCTAATAAAAGATCACAGATTTATCCAAAGAACTTTGTCTGCCTTTGTCCTTAGACCAACATGGCTACAACCTATACCCCACACAGCCTTCATAACACTTTGTCTCACCTTTTGTTAGTCACTAAAAGACACAACATCTCTAGTGTTTCAGTTTGAAATGCACCGTGAAGCCCTTATTTCAAAGATGATTGAAAATGATGTTAAGCAGACATTAAAATGATGTCATGATCAGGGATCCTGGTTTTTTCTGATTTAAAACAAGCCCCAATTTTCAGATTAAAGAAGTAACCCAAAATCCACATTTTCCCATGATTAAAATGAAATGCCACTAATATATCTATATTGATCAATAGATATTAATGGCATTTCATTTTAATCATGGAAAAATGTGGATTTTGGGTTACTTTTTTAATTTGACAATTGGGGATTGTTTTTTAATCAGAGAAAACCAGGATCCCTGGCCATGACTGGATCCAATTCCTGATACCAACAATCATGCATCCTGTCATGTTACGCATGCATGGCAGGACAGTCAACTGTTGAAATCAGGGACTGCTCTCAATTTCACCATTACTTTAATGGGAATGCTGCAACCCAAATAGGATTAGCAAGTTTCCAGTCCACAGAAGCCCAGGGACTCCTTCTACCAAGGGAATTAACACTACCTCAAGACCATAGTCCAGCCAGGCAGAGACAAGCCTGGTTGGTTGAATGCCTGGCTCTGTAGCTCCCTCAGGTGATGATTCAGAAAAACATTTTAACACATGTCCAGTCATAGGCTCAACTACATACTAAACTACTGGGTTGTTCCATTGCTAATGTCTTCTCTTCCTAGGTCTGCTTATTCATTTGTTCCATATTGTCTAACTCTTTTCAGGGGGCCAGGATTCTCTTTGTGTTATATATTGTATAATGTCTGGTACAGTGAAGTACCGATGCATGTGTGAAACCCTTTCATGTTTCTACAATGAAAACAGGAAACCAAGAATGAGCTGTGAATGGGATGAAGGGGCACGTGCTGTTGTTTCATGTT
Organism: Alligator mississippiensis; assembly: GCF_030867095.1. Classification (NCBI taxonomy): domain Eukaryota; kingdom Metazoa; phylum Chordata; order Crocodylia; family Alligatoridae; genus Alligator; species Alligator mississippiensis. Next base: position 398,278,422 of record NC_081824.1, read on the forward strand.
CCTTCTACTTTGTTTTCTGGCTTAAAGTTAGTTACAACTATCTCTTAAATAACAGGCCCATTTAGGATTATATTTATGAGGCTCTGGCAGTCGTTCACACAATGGCACAATTGGGATAGGAGGAATTTTTATACCACATCCAAAACATCATGCCTCCTGCTATGCTGGATAGAATGGTAGGAAGCACAATGTTTGGGATGGGGAATAAACTCTTACGATTGTAATCATGCCACTGTAGAACTTTACCCATTGCTATCCTGCAGATTGGAGAGGGGCCTGCAGGTTCAGCTGAACATTTAGCACTGCTTTGTTTATGGTACAGTTAACATATTTATTGCACCCTACATGTAATGTGTACCAGGAACTAGGGGTATGTGAAGCTTCGGGTGGTGATTTGATTTGGAGGAGATTTGGCCTGATTCAGTGGCCAAATCTCCAAATCCAAATCGAATCAGGGGACCAATTTCAATGTCCAAATCAATTCAATGCTCTCTGGGGGGAGAGGGGGCTGGGAAAGGGAGGAGGGGACCATAGGAGGACCCTTGCTGGCCCCCCAACCCCCTCTGCTCCCCCAGCCCCCCATGGCTGCCCCCACCTGCCCCAGCTCCTGGTACTTTAAAAAAAAGCTGTGGTGTTCACCGGGTGCTGCCGGGCAGGGGGGCGATCCCCGCCGCCCCCCACTGCCCCACGCTGTATGGGGGGCTCTGCATAAGGTCCCTCAACCCTGTCCCACTCCCCTGCCCCCCTCACAGCTGCCCCGCCTGCCAGGGCTCCTTCCCTTTAAGAAAAAAAGCCAAGAAAAGCCCTGGGATTCACTGCCTCTGGTGCAGCCTTGAGGCTTCAGGGACTCATGCAGAGCCCCCCACATAGATTCATAGATTCATAGATGTTAGGGTCGGAAGGGACCTCAATAGATCATCGAGTCTGACCCCCTGCATAAGCAGGAAAGAGTGCTGGGTCTAGATGACCCCAGCTAGATACTCATCTAACCTCCTCTTGAAGACCCCCAGGGTAGGGGAGAGCACCACCTCCCTTGGGAGCCCGTTCCAGACCTTGGCCACTCTAACTGTGAAGAAGTTCTTCCTAATGTCCAATCTAAATCTGCTCTCTGCTAGCTTGTGGCCATTATTTCTTGTAACCCCTGGGGGCGCCTTAGTGAATAAATACTCACCAATACCCTTCTGTGCCCCCGTGATGAACTTATGGGCAGCCACAAGGTCGCCTCTCAACCTTCTCTTGCGGAGGCGGAAAAGATCCAGTTTATCTAGTCTCTCCTCGTACGGCTTGGTCTGCAGGCCCTTGACCATACGAGTGGCCCTTCTCTGGACCCTCTCCAGGTTATCCGCATCCCTCTTGAATTGCGGTGCCCAGAACTGCACGCAGTACTCCAAATGCGGTCTGACCAATGCCCGATAGAGGGGAAGTATCACCTCCTTGGACCTATTCATCATGCATCTGCTGATGCACGATAAAGTGCCATTGGCTTTTTTGATGGCTTCGTCACACTGCCGACTCATGTTCATCTTAGAGTCCACTAGGACTCCAAGATCCTTTTCCACTTCCGTGCTACCCAGCAGGTCATTCCCTAGGCTGTAGGTGTGCTGGACATTTTTCCTCCCTAGGTGCAGCACTTTGCATTTCTCCTTGTTGAACTGCATTCTGTTGTTTTCTGCCCACTTGTCCAACCTGTCCAGATCTGCTTGCAGCTGTTCCCTGCCCTCCGGCGTGTCCACTTCTCCCCATAGCTTTGTGTCATCTGCAAACTTGGACAGAGTACATTTCACTCCCTCGTCCAAGTCACTGATGAAGACATTAAAGAGTATCGGTCCAAGGACCGAACCCTGCGGGACCCCACTGCCCACACCCTTCCAGGTCGAAACCGACCCATCCACCACGACTCTCTGGGTGTGACCCTCCAGCCAATTTGCCACCCACCGGACTTGTAGTCATCCAAGTCACAGACTCTTAACTTGTTCACCAGTATGGGGTGGGATACCGTATCGAAGGCCTTCCTGAAGTCTAAGTATACGACATCCACCTCTCCTCCTGTGTCCAGGCGTTTCGTAACCTGGTCATTAAAAGAGACTAGATTAGTCAGGCACGATCTGCCTGCCACGAACCTGTGCTGATTTTCCCTCAGCATAATTTGTCTTGTCGGGCTCTCACAAATGTGAGCCTTGATAATTTTTTCAAAGACTTTGCCAAGGATGGAGGTGAGACTGACTGACCTATAGTTGCCCGGGTCCTCCTTCCTCCCCTTTTTGTCACACATGGTGTGAGGCAATGGGGACAGTGGAAATTGCCCCCCACTGGCAGGAATGGTGAGTCCTGTGGTTTCTTCAGGTTTTTTCTTAAAGGGCCAGAGCACCCATGAGGGGGCTAGGGGAGTGGGGGGGGGCTCATGTAGAGCTCCCCATGCAGCATGGGGCACTGGGGGGCAGTGGGGATCACCTCCCCCACCCAGCAGCACTTGCTGAGCCTGGGCTTTTTTTTCCCCCAAGTTCTGGGACCTGGGGCAGGTGGGGCAGCCATTGCTGAGTTGGGACAGGGGCAGGGGATGGTCCTGGCTTGGCTGATTCAGAGATTTTGCTGCTGCCGAGTCTCCGAATCAGATTTGGCAGTATTTAATCAGGACAGTGATTCAAATCACCAAACTGAATCACTGTCCCCCAAATCTGCCTAATCCAAATCTAAAGCAAATACTAGCCACTTTGCACAGGCCTACCAGGAACCTGATTCATTCTGCTCTTAGTCTGATACTGGTTAATGTTATTTGTTTAATATGCTTTTTTTTTTGCCTTTTTTACATCTATTATTTCTTTCTGAAATCATTCAAGCCACAAAAAAAAAAAAGCAGAAATACTTTACATTTATGATTAGTAACTCATGTTCAAGCTGAGAAGACATATTTTTCCTTTCCCTTTGTATCTGGTAAGATCTATTTTTGTCAGGAACTTTACTTCCTACTTTGTAATATTTGTTTTCTTGTAATTTAGGTCAGATAAACACTGACACTACAAAAGTCCATATTTCCATGACAAGGGGAAAAGGGTACATTTCAACAGTGCCCCTCCTACTGTAAAGTGTTAATAATATGCTTCAATAATCTTAATTATTTTTGTGACCTTCTTAATTTAACAGATTTGACTTTCATAATTTATAATTTTACAGCAATAATTAGATAACGTGTAATGCTTGTAACCTAAACAAATTAGAGAGTTATTTTTAATAGAATTTGATTATTCACAGTTCATTAGATGAAAAGTTGCATTTTATTATTAATTGTAATTACTGCTGTAGAATATAATGCAGAAGTAAAAGTTATGCTCTATTGTATTTCAGGTTTAATATGTTCATAGAAGAAAAGATATATATACATAAGATATCTAAAATAACTTATGCCCTAGCCTTTGAACATGCCTATTAAAGTCCATGTGAAACACCTATTAAGTGGTACAGGATAAAGCTTTTAAAAAATTGTTTTATCATTACATATATTTAAAATTCAATTCCCTTCTAACCATCTAAACTTTTTTAGTTCTTTTGGCTGTGAAATCACATTATAGTACTGAACTATACTTAACCTTTAACATTAAGATCCAGAATTATATGACTGATTAATGGTTTATTGAATCAAAACTTTCTCCTATTAGCATGAGATTTTTTAAAGCTTTTAAAAGCAACTCTGCTTTCATCAAAGTCAATGAGAGTTTTATCATTGACTTCATTAAAAATAGAATTGAACGAGCAGAAATGCTTCTGGAAATGGCTTATCTTGACTGTTTTCTTGAGGGGGAGGAGGAGGAAACGAGCATTTTTAAATTCTTCACAATAACTTACATAATCATATCTTTAATGCTGACCGGAAGACTGAAGCTTCTGATAGTGAAACTGGCAGCTGTTTAATACAATAATCAAGAGGAGAAATATGCACAAAAAAGTCTTTTAAAATGGTATTTCACTGTGTCAACTTATTGCACCTTACCGTTTACAGATCAGTTGCTTTCATTTAAGTATTTGTTGTGATGGTTCTGTTTTCTGTTTCCTATTTTAATAGGAGTTTCTGTAGATTTTATTTGTATTTTTGTTAGAATTTTAAAGTAACTTTATTATTCCTAGGATTTCATAAACAGTTATGTTTATATTTCAATTTCAGTACTGGTCAGGGTGCTTAATCAAGATCAGGTCCTCATTGTTCTAGGTATAATACAAGTGGAAAAGAAGATATAGGGTGTACCATCTAGATGCGTTTGTTCAGTAGTCCCAAATGAATAGGATTCTACTACTGATCAACTCCACTGAAAACCTGACCCTAGACACTTAGCAATAGTAACTTATAGCTGTAAGTGGCTTTTAAATGTTTTCAAATATTTTCAAATAGTTACTTGGAGGTGATGAGGGAAAGATCCATATATGTTAAACAAATAAGCAGAGATGATTAAAAGTAACATCATCTAAAAAAAATCATCCTTTTTTTTAAATGATAAATCTTCACCTCAAATATTTCTCTGATAACAGGTTTAAATTTTCTATTAATGTAAAAATATAGGTCTCATTAAAACTATGACAATGTGAATTATTATGTGAATTATATACATTTAAAAAGTTCTCTGAGTCATAATTTGAGTTCACCTAGAGATGACTAAAGTGCAGTCTGAGATTAACTCTGATTTACCCAAATAAAGTCTTGGAGTGATTCTATTAACCCTCTGGGCTTCTTTAAAGAACAGGATTCCCCTCCAGAGATGTGCAATTGTTTCCCTATTCCTGAAATGAGGACACTTATGCACCTAGAAGAGGTATAAAATTGCTCCTATAATATACTAACATGGTACTAAATTTTAGTTTTACTAAAATTGTTCCTGTATTATAGTCAGGTAACTCAGAAGTCTGGGAACCTAGTAGTTGATACACAATTCTGCCCATGATGTATCATAGAAAATGCATAATTGCTCCAAAACCCACTGAAAGCAAAGGAATGATTCCCATTAAATTCTGTGGATTGGGCCCATAATATTCACCATGCTACACCTGAGAAGAAAAGCCTTCCATTTTATTTAGTTATATAGTAAGACGTTATTCTAATTTTAAATAGCTAGTAAAGCATATTTTTGGGTGCAAAATGTACATACATCCTAGGGTATTTATTCTATCTGGTGTGTAGTATTTAAATGGAAACTCTTAATTTGCTATTGAAAACATTCTTAGTATATTTTTTCTCCTTACTTTTCTGTGAACATACATATTCATGAAGGCAAAGGGTCAGTTGCATATATGACTTAACTAACGGACAGTTCTTTCCAGATCCATATATAATTCAGGCAGATAAAGTGTGAGCATAACTTGCTTATCCCTGACCTAGAATTTCTGTCTGCTCTAAAAGTGAGAATTAGTTTGGTCACCCTGCTGTCAGCCCAGGGCATCTTCTGACAAGAGATTTCTAATACACTGAACAGCACTTTACATTAAGTGGCACTAATTACTGGGGCTGGGTAATCAGTTTGACCAAAAGTTTGAAGCATGACTACAGTCCATTTGAGAATTCCAGATGGAATCTTTAACTTAGTTCCTGTCATTTATTTTCTTATTCACGAGTTCCACAAGAATGGGAATTCTTAAACCCCAAATCCCTGTCTTATATCTTATGTAGTCCTGTTAAAATCAATAGCACTTCAGCTTCTACAACAAATATTAGATTCAGCCTGAATTGATTAAATAATACAAAATACTCTTTAGAAGGTTTAATGCAATAAAATAAAACAAACAACCCTCCCCCCCCCCAAAAAAACCACAACAACAACAAAAAAGCCTGCTTCTTTTCCATCCATTGAATTAACCTAATGGCCAGATTCTAGTTTCTCTCTCAGGCAAGTAAGTGAAATGTTGGACACTTTTACAGATTTTAGAGATTCATCTACATGGCCTACTGTCCATATTCAGAAGCATTCCAGTTACATCCAGAGGCATCCTGGCTTCTAGTCATGCCCCTGCTCACCAGCCTTCTAGTGGCAAGTCAGAGCTGTGCAGGAAAGAAATGGTATTAACAACATTAATATGCGACTACCACAGCATGTCCTAAATTTAGTACCACTTAATATTCCACTGATTTAGTATGGTCTAAGTTTAACATGTAACTTCACTCTAACCAGTATGTGCAAGGAGGCCTCCCTCCTTCCTACCTAGGCAGCCAAGACAGGAATGTATGTAGGACCAGAAGGAGTGCATGTGTCAAGCTTGCCCCCAACCAGGGGAGCATACCATGTGCTCCTGTAGCTGGAGCCAATGGTGAGCTCTCCTGGCTTGGAGCTCTGATTATTTGACTGGAGATCACAGCTCGGGAAGCCCTGATTAGTTGAGGAGTCACATAGCCTCTGGAGCACATAGGAGTCTTAACAGGCCCTCGTGTGCTCCAGAGGATAGGCCTTGGCTACACGTTCAATTAAAGGTGTGATAGAGACCAGCCACAGAATTATTACCAGGGATTCTAATTTTCTCCGATAAAAAAAAAAATCCCCAATTTTTGGTTTAAAAAAAGGAACCCCAAATCCACATTTTCCATGATTAAAATGAAACACCACTATATATATAAGACACCCAATATATATATATATATATGTTTATAACTGATATTTCATTTTAATTACAGAAAAATGTGGATTTAGGGTTTCTTTTTTTTAATCTGAAAATTGGGGATTTTTTTTATTAGAGAAAACTAGGATCTTGGTTATTACACATATTTTGTGTACTAAATTTGTGTATTATTTGTTATTTCATCATGCCATTAATTGATTGAACATGTGTGACAGGTTGCTACTTAACACATGAGTAATTAACTAGAAGTCATAGAGAAGTAGGGCTGGAAGAGACCTCCAGAGGTGATCTAGTACAACTCCCTGCCTGAGGTAGAATCTCATCCCAATCCAAACCATTTCATACAACCATAATCTAAACTCTACATAAAACTACCCTGTGTTAGGTCTGACACAACACAGACCTAACACCCCAACCTGCCACAGGTAAAGCAGGGGAACCACAGCAGCCAAGATCCTGCTTCTATAAAATGTTGTCAATAATGTTTAAGAGGACCCAAGAAGAGGGCCATGCCCTTCCACTATAGAGGAAGGCAATAGTCCATGCCATGCCCCACATAGTCCATGCCAATCTGACCATTGAGTAAACTTTCTTGTTCACCCCAAATTTAGCAATTGGTCTGACCCTGAGCAGAGGGGCAAGACTCTATCCAGGATCTCTGGCTTTCTTCCTAACAGAAGATTCAGTGCACCCCAGTTGAAGTCCCCAGACTTAACTGTAGTCAACACACAATATCTCTGGAGAGCCTTAAAAACATTCTAACACATATAACAGGAAAATGAGTCCCTGGTATGAGGAGTAGGTAAGGGTTTTGTCCCACTGCTTCAATCCCCCCTGCATCAGTCTTGGAGGGAAGGGAGCTCTCTGCCTCTTCTCTCTGTTCCTGTGTGGGAGGCTGCAGGCACTGGCTTTGAAGTGCTGTGTGGGGAAGATGCTTTCCCCCATGTAACACTTCAGAGCCCTGCACCTATAGCCCTGCACATGGGGCTGCAGGCACAGGGCTTTCAAGTCCTGTGGAGGAGGAACTTTTCCCCCGCATGGCACTTTACTTTCTTGTTCCTGCAGCCTCTGCATGGGGCTTTGGGCACCAACATGAAGGGCCATGGTGTGCATGTTTCCCCCTCCTACCCTGGGCAACACTTCAAAGCCCTATGATTGAATTCCTGCATGTGTTTCATAGTTTCATAGTTGGTAGGGTCAGAAGGGACCTGAGCAGATCATCAAGTCTGACTCCCTGCCATGGGCAGGAAAGAATACTGGGGTCAGACTTGAAAATCTACCCCAAATAAGGGTACAGCCTAGGGGATGGTACAACCTCCACTGTCACCCTGTGGGCATGTCTACATGAGATGTGTACTGCAGTTGCCTAATTAGCTCAGTAGTAAATGTCTCAGAATCTAAACATGCAGGACTATTAGGCTAGCGTAAACTAATAAACTTGGCAGGAGGATAGTATGTATAAATACAAATATTATCCTGCTGTGCAGTTTTTTACTCCAGGGCACCACATGTGTAGATGCTGACGTGGCTGGCTAGGTACAGGGGCTCTGGGGAAGCTGCCTGCTGACTAGCTCTGGATTGGAGCACTCCCATGAAGCACACTGAGCTGGATCAAAGCAGCCATGGGCTGGCAGGCTGGCCCTCTGGGCCCCCTGGGAGCACATGTAAACGCGGCACCCAGGAGCAATAAACTCTGGTGTGAACTGCACCAGAGTTTATTGTGTTGCATTAATATGCATGTGTGGATGCACCCATTGTCTCATAGATATAAGAAGCAACTGAACCTAGATCTCCATTCTGGGTGAGTACTCTAACAAGCAAGATAATGCATGGAAAGGAGAGTACTACCACCACTTCCATAGTCATGTTTTAAAACTAATAATGACAAGTAACAGAAAAGAAGCAGTGTTGAAGACACTCCTCTCTCTTCAGTGTTTCTGTGTTGTCTACCTTTATACAGCTCTCACTCAGTGTGCTGGTTGTTTTAGATCCCATTCTGGGGCACTTAACTCTCCCCATTTATTGTATATGAAGCCTAGAATCTTAAAACAGGGTTTTGGATTCTATTCCGGGGGTCTAAAAGTTAAGTATTTTGACATTCACCATTTCAACACCTGCAACACTTTTTTAGATCTAGTCCACTGTCACTGTCTCTCTCACTTTCTCATTTGTAAAGTGCAAATAATAATGTCTTCTACTTCAGTGTAAGAATAAATACATTAATAAGCATGTGGTACCCAAGTACTGTGATGATGTGAGACATATAAATACTTAACATAGAGGTCATAGCGATGGATGTGGTTTTAGTACTTGAATAAGAGAGCAGTTTCAGCAAGTTGTACTTGAACTTTGACTAACAGCCTCACATTCACAGTCACAAATACACTGTCATAGGTTTCAGGAGGAGAAAGTACATTTTGTTTGGGTCTATGACAAAACTGATCAAAATTTTCCAAGCAATGTGAAACATTTTGCTTGACACTGAGAAGGGATATAAGGAAATACTACCAGTTTCTGCAAGTGCAGACATTTTTTAACAGCATCACAATTTTGTTGACATTGTATTTTTTTCAGACTAGAACTTTGAGTAAGGAGGTAGAAAAAGACAGGCTATGCAGCACACTGGTGGAATTTATAGAAAATACCCAGAGAGTCACAGTTGTTGCAAAGGAAACTCAATCTGATCTACCAGCCTCCCATAAATAGAGGGAAGGGTCTTGGTCAATTGCTGTTTTATTTTAATTTTAAATGGGCTGAGCCACAGGATCCAGCAGCTAATTTGACAGCAAGTGTCAAGTTATATTTCTGCTTCAGAATAGGAGAGTAAGAAACATAATGGTCATTTGAAGGACATCACTGTACTTGGAGGGTTGAGAGATTGTACATTAGAAGGACAGGAATAGACCTCTTTATCCAGATTCTAAAAACAGCAGTGTTTTGGCTCTAAGACAATCTAAAGTTATAGAACAGGGATTTCCAACTTCAGTGCAGACAGGGGCACCGTGTGGTGCTGGTGTTCAGCCCTGTGACTGCACATTGTGAGGGTGGCTCCTAAGGTATCCTCTCACTATGTGGGATGTGCCAATGGCAGGCAGGCAGGCAGACCCCCAGGACATATCTACCACATAGTAGCTAGAAAGGCAGCCGCCAGAGCCTCCAGCCCACACATTAACCACTCATGGGCCACATTCTGTTCATTTCACAGTGTGCCTGTGGCCTGCAGGCCACTAGCTGGACAGCCCTGTTATAGAGGATTAGTGTGTGGGACCTAGAGGACATAAGAGATACTTTCTAGGGTATGCTTAATGGGAAGTTTTCAAGTAGTCAGAAATGACTGGCTTAGGATTGAGTGTACGGGCTCAGCAACATTTAATAAAGGGGGTGTTTTTCATTCATTTAAATTTTCCTGGAAAGGCCTGAAAATTAAGAATAAAGATTTTGAGACCTCTATCAAATATTTGGAGCTTATTTCTGTGTGTTTTCCTTGAACCATGAACAAAACCCTTTAGATTTGAAAAAGGATATACACAATTAGGAACAGTGGGTACATCTACACATGCACTTTAATGTGTAGTAGACTATTTTACTGGACATTAAAGCATCATGTAAAAAAAAAACATGACATTATGCTAATGCACAGTCAAATAGTCTACTGTGCATTAAGCATCACTAAAATGTGCAAATGTGCTACTGTGCAGTAGTGAAGCTTGCCTCACATTGGAGGCATCACACCTATGCAGGAGTGCCAAGACTGGCCCGAAGTGCTGGAATTCCAGCACGCATTTCATGTATCAGTGTCTCCATGCTTTAAAATGGTGGAGAAGGCACCTGAACAAAAGCTCATTGAGTAAGCTTTAGTTCAAGCACCGCTGCTGCCATTTTTAAGAGGGGGAATACTGATACATGAGATGTGGTGGTGCTTTAATTAGAGTGGCTCTGAGAGCCACTCTAATTAAAGATCCCCCTCCCGCCCAAGCACATGTAAAGGTACCTGGAGGTACTAAATTTAATGCACATTTGAAAAGGCACACTAACGCACATGTAGATATACCCACTGTCTGATTCTGCTAAAACATAATACAGAATGTGATAGCAAAGATAATAAAAAAAGCTGATTATTCCACTCTAGATATCAGGTCTGCTACCTCTGCAGTTGTTCAATAATGAGAAAAGCTTGTTAACTGTTTATGTTTAAAATAAGAGCTTAAAAGTTTCAGAAACTGGAACTTTTCATCATTTCCATGTACAGCTTATTGTAGAAGTGAAGCAATTGTTATTTGTTATAATTTATACCTTGTTCAAGCATGAGCTAAACTGAGGCTGATAAAACATTTCGCTTTTCTCAATCTTTCACAAAGGACTTCACCACTTGGAAAGAGATCTAAAAATGTTTCTAACTCATTAAACAAATCTCTCTGACTTACAGTGGTGTTTTTTCACCTCTAGTCAATGCAGTGGTTGAACTGCATCCAGATACAGTGAGTGACATGTTGTTTATTTGATTAGAAGTTAAGGAGTCTAAGAAGGATAAAATATTAAAGTACTAAGGTGATTCAAATTTAAAACTGGCTAGTTTTTTTGGAGTAGTTCATTTTTTTAAGGGAACCACAATTGGTTTAAGCGGGTTAAAAAGATTGGCTCTTAAGCAGGTGACAGAAAACTGTATGTTCTTTAGGCTCAAATATTTTACTTACTACTTTGACCTACTTAGACAACCACAAAAATCTGTAGCTGACAAGCTCTATCCTTCTGCTGGACATAGGATAAGTATTCTTAGATCAACCCTGACTTATATTAATCTATTCTTAAAAAAACATCCAGTGAAGTAAATGCCACAGCCTGTGCCTCTGAAAAGAGGATAGTTAGAAAGGTTTTCTAACATCTGGAGTAAATTGTTTTTGCTCAAAATTAAACAGATAACTTAAACACCTTACAGTGAATGTGGAGAATGACTATCATCTTTATAGCTTTCTATATATTGAACAACTGTTAGGGGTTTGTTACATAGTAATTTTGGGCAGTTCCTAGAGCTCTTAACCCATGGATTGTTTGCACATTAACACTTCCAAGTGGTTTTAAGCACTCATGATGCTGCTCAAAGGTATGTCAGTCCAGGGCAGGATTACCTCTAATCTGCACTACCCACTTCCAGTTCCATTAAAGTGTGGCCACTCCTCACAGATGTACCACCCAAATTGAAGTCCTCCAGTATCCCAGGACTTCTCAACACTGCCCCCCCCCCCCCCCCAGCGCTCCCCTGTAGAGCAGGGATACAATCTGGCACCTCACAGCTACAGCTCCTAGTCCTTCCCCTGCTCATCAGGCCTCTAGTGGTACATCACAGCTGTACAGATGGGGGACAGTCAGAGAAGATTTCTAGACCAAGGGTGTGATGGTTCCAAACTCCAAGCTAGTACTAACACAGCTCAACATTTATGTGGCTCACAATGTAAGGTGTAACAATATCTTTATTACGCACCTCCTTGGTCTTTTCTTTTCCAGAAAAAAAACAAAACAAAAAAACAGTTTCTCCAAACTTTCTTTATAAGTGACATTTCCAAAATGCTTCTTATTCTTGTTCTTTCTTATGAACTCTCTTAAATCTGTCTATACCTTTCTTAAGACATATATGTAATGTCAAAAGTACAGAACTATACCTGAGAACTCACAGCACCAATAGAGCTGAATAATTACCTCCTGTGTTTTACGTGTCACATCTGTTAATATATGCCCAAATGAGGTATGTCTTTTTCCTTTTCTTTTTTTGTTTCTATTTTTTCCCACTATCTTCACTTATGCTACACATTAGTAAGAGGTAATGTATAAGTGATATATTTTTAAATGAGAAATTAAAGAAGTTGAATACATACAAAAAAGTGGGAATTATCTAAAGCTGAACAGCCAGTCTGGCAATGTTGGTAGGTGATATTATGGACATAATAGATTAGGGGTGCTCAACACATGGAGCCACAGCATCCAGCCCATGGGGATCTCCACAGGTCAGGAAATTTGGTGGTAAGGGAGCAGCAGCAATTAATACTGCCACTGATCTCTCCTATGCTGCCAAATTACTAAACCCTTGTGGCTACATAGTTGCTGGGGTGGGCCATTACCACATGGTTGCATGGGGCCCAGGACAGTCCCCATGCTCTGAACAGCTGGATCAGAGCCAGACCATGCTCCCCACACATGACTGGATATACCCCTACCCCACATGGGCAATTTGGGGCCAGGACATGGGTTGGATTGGGTTGGGGATGCTCACCCAAGCTCAGATCATAACTAGGCTGGACTACAGTTGCGTGGCCAGACTGGGCTCAGGCCACCCCCTTCTCCCACTGCTGGATCACCTTTGTTCAGTCAAATCAGGGCTGGGATGCACCCCTCCCCTGCCCTCACACATTGTGGCTGGATTGGTTTTGGACCTTGCCTGCCCCACACATTGGATAAGGCTACATGGACTGAACACAGTTGCTCTGGCCTGTGGGGAAAAAAGGTTGGGCACCACTGTCATAGACAATCCAAAATACAAGAGACAACCCCTGCCCCAAAGTACAATGTACGTCAGAGGCTAATAGTAAAATATTCTTTATATCTATTTGAAAATCTATATTACATTGTCCATTAACTTTTGCATTTGGTTGGAGAAGTAAGCTGTGGGGAATAGTGATTTTCTGAGGTTTTTACAGCAGCCAGTTGAAACCAGAATCTATTTACCTTGACCACCTAAATAGAAGTTGGAATGGGAATGGCCATTTTTTACCCCTTTGCACTGCACTGTATTGATCCACAAAGGCAACTACGTACACACATATGTGAGCACAAATGCAGGGGGCAAAAAAATATTTTGGTGCTCTCATGTCCTAGCCTCAAGATCTGGATGGTTATGTCACACACTGAGGAAACAGGAGACCTGGTTTCTAAGCCCTTGTTATACTGAAGTTTTGAGCCTGAGTATCTCTGATTTTTAACTGTAGTGCTCTAACCAGCAGGCTGCAAATGGTAGAAAAGATTCTGGACCTTGGACATCTACATAACAATAGTAATCACACTGGTAGGTAGAATAGAATATTCCAAATGTTTCCATCCTTTCAGACTGAGCCCATTCTGAACCCTGTACCCTGATATGGAAATAATTTGAATATTAACAGAACTGGCACATAAGCAATGTGGATATTGGCATTATCCAGCTATTTCTCCAGTGCTCCTTTTGAAACTATGTACTGCCCCTTGTGTTTAGTAGTCATTGGATAAAAGGGATGAAGAGCAGAATAGATATTTTTGTAAGGAGTAAGGACTGAGACTAGAAGCCAGGGCCATCTCTCTTTCAGCACTTTATTAATTTCATTAAGCCTCCCCATTCTTCTCTTACTCCTGGTCTCACATGTCAACTCTTCTCACTGCCTTACAGGCATTTTTTTCCCCTGCCAACTATCTTGATTTTTTTGATATATTTTATTTTTACGTAATAGCAGTTATTAACAGCTCTCACTAAAGCAATACAATTACATATTATAATTGTAATATTATGTAATGTTCAGATATTGGTAAAAACAGGAAGTAAAATAATAAATTCTGCTAATTGAAACCATGTCAAAATAGAACACAGTTTTGGAAGATAAAAAAAATAGATAAAAGGAAGTAATATAGTAGAGTAAAAATTTTAAAACAAAAAATGCTATTTGATTTTGGCCCTCCCTCTTTGTTCAAGTAAAACAAACACATCTAGGAGGTATAGGACAAGTTCTAAGGCTGCTTATATATGTGCTCCAAGGTTGTGGGGGAGGGCACATTTAAACTACAGCAGTTTCCGGGTGGATGGCTGCTCTAATTAAAATGGCTCACCATCACACATCTTAAGCCCCACATCCCCTCCCCACACATTTCAAACTGGCCATGGGGGTGCTTTAACAAAAACTCATTCTATAAGGTTTACTTAAAATACCCTGGCGGACATCATGAAATGTGGGGGGGCTTAATACACATGACAGTGGGGCAACACCAGAGTGTTCTAATTAGAAGGTGGAACAGACTTGATTAATTGAGTCTTCTCTGACATGTTCTAATTGGAATTAGCTGGGGAAGCTATTTGAGAAAATTATCCAGGTGCACATGTGTGAGGGGCAAGCAGGGGAGTGTATGCTTAGGGGCAACCAACATGTGTTCATTAGAAGCAGGGCCTGTCCGACCAACCTGGTTGCCTTCTATGATCAGTTCACAAAATCCTTGACTGCAGGTGTCATGGTGAACGTAGTCTTTCTAGACTTTAGGAAGGAAGGCCTTTGACACGGTCTCTCACCCCATTCTCATTAAAAATTAGGAGATTGTGGTGTCGATGCCTACACAGTCAGATGGGTTGCTACTTGGCTGGAGGGCCACACCCAGAGTGGTGGTGGACTGGTCATTTTCGACCTGGAGGGATGTGGGCAGTGGGGTCCCCCAGGGCTCAGTCCTCAGGCCTGCACTGTTCAACATCTTCACCAGCGACTTGGACGAGGGGGTGAAAAGCACCTTGTTCAAATTCACAGATGACACTAAGATGTGGGGAGAAGTGGGCACACTAGAAGGGAGGGACAGCCTGCAATTGGATCTAGACAGGTTATAGGGCTGGGCAGATGAGAATAAGATAGGATTCAATACTGACAAGTGCAGGATACTGCACCTAGGGAGAAAGAACCAGCAGCATACCTACAGGTTGGAGAACTCCCTTCTCATCAGCACAGAGGCAGAAAAGGATCTTGGAGCCATTATAGACTCCAAGATGAACATGGGCCGCCAATGTGGGGACACGGTCAGGAAGGCTAACTGCCCCTTGTCATGCATCCACAGATGCATCACAAGCAGGTCCAAGGAGGTGGTCCTCCCCCTCTATATGACATTGGCCAGGCTGCAGTTGGAGTACTGCATCCAGTTCTGGGCACCGCACTTCAAGACGGATGTGGACAACATCGAGAATGTCCATGATTGGGGGCTGCAGGGCAAGCCCTATGAGGAGAGGCTATGAGACTTAAACCTGTTCAGCCTTCACAAGAGAAGGCTGAGAGGGGATCTGGTGACCATCTATAAACTGGTTAAGGGAGACCAGCAGCAATGGGAGAGTCCCTGTTCCCCCGAGCACTACTGGGAGTAACAAGGAATAACGGCTATAAGTTGACAGAGAGTAGATTCAGGCTAGATATCAGGAGGCACTACTTCACAGTCAGGGCAGCTAAGATCTGGAACCAACTTCCAAAGGAAGTGGTGCTCGCTTCTACCCTGGGGGTCTTTAAAAGGAGACTAGATAGACACCCTGCATGGTCGTTTGACCCCACCATTCTTTCCTGCCCATGGCAGGGGGTTGAACTTGATGATCTGCTCAGGTCCCTTCTGACCCTACCAACTATGAAACAATAAAACTATGAATGCAAACAAGCTGGTCTATAGGCAGCCTAAATTGTTAGAAAAGAGCTAAATTTCTTCATTAGTCCAGTATTTTTTTTTCCACCAAAGAAAAGATCCATTTTTCTCTTATTTCTTCAGAGTATGAACAAGATCACAAATAGTGATTTAAGTCAGCTCTCTCATTCTTCCCTCATTCTTTCTGTGTATGGCACCTGGCATCACTTGGCCATGATGACTTTGATCTCATTAGAGTGAATTGCAGTCTAGTAATGGCTTCTTGGTGTTTGTAGTTTTGTACCAAAGATAGGGATGTTTCTAGGCTGAAAGGGTTCTTTATTACGCTCAAAAATGGAGAATTTTGAGAGAATCTCACTACCCATATACCTGTCTTCATCCTGGCATGTTTAATTCTTAATTTTATATCTTGTTTTAAATGTAGAGAAAATATTGGGTCAGTAACCGTCAGCACATTTCCCAGGCTATTTGTCTGGAGTAAATATAAATGCTATTTAACCATCTAAATAAGGGTCTATTTGAAAGAGGAGAGGCTTTTAAAATGCAATTAAGGTATCTGATGGGGGTTCAAGCTCTAAGTTTATTCAATAATAAAGCATCCCTGTTTCAGATTGACTAACACCTCCTCCCCATCTCCACTCTCCCCTCTCCCCCCTCTCCATCCCACACCCCAGCTATCCTAAATTTGGATAACTATAATTTGGATAAAAATAACTTAAACATAATTAGAAATATTTTCTATTTTAGAATGAACCATGGGGTCAGCAGTCCATAGTTACACACCATACAATAAAATGGACCCTACCTTAGATCTTCAGTGTTAGGAGTACTAACTTTCTGTCTAAAAAGGATAACTCTGTACACAAGGCTTGTTTTACTTTGATACTTACACTGTCAATCTGTTTATTCCATCTCAGATTTTTTTTAATGAATTCCAAGGGACTTAAATAAGGACACCATCTCTAATCTCTTTTTTTCCTGTAAAAATGGTACTTGATTCCACCTTTTGTTCCCTAGAACCAGCACTTTGGAGTTAGCAGTGATTATTTCTAAGCTATTTATGAGACAATATTGTCGAAAAGCATCTAATAGCCTTTGGGCCCTATCTGGGATTGTGACAGTAGTACAGCATCATCTGCGTAAAGCAAAGCAAGGATAGAAACATTCAATATCATAGGTGCGTGGACTATTTTTACTTTCATTTTTGTTACTTTTACTCTTCTTCTTACATGTGAAATAAATAAATAAATAAGCTATACATCCCCATATCTGAAAATGCCGTATAAAACTAAAATATAACTGTTTATATGACAATAACAAAAATAGTGTTCTTTGACCAATAATTCCTTACGAGGAAATATGAACATTGGATAACTAGCTCTTGACAAGCTGAGCATTTCTGTATGTATATTTGTGTTCATGTGCATGGCTGCACACATACTCACACACTTT
Organism: Alligator mississippiensis; assembly: GCF_030867095.1. Taxonomy (NCBI): domain Eukaryota; kingdom Metazoa; phylum Chordata; order Crocodylia; family Alligatoridae; genus Alligator; species Alligator mississippiensis. The sequence goes on from NC_081824.1 coordinate 398,295,861, forward strand.
TAATTATATTTAATGCCCAAATATAGACCGGGACTTATAAATTTAAGGGCTGGCCCGAATTCAAAACTGCAGTTCTCCAGTTTTATGTCAGTGTCAATCCACTGAAATCAGTAGAATTATTCTAAGGCAGAATTAGAGAAGCAAAACACTTTAATTACTGTGGACCAAATATGGCAGATAGATTTTCACATCCTATACATATTAGCATAGCCACACAAACAGAAAGGTATATGACCACAATAAAAACAATGACAGAACTGCCAGCACATCTGTACCTGGGAATTGTAGTTCACTCTTAAAGAACAGAGTATTTCACTTAGCACTCTAGCACTTGACAGATATGCTGTGGCCTAAGGATAATTTAAGTTGCTCTTTCTCTCTTACCTGACAACTTGTTTGTCTGTCTGCCTGTTCGGAGCCCAGTCATGCAAGCTGATAAGTGCTTCCTCCAAGGTCCCAATGTGTCCTCAGCTCCTGCTGATGACAGTATGAATTGAGGGGACTAGATAGCTCGCTGAAGGTGCTCAGTATCTAAATCTCTATGAACTACTTGCAGAATCTTACACTACTCATACAATAAGTCTTCTTGTACACTACATTGTGAAGGGAGAGATTATTCCCCGTGCCACAGTTTGGGCCATTTTTCATAAAAAATCAACTGTAAGGAATTATTTTCTTTTTAGTATGATTACTATTGATTACTCATAGAATGCCAAGCATATCTGTGAATGTTACAAATACAACGTTGTAGTTTAAATATATGAAATATGTTCTGTTTTCTACATTTTTCCCCAAAATGTAACCGTTTAAATAATCTACAGTGAATAATTACAACTACCGATATATTGTTTAATAAGATGTGTTGATATTATCCTCATTGTTTTTGTGAGTAACTCATAATTGAGGGTGACAGTGGAATAGTAGGGGTGATCTAGGCAAGTATGCTCCATTGGCTACTATGTAGGTATACGTGGGATAATACTCACAGTCACAAAACTTGCAGTGCTTCTCATCATGTAAGTCACTACACTGATTTTGTTGCAGCTTCCTCTGACACATCTTTTTGCTTAAATAACCATACTTTAAAGTTGTTTAATAACAGGCAGGGTCAGGAAACAATAGCGACCAATTTTCAGAAGTGCTCAGTATCAATCTACTTGTGCTTTGTCCATAAAAGGGGTTTCACTATTGATTTCAATGAGGATAGATTTACAACAAACCTGAGTATTTTCAGGAAAAAAGATCCACAGACATTAATATCATAGTTGTTTTCAGCAGGGTTTCAACTTATTTATTAGTAATAATAATACTGATTTACAGCCCAATAAAAATACATTCAATAAAATATTGTCTGTAGAAAACAGGCATCTTAAAAGCAAATTTATCTTGGATGTGTTTACTAATAAGTATGAAAATTAGCTTAATAAACCATTTTATTGATACCTCTGAATTGTTTTAACTTTTAAAATATAAATCAAAACATGTTTTCTTACATATAGGTTTGAATGTCAGAATTTACAATTTTATTATTTTAAACAAGTAAATAATCAGTTACATTTATTTTACTTGTTTGTTTGTTTTTTCCACAAAGGTAGAAAACTGGTCATTTAACAAGCATATTATGCATCTGAAGCCTTTAGGCAGAAACAGGACACTTTAGCATCAACTTTACTTTACACTTGAGCATTTACTTACCAACCAGTTTCCCAAAGGCTAAACCTTCTAGCCCATTATTAAGATTGCTTTTGCCCTTACTGATCTTATGTTCATTTAGAGTTCCCAGGATGCAAACCTGCTTGTTCTCCAGGCAAAGACTAACAAGGGCAAGCTTTCAACTGTGGCCTAAGCCCACGTGTCCTTTAAGACAAAAACAAAATTTTAAAAATGACTTACAATTACTAGCATTTTAATTAGAGCCTCTGAAAAAGTGAACGACAGGGAATTTAATATTAAAGCAAAGCAATTTTGCTTTACTTTTGCTCTGAAATGTAACTAGTAAAAATGGAGAATCTGTGTTTATCATCCCTCAATGACTCCATATAAAACACATTAAATTTAAAGATAAAACAATGTGAAAATGTTTCTTGGTGTGTAATTGTTTTCTTACAATTGCCATTGCTGTGAACCGAACCTTGGATCTATATATTAAGGTGGGCTCTTCCCCTCTCATAGATCATCACCACACACAGTTTCACAGTATTTATAACAATAGTACAGATAATACAAGTCCATATTGTTCATATTTGCATTATTTTCAAATGTATATAAGGTGTTGGGTAATTCTAGGTCTTTTTGATGCCACCTTGAAACATAGCAGTGCTTTTTCCCCCACTTTAGTCTCAATACTTCTAAGAAAGAGATTAACGGACAATTACAATGCCTAGAAATAATTTAGGATATAGAAACAGTTTATTATTGAAAGAAAGTTGAGCTATGATTCCTCCCACTTCAGCCCAAGAGAACAGACTATGCTGTTCCTTAAACCATTGCAGATTTTGTACTTAAATACTAGAATGCTTGCTCAGGGAATGGACATCTCAAGGAAGAATACACAACAGAGGAAAGGCCTGACTAATCTCCACCCCTAGGTGTGATCAAGTTGAGTCAATTTGGCAATAGCTGTTATAAAGTGGTGAAGTCAGATCAAAGTATGACTGAAGACAGAAATGTTTCAGAATGCAGGTTGAAAAGAACTTAGGAAGCAATTCTGGTAAAGGGTGAGGATTAAGAAAGAAATATTCCTCCTCTGCATTAACACAGTGGATGAGGACACGGGTTCTCTTGCCTTGTGGAAGGGGAAGTGATAACCCTTCACCTAAAGGGCCTGAGGACTAAAGAGGCTTTGGATTAGTTTTACAGTCCTCTGAACTTTCAGCATGGCTTTCTACTTTACCATATAGGGAGATGGGCCTGTAAATCATGCAGACTGAAGTAGTTATATGTAACAAAAGATTGATATGCTAGACAAAGTGGTGTTATACATTCTGAGGCACCTGTTTGTCAGCGTCTTCATTTCCATGAGATAAAATTTCTCCCCAATTTGTTTTTGGAAGTCTTACCCCTGAACATTGAATACCTAGGCTTTGCTGAGGAGAACCAAACTCTTAAATCTAAACCATAAAAAAGATGCAATGATATAACAATGAATATACTGTCTAGCACACTGGTATGTAGTTTGTAAATACATAGTAAATCTAAAAGTCACAGCATGAACTCTGCTCTGTGGTTTAATGGGGACAAATAATGCATCTGCTCTACAACGATATACTATTTTAGGAATGTTAACATGTAGCTGTTCTAAAAATATGCATCATTATTTTTCTCAGGTATAGGAAAGACAATTTATATAGATGTATCCTTTTCTTTCTCAGCTAGAAATAAGGTAAATATGTATGTTTTCAGCTTATAAGAAATACAAAATATTTTACTTAATTTGAATATCAAAGAAATAAACTCCTAAAACTGACATTCTTTAGGTAGATTTTTATTTTATTTTAAAATGCAAGTAATGTTTGCATATATCTGGGTTATAGAAGATTTGCAATAACTAGGCTCAGATGAGCAATTGCTTTAGGTTTAAATTCTTTATGTTGAATAAAATGTTCATCAAATAGCAAATTATGATGGCCATTTATTTGTAGATAATATGCAACTAAGAGAAAAAAAACAAACAAACACCCAATCTTCTGTTCATTGGGTTTCCAATAAATAATGTAATCATTTATTTTAAAAGTACTTAAATTATATATTTTTTAAATTAGTGACATTTAATGGATTAAACTGTGAAAGTGCAACAGATTTCATATTCCACTGTGCTGTAGATATTATCAACCTATTTGGTTTATTATACTTCTAAAACTCCTTTCAGTTTTCAAAGGTCATTTAAAGGTGAATTGGATTCACTGGTGGTAGAAAAGATGTGCATAATACAGATTACTTAATTTAATGAGCTTTCACTGTAATGTTAGTATAATCAGCAAAGTAACTAGACTTTGAGCTATACTATAGTTAACTTAGCTCTGAGAACTGAGTCATTAGTTTAGTGAGTTTAAAATACAAATTATCAACAGATAGATTTATAATGTATTTCTTTTGAATATTCAGCTACTAGGTTTGTGATATTCCATATACAACTGCTGGAGCAGGTTCCTCCTCCTCTCTGTCAGTAGAGTTGTGCTTACCCTTATTCAATGCTTGTAATTGCATTTTATATTGCACATGAACTAGAATGGTGGGGAAAAAAACTGTAAGCAGAAATACCAGCATAATGATTCCCCAATTCCTTGTGACAACATTTGGGAGATATGACTGGAAGAACACAAGCTCTGTGCTACCTAAGAACAGTTCTTTCAGTTCTGCTCACTGAAGGCTATCTTTTACTAAGCAGGAAGCATACAGGGTAAAGGACAAACCCAACTTGGAGAGAAATGTTATCTCATGTCCCCAACAAACATGAACCTCAGTATTAATAAACTTCTCCTTGCCTAGCACAGCAGTCCTAGTTACCCACAAACCCTTTCTTCTGTATGATTTATAGTCCCACCTTTTCTCAGGGTGATAGAATGCTCAAAGTCATGTCCTAAAGGCCAAGGTAGTCAATTCCAATGACCATACTTGAGTCTTCAGCTAAGAAGGATAGATTATAAGAGGTCAGCAGCCTAGATTTGTGCTATTTAATGCAGTATTTGTTATTACATTATAGGAAGAAGATCACCCTCTGGAGACATCCAGGTATGTCCCTATTCCCATAATAAGGGCAGTTACTTAGACTAGATAATACAATCACTCCTATGCCTTAGTTGAGTTACTCAGAATTGGCTGTGAGCTACACTTCAGTCATCCTGCCCTTTGTGTCAAAAATATTTGGAGTTTGAGAACAATGCCATAGTTGTTAGAACATTTTGGTGGGTATAGGGTATGACTTGATGCTATTGAACTAGGCCTTAGTGTGGAGATATCTAGCATAGACTGACTGCTGTTGGTGCAGACATACTAGTTGATTGGAACTGCCCAAGAATCAAGACTTTAAAGTGCATACAGAACATTCTTAAAAATTAAAGATGCAGAATTCAATGATGTGTGAGGTAATGAAGCATCATCACCACCTGGTTCTTTGATTTGTTTGTTTTTTTGTTTTGATCCCCCCCAAAAAACATACCTTCTCTTATCTGAATGAAACTCAGTTTCAGATAGCACCAGTCAAAAAGCTTGTGAAGGTGGCTCTTGTTGGGACTGGATTTATGATCCAGATACTTTGTTCCCAGTGGACCCAAACCCTCAGACCGACCAGGACTTCTTTCATTTGATAACAGGCAAATTTTATTGATACATAGTTATAGCAGATAACAGTAATGCAGGCAAGGCAAACAAAATAATCCCCCCCTTATCTACCAGTCCTAAGGATGTCATGGAGGAAAGGTATGCCTGGCCAGTACACAAGGTTCACTGTGTGGTTCATTCTTAAATGTCAGATGTCATCAGCCTTAAGACAGATGGGTGGTGTGCCATCTGTCCATAGTGGCCTCAGCATTCCACCTCAGGGATCTTTTGCTGCTCTAAAATCCCGTTTTTTGTATTCTTTCTCCTTTGATGACTTTACATTTCCTGGTATTGTTGATCGGTTTCCCTGTGATCATCATACTGTCCATGTTCTGTTCTATTATTATATTCCTTTTTTTCTCAAACATATCACATGCATACATCTTAATTTGGTCATTTACTGTGTCTTAATTTGGGCAACCCTGGCCTCACCTGCTAATTTGGTCTGTCCACCAAATATGAAAAACCCAAGAACTTTGCAGCTGATGATCAGGGATCCTGGTTTTCTGTGATAAAAAAATCCCCAATTTTTTAATAAAAAAAGTAATCCACAATCCACATTTTTCTGTGATTAAAATGAAACACTGCTATATATAACCACACCCCCAATTTTCAGATTAAAAAAGGAACCCAAAATCTATATACTTATGTACTTAATGATGTTTCATTTTAATCATGGAAAAATGTGGATTTTGGGTTCCTTTTTTAATCTGAAATTTGTGGATTTTTTATCAAAGAAAACCAGGATACCTGCTGATCACTGTGATCTGGTTCCAATGCAGCAAGCCTATCTTTTGTTACGTATGCCTGCTTGTCCGTTTGGGTTCAGACACAGTGTCTGCCTTGAAAGTTGTGAAACTTTATCATGAACAGAGTTTTAGGAACCAATTAACCCTTGCCATTTCCCTGGACCATTGTTTTAATGCAATATCTACTTTACCTGTAAGTCAATTCCTAAAGCAAATCTCTAAATATCATTATGTAGCCATCAGCTTCATAGCTTTTCAAAGAGCCATTTTTTTCAGTCACAGAGCTGAATCCTGTGAAAGGAAAAGGGAATTTACTGGTGTATGCGGAGGGTACAACATAGATGAAGGTAGTGAATACAGCAACAGCAGTAGTTGCCAGAGAGAGAATGAAGGTCACCTTTTGGAGGGTCAGAGATTTTTGATTCTTTCTCAGCTAGTGAACATGACCAGCCAGGTGCTCTTTCATAGGATACTCCTGGGTCATGTTCCACCATGTGAATAATCCATGAATCATAATTCCTCATTATAATAAATATGATTAAAAGAAAAAAAAATAGAATTGTATAATGATGTTAGGTGATGCTAACTCTTGTCCTGTCAAAATTCAGAAATTAGTTGATGTAAGGAATAAGGAAAAATTCCAGAACTTGATTGTTCTGCCAGGTACAAACAATGTCAACAGCACAACAAGTACATACATACATACATACAAAAAGGGATATAATATATATATACTTTTCTGGCCTGTATATTTAAAGAGAAAAAAATAATTAGTTTAATACCAGAAAAAATAAATAAGAAATGGTAAAAATCTCATTTGATTATCCAGTTACTCTTATTGCAGAGGAATAATTTTACCTAAGCTAGATCTTTTTGGGGAAGAATGATGGTATGCAGGAGGAAGGGGGGGGGGGGGGAGCTGAAAATTCCCTACATGCGAGTAAAGAAACTTTTTTAGGATGGATGTCCTTTCTCTCTGGTTGAGGGAAGAAGATGTTGGTGAAGGAAGAGAGATGGGACTAGAACCAAAAGTTTAAATTTGTGGAACTAAAATAAGTTGGAGTTTAACAGTTTCACAGAGTTTAAAGCCAGATTGGCACCATTAGATCATTTAGTCTGAAATTGTTCAGCTTCATTCTCTCACATCCTGCATTATGCCAAAGGTTTAAATTGGACAACTTAATTCCAGCTCTAGATGTTCCAGGTAGAGAAGAGGAAAGACCAGTGTCTACGGCCCCTGTAATGACATATGCCAGAGTGATCCCAGTCCGTGTATTATATTCTTCTGACACAAAAGAATGTGAATCATCTCCCAAAGCACCTCTGGCAGTTTGCCCTGGGGAAAATTCCCTCCTAACTCCAAATCTGATTAGTATTTATGTCCTTAAACAAGTAAGCAAGACATACCTGCTTGGCACTGAAGAAGCTTCTCTGTACCATCACAGAGCACTGGTTCACCACATGTAGAGCCATGTCTCTAAGGATTGTCAATTCTTACTGTTTTTCCTTTAAGTTTTTCCACACTACAAGATGAAATGTCATAGTAAAGTGAAGTATCTGCCTACCTGATAGCTTTGGACGTGACTACAATGTTCTAAACAAACAACTTTTTTTTTTAATTAATCAACTTTTTGTTTCAATAAGATGCTTTTATCAAATTTAAAATACCATTTTTTTTATTATTCCTATGTGCTGTGAAGTCTTTATTACTAAAACAAATCTTGTGTGTGAAATGTGCAAAATGTCTAGAAGTTCCCCGCTCTGCCACCCTCCCTCAAATAAAATGAGTTGGCTTAGCTCTGTTTCTTTTTTAGTTGCAAATAATAAAATATATGTAATTGACATTTCAGTTAACCGAGTTGATCAAATACAGTATCTTTATTACTGCTGCTCTTAAGTCTCTTGCTGGGGAAGCTGTGTAGCTGATACTTGAATAGAACCAATCTATACAAGGTAAAATGTCTGCTTTAAAATATCAAAAATACTTTACTAAACATTAATGTAGAATTACTACTTATTTTTAGCAGTTTGTGTTGTATGTTGGATGCATTGTACCTTGAATACTGGTGTCCTGTACTGATATTTAGAATTCAGAACTGCATCTACATGTACACTTAACAGTGAAGTAGACTAATTTGGTGTGGAGTAAAGTATCACAGTCTACACATGTGACCACAGCAAACTTATTTTTGTTGCTGTTAAGATAGTATTGCTGGGCACAGTACTATCTTACTGGTGTGAAAATTAGAAATGGTCTAATTGTATGTGTAAACACTGACCTGGGTGTACATTGCCCCCAGTCAGCCCAGGCAGTAGGTGGCCAGACACCTGCCTGCTGCTTAGCCACAGGGTTTTGCACTCTAGGGCACTCTTGTGCCCCAGCCAACCCATCTACCAGAGCCTGGGACTGACCTCCAGGACCCCCTGCCAGCCTGCAGTTGTTCCACCATGGGACAAACTATTGGTGGCCTCAGTTTAAGTATCTATATGCACCATTAAGTTTCTGAGATAAAATCTGGCACAAACTGTTCTGGAGTTTATTATATCACCTTAATGCCATGAGTAGATGTACCCAGGTGTGACCAATTCTACTTCCTTTGAGGTCAGTTTAACCAAAAGAATAGAATACTCCACCAGTAGTTAAACAGTGAAATTAAGAGCCCTGTATTTAACAGATTATAAACATGCCAAGATTTATAACGATACAATCATGGCACTATTATATTTACATTGTTCAAAAACTCTCCTTTTACAAAAAACTCTGATGGATTCATTTGCTAGAAATACTAAATCTACAATTGATTACAATATGTTTTGCACTTTTGCAGTATTACTTCTCTCTAAACCTCTGGTTAAATGCTGAGCACATGAAAATTATGGCAGTTTTACAGTTCATGATACATAGTAATTTAGTTCAGTGCAAAACAGCTGCAATTTACAAGTGCTTTTTGAAACATAGGATAATATACTGTTGACTATGATACATTTTAAAATGAACATCAACCATCTAAAGCTAGACTATCCAGCTAACATAACTGTAAACTGTGATCCACTTACATTCCAGAGACAATTACCTGGGCTAGAAATAAGGACAGACAAGGAGTACCAGTAACTGTGTCTGCAATACAAAGCCATGATTTTATATTCAAAATATCCAAAATGAGAAATAACTAATGGAAGCATTTCAATATTAAATTCTTCCATATTCCAACAAAAAGAATGGTAAACAAAATCAAATGGTGCAAACTAACACACATTATTTTTTCTAACTCTATCAGTAGTATTTATTGCATGCCTTAGGCCCCCTTTTGATTCTCATAAGACTTTTGGGAATGCAAGGAGAAATGGATCACATTTCTGTGTAGATATTATTGCTATTCATAGCTGTTATATTTTTCAGTTTTTATATAGTCATGCATTATTGGGTTCGTTTTTATTATTATTATTATTTTACCTGGTAGCAATCTGGTGCATATTTGCAGAATGAATAATCACTTGAAGCTTTGTTCATGCCAGAGAAGCTCACAAAATAACTACAATGCACACTCTTTCATATGCTTAAAAAAAGAAAACTTTCTAGCACTAGTAATCTTCTCATCTTCATAAGCACAGATATTCATGATTTTTTTCAGATATTACCAAGTCTTACTATAAAAATATTTCCAGAAAAAAATAGGTTTCAGCTATATCAGAATTAAAATGAAACCACATAAAAAAGGGAATCAGAATTCTACCCCAAAATATCTGATAATCCAATGGTTAGGATGGTTGAGCTGTGGTGTGGGACCACTTACACAGAGCAGAGATTTTGAAATTACTTTCCACATTTGAAAGAAGTGTCATAACCTATAGACCAGTGGATGCTTTAAAGTTCTGTTCTGACCAGGATTCATCATAGATCTGACAAATCTTTTTGCTGACATTAATAGATTATATGCAGTGATAGATAAAGCTGTTAACCCAGTAGTCAATCCCCCCACTCCCTCCATTTCTGCCTTTCCCCACAAATCTTTTTTTTTCTTAATTTGATGCTCATATTCTCAAAATCTGAAATCCTATGGAGGACTCACAATTCCTTATCATATATTTGACAGGAATTTTTCAAAGGAACCTTGGAAAACCTAGGGGATTTTTTTACATCCAGAGCCATATACAAATTAATAAAACATAGGATCATACTTTGGAAGGGATCCCAGGGGCAATATGGTGCAACCCCTGCACAAATCTTAAATTATCCCTATCCAATGATTATCTACCTTCCTTTTAAAAACCTCCAATGAAGGAGATTTTATAACTTCCCAAGTCACTGTATTCCTCTGCTTTGCTGTTCTAATAGTAAGGAAATTTGTCTTGATATTTAATCTAAAATGCTTGTGCTGCAATTTAATGTGAGTGTTAACATCATACCCTCTAAAGCAAGGAAGAACAATTATCCTCCCTCTTCTTATGGCAACCTTTCAGATATCTGAAGACTTCTATCATGTACTCTCTTTTCTCCAGCCTAAACATAACTATTTATCCAAACCTTCTGCAGCCACAGATTGCCTTCCAAACTCTGTATATAAATTCTGGATATGCTTCTTACTATGTGGACCTAAGAACTGCACCCAGTAATCTGGGTGTATACTGGTCCAACTATTTTTGTACCCACCTTACAGTACAGTATACACACACACACACACACACACACACACACACACACACACACACACACGTCTATCTATCTATCTATCTATCTATCTATCTATCTATCTATCTATATTATTGGTGTTTCATTTTATTCATGGAAAAATGTGGATTTTGAGTTACTTTTTAAATCCAAAAATTGGGGATTTTTTTAAATCAGAGAAAACCAGGACCCCAATGATAAGTAGGGATCCTTACACCAGAAGTGCGTGGCATAGGAGCTTCTTTAATCTTAGAATTTCCCCTGCACACCACCCCGCTGCTGATTGGTGGAGGAGCCCCACTGATCTCCATCCATTCTCACCACCCACTCCTGAAACCACAGGTATGGTTTGTGCCTCCTGGCCCTTAGGTGTGGCTGGGAAGTGACAAAGCCCCTCTGCCAAACAGTGGCAGGGGTATGCATGGGGGAAACTCCAAGATTAAAGAAGCTGCTGCCGGCACAGTTCTGGTGCAAATTCTGGAGATCACTAATGATCAGGGATAATGGTTTTCTATGATTAAAAATAACCAACCCAATTTTAGGTTTAAAAAAAAGTAACATGAAATCCACATTTTTCTATCATTAAAATGAAATACCACTATATATACATCTATATGTTAGTGGTGTTTCATTTTAATCATGGAAAAATGTGGGTTTTAGGTGACTTTTTTCAAACTGAAAATTGGGGATTATTTTTTTATCAGAGAAAACCAGGATCCCTGCTCATAATAAAGTGACAGGTTTTGCGAGTAGAGACAAAGCAGTATATATGATATGTCTTCAGTTAACAAGACTTTTCTCACTGTCACCCAAAACAGTTTCATTAACAAACTAGGGAAATACAGACTAGTTTGGACATGCTCAATCTTTTGATCTTGCAGGCCAGATAAGTGGTGCAGGGCTGGTCCATGGGAATGGATTGGACACTCTGTTTCAGGATCATACTTCACTGCTGGATTGGACCCCACACTTCCAGATCAGACTGTGTATACCCTCCACTTAGCCCCTGTGGCTGATCAGGTCCCATTCCACTTCCACTCCTCCCAGAATGCCCAATGTTGTATGCATAACTATGCTATCCAGGCTAGGGTACAGAAAATCAGCAGCAGGGAAGTAGCAATTTACACTGTCACTCCTCTCCAGTGAGCAGCCCTACAGACCAGAGAGAATTTGATTTTCTGGGCCAGATCTGGCCTGAAAATGGGGGGTTGAGTACCCCAGGACTAGATAAAGGTACTATAAGGTAGATGCAAAACTGTTTGGACCAGCATGGTCAATGAGTAGTCATCAATGTATCAAGTATCAAGCTGCGATTGTTGCCCTGTGGGGCCAGGCCAACTCTCAGAATCTCAAAATTGTGCTGTTAGATGGGAGGTCACCACACAATTGCGCATATACATACACACAAATCAATTAGATGCATACACACACACTGGATGCATACACACACAACAGGTGCATACACACCCACCAGGCATGTACACACACACTAGCAACTCAGGCACATGCACATCCAAGATTACCAGTCTAAGCACATATACACTATACACACCAAAAATTAGACAAAAATCAGTTGTCAATACCCACACACACAGTACACATATACGGATCACTAACCTGTATATCACACATGCAATGATCTATCTATCTATCTATCTATCTATCTATCTATATACACACACATATATATACATATATATATATATTTGCCAGTTCACACACACACCACACACCTACATATACACACAGGTGAGTTCCTAACTTGGGGGGTGTGGTATGTGTGTGCTTGGGATACTTGGGATGCCTAGGGTACTTGGTGACTATGGGAGGGTTAGTTAAGGGTCAAAGATTTCCATAAGGTGGGGAAGGAGGGGAAGGAGGAAAATGGATGGGGGTAAGATAATAGAGGGAAAAATAAGAGAGTGAAAGTGCCAGGAGTGAAAGTAGCCAGGGTTGGGATTAGAACCGTCAGACAGGAGGGGGTATGGGGTTACTTGGGGTTAATTGATGTTAATTGATTAAAGGGCAATGCCCAAAGCTAGAAGAACAGAGGAGTGATGCTAGGGAGAAGCTAGCACAGAGGCTGGGGATGGAGCTGGAGTAAGAGCCCGAGCTGGACCTGGAGCTGTGTGGGAACCAAAAGCTACTGGGAGAGGGAAACAGGGAACCGGATGGGCTAGGGTGAACTGGGAGCTAGGATGGAGAGCCACGAGTGCTGGAGAGGGGCTGTGGGGGAGCAGGGAAACAGCAAGGCTGCCAGGGAAGCCAACTCGGGGAGCAGCTGGGAAGGCTCCACTCCCAGAGCTGGACCAGGAAGCAGTGGGGAAGTCTCTGAGTGCTGGAGCCAGAGCCAGACCGGGGAGCAGCAGGGAAGGCTCTGGGTGCTGGAGCCGGGCGGGGGAGTGTAGCAGGAACTAAATTAATGTAGCTCATGTTAACAGAGTGCCATAGTAGTGAAATGTGACCATGTTAGTTTTGTCCTGTAAGGTACTTGAAAACTCCATTTTTACATTCTTTTGCTTGAAATAAGTGAATGAACTCTGTATGCCCTTTTTGAATGAGTGTATGTGAAAGGGTGAATAGTGAGAAAATGGCATAGAGACAGGGGAAGAAGATTTAACTGTTTATGTAAGCAACAAGGTGCCAAATGTAAGTTACCAGTCAGTAAACTAATTAAAGGATGGCTGAAGAATCCTTTTGAGGCCTAGGGCACGAGAGATATAACAAGGAGGGAGGCACACATCCTGCCAGATGGGCAGCAAGGGCATTCCAAGGTTGAGATACCAACTTTTATGACCAAACTGACCTCAGGCTGAGATAAGCAGAAGAAGGATGAGAAACAACTGCAAAAACAGAAGCCGGGTATGGAAAAACTCCAAAGCACTGAAACAAAGGATGCCGATAAACCTGCCTATAAATTTATTAGGGGAGGTCAACAGGGAATAGGGGAAGCGCTGTTTACTAATTTGCCCCAGAGAGTGACTAGGAATAATCGGTGTAAACTAGTTGAGAGTGGATTTAGGTTAGATATTAGGAAGAAATTTTTCACAGTAAGGGTAGCCAGGATCTGGAATGGGCTTCCAAGAGAGGTGGTGTTATCACCTAGCTTGGAGGTCTTCAAGAGGAGGCTAGATAGTCACCTGGCTGGGGTCATATGACCTCGGTCCTCTTTCCTGACAGGGGCAGAGGGTCAGACATGATGATCCATTGTGGTCCCTTCCAACTCTACAATCTATGAATCTATGATCCCTATAAAAGAGGACTTTGAGAATGCCAAGGTGGATGAGTCTCTTATCAACTGCTGTTTCTTTGGAGCACAGACGCATCTGTCTATCCTGCTCCAAGCTGCTATTTTTCTCTGTCAATAAAGCCTGGGCTGGCCACCCAGTGCTAATATTGAGCAACTGCTGCTGGTAACTATAATGTCTAAATGGAATGGTTGTTTGTGTCTGTGTGTAACGGTGTGCATGATGATCTGTGTGTGTCTCTATGAGTGGTGTGTCTGAACCTCTATGTCTAATTCATGTAATCAATAAATATGGAATTTTGCCTTATCCCCCTTTATAAGGTCTTTCTCTTGATTTGGCAATTGGGATTTAAAGTAGCAGGAGCAGTGGGGAAGGCTCTGGGTGCCAGAGCCCGACCAGGGAGCAAAGAGGAAAGCTCTGGGTTCCGTGGTCAGATCTGGAGCAGCGGGGAAGACTTTGGGTGCTAGAGCCAACTGTGCTAGCAGCAGGGAAGGCTCCAGGTGATGCAACTAGACCAGGGAGCAGTGGGGAAGGCTTCGGGTGCTGGAGCCAGATCAGGAAGCAGCAGGGAAGGCTCCAGGTGCTGGAGCCAGACCAGGGAGCAGCAGGAAGGCTCTGGGTGCTGGAGCCAGACCAGGGAGCAGCGAGAAGGCTCCAGGTGCCAGGGCTGGATCGGGGAGCAGTAAAGAAGGCTCAGGATGCCAGAGCTGACTGTGGTAGCAGCGGGGAAGGCTCCAGGTGCCAGAGCTGGACCAGGGAGCACCGGAAAGGCTTCGGGTGCTAGGATCAGACCAGGGAGAAGTGAGGTAGGCTCTAGGTGCCAAAGCTGGGTTGGGGAGCAGTAGGAAAGGCTCCTGGTGCTGGAGCCAGGTCAGGGAGCAGCAGGGAAGGCTCTGGGTGTTGGAGGCAGACTGGAGAGCAGCAGGGAAAGCTCTGGATGCCCAGGCCAGATTGGGGATCAGCAGGGAAGGGGAACAAAGCTAGAAAGTGACAGCAGCAAGCCAGGGCCAGGAGGCTACAGAACACAAATGAAAGCAAAGAGAGATTGGGGAGAGAAAGTGGAGGCAGCGGTGCACAATGGAGTACCCAGAGAACAGAGAGGGAAGAGGGCAGCAAAGATCGAGGAGAGAAGGCAGAAAGAGATAGGGATCAGGGGGAAGGCAGACACGGTGGCACAGAGACAGGGGAGCCAGGAGCTAAAATGGGGAACAGAGGGAGACAGCTGAGAGTTAGAGAGACATGAAGAAGCTGGGATGAGACCAGAGGTTGGGGTGGGATCAGAGGGGTTGAGAGAAAAGATAAAAAGAGAAATCAGGGAGAAGAACGAAGGGGCAGAAAGCAGAGACTGGCGTAGGGCTGGGAGGTCAGAGGCAAAACCCAACTTGGGCTCCAAATTAACAGTTTTATTAAACAAACAGTATAATGTACAGCTCATGGAGTTATTGGTTCCTACACACACACACACAAGCACTCACTCTCTCACACACACTCCTACACAGTGGTACCGGTGGAGGAGAAAGGCTTTGTGGAGAGATTGAAGTTAAAGTGTGCAGGGACAGAGTCCAGATCCTGTGTTTGGGGAAGGAAGGTGGATGATAGCTACCTATCCTGGGCTGTGAGTTGGTCCTCGATGGCCAGTTGTGGCCTTTTCCAGCTAAGTGTTATCCAGCATGGGTCACCAGAATGGTCTTAGGGAGGATAGGTGGCATGGTGTAGTGCTGGTCCAGATGGAGATGGCATCCCACTGGGTCTGTCTTCACTACCCCTTTTTATAGGGGCAGACCTTTTATGACCCTAGTGGCAGGGGCATGCTCAGGCAAGGGTCATCCCTGATGCACTGAGCATGTGCGCTCCAGGGGAGGACATGCAGTTCCAGGTGTCTGTATTGCAATAGTGGGTTGGCTGATTTCTGTAAGGTCTTTGTCTTTTTCTGTTCTGTTCCTGGGTAAGTCAATGGAAAGCAATAGTCCAGCTGTTGAGCAGATGGTCCAGTTGTTGAGTTCATTATTCAGTAGAGGCCTGCTACCATTGTATCTCAAGTACCCTCATTCATCCCCATTCATTCAGGAACCAATTTACATGAGACTGGTTAGGCATGAGTCATAGGTTACACCTGTGCAGAGGACACAAAATGGATGCTTGACAGACAAAATGGAAACTTGACATGACTTATGCTAACTTATATACGTAGGCCTAAATCATATAGTATCAGTAAAAATCAGTAAAACAGTAATGTAAAACAGTAAAAGTCAATATAAACATAATTATTATATGATATAAAATAGTGGATATCCATAACAGGGCACTTATTTGCAAAGGAGAGAAAAGAAAAAACTTGCTACCAAAATAAAATGCTAAAGTTTATCCTATGTCTTAGGTCACTCTATGTTTTAGCTTACTATATGTCTAAGCTCACTCATACTTATCTATAGACAATGGAGATGGGGAGAAAAAGTAAAAAATAGTTGGGAAAGGAAAGGTAATGCATACCTATATATATATATATAGAAAAGGGTTATAAAGGTTATGTTACATGAGGAGGTATCAAGACAGTTCTCCAGGAGTCTTCCTGAATCTGGTATTATTTAACACTGAAACAATGTAAACAATGTAGTTAGCTACATTAATGTTAAGTCAAGCAGAAAGCACAGTAGATTTCACCTTATAGACCAACTAAAATCAGAAATACAAAAGCTTTCATAAGCGGCAGATTTATTTCATTAGATGCTGTAAAGGTGCTTCTGAAAGCAGAAGTGCTAAATATAAAGTAATGATTTGCAAAGGGCTGGGGGAGGAGGGCAGAGAAGATAGCACTTCTGGGAGAGGCAAGGTGGGTAGAAAAGAGTAAGACAAACCAGTTCCCCATTGAGAGACATAAAGTAGATAAAAGCTAATCCAGATAATGAGATAATAATGCAGTTTTTGTTTAGTGTGGTCTTGTATCATTTTAACACTATACAGTCCAGGAATTATTTCTTCTGCAATTTGCTGTTCAAGTTTTTTTTAAAGTTTTGTTGTCTAAGAAGAGCTACTTTGAAGTCAGTGTGAAATTTTCAGGAAAGTTAAAGTGTTCTGCCACAGGCTTGTTCCATTACCTGAATTAACTCTTATAATTTAATTTAACATCTAGACTTCTGGCTATAGTCATTTGAGTAAAGGGAGAGCCTTTTTAACATGGGTGACAAATGGGGTAGACCAAAAAAGGAAAGCAGTAAGATAAATCTAGGGCTACTTTATAAGCTTTCTATTGGCTTCAGTGGACATTTAATCAGGTACTAAACTGATGTGCTGCATAAAAGTACCTCACCATATTTTTTCTGAGAAACAAAGATGGACTTATGGTTTTGGGGTTTTTTTTTATGTACCTACAGGTTTGGTTATTATGAAGATTCAATTATAAAGTTTTCATGACCAAAATACCCAGGACTGGTGATCCTTGTGTGGCTTTTCCAAAGCTTATACAAATGGCAATACACGCATACACAAACATGCTGCAGTTTTGCGATTCAGAAGACATCATTGGAACAGGAACCAATTACTGTTAAAAAACAAGGGTTGTGTAAAATGAGAGGTTTGATCACCAAAAAAAGTAAAGGCACTTCAGAAATCATCTTGGTACAGAAACCTTTTGTAGAATGGAAAGCTCAGAAGCAGATTGTGTTATAAAACTTTTATAAAAAGATACACTTGAAACACTGCAGGGGCCATTGGTGGCTCTAGGGAGACACCTTTAAAACAAGGTTGAAAGCATGAATCTACTTTTCTTTATTCTAGATACAAGGCAAACCAAAACCAATGCGTTACTGCAGTTATTCCACATGGAGTACAGAGAAATCTCTTTAATGGAAAAGTTAGACTAAGGTTGCATAATCAGAATGAAGCATATCAACCACTGTCTGGATTTTGTTCTTTTTTTACTTTAATGGAGAAGTGCGTGAGAATGAAAAAATGAGTTACTTCGAAGTGTCTATATTTTAGGGGCAGCATCACTTAAACCTCACTTACAGCTTGTATTAAAAGAAAAATCCCATTCCACTGAACTCTTTTATGCTGCTCTCTGGAGCTTTATATCACAGATTAACTTCAGGTGCATGTGTGCGCAGGGTGTCTGGAATGGGGCAGGGGATGTCAATAGTGCTCCAGAATCTGCACTGGCTCCCTATAGCTTTCCAGGTAGAATACAAAGTCCTGATTTTCACCTATAAATTCTAAATAGATTGAACCCTAGCCTTTTTATTGAACCCAGGGAGCCTTTTTATGCCTTTTCTTTCTCCCTACTCACTTAATCCCTAGGTTTGGCTGAGAAAAACCTTCTGGAAGAACCATTTTCAGTGCCAAGTGCTTCCTGCAACAAGTTTGCTTGGTAAAAACATGTGGGAGGTCTTTTTTGATTGTAATCCCTCTGCTCTAGAACTCCCTCCCCTTTTCTGCCCATGAGAACCTAAGCTTGGGCATCTTCTGCAAGACCTCTTTATTTAGAAAAGGGTTTAGCAAACAAGGTTAAGTAGTGGTGTTATTTGAGGAAGGGTGTGGTCGGGGTTGATTTTCTATCTATCTATCTATCTAGAGACTAGAGAACCTGGACCTTTTCAGCCTCCGCAAGAGAAGGTTGAGGGGCGACCTTGTGGCTGCCTATAAGTTCATCACAGGGGCACAGAAGGGAATTGGTGAGTATTTATTCACTAAGGCGCCCCCGGGGGTTACAAGAAATAATGGCCACAAGCTAGCAGAGAGCAGATTTAGACTGGACATTAGGAAGAACTTCTTCACTGTTAGAGTGGCCAAGGTCTGGAACAGGCTCCCAAGGGAGGTGGTACTCTCCCCTACCCTGGGGGTCTTCAAGAGGAGGTTAGATGAGTATCTAGCTGGGGTCATCTAGACCTAGCACTCTTTCCTGCCTATGCAGGGGGTTGGACTTGATGATCTATTGAGGTCCCTTCCAACCCTAACATCTATGAATCTATGAATCTATCTATCTAGTTTCACATATAACACACACCCTATCTTTGGAAGCCTCCCCCTCCACCCCCGCAAAAAACATCAATCTTACATTGGACTATCTGTAAGTTCCAAAGTACTGGAGTCCCTGGAGCTGGAGAGGCTGCTCAATGGGGCTGGGGATTCTGTGCTATGTCCAGGTGCTATGCACCAGGGCTGGGGGCCAGGGCCTGGGAGTTGTTGACCAGGGCCAGAATGATATGCTGTGCTGGTGGTGCTGGGGCCATGTGGTAGAGGCTGATCTGGCATATTGACTCTGAAGCCACATGGTGTGATGAGGAGCAATCCAGCACATTGATTCTGGGCCTATGTGTTACAGCAGGACTCAGTCTGGCATGCCAATGCTGGGACCATATAGCAGGACAGATCCAGCACATTGGCTTCAGGGCTACATGCTGGGTCCAACCCTGCACACTGGTTTCAGGGCTCTGTGTCTTGTCTGAAATTGTTCAATGGTTGCAGGGCTATTTGCCAAGTCTGGGACCATACACTGGCTCTGGAGTCACATGACAGGTACAGGGCCATGTGATGGGTCATCCCCAGACCAACCCCATGTGACATGTTGATCTGGTGCACAGTTGGGAAAGAATGACTCCCCATGGGTTCAGAAATTTTGCAGTGGGGAAGTGCAGGAGGAAGGGAGGAAGTCATTACAGTATTAATTGTTGTGGCTCCCAATGCCATGGAAATTAATGATGTCACCACTCCTCCCCCACTCCCCAACTTCAGACCTGTCAGGACCCTTTTGCCTCACATATAATTTGTACCCTAATTTTTCTCCACTGTATTTTTTGGGGAAAAGGTTAAACCTGTAGGGCCACCATACAATTCAGAGATGGAGCAATCAACCACTAAGTATTTTTTATGCAGAGTTAGGGCAGGGATTGTCAACTGGGGTTACACGTACTACTGGGGGTACTTGAGAAGGCCCTAGTGGGTACGCATGGGCAGGCAGGGATGGAGCACCACCATGCACCATCCGATGCTGCTGGGCAGGCATCATCCACATGGCCAGACCTGGGCGGTGGTGGAAGCTTGCACATGGCAGCTGCCGCTGCTCTACATTAGGCCACGTACCACCACCTCCCCTCTGCTCCATATCCAGCTGCTAGGGGTATACTGATTCAAAAAGATTGAAAACCCCTGAACTAGGGCATGCAGGAAATGGCATAACTACTTTCCATTCCTCCACTTACAGATGAACACTTTTTTCCATCCTCATCCCTTACTTTCATTCTTTCAACTGTCCAGTAGGAGATACTATTGTTACAGTGATCTACCATAAGGACACTTGTCAGGGAAAGAGTTGGGAAATAAATGTGGAGAGCTGGTCAAATAACTGGCATCAACATCCTTCCTTGAGAGTCACCTTCCCTTCCCTTAGCATCATTGTGACCATCCTTAGGGTCTGCTAGAGTGGTATTTCTGTAGGAGGTACCAATCTTAGGAAGGACTAAGAGGTTTAATTCTTCTTCATTTTTTTTATAATGCAGGGCTATGAACTTGGCCTGCAGCCATATATAAAGTTCTGTGGTTCAGGAGGACCTTGTAGTAACTCTACACACCAGAATCATGTTTAATGGGGTATCAGTGTAGTAGAACAACTTACAAAGGTACCTGTTAAGATATAAGAGTATCCATAGAGTCCTGGATGTATACATTAAGCCAATATTCAGTAGCACTACTATTAAGCACATACAATTGGCATAGGGCTGAAGCTGTAGGAAACTATAACTATAAGAGCCAGTTGGAACTGCATGTTATATTGCATAGACTCACGTGATGCAATGCTGAACAGTTATCCATCACAGTATTTGGCTCAGTTTACTGTATATAACAACAGTAACTATCATAGCCAAGTGACCTGAAAGAAGGAAAGGGAATTATAGCTCTATCCCTGTTCCTAGGTTGAGGGTGGAAAACTTTCATCCCACAAGTTTCCTTGGATGTCACCTCTATTTATATGCATAAAATTAATTGTATTTAGTACCTTGCCCTCACTGGAAAATTTAACCTGAACAATTAGAGGGTAGCAACAGTCATCTTGTCCATTTATGATGAAAAACAATGACAATGAAACAGAGCGTTGCTGCTCATGTGCAACTCGTTTTGTCTTTAATTTTTGGGAGTCCACTTAAGTTTCAAACATGCAAATCTAATCAGAAATCATCCAGGTTCTTTTTCAATATGTGATGTCTTGTGTGAATTTTTGTTGAACACCTACTGCTTGCATTGTTTCCCCACTACCACTATTTATTACTTTTTAAAGTGTGCCCTTGAGTATGAAAAGAGATAAATATACGTTTCTCTTGAACAGACCTGTAAGCAAGCAATTTTGTCTATATTTATTTTTCAAAAGTTGCTTAATTTGTCCAGGAAGCAAGACCCCAATCTCAGCACAGCAGTATATCTCACTGTATCCTAAGAAATCAATTCTTCTAGATTTAAGTTTTCTAACAATGCATCACATTACATAATATCACCTGCCACCAATAACAAATTTCATATCTGGGAAGTGACAAACTCCCTCTTTTTCTTCTTTTGCAAAGTTCCAGCGGAAGAACAGGTCACTAGTGGATGGCACAAGCATGTTTTCAGAGATAAAGGGTGCCAATTAAATAGTGGCAATAATAAAGCAATGACTTTTGATACAAGAAATCTGTTATTGGAGACTACTCGACTTCCTACTACATTTTATCATTATGGCATCATTATAGATTATTAAATGTTAGGCAAAGAATGGGAGACATACAAAAAATAAAAAAAAACAAGACTATAACAAGATAATGATATTTTTTGTAATTATTTTGCTATGCGCTAAGCACCATGAATACATGACTCAGTGAATTTAAAATGTGCACATAAGTGAAGAAAAAGTCAAAACAATAAATAATGCGGGGTGGGGGGAAGAAGGGAAGAGATCTGTTAAACAATGTCTTACCTACACAACTAAGATATGTTGGGTTTAGTGTGTGACAGTGTGTACTTTTAGTGTATGCCTTGTATATTTAGTGTTTGCAAGGCTATTGTCATCCCTGTTGTAAAGGTGTTTCCAACATACTGGAAACACTTAAAAGTTTGGAACATAACCACCAGCAATGTCTTCAGAAAAACATCCATACCAATTGGAAGAACAGAAGAACAAACTCTAACTTCTGTCTCAGGTAGACACCACCAGCACTGAAGCCACACTTACATGGCACCAGCTCCATTGGACAGGACATGTCATAAGGATGCCTGGCAACCAGCTCCAAAAACAGGCCCTCTACTCCCAAATTACCAATGATCACCAATCTAGAGGTGGGCAAAAGAAAATACTCAAGGACACCTTGAAGACCAATCTGGAAAAATGCAGGGTTAATATCAATATCTTGGAAATGTGAACTCCAAATTGTCTCAGTTGAGCTTTATGACAAGTCATCAATTATTTTGCGCAAACTTGCCTCATTGTGGAAGCAAGAGAGACCAGAGAGACAAAGGAAAAGAGCTGTGGCCCGACATCACCAGGAACTACTCCTTCCTCCTGGAACTCTTTGCCAGGTCTGCAGTCAAACGTGGATCTTGGTTTGGCCTCCTCAGTCATCTATGGATTTACTGATGATTTCCCTATTTACTGGAATACCATCATCCTAGTATTGAAGGACTTCCAATGACAAAAGATTAGATGTAAAAATATACTCCCCTTTGGATTTTTCCAAGTTTGGAAATCATCCTAAATCTATATTTAAACAAACAAACACATGTAGATTGTGACTAATTCTAAACATTTTGTTAGAAGTTTCCCTTCCAGGTCAGGCTCAAATCCTGTCAAGTGATCCAAATCCCCCAGTATTATGCAAATAGCATAAATACCAGGTTGATCTTAGGTAAATAACATGGAAATAGACTTTTGCCTATCGCTTTTAATCTTATGTATTTTCTTGAGTTTTGCATTGCCTTAAGAAACTCCATTTTTTATTGCTCTGTAGCTTGACATAAGTGCTCGACCTTGTACTCTTCTGTATGCTGTATGGGTGAGAGTGTGTTTGTGGGAAAGGAAAACATTAGCTGGAGACTGGCTGAAGAATGCAGGCTGAAGAATGCAGACAGATAAAAGAACAAACAGGAAGAATAAGCCCCAGAACAGTGAGAGGTGAAAGCAAAGGACAGTTTTAGAATAAAAACTGGGAATTGTTGATTTGCA
Organism: Alligator mississippiensis; assembly: GCF_030867095.1. Classification (NCBI taxonomy): domain Eukaryota; kingdom Metazoa; phylum Chordata; order Crocodylia; family Alligatoridae; genus Alligator; species Alligator mississippiensis. The sequence continues at coordinate 398,319,027 of NC_081824.1, forward strand.
TAGTGGTGTGAAATGCCAGTATCCTCTGCCCAGTACTAAGCATTTGATTTATGAGTATTATGTTTTGTTTTTAAAAAAATCTGTCAAGACATTTAATTTCTCTCCCTCCCCCTCTGTACACAGACCACTGCCGTCACTTTTCTCCTGCTTCTCCTTTCTGCCTCCAATTCTCCACTTTCAACAATATATTTGCCTACTCCATGCCAATAGAATTTCCCAACCTCTGTTAACAACATCAGTTCATGCAAGGATTGAGATTGACTCAGACTAACAAACTTTTATAAATTCCATCTTTCCAATTGAAGCAGAACATTATGGCAAAAATAGCTTTGAAATAAAAGGTACTTATATATTTTGTGAAAACCTTATACCACAGATTCAATTATGAGTAACTGAACAAGTAATTAAGCTCAAATTCATATATAAAAGAAAAAAAAAACAAACAAACCAGTCTGGTTAAATAGGATAGGTCTCTGTTGCTGATACTATACAAAAACAAAGAGATAATTCATTAAATAAAGTTACTGGTCCCCTAATATCTAGATTGCAGCTGACACTTCATCTAGTGCAGCTATTGTAATTGCTATAGATTGGCTAAAAATAGTTGCCAATCTACCGAAAAAGCTAATGTATAGGTGACTGATGAAGTATCATGAAGGCTGCTGTGATCAATACAAATTGAAGGCTGTATGTATTGCAAACTTGGCTCCATTACAAGTTCTGATGTACATTAACTTCTTGATAGGTATCTGAGATGAAAAAAACCCAAACTATTTAAGGTCTAGATATTTTACCAAGTCCTGAGTATATGTATCTCTTCTTTTTAATCTGCAAGTTGCTGGCTACAGAGATTCTAACAGTTGTATATTTAGTCCTGTGAAATTGCAGAGCCCAGATCCTCAAGAAATCATCTTAATTCCACTGAATTTCTAGGGGGAGGGTGTAAAGAAGTTTACATACAAAAAAATCTGGGTCCAGTTCTGAGGAATTGTAACTAAGTTTGTACCATGAGATTCATCAATGCCAGCTCAACAAACTAAGCCTGGCAATGTGATAGTGGTGGTAAGGTGAAGATGATGATGATACAGTTTCTCTCTCTTCTCTCTTCTGGCTAGTAATATATATACATTTTTTATCAACACTGTTAATGTTAGCATCTCCTAACCTCTATGGTCTAAAGAGAAACAGGCAAAATTGTTGACAGCAGTTATAAAAGGTTCTACAGCCTCTATCTTGCCAGAACAAGTTATTTCCATTTATAAAGGTCTTGCAACAGATAAATCATGATTTAATGCACTTTTATTGGTACCTTGCACACAATTTGCCCCTCCCTGAAGCAGTGAAGGCATCTTCAGCAAAGGATTCACCTTATGCTTCGCAATAAAGGAGATGGGCTTATACCATTGCTTACTAGATAAGTATTGGTCAGGAGCTCTGCTGGCTCCATCTCATCCAGAGCTAGGTGGGCTAAATTTTGTTGTGTTATTTGATCCTGGGATGATCATCGCAATGGAGGTTGTAATTAGAGCTGCATAAATATATATATTTTTTTAATTTTAAACACCGGAAAAGGCAACAAATTAACTCCAAAACAAATCCACCTGGATCAACACCAAATCTTACATAATCTTTGTGTTGTGTTGCCAAAATGAAAATTAAAAAAAAACAAAACACACAAAACAAACACACGTGCACACAAATAAATAAAAAAAATACTTTGGATCGAATGTAATTTTCATCTTGATACTAAAAGCAAAATCAATAGTTAGATCCACAAAATTAGAGCAGAATGAAATCTCACTTTTTCATCCAAGAAATAAACTTATGTCAGGATGTAGAAAACCTGGTGTTGTGGTTTCACCCCCAAACTGAGTTGCCTTTGGGATTCACCCTGTGGGCATGTTCATACGTTGCTGTATGGCACTATTATTACAGCACTATAAAGAGGGAGTGCATTGCTATGGCAATGTAGCTGCAGCATTATGGTTTGTAACCACTGATGCTGCATCACCATAACATGTTGCTACAGCGATGTAGCATCTTGTGTGGACACACCTGGTATCTTGAATAGATATTATCCCAAAGTAGATGTACTCCTGTGATGTCTGATGTCAATGTGTTGCTAGTATGAAGCTGGGTTTTGTTTTGTCTTTTGCAGATCTGTATATATTACAATATTTGATATAAATATGCTTTTGTAATTTCATGATGTAACTGAAAATAATCAAGTGTGGTATTTAGCACACAAGCAAGGCACTGACTGCCTGTAATAGGGAAATCAACTTTTTGGTAGAAAAAGCATCTTACAGAAAGGACCTTCAACGAACAAATTCCAAGTACCTGAAGGATACCAACAATTTTTTGGAGGTTTCTAGGGACTCATTAACAATTAGAATAAGATTAAGGGGCTGGGGAAGAGAGACATTTTTATGCTTAGAGACTTTTTAGTGTATATCTGTGATAAAGTCATCATATTTGGGATGTTTCCAAAGATGGAGCATGATCCAAGGTCCCAGCAGCCAGGGCTGGTAAAGTAAGCAAGAAGACTGATCTCTACAAACACTGGTGGGACTCTCTGAAGGGCTGTGGTTTAGCCAGATGAAAGATAAAGAACTTTACTTGTTTTGCTTTTCTGTCTTCAAAATCATGGTCAATTTTATTTGTATGAGTCTTTTCTGCTACAAAATAAATCCTTTTGTTGTTTTGCCCCCTTACTGACTGTCTGTGGAAAGAATGACATCTAAGCAAGTGATATTCCAGGCGAGTCCTTTCTAGAAAAAGGGGCACACAAAATTTATTTCACAACCCAAGGGCAGACTGACCACTAGAGCTGGCAGAGATCCCCTTGCTGACGCTCTGTGGTCTAGTATAAGGGCAATGGATTTGAGACCTGTGGGAGTAAGGAGTCATCCTGGGAAACCCTTAGTTCAGGGGTGGGCAATTATTTTGGTTGGAGGGCCACTTAATGAGTTTTAGTGAGCAGACAAGGGCTACAACTGTAGCCCCGCTCCTTGATAGCAGCCTTGCCCCTTGGTCACCACCATTGGACCAGAAGTCAGTCCTGCCCACTAACCCCTGACCTATGCCACTGGAAGTCCCATTTTTTGCCTCAGAAGTACTCCTTTTGAGATGGGGGCTTGCCATTTTGGAACTAGAAAGAAAAAACAAACAAACAAATCATACACTAGAAGTCAAACATCTACTATAATATATTTTAATTTTTTATAAAATATGTAAGACAAAAATTATATAAAATATATAAGATTTTGTCCTGATGTATGTGTGTTTGTGTAGTTTATATGGGGGAAATTGCATAATAGGTCAAAAATAGTCTTCGTTTTGTATATTGGGTGTGGGGGAGTGTGTGAGATATGGTTGGGGATAGTGAGGGTATGTTTATGATGGGGTATGTGTGCACAGTTTGTGAGGGGGTGTGGCTGTGTGTGCTACTGCCAGCCCCAGCTGATACTTTCCATGCTCCCACCCAGCCTGTGAGCCATATTGTGCCTGCCCCTGCCTTAGTCTGTTCCTTGGGCAAGCACTAGTTTAGTGGAGAGAAATTCAGGGTTCTGGGAGACCCCTACAAATGGGTTTATGACTCTTGGGTTTAATTTTCTCCTGTGCTTGCTGGGATTGGAATCCACATCTCCCGCCATTTATGTGACTTGAAAGATTTATTGAAGTGAGTTGAAATCAACCTCTCCCTTTGATGCTGTTGTGCTTTGTAAGAACACTGACTGGATTAGGAATGGGATTAGGAACTCAAATATCTAACCTATAAAACGAGTATCCTAAAACATAAAAATTGGAGTCATTCCTATTTAAGCATTTTATACAACAGGATAAACTAAGAACAAATTACTTGAGAACATTTGGTTGGTCAAGACTACTTTAAAGTTAACCCAAGTCTGATACACGTTACATAAAAGCCCTACCCAACAAACTAATGAGTAAATAAAGCAACCCATTTGTCCTTTGGTGGTTTATGTAATCTATATGTGTCCTGTCTGCTACTCCATCCACAGAATTATTTTTCAAATTAAATCAATTGAATGCTAAACCATAAATAGTTTTGAATTACCCAATAATGTCCACCTTACTCATAGCTACCATAGTGCTGATTGAAACATGGATCACTCACTTGTGGTCACCAAAATCAAACTGAAACCAAAGAAAATCTTCTATTCTAAGTATCAGTGCTTGCCAGGCATTAACATCACCAATACATCTCTTCATGAGAAAACTTTGCTGTTTATGGAGGCTCTGGAGGATACAACTTCAGAGCTGCCTTTGTGCAAGACTGAAGAAGAGAAGTGGGGTAGGCACAAAAAATGATCATGTTATTGCTGACTCTATGTTTGGCAAATATTTTAGAAGAAATCAAGATTAGTTTGAGGTGCACTCACAAGAATTGATTCTATTTATCAAGACCAAAGGAACTGCTAGGCTAAATCACAAGAAGAGTGCTTCAGATGGAACTTTGAAGGGACCAAAGACAGCATGGAGTGTTGTCCAACAAATTTCAAGATGCTGCACCAAGTATTATTGTCTGTGGCTTCACATAGAAATTCAGTCTTCATTTGTCATCAGAGGCATGTATGACAGAATCAAAACAGTGATAGGTCCAACTGTGAAGAAGTTAGTTCCATTAAAGACAGCATCAAGAGAAGTCATAACAGAACAAAAGCAATAGATAGAAAGATGAGTAGAACACAGTGTTGAACCCTCTTCAAGGGAAAATGATGCTACTGACACAGCCCTCACTATTTTTACAGTCTGTCTCCCCTTGCAGAACTTTATGGTATTCCAACTGTTGAGGGCCATAGACAATCTAGCCACTGTCAGGACCCCAGGAATATTTGGCATTCTTGCAGAAGTGATCAAGTATGGAAAACCTATTCTTTTTTCCCATCTATATGAGTTTCTTACTCACTGCTGTACAGTGCGGACAGTGACACACAAGACATGTGAAATACCAATATAGTCACTTTGTATGAGAATATAGGTGACCATAACTTCAATAATTATCATGGCATTTCACTACTAAGCAGTCAGCAACATCATCCCTCAAGTGAGGCTCAGAGGATGTCAGGGTAGAGTCACAATATGGCTTAATGGCCAGATATGATATTGTCACTCCAACTAATCCACAAAAATAAAATGTACAGAAGAAAGGAGACACCTCTATATCACCTTCATTGACCTGACCAAGGCCTTTGATCTTGTCAGCAGAAAAGTCCTCTTCGAATTACTGGAAAATGTTGTCCACCAAAGCTCCTCACCATAATCTGCTCTTTCCAAGATGGAATGCAGGCAACAGTTAGTTAAGATGGACTGACATGTGAGACTTTTGATATCTGAAGCAGAGTCAAGCAAGATTGTGTCTTTGCCCTGACTCTGTTTAGTATTATCTTTTCTCTTCTTTGATATATGCTTTTGGGACCACCACTGAAGGAATTTTTATAGATACTTTCTCAGATGAAATATTATTCAATCTCACACACTTTAAAGCAAAAACTGAAGTCAGTGTTGACTTCAATGGCTTGGTCATAGGCAGAGAATGGATGATGGGTGTGTAACCAAGGATATCTTATATGCAGAACTCTCAGCAGGAAGAAGACCACACAGGCATCCTTATCTCCTTATGTCCAGTTTTAAAGATGCTTGCAAGAGAGATATGAAAGTGATGAATGTTGGAGCTGTTGGCTCAGGATTTAGGACTCAGAGGCCATGTTTGGGCACCCACCCTCAGACTGACCACATTTCTATTTGATAATAGGCAAATTTATTAATGCACAGTGATAACAGAAAGAAAGAAATAAAAACAATCAAGCAATTCTATATATCTTCTAAATCCTAGGGCTGTCATCAGATTCAAAGTACATCTGGCCAGGATGCAATCTTCACTCTGAGGCTTTCTCTTAGGTGCCAGATGTCAGCATGTCAGCAGCCTGGAGCTGGGATGCTGAGACCTACACCCCCTTCTAGTGGGGTGGATGAGATGGGCTGGTGATGTGCCCTCTTTCCATGGTGGCCTCGGGGAACCTTCCTGGGGGATGGGAACCCCTCTTGGGGAGGAGGAAGAGGAACTAGGCGAGAGGACAAGGAGGGACAGAGAGTAAGGAGGGACCTTTTGTTACTCTCAAGTCTTTGCTTTTGTATTCTTCTTCCCTCCTGATGACTCCTGATGACTCTTGATGCATGGCTATCACTGGTTGGTTGTCATATGTCCACGTAGCTGATCACATGCACACATACTAATTTGTTATTTCCAGGCCTTTCTTTTAATTTGATCTATTCCCCTAAAACCTGGACTCAGACCCCGCTAATATGGGGCCTTGTTAGCTGGTGGCACCTTATTTTGTGTTATGGAACAGTGTAGTACATGCTTCCTCTGTTTTCCAGACTATGTGTCCTTGTTGGCCTTGTTGCATTAGACAGCCTGTCTGCTTCCACCGCTGTGTGAAACTGTACAACTGTGTGAACCAGACTCTTAGAAATCAATTAACCCGTGCTGCCCATCCTGAACCATTGCACTGCATATAGATATAGATATAATCCAATTCCCAAAAAGCAAATTTTTAATACCATTCTTAAGCCATCAGGAACCAAAAACCTAGGAGAAGATTGTTTAGGATTGTGAGCACTGAGAAACAGTGGACTAAGCATGGAATAAAAGATTTTGAGGAAAGAAAACCCCCCAAAAATAGAGGAAAGAAGAAACCACAGGAAGAACGCTGCATCACATGACTGTTAGATACAAACTTTGTGTTTGATAAGTGTGAAAGATACTGTCAGTTAAGAAGTAGGCTCTATAGCTACAGTCACAGATGTTCATCAAGCAGATGCCTTACTCAGGAGTAAATCTTTTGTCTTGCAAGACAGGGAGGTACCTATAACTCAAAACTGATTTTGAGGCATGAATAAAATATTTCCTGAGAAGATTTGCCACCACATTTGTGAAGAATTCTTAAAGCTTTGCTGTGATTAGAGGACTCTGTGATTACTTATGTGATAGAAGGAACTTTCATTAAGTTGTTATTAAGAAAGGACATATGTGAAGAGGACGTAACTGATTTTTGGTTACCTCAAGTTTTCACTATTACACTTTCATGTGCTTAAGTGAAAATTATGAAGCCAACTAATTGTTTAGTTTTTGCTAATTATGCAATGAACATTAATTTCAAATTGTAGTGAACCAGCTTCAAGGGGAGGACTGGAAAACACCATACAATATGGAGGCTTTGCCACTTCAGTAGAAAACAGAAGACAAAGATTCAAACCCCCTCTGCATGATGCAGGGCCTGGAACCTTGGAAGTGCATGAATACTTAAGCTACCGAGTTCAAAGCAGGGAAGGGATACTACTACTGCTTCCACCACCATTTTACTTCTAGAAGGCAAACATTCAGGCTAATCCTATTCTGCAATGGGTTCAAAAACTGTGGGTTAAGTGTCAAAAAGTGCACTTACATGTTTATGTTAGTGCTACGGAAGGCTAATTCCTATTTTCCCTTCACACACCTTTATATGGAACATATAACTCTGAGCCCCCACTTTTTCCTTTAGCTAGGCTTTCTCTTTCTAGAATCCTGCAGCAATTTCAACTATATTGGGAGAAAATTAGGAGAGAATCCTGCTTCCATTTTGAATAAGCATTAGCTTCTGAAAGGAATCTGAATGGTTAACTACATCCAATCACTAATACCCCCTGAAAATATGAACACTCGACTGTAAAAATGTATGTCAGAATTCATTGGTTACATGTTCTTGTTTACCTTTATACTACAATAAATTAATATGTGTTTGTGTGGAGCTCTTACTGGTGACCTCTTCAAGTTAATAAAGCTTGACATTTTAATAGGATAAACAAATGTTTTATTTGTACAGCAAAGAGTATTTTACCAATGATCAGATGTGCGTTTGTTAGATGTTTGTTCTTTATATACTGGAGGTAGAATTCATGTTTGCTAGATGACCTATTATTCTGCTGATTCATTGGATGTGTGTTATAATTTAAAGGTCAGGGCTATCCATTAAACTTATCAACATGGTGCAAGGTACTTTAAATCAAAAATGTTCTTGCATGAGCTTCATTAATTCTATGCCATGAATGCTAACACAGTGGTGAGAAAAGTTAATCCTCCCAGTTTCTGTCTCCAGCTATTGCAATTTCAGACCTTCAACAAACTGGTGGTTCAAAAAGGAATTATATGTCTGACTTTTTCAGTTAAAATATTATTTTCTCCTACAATGAATACCATTTTAAAATACACTCATTTAAGAGTGGGGTGTAGGGACAGTGAGTTTTAATCTCTGCTTTATTTTGCAAGGCAGAGTAGGCTATTGACTGGAAGAAAATTCAGATAAGGGTTCTATTTCTGGCTATAAATTTTATATGACCTCAGTAATATATTCAGGGTCTGATTCAGTAGTCTTCTTAACTGGTTGCCTGATTTAAGAAAACAATGCATCCCATAAAAATCAGTTACATAATTAACATGCTTAAGGTTGTGCACATGCTAAAATACCTGTTTACCCAGGCGCCTGAAATTCTCCATTTCCTCAATGAGGAAATGCTCACTAAGGCCTCAAAGTGATTCTGTAAAAGAGTTTCTTTATCTACTTCAGTAGTTGTAGTAAATAAAACTGGGCTAGTTACATGATTATAGATACTCATGTATATCTGCAACATGAAAAATCTAACAATGTAAGATGGTGATAAGACCTTGAAAGAAAGAACTTGTAAAAGTGCAACCTACCATTGTGATGCTATTTTAATGCAGAACACTTCCTCCAAGAATTCATTCAAGTTTTACAATTATTTACTTTGACTGTGTTCATATATTTTGGGTGGTTCCCCCCTACCCCACCCGCTTTGTGTGTTGTTCTTTTTCTAGTTAAAAAAAGAAAATGGGAAGAAAAATAATCTGAATGCAAGTTAGGGAATATTTACAAATATTGTTTCAAATTTGTAAATAACTAGTATTTTCATTAAATCCAATTATAGAAATTATATTATGCAAACATGCTACAGGCACATACTATCTGACTGATCTGTCCAAATAAAAATAAAAAAGAACAGAATTAAAGATGAGTATTCACAGTCTACAAGAGAAATCAATATATGTATATGAACAAGTTTATAAATAATATTGTATAACAAATAAAGAAATGAAGACATTTATAAACTCTTCCTAGAAAATTAGCAAAGAAATAAACATTAAATTTGTGTAAAAAAGTAAAGCAAATCAAAGCAACCCCCACAAAAGGCCTTATTATTTCTAAATTATTGTTGCAGCCCTAAATACAGTCACATTTCTTTTCTTATTCACTTGCTTCCTATGTTCTAAATAATTTCTTACCTACTAAAATATTGATTTGATTTCATAATGTTTTTCTTTCATGCAATCAGAAACACAGGGCCAGGAGGGATCTCACTAGGTCATATAGGCCATGCTCCAGTAGGCCATGCTCCAGACAGAATCATCCCTTCCTGTACTTGGAACGATACAATTTTCATACACAAATACAGACGAAGGAATGAATGACTAGCCTGCAGTACTGCAGAGAAGGACCTGGGGTTAGAGTGGACTGTAAACTGAATATGAGCCAACTGTATGCTCTTGGCGAAAGAAAAGCCAAAATCATACAGGAATGTATTAAGAAGATTGTCTTTTGCAAATCAAGGAAAATGATTTTTCTACTATATTCAGCACTGGGGAGGCTGCACCTGGACTGTTGTATTCAGTTTTGGGCTCCACACTTTAATAAGTATGTAGACAGATTGGAAAGAGTCCAATGGGAAGTAACAAAAACATGGGGCCTGGGAAACAAGAGGAAAGGCTAATATCAGAACAAGGATTTAGTCTAAAGAGAAGACTGAGAGGGGCTTGATAACAATATTCAAATAGCTAAACAGTGATTATAAAGACAATGGAGACAGCTTTTTCTCAATGGCTGTGAAGACAAGACTAAGAGCAATGGCCTCAAGCTGCAGTGGGGGAAATTTAGGTTAGAAATTACGAAGAACTTTCTGGGTACGTACAAACACTGCATTTCAACCAATGGGATCACAATTCCACCCACTGAAATGTTGTGCACACAAGTGTTCAGAGTACTTCAACCTCTCTAAAAATGGCCAACATGGCAGAAACCTCCACTATGGGAAATGTGGATGAAGTGCTAAGTGCTATGGGTGGAAGAGTTAATGGATGCTTGCACACAATCCCAATCGATTGTTATCAGCATTCTGACCTTCACAATCCCATGCGCCACCCTGCATGGGGACACTCTGTGACTTGGGCACAACTCTAGGTTCTGTGCAACTGTCATACCCTGGGCAGGAAGGGGAAGGCCATCTGCCAGCACCTCTGCCAGCTTCCTTCTACCTGTACTTTGCAAACCTCAGACCTTATACTGGTTCCTTGATAGACCCATGTGGGGAGCAGACCATGAAGACCCTACTCCCACAGCTCCATGAGCCCCCTGACCCTCCCCCTGTACACTAAAGACCTCTCAGCAGTCCCCAGGCCTGACTCACCCCACCAACCATTGGACCCTGCAGATGTGACCCCTCCAGTCACTGCATCCCTTCACATACCCTCCCACAGATTCCATGTTGGTCCCCTAGCCAGCTCCATTTCTCCTAACCACCAGCACAAAACAGCCCATTCCTGCATGACCCCCACCCTCATTTCTAGGCACCCAGGTTCTCTAGCATGGACCCTACCTAAAAACTCAGGTTTTATTCATGAATGGGGGCTGAAAGGCTCAGGGATACCTAGTCCTGGTAGACGCAGGATCCACACAGTTAAGGTATTGGAGGGTGAGCATCTGGTGGATCCAAGTCCCACATGGTTAGACCCAGTTCTGCCAGAGTTCACCTGGTCTCATACCCAAACTCTGTGGATCCCACTGTCACTCAGACCGGAGACCATGGCTTTCTTACCTGTCCACTGCATGGATGTGGCCCAGCCTGACTTGGCCTCTCCCATCCCTGAAAATTTTCAAGACCAGGTTAGGATGATTGACTGAGATGGTTTAGTTAGGGATGATTCTGCCCTGAGCAGGAAGCTGAACTCGTAAAGTCCCTTCCAGCCCTAATTTCTTAAGATCCTAAACAGACTTTGCCAAGTGTTTGTCTAACCTGCTCTTGAAAAACATCCAGTGATGATTCCACAATCTGTCTAGGTATTTTGTTGCAGTGTTACGCCTCAGCTCTGTATTCTTGGGCAACCCTAGCACAGGATGCAGTCTGTCTGACTCACAAAGGACTCACCCCCCCCCTCCCCTCCTCTACATAAACGAAACTGATTAAGATGCAGTGAGAGATGCACCTAAAACTCTCCAGATAAGGGTGATAAGAGTGAACAACTGCCCTCGGTCTCATTTGCATCTGAGATGGAACCAGATGACCATTCATTTACATGAGAGATGGAAAACAGAAAGCCTGAAGCAGAGACTGCAGTGAATTCTGGGACCAGAGAAGGAGGAGAGCACTGCATGATGGGGAATCTGTGCTTCCAATGTTAATTAACCCATGTTCACACACACCCAGCTCAGCATTTATCAGACCAGTTCTAATCTGGATTTGCTAAGGACTTCCCCCCCCCCAGACACACACACACAGAGCTCTAAGTTTAATAGGCATCTCGGGCCGTACATTCCCCGGTCCCACTATGGGAGGCCTATTTAAACTTGATTGACTAAAACTTGGTTGCCGGGTTAGGGAATGCTGAGGCAAGAGACCGAGTCCGAGGGGGTACGGGCAACATTTGAACAATGTTTAAGGGTTCATCACAGCATCCAGCCTGCTGGAGCCCTAATCACAGGTGTTGTCGTATCTTTCCTGAGACGACTGGTGGGAGTCCTCTCCACAAAAGGTTATGAGCACCCCAATAATTGCTTTAAGTCTGTTAAAAGACTATAGTAAAATCTGGAAAAGTCATGCTAAGCTGAGGCTTGTGCACAACAAGTAAAAATCCAAAATCCTGATGCTGCAAGCTATCTATTGTTCCTGAAGAAACCATGAGATATCCCATCAGGATATCTGCCAACCATAGGAATCTCAAGCTGGCTCCCAAGTATTTGGGTTACTCCCTAATCTTAAGTGTTTCCTGATTATCAATCAGTTTCCTGAGATGGTCCAAACCAGATAACCCCTTGTCGATAGAAAAGACAATGTTTTACACTACCGAGGGTGCTTCAAAGCAGCTGAACTGAGGGTATAAAAATCTGTAAGTGTGTGTGCTTAAGAGGAAAAAAAAAAAAGGAAAGAAAAAGAGGCAGCAGGAGGAAAGAGGGAGAAAAGGAAAGAAGAAGAAAACTCCTGTGCTGACACCATCCCCTGTCATTCTTGGGACGCTGGTAGAACAGATCATCTCTCTCTTCAAGGACTGTGCTACGGACTGTGCCTGTCAGCTTTGCAGCCTGCGTACCGTGGACTAGGTGAGATTCCCAGCGTTCTCTCTCGTCTGTCTAGGCATTAACTTCTGAACCTGCACTGTATTAGTTAAGCTTGAGCTAAGTTTCCCCAAATACTTAGTGAAACCAGAATATTATTGTCATTGTTTGTGTTTGTTTTTCTTTTGCATGTCTATTACTACTAGTACTATTATATATTTCATATGCTTAGCAATAAATAACTTTTATAGGCAAACTGGTAGTAATTGGGTATATTTTTCCTTCTCTGCTTCTTTTTCCTCCTGTGCTCTGCAGCAACACTTCTTTTACCTATGCTAAAGATCCCTGTGAAGCCTAAATTATTGTGGGGTCTGCTCATCAAGAGGCCAAAGATTGGGACGTGCTGAGTTTGAAACACATAAGGGGATCAGCTTGTACAGGCTGATTGACCCAGTTTGACTCAGACGTGCCCTTATGAACTGAATGCTGGCCCATGAGTGTGTCAGCTGGACACCCAGCCCGATTCAGAGGGATTCTGTTTACCTGTGTGCTTGTGTTTGACTGAATTTTATTGTTGCTCTTATGAACTGATTCTTGGCATATGAGGGTGTCAGCCTGTCCATGCTGATCAGCCCGGCCAGGTCAGGCGTGTCATGTTAACTTGTGTGTGTTTGTGTCTGTATGACTGATTTGGTGACTGGAGGAACCCAGTCCCATTGAGATTGAGTCCTGCAAGATAGCTCCACTGGGGGTGAGGGCTTGCAGAAGGGAGAAATACAGCTCCGTATAGTAACACAAGCAGCACATTGACAGAATCACCAAGACCCTAGAAACTATCCCTAATAAATGAGCACACCCCAAAGTAATGGGCAAATTTGGTAACAGCAGTGTTTATACTGCCTTCCAACATAATAATTGTTCCTAAATTTCTGTTGTTGCAATTTAAAACTATAACTTCTTGCCCTATCCTCTGAGGACACAGAAAAGACTCCGTGACTACCCCCTTATAATAATTGTTTATGTACTTGCTGGTATGAACTTGTGTAGCAAAATGCCGAATTTTTTCTTTTTTTTTTCTTCTTTATTTTAAAATGCATTCCCTCCCCTTCCCCAATCATTTCTGACTTTTTCTCTCCCTCTCTTTTCCCTATAGATAAGTATAAGTATGCTAAGATGTAAGATAAGCTTTAAACATTTTTATTTTGGTAGCAAGTTTTTGGTTTTGGAGATCCACTGTTGTATATTGTATTATTATTAGGTTTGTATTGATTTTTACTCTTGTATATTGTATTATTATAATTTTTGTACTGATTTTTATTGTTTCATATGGATAGTGTATGGTTTAGGCCTGTGTTTGTAAGTGAACCAAAGTCATATCAAGTTTCCATTTTATATGTCAAGCCTCCATCTTCTATCCTCTGCCTGGCCATCCCATGTTGCAACTGTATGAGTCACATACCCCTCCCATGTAAATTGGTTCTCCGATAAATGAGTGTGATTGGAAATGATTGAAATACAATGGTAGCAGGCCTCTACTGAATGCCCTGTAATGACTGGGCCATCACCTCACATTGATTCACCCAGGAACCATAGACCTCACCCAGGAACAGAGACAAGACCAGCATTTGAAAGACAAAAGACCCTGCAAAACCAGCAACTCTCACCATTACAGACACCAGAAACTGCACATCCCTGCATGGAGCACACATGCTCAGTACACCAGGGGCTGACCCTTGCCCGGGCATCCCTCCTGTCACTAGGGTCACACAAGGTCTGCCCGTATAAAAAGGGGCAGTGAAGACAGACCCAGTGGGAACGCCATTTCCATCTGGACCAGCACCATGCCACCTGGAGGCCCTGCTGGTGACCCCCCTCTGGACAACACCTACTGGACAAGGACCCCTTCCAGCCTGGATAGGTAGATATTACCTGGACACCTCCTCCTACAATTTGGACTGTCTCTCTCACTGTCTCTCTCTCTCTCCTCCTAGACTCCAATGGACTTCAGCCCCTGTGGGGGGGGGGGGGGCGGTGCAAGGGAACCAATTTGGCATTGTGTCACCATCTCCCCTGTTCAATAAAACCACTGTCATTTGCAAGCCCAAATTAGGTCATGTTTTACTGAATCCCAGTCCCTTCCTTATCTTAAATTCCAGCCTCATTCTCTCTCTCTCTCAATTTCAGACCCCGCCCCTCTCCACTAGTTTGCTGATCTCCTCTCAATTCCTACTACCTTTTCCTTGTGACTTTCTGCTGCCTTTCTCTGCTTTCCCATTGCCCCTGCTGCCACTCAATCTCTTCTGGCACTTTTCCTGTGATTTTCTGCTATCCCCCCGCTTCCCACCCTTCTACTGCCTTTTCCCTGTGACTTTTTGTTGCCTTTCTCTGCTTTCCTGCTGCCCCTGCCACCTTTCAGTCTCTCCTGCTGCTTTTTCTGTGATTTTCTGCTGTCCGTCTCTCTGGTTTCAGGCTCCCCCCTCCCCTGCAGCTTCCCAGACTTCTCTAGCTGCCCCGGAGCCATCCTCTGGCTCCCCCACACCCAGAGCACCTCTTTAACACCCACATTTTCCCTTAGTCTCACATTCCCTCTCCAGCACCTACCTTTTCAGCTCCCCTTGTAGCTCTGGCTCCAGTCCCAGACTCTGTGCCAGCATGCTTCCCTGTTTTGCAGGCTTTGGGCATTGTCTTTTAATCAATTAAGATCAATTAACCTAAAGTTACTCCCAAGCGTCAGTTCCTCAGCTCAGGCCCTTGCAGTTTACTGGTTCTAATCCTGGTCCTGGTAACTTTAACTCCTTACACTTCTACTTTCTTACCTTAACCTTTCCCCAGGTATCCCAAGTACACCAAGCACATGCATGCATACACATCACAACACCCAACTTAGGAACTCACCTGTGTGTATGTGTAGGTGGGAGGTATGTGTGTGAATTAGTGAATATACATATATACACATATAGAGATATCTGTGTGTGTGTGTGTGGTATATAAATTAGTAATCCATGTATGTGTTTTGGATGTGCAGGTGTTGGTAACTGGTAACTGATTTTGTCTACATGTGGTGTGTGTAGTGTATATGGGCTTAAACTGGTGATAGGTGTGCATGAACCTAAACTGGTTATTTTGAATGTGTGTGTATCTGAGTTGCTAATGTGTGTGTGTGTGTGTGTGTGTGTGTGCGCGTATGTGTGTGTGTGTATATATGGCACTGTGTGCATGATATATGAATTAGTGATCTGTGTCTAACTTTTGGGGTGTATAGTGTATGTGCTTGAATTGGTGATAAGTATGCATGTGCCTAGGCTGGTTTGGATGTTTATGTGCCTTAGCTGGTAGTGTGTGTGTGTATGCATCTAATTAATTTGTGTGTGTTTTGTATATGTGCAATTGTGTCACACCTTCCTGTCTAACAGCACAATATTGAGATCCTGAGAGTTGGCCTGACCCCCCAGGGCAACACTTGAGTACGTACTAGTTATGTACTAGTTTTTTTAGCTTTCATCATACACCACATTACTGGAACTATAATATTTTTTGTTGTTCTCTGGTGATTCTTTACAATACCATATCTGTCTTGAAGTACTTTTCCCAAATCTGGACACAGTACACCAGATTAGATTTTGTAAATGCTGAATAAATTGGAAGAATTACTTCCTATGACTTGTATGCAACCCTGTGGTAAGTTTGCTATTTACATTTATTGCAACAAGAGCACATTGTTGACTCTTATTCAGCTTGTCACCCACTATAACCTCAGATCCTTTTCTCAGTACTGAAGTTTACCCAGTCACTCCCCAGTTGGTGTTTTTGCATTTGACTGATTCAGCCTCAATACAGAAGTTTGCACTTGCTTTTATGGAATTCCATCTGATTAAATTTGGACCATGTATTCAGTTTATCAAGGTTATTTTTATCCTAATCCTCATGGAATCAAAACTTAATTGGTCTGTTTCGGGGCTTTTCAATTTTAAACACCATGGTGAATATTAGTGAACTGATCAAAAAAAGGGGTTTTGGGGTTTTGGGATGTTTTTGGTGTGCATGATTGCTGAAAGAATAGATTATGTCAGCAACTTAGCTTATTAGTTTATGAGTAAACAAATCATTATTTTACTTTTCATAACATTTCTAGATGCCAAATATGAAGAATAATATTTATAAATAAGTTTTTAAGGAATGAAAATATTTTCATTATCTTTGCTAGACTACCTGCCATCTTAAAACTTTATAGGGGTATATTTTACCCCAATAACACAAGGGTCAGTTTAAGGCATTATTGCAAATAATATTGTGCATAGATAAAAGGATTGGGTTTTATAGTCAAAACTGAATAGGTTGTGGTACTAATTTTCTTATTCCATCCAATCTCTTTTGTGTTGACATGAAGTTAAAAATGTGATCAACGCATCAAAGAGCTACTCAACACAGCTCACAAAGACACTATCATGGATCCAGAGGGACAGACTTCCATCTTCAGCTCCCTCTGTGCAAAAATGAACTTTATTTCCTACCTGTGGGGACTTTTTACCATCTTGTACCATCTACACTTTTCCCAGAGCCTGACGAAGGTATTTTGATCCCAAAAGTTTGCAAAAAACGGACAATTTTCTTGCTATTTTCCAGTTCGTCTAATAAAAGGTATACTTTTGGAACCAAGAGTTCTAGATTTTTGTACATCATTCCTATGACTTTTCAGTGCATACATTGGTGAAAGTATAGGTGGAATATTAAAACCTTCATGGTAAGGATCACAGATTGACAGTTACAGACCCCCTTCCCCCAGCTACATTTATTTGTGGTGACCTTTAGGAAATATCTTCTGCCTTCAGGCACACATATGCTATTTATACTAAACCTCTTACGTTTTCCTTAAGGCTTCATCATGCAGCTGCTTACCCTTGACATCACCTTTGCCTTTAGACCTAATTTTTCTACTACAGATTTTTTGTTTGACTTCTTATTTTTGGCACTAAAGGAACAAACCTGCTATATAACAGTTTGTGGAAGTTTTGCAATTGATTTCAACAGGAGAAAGATTTGACCACAACTTCAGAGCTTAGAGGGGAAACATCCCAAAATGGCTTTGCAAATAAACCACTTAAAAGAAGAACATACTCTAAAGAAGGAGAGGATAGATATTATTCAAAGCAGTACTGAAAATGAAAGAATCTTTAGACAAAGAATGCATACCATGCTTGCTATAGTTGCTTTTCCTTTCTTTCATTACTGATATTAACAAGTGTTCTTTTAAGAGAAAGATCATTTATTCCAAGTTTTATATTATGACTAAGAAGAAAGCAACATGGACTCTGGATTGTAGAACAGCTTTCAAGGATTTATTTTTCTCTTCTCATTAAACATAAAATACATGACTGTCATTTGTGTTAATTGGAGCTACACATGTTAAATCAGAAAATATTGCAAAAGTCTTACAAAAATGGTGTTTTGCAAATATAGTAAAGCCATACTATAGTCAGTGGCTACATCTACATGAGCAGTGGACTGTGCAATAACCAGCATTACTGCACAGTACCATCCCCCACACATTTTTTTTCCCAATGATACTATGCAGTTGCAGTGAGCTGCTGCTCAGTAGCTCATTACCACTGTGCAGTAGTCTCATGTCACAATTAGTGCCTGGCAATGCTACTGAGTGGTAGCAATGAGCTACAGCACAGTATTTCATTGCTACTGTGCCATAGCAACTCATGTAGTCTTCACTTCCATTTACCTAATAGTTATTAAAGCAAGATTTTATCGTCTCATAAAAGTAAATGTATGTTCTTTTGGATGATAATGAAAATCATGACATCAAAATCTCTATATTTTTGTTCCCAGATATTTTCTTAAAAGGATTTATTCTTGATTCTTCCTACCTTCTATATCCTTATAGAGCAGGCCAACCAAAACATGGCCTATGGGCTGGATCTGGCCCACAGGGCCATGTCATCCAGCCTGTGGAGCTCCGCATTGATCTAACAATTGAGTTGTGTCGTAAAGGATAGCAGTGTTAATTGCTGCAGCTCCCAATCTCACAGCAGTTAACACTGTCACTGCTTATTCTGCCACCAAATAATTAGACCCATGGAAATCCCTGCAGGCCAGATACAGAGCACAGAGCCATGTCATGTGGCCCATAAAACTACCCATAAGGCTGGAAATTTTCAGGTTGGAAGAAATAGCAGCTATCATGGTTGCAGCAGTTAATGCTGTTCCTGTCAAATTCCAACCCCATGGTCCAGATGAAGAATCTCCAAGCTCCATATCTGGCATTGGACCAGATCTGTGCTACAGATCTCGCCTGCAGACCATACCTACACCATTCATCTAGACTGTGGGACATGACTGTTTAGAAAATATATATTCTAGCATTCTATCTACTGGAGAGAAATTCAACATGCACACCTGGAGAAGGACAGCCTCAAGATATTGAAACAGCCTTCTATCCATCTAACCAGCTGACATCATCTTTTTTTTTTTTTTTCTAACCGATCCAAGTCCTATGCTACATGCCTTATGTAACCACAAGTGCCATTTTTGGCACTAATTCTAATCTTAGATTCAATTATCATTTGAGTAGCTGAACTTTCAAGGCATTTCCCTTCTGAGAATGCTCAGAAATCTCTACTGTGCATATACTCTGTGGCAGAATATGATTGCCCAGGTGTGCTGTAAATCCCTGAAAATGTGGTTAGATAAAATCATGACTAGCAATGGTTTATCAGAGGAAAAGGACCTTTTAGTCCACTAGTCTTAATGGCTAAGGAAGTGCCCAAAGTTTGGATAGCCTCTGGGACTTGAGGTTGGCTCTACAACACCTCAACATGTGTCCTTATTAGAGGACATAGACTAATCCCAGAGTACCCTACAAGTCTCCTATTAAAGGTGGTTGGGTCATCTAAAATATGCTATAAGCACTTTATTTAGAGCTGTAGGGAGATAGCTTTATTAACTTGAGATATATAGTCCAGATCCTCAGAAGGCAGGATCCTTTTTTTTTCAAGAAAGAACAAAGGGCTCACACTTTCTTACAAAACACAGATCCAAGTAGCAGCCATGTTTTATAATAGTCTAAAACACTCATTGAGAGGGACATAACTTCAAGCCCAGCCTAAGACCATGGGAATTGAAGCTTACTTTTCCCGTCAGAATACCTTGGCAAGGATGAAAACCCCCTATCTTGGTTTGTTTTTCTTTACAATGACATGGCTTCAATAGTCACATAAATATAATTGGGAACCATCAGCGGGAAGGAGAGGAGCCAGGCACACGTGTGTCCCACACGCACGTGTTCCCCTTTACCAGCTTTACCAACTGACTGACCAGAGTCGGTGGCAGCAGCAGCAGCAGAGGAATCGGCAGTGGGGGCAGCAACAGCTGATCCCCTGAAGGTAAGTGGGGCGGAGGGACCCGGCACAGCTGAGCCGGATCCGGAGGGAAAGCCCCCCGGGTCCCATATAGCTGAGCCGGTAGGGAGCCATGCTCCCGAGCTGTGCAGCACGAACAGAGCGTGCAAACAGGGTGGGCTCTGTAAGAGCACGCTGGTGTTTGCGCCGGCGTTTGCGCCGGTGGGCGGGCAGGAAGGGCCAGGAGAGAGACTCCTGTATGGGTAGGGCATAGACACCACTCAGATCTACAAACAGCAGCTTATAGAATGGTGTCGATGAGGAGTGCTGCTAGGGCCTCTGCCCAGGGGGCCAAGCCCACCCGGGGCTGGTCTGAGGCCTTCACCCAGACCAAGCCCATGGGGGAGCTGATGTCCCCCCTACCTCCTGGCCTACAGGGGATCCCCAGCAGGGTCGGCGGGGGCAGAGATTGGTGGCCCTCACACCTGTCCAGCAGGAGCCCGTCTTAGGGCTCTGGAGGCGCAGGTGAGGGAGCTCCGGGAGGAGGTTAGCAGGCTGAGGGGGATCAGGGAGGCAGAGGATGAAATTGATGGCTATTTCTTTTCCCTGCAGGACCAGGCACCTAAGGAAGAAGCAGCCTGGGGAATGCCTTCCACAGCAGAGTGGCAGACGGTCACATCCAGGACCGGAGATGCTCGCAGCGAACAGGTACCAGTTCCTCCAGTCCGACTGGAGAACAGGTACGAGGCCTTGGTGACCCTGCAGGAGATGGAAGGAGAGGAGGAAACCCTTGGGCAGGAAACAACACCACATTCTCCATGTGACCTCCTCTCGAACAGGTCAAGAGATCCAAGCAGACCCAGAGGAGGAGGTGACGAGTGCTCGTCATAGGCGACTCCATCCTGAGAGGTACGGAAGGGCCCATCTGTTGCCAGGACCCCTCAACACGAGAGGTATACTGCCTGCCCGGAGCAAAGATTCGAGATGTGATGGAAGTAATCCAGGCCAGGATCAAGCCCACCAATTACTACCCCATGGTCCTAGTCCATGTGGGTACTAATGATGCGGCCAGGAGAACCCCGATCACCTGATGGCGGACCACAGTGCTCTGGGCGGCGTGCTGAGGGGGTTCGGTGCACAGGTGGTATTCTCTTCCATCCTACCAGTGAGCAGGCATGGAAGACAGCATGAGAACTGCATCAGAGAGACCAACTGGCAGCTTTGCAGTGGTGTCTCGAAGCAGGCTTCGGCTTCCTGGACAACGACCCGCACATTACGACGAGGGACATGCTCAGTTGGGATGGGCTTCACCTGTCCCCCAAAGGTAAGCGTGTGTTTTCTTCTAGGTTGGCGGATCTCCTCCAGAGGGCTTTAAACTAGTCTTGTTGGGGGAAGGGGAAGATGAGGGCAGGGGAAGCTGTGGACCACCAAACCATGTGGCACCCACAAGGACAGCCCAGACTGAAGAAGGAGAACATTGGGAACCTGCAAACCATGGGGCGGCCAGCAGTACAGAACAGGTAAGCAATGAGAAGGTAAGAAATAAGGGGCCCCTTGGGATTCGGAGCGGGGGGGGCAGCAAAGGCACCAGTCGCAGGGCTCAAGTGCCTATATACTAATGCTAGGAGCATGGGGAACAAGCAAGATGAACTAGCGCTCCTGCTTGCACAAAACACCTATGACTTAGTAGGACTAACGGAAACCTGGTGGGATTCGTCCCATGACTGGGCGGTACATATTGAGGGTTATAGATTGTAAGAAACGACAGGGTGGGGAAAAAAGGAGGAAGGGTTGCGCTCTATGTCAATGAGCAATATACATCAACTGTCATCATTATGGAATCAAAGGATGAGGAAGTAGAAGGATTGTGGGTTAGGCTACATGGGGGGCAAGGAGAAAGGGATTTGGTGGTAGGGGTCTGCTACAGACCCCCACACCAAGGGGAAGAAATAGATTCAGGGCTCCTGAGGCAGCTCTCGGAGACCATAAAAGCTAAAGAGGCGGTAGTCATGGGGGACCTAAACTACCCAGACATCTGCTGGGAGACGCAGACAGCAAAGTCCCACCGTTCACGCAGGTTTCTAACCTGTGTACAAGACCTCCACCTGACACAGGAGGTACACGGTCCCACTAGGGGGAATGCCATACTGGATCTGGTATTGGCAATGGGGGATGACATGGTAGGGGACCTACAGATCGGTAGCCATCTGGGGGACAGTGATCACCTTATAATATAATTCTTCATAAAATGTTGAGTAGGTAAGGTAACTAGTAGGGTGAAAGTGCTAGACATTAGGAAAGCTGATTTCAATGAGCTCAGGCGATTAATCAAGGATGCACTGCAGAGTAGGAGTTTTGAAGTGATGGGAGCCCAAGAAGGGTGGCTGTGCCTTAAGGAAATGATCCTTCGGGCACAAAGCGAGATGATCCCGATGCGAGGAAAAAGAGGGAAAGGGGCCAGGAGGCTTCCTTGGCTGACCAGAGAAATCCAGGGCAGCCTAAGGGCCAAAAGGGAAGCACATAAAACGTGGAAAAAGGGAAAGATCACCAAAGACAAAAATACCTCCTCTGCTCGCGCTTGTAGGGAGGCAGTTAGACGGGCCAAAGCTACCATGGAGCTGAGGATGGCACCCCAAGTAAAGGACAACAAGAAATTGTTCTTTAGTTATATAGGGAGTAAAAGGAAGGCCCGGGGAGGAATAGGACCCCTGCTAAATGGGTAGAAACAATTGGTGATGGACAGGGGGGACAAGGCTGAACTCCTCAACGAGTTCGTTGCCTCAGTGTTCCTAAACGAGGGAAGTCAAGTCTCTCACTGGGGTTGTAGAGAGGCAGTAGCAAGGCGCCAGACTGCCATGAGTAGACCCTGAGATGGTGCAGAGTCACTTGGAAGAACTGGATGTCTTTAAGTCGGCAGGCCGGGATGAGCACCATCCGAGGGTGCTGAAGGCACTGGCAGACATCATTGCAGAGCCACCGGTGGGAATATTTGAACACTTGTGGCTCACGGGCCAAGTCCCAGAGGACTGGAAAAGGGCCAGTGTGGTCCCCATTTTCAAGAAGGGGAGGAAGGAGGACCCGGGCAACTATAGGCCAGTCAGTCTCACCTCCATCCTTGTCAAAATCTTTGAAAAAATTATCAAGGCTCGCATTTGCGAGAGCCCGGCAGGACAAATTATAATGAGGGGAAACTAAACGGGTTCATAGCAGGCAAATCGTGCCTGACTAATCTAGTCTCTTTTTATGACCAGGTTACGAAACACCTGGACACAGGAGGAGGGGTGGATGTCGCATACTTAAACTTCAGGAAGGCCTTCAATACGATATCCCACCCCATACTGGTGAACAAGTTAAGAGGCTGTGACTTGGATGACTACACAGTCTGGTGGGTGGCAAATTGGCTAGAGGGTCGCACCCAGAAAGTCGTGGTGGATGGGTTGGTTTCGACCTGGAAGAGTGTGGGCAGTGGGGTCCCACAGGGCTCGGTCCTTGGACCGATACTCTTTACTGTCTTCATCAGCGACTTGGACGAGGAAGTGAAATGTACTCTGTCCAAGTTTGCAGATGACACAAAGCTATGGGGAGAAGTGGACACGCCAGAGGGCAGGGAACAGCTGCAAGCAGACCTGGACAGGTTGGACAAGTGGGCAGAAAACAACAGAATGCAATTCAACAAGGAGAAATGCAAGGAGCTGCACCTAGGAAGGAAAAATGTCCAGCACACCTACAGCCTAGGGAATGACCTGCTGGGTGGCATGGAAGTGGAAAGGGATCTTGGAGTCCTTGTGGACTCCAAGATGAACATGAGTCGGCAGCGTGACAAAGCCATCAAAAAAGCCAATGGCACTTTATCGTGCATCCGCAGATGCATGACGAATAGATCCAAGGAGGTGATACTTCCCCTCTATTGGGCACTGGTCAGACCGCAGTTGGAGTACTGCGTGCAATTCTGGGCGCCGCACTTCAAGAGGGATGCGGATAACCTGGAGAGGTTCCAGAGAAGGGCCACTCGTATGGTTAAGGGCTTGCAGACCAAGCCCTACGAGGAGAGACTAGAGAACCTGGACCTTTTCAGCCTCCGCAAGAGAAGGTTGAGAGGTGACCTTGTGGCTGCATATAAGTTCATCATGAGGGCACAGAAGGGAATTGGTGAGGTTTTATTCACCAAGGCGCCCCCGGGGGTTACAAGAAACAATGGCCACAAGCTAGCAGAGAGCAGATTTAGACTGGACATTAAGAAGAACTTCTTCACAGTTAGAGTGGCCAAGGTCTGGAACGGGCTCCTAAGGGAGGTGGTGCTCTCCCCTACCCTGGGGGTCTTCAAGAGGAGTTTGGATAAACATCTAGCTGGGGTCATCTAGACCCAGCACTCTTTCCTGCTTATGCAGGGGGTCAGACTCGATGATCTATTGAGGTACCTTCCGACCCTAACATCTATGAATCTATTAATCTATAATCCCAGTCTACCCCATTTGAGTCCCTGAAAATCCATTAATTCATAGATTTCATAGATTTCATTCATATTAGGGCTAGAAGGGACCTTGGAAGATCATCGAGTCCAGGCCCCTGCCCCAGGGGCAGGAAGTCAGCTGGGGTCACAGGATCCCAGCAAGATAAACATCCAATATACTCTTAAAGGAGTCCAGAGTAGGTCCTTGCACCACCTCTGGTGGTAGTCTGTTCCAGACCTAGGGGACTGGGACAGTAAAGAAGTTCTTTCTCATGTCCAGCCTGAAATGGTCTTGGAGGTGTTTGTGGCTGTTTGACCTTGTCATCCCATGGGGCTCTCTGGTGAACAAGCATTCCCCCAGATCCTGATGTACTCCCCTTATATACTTATAGGCAGCAACCAGGTCCCCCCTAAGCCTGCACTTTTCCAGTCTGAAGAGTCCCATGGCTCTCTGCCTCTCATCATAAGGCCTGTTCTCCTGCCCTCTGATCATGTATGTGGCTCTCCTCTGGACTTTCTCAAGCTTCTCCATATCCTTTTTAAAATGTGGAGACCAGAACTGGAAGCAGCACTCCAGCTGCAGCCTCACCAAGGCTGAGTACAGCAGGAGGATAACATCCTGGGATTTGCTAGAGAAGCATCTATGGATGCAAGCCAGAGTTTTTCTCACTTTGCTGGCTGCAACATCACATTGGTGGCTCATATTCATTTTTTGGTCAATCATGACCCCCAAGTCCCTTTCGGCCATGGTGCTAGCAAGTGTAACACTGCCGAGTGTATAAGAATGCTTCAGGTTTTTCTTCCCAAGGTGGAGTACCTTGCATTTTTTTATATTGAAGGCCATCAGGTTTTCATCCACCCATTTTCTGAGCTTGTCAAGGTTGGCCTAGATCACCACCCTGTCCTCAGGTGTGGGTGCTTTACCCCAAAGTATGGTGTCATCAGCGAACTTGGCCAGTCCACTCCTGACACCAATTTCTACATAATTAATGAAGATGTTGAAAAGAATAGGCCCAAGGATGGAGCCTTGGGGGACCCCACTGGTCACGGTGCACCACAATGATTGACTTATAGTTTCATAGTTTCATAGTAGCTAGGGTCAGGAGGGACCTGAACAGATCATCTAGCCTGACCCCCTGCCACAGGCAGGAATGAATGCTGGGTTCACAAGACCACAGACAGGTGATCGTCCGCCCTCCTCTTAAATTTGCCCAAGGTAGGGGCAAGAACCACTTCCCTGGGAAGTTGGTTCCAGATTTTGGCCGCCCTAACTGTAAAATATTGCCTTCTGATCTCTAACCTAAACCTATTCTCCATCAGCTTATTACCATTGTTCCTTGTCACCCCAGGTGGTGCTGGGAAGAAAAAGGGCTCTACCTATTTGCTGATGATCTCTCCTGATGAGTTTGCAGGCAGCCACCAGGTCCCCCCTCAGCCTCCTCTTGCCGAGGCAGAACAGGTTCAGGTCCCTCAGTCTCTCCTCATAGGGCCTGTCCTGCTGCCCTCTCACCAAGTTGGTGGCCCTCCTCTGAACCCTCTCCAGGCTGGCCACATCCCTTTTGAAGTGCGGCACCCAGTACTGGATGCAGTACTCCAACTGCGGCCTGACCAAAGTAGCATAGAGGGGGAGTATCACCTCTCTGGACCAGCTCGAAGTGCACCTTTGGATGCATGACAAGGTATGGCTGGCCTTGCTGGCTGCGGTCTGGCATTGGCGGCTCATGTTCATCTTGGAGTCAATAATGACTCCAAGATCCCTTTCTGCCTCTGTGCTTTCAAGAGGGGAACTCCACAGCCTGTATGCATGCTGTGGATTCCTTCTCCCAAGGTGCAGCACCCTGCATTTGTCTACGTTGAACCCCATCCTATTCTCACCTGCCCACTTTTGTAGTCTGTCTAAATCTAGTTGCAGCCTCTCCCTCCCTTCAAGTGTGTCCACCTTGCCCCACATCTTAGTGTCATGAGCAAACTTGGAAAGTGTGCTTTCCACCCCCTCGTCCAAGTAGCTGATGAACGTGTTAAACAGTGTAGGCCCAAGGACCGAGCCCTGGGGGAACCCACTGCTCACATCTCACCAGGTTGAGTGCAATCTGTCCACCACTACTCTCTGGGTGCACCCAATCAGCCAATTTTTTACCCATCCAACTGTGCAGGCATCAATGCCACAGTCGCTTAATTTATTGACGAGGATGGGGTGAGATACAGTGTCAAAGGCCTTCTTAAAGTCTAGAAAGACTATGTCCATGGCGACACCACCATCCAAGGATTTAATTACTTGGTCATAAAAGGCAATCAGGTTGGTCAGGCAAGACCTGCCTTTGATGAACCCATGCTGATTTTCCCTGAGCATGATCTCCCCTGCTGGCCCCCCACAGATGTGCTCCTTGATGATTCTCTCCAAGATCTTCCCATGCACCGAGGTGAGGCTCACAGGCCTATAGTTACTTGGGTCCTCCTTCCTCCCTTTCTTGAAAATTAGGACCACATTAGCCAGTTTCCAATCCCCCAGCACCTGGACAGATGACCATGAATGCTCATACAGCTGGGCCAAGGGCTCCGCGGTGGCCCCTGCCAGCTCCCTTAACACCCTTGGGTGGAGGGCATCTGGACCTGCAGATTTAAAAATGTCTAGCCCTTCCAGAAGATCCCTAACTACATTTGTGCTGACTGGAAGCCTGACAGAACAATCCCCAAGATTGTCCCTACCTCTGGTAGGTGGGATATCCTGGTCCCAGTTCAAGAAAACAGGCAAAGAAACTGTTAAAAATATCAGCATTCTTGTCTGGCATAGCCACAAGATTACCGTTTGCATCTTGCAGGGGCCCTACATTGCCTGGTGCCCTCTTCTTGCTCCCAATGTACTTGAAAAAGGACTTTTTGTTGTCCTTTATCCTGGACAAGAGCCTGAGCATCAAGTGGTAGTTGACAGCACTTCTGTCAACTACCACTCTCTGGGTCTGACCTCAGAGCCAATTCCCCAGCCAGCAGACTATGAATTTGCAAGGCTGCAATTGGCCAGTTTTTCTATGAGATGATCATGGGATACCACATCGAAAGCTTTTTTTTAAATCAAGATATATAATGTCAAACTCTTCTCCCTTGTCCAGGTGATACGTCACCTGTTCATAGAAGGAGATGAGATTGGTCAGGTAAGACCTACCCACAACAAACCCATGCTGGCTGTTGCCCTGTAGGGTCAGGCCAACTCTCAGGATCTCAATATTGCATGGTTAGACAGGAAGGTGTGGCACAATTGCACATATACAAACACAAAAATCAATTAGGTGCATACACACCCACACTACCAGCTCAGACATATACACATCCAAACCAGCCTAGGCAAATGCATACCTATCACCAATTCAAGCACATACACTATACACCCCAAAAGTTAGACAAAAATCAATTGTCCATACCTGTACACTCAGTACACATACACACTACACATACACAGATTACTAATTAATATATCATATATCATGCACACAATGACATATATACACAATACACACACACACACTCACCAGTTCACACATGTACAACCAACCTACACATACACACAGGTCAGTTCCTAACTTGGATGGTACAGTGTGTGCTTGGGGTACCTGGGATACTTGGGGGAAGGTTAAAGTGAAAGAGAGAGAGTTAAAGTGTAGGGAGTGAAAGTTGCCAGAACCAGGATTATAACCAGTGGACTAGAGAGAAGCTGGTTGAGGAACTGAGGCTTGAGGTAGATTGGGGCTGGAAACTTAGGTAGACAGCTGAGATATTGCGGTGGCGAGGGGCAGATAAGTGGTGGCAAGGAGGAGACAGTTAGTAAACAGACAAAAACCCAGCTCAGGTTTTCAAAATAACAGGTTTATTAAACAGACAAAACACTACACAGCCCCATGAAGTTATTGGTTCACACACACACACACACACACACACACACACACACACACACACAATGGCAGCAGGAAAAAGAAACTCAGTGGAAAGGTTGAAGTCCATGTAGGGAAGACAAACAGAGTCCAAGTCCTTGGTTAAAGAGGGGGTGGGGGTGATAGCTACCTATCCAGTCTGTAAAGGGGTCTTTTTCCAGTAGGTGTTGTCCAGATGGGGGTCACCAGCAGGGCCTCTGGGTGCATAGATGGTGTGGCATGATGCTGGTCCAGATAGAGAGGGTATCCCAAGGAGTCAATCTTCACTACCCCTTTTTATGGGGCAGACTACCTCTGATCCCCTATGGGGAGGGCCTTTCCAGGCCATGCCAGGCCTGTTCCAGAGGGCTCCAGGTGTTCTTACTGAGCATGTGCAGCTTGGCACAATGGTGAGTTGCCTCATTTTTTGTTTCTTGAATGCTGAGGGTGGTTCCAAGGGCTGGGTCGTTTGTCCAGGTATTGGTGTTGATGGTTCGGTCATTCAGAAGGAGCTATTTTTAGACCTACTGCCATTTTCTCTCAAGAACCCTCATTCATCTCCATTCATTCAGGAACCAAGTTACATAGGAGGGGTAGGTGTGAGTCATGGGTTACACAACTGGGCCTGGGGACAGGATGGAGACTTGACAAACAAAATGGAAACTTGACATGATTTATGCTAACATATATATAGGCCTAAAACAGGAATCACACAATATAAAAGCAGTACAAACATAATAATTATCACTTATAAAACAGTGGATATCTATATCAAAATAGCAGGGCACTTATTTGCAAAGAGGGGAGAGAAAATAAAACTTACTACCTTAAATAAAATGTTATAGCTTATCCTACATCTTACCTTACCTATACTTATCTATAGGGAATAGAGAGGGAGAGAAAAAGTCAGAAGAAATGGTTGAGGAAGGGGAGGGAATGTATTTTAAAATAAATTAAAAAAAAAAAAAGAAAAATGGGGGGTTTTGCTACATGGCTATTCCTCAGGAAGTTACCTTCAACCAGTTTGCCAAGAATGGTCTCTTTGATGATTTTTTCCAAGATCTCCCCCGGGATAGAGGTCAGGATGATGGGCCTGTAGTTCCCCAGATTTACTTTCCTCCCTTTCTTCAAGATAGGCAGCACATTGACCTTCTTCCAATCTTTGCACAATTTACCTGAGTGCCACAAGTTCTTGAAGATCTGTGCCATTGGCAGAGCTATGATGCTTGTGAAATCCTTAAGTACCCTGGGGTGTAAGCTGTCTGGGATTCCTTCACATATATTCCTTCACATGGTCAACATTGATGAACGGTAACAATTCTCCCTCACCCTGGCCGTCCCATACCATATTGAGCAGGGCCGTCCCTTGGGGCTGGTGAAAGACTGATGCAAAATACCAATTAAGCAGGTTGGCTTTTTCCTGGGTGTCGGTTGTCAGTTGACCCATATGGTTTAGCAGGGGTCCAATGTTGTTCATCCACACACATGAGGAACCTTTGCAACCATCTGGATGTGGCTGAGTGCTCTTCCCATGAGATGTCATGGTAGTTGAAATCTCCCAGGACAACCACGCACCAGGAGTGCACAGCCTCAGCTAGTTCCCTGGTGAATTCCTGGTCAAGCTCTTGATCCTGGCTAGGAGGTCTGCAGTAGACCCCCACCATCATGTCCCCTGTGCCTTGTTCACAATGGATTTTGACCCAGAGAGTCTCCAATCATCCCCCTGGGTGCAAATGTCAGCTTGCAGGGGCACGTATCTTTCCTTGACATAAAGAGCTACCCCCCTGCCCCCTTTTTCCTCATGATCTCTTCTGTACAAGGTATAGCCATCTATACCTGTGGCACGGTCATAGGTGGAGTTCCACCAGGTCTCCATTATCCCTATGAGATTATAATCCTTTTTATTGCTTGGGAGGACCAGTTCCTCCTATTTGTTCCCCAAGCTCCTAGCATTGTTGTTCAGACACATAAGTGTGCCATTGGGGGTTCTTGCCTTCCCTACAGATTGCTTTGGGGCTGGGGTAGGGGTGAGTTATCTTGAGTGCCTTAGCCTGTTGGGTTTAGAAAAGTTGTCCAGTGGGCTTGCAGTGGCGGTAGTCCTCCCATGCCAATACATTTTGATTGTAGTTAATAGCTTTTTCAATTAGCCAAAATTTTTGTAATGTTTCATCTACCAAAAGCTCTAATTTTAAATACTTTGTGCCTTGTTGAATGACACAGAGTATCTGGGCTAGACCATGGTTTTATAAAAATATTATTCCAATTAAATTAGTCTTAAATTTCCCAATCTTAAAACAAGTTTTGTCTCATCCGGATGTGCGTGCCATGGTAAATTCTATTAAACAGCACAATCATGAAAACCTGGTACAGATTAAACATAATAATAAAAAGATTTTCAGGCAATGGAAAAAGTCCAAAGGGCAGTGAGACATTCTCAGTGAAAAGTTTTGCTGGGATAAAGCCCTACTGCCCAAGGAGTTTTAAATCTAATGCTTCACTCCATTTAATAGATGTCATAGATTTTAGGGTTGGAAGAGACCTATTAGATCATCAAGTTCAACCCCCTGACCTGTGCAAGAAAGAGTGCTGAGGTCAGATTACCCCAGCCAGATGTTTGTCCAATCTCCTCTTAAAAACCTCCAAGGAAGGGGACAGCACCACCTCCTTTCGAAGCGTATTCCATATTTTGGCAACCCATACTGTAAAGATTTTTTTTCCTGATGTCCAATCTAAATTTACTCTCCTTCAGTTTGTGACAATTGTTTCCAGCTACCCCGATGGGCACCCTGGTAAACATCATATCTCCTATTTCCTGGTCCCTCCCTGATGAGTTTGTAGATGGCCACAAGATCACCTCTCAGCCTTCTCTTGCAGATACTGAATAGATTATAGTCCCTCAATTGGTCCTCATAGGGATTTTTCTATAGGCCTTTAACCAGATGGATGGCCCTCCTCTGAACCCTTTCCAGGTCATCTACATCCCTCCTGAAGTGCAGTGCCCATTGTGGTAATAATTGGCATCCAAATTGCTATCATCATCTTGGTTGTTGTTTTAACTGACTAGACATATCACCAGGTTTATCAGTTTCACAAAGGTTTTGGTAACCTCTATGAGACCCCCACTATGAGTCTTTATATTAAAGAAACAAGGAGGTGTTTGCTGCACAAAAACAAGGTACATTTGTACCCCCCCAACAGCAGCTGGCAGGGAGGGGATGCAGTGGAGAACAGGGGAAGGATGGGAACAGGAAGGGGAGGGGTTGTTTCCAGTGGCTGCATCCCACCACAGTCACCATTGCCACCACCACCCCTGCTGCAGTCATGGGCTTCAGCCTGAATTGGCTGGGGGGAGGGGAAGGCAGGGAGCAGCCCCAGCCTGAAGGGGAGGGGGGAAATGGCCCAGGCCCCAGCCCAAAGTGGTGGGGGGGAGGCAAGGAGTAGCTCTGGTTTGAAGGGGTGGGGTGGGAAGTGGGGAGTGGCTTTAACCCAAAGCAGTAGGAAGGAGGCAGGGAGAGGCCCCAGGCCTGGTCTAAAGTGGGGGGAAGAAGGGGGGGAACGACCCAGTCCCCGACACAAAGGGGAGGGGGGAAACATCCCAGGCCCTGGCCTGAAGTGGTGGGGGAGAGGAGGGAAATGGCCCTGGCCCAGCCCAAGGTGGGGGTGGCCTGACACAGACCTCTGTCCCTGCCTGCACACCCTGTCATTCTTGATGGGCAATTTGCTAGTATTTATATTTATGAGAGCCCCCCATAAATGACTAACCAGCTCAGGCAGCCATGGTGGTGGCTCTTTCTGGCTTCTGGCCGCCACTGCTGCAGACCTTCTGAAGAGTCATAGTGTAATTCAAACCCTGATTTTAGTGTCATTATTTTGATTTTGATAATTTTTTCATCAGGCCCAGGATATGTTCTGCTTTAGTTCTGCTTAAAGAGGGATCCATTTATATCAGACGAGTCAAACCCCTAAATTTACTCTAAGCTGTGACTTGATTATGGTTCTCACATAATGTGAAACAGGAATCATAGTAGCTACCTAACCTACCAAGCAAACTGTACCAATTAACTGTGCGCCTCACCCCTACAAACATGAAAATGTTAGATAGTCATAGCTAGCACAAACCACACTGACCAATGTAGCAGAAGAGGCCCCAAGTCTTAGCCTCAGATGTAGTATGTCAGCCCTCCCACCTGCACCCCACACAGCCATCCCCACCCCCTGCTCTGATTGCAAGGAGAAAAGGAAGCAAAGGAGAAAAATAAATCTTGATGACATCTTCATCATTTGGACTGAAAACCTACAAACTCTGATTGAGTTCCATCAGAAATTCAACAATCGCCATACCTCCATCTGATTATCTCTTGAATACTCCAGCACCAACATCATCTCTTAAACATGCTGATTAGTATCCAGAATGGTAAAATACAGACCATGTTATACAAGAAACTCACAGACCAACATACATATCTGCACAGAACCACCAATCACCCTAAACACACCAAGAAAGCTGTTATATACAGCCAAGCCCTCAAATACCACCAAATTTGCACTGAGGAGAACACCTGGGATTGCCACCTCACCAATCTTAAAAAGGCTTTCACCCAACAAGGACACTTCTCCAGAGAGAGAGATCACATGTTTGAAAGAGCCCCCTGGATACCACATGAAAAATTGCAGTACAGAAGAAAAAACCCCATGAATCACACACTGCTGGTTATGACATTTCACCCCTCCCTCGAAACTATATGGAAAATCCTCAAACAATTACAACCCACACTAGAAAGAGACCCTATTCTTAAAGAGATCTTCCTAGAGATACCCATCCTAGCCTTCAAACAAGTATCAAACCACACTAACCTCATCACCAGAAACAAACTTCCTTAGGCCCAGAACACACCGAATGGATCCAGACCATGCCATGATAAGAAATGCAAAACCTGCCAACACATCTCCATTACCCCCACAATTACAACACTCCACAACAGAGCCATCAGCATTCCCGGATCTTACAGCTGCACCTCCAGAAATTTAATATATCTCATCCAATGCACCAAATGCCCTGATGGAAAAGACATAGGAGAGACCAAACAACTGCCCACCAGAATGAATGCACACTGAAAATCTATCAAAGACAGGAATACCCAATTACAGGTGGGGGCACATCTCTCACAAGAAAACCACTGTCTGTCCAATCTCTCAGTGCTAATCCTCAAAGGGAATGTACAAAAGACTTCTCACAGGTGAGCCTAGGAACTTAAAATCATCAACCTGCTGGATACAAAAAAATCATGGACTAAATATAGACATTGGATTTATGATACATTATAACCTGCCTGACATCTGACTCCCCAGGTACCTCTCCACTATTCATCCCCCTTCTCTCTCTCCCCAAACCAGCCTGTCTCTCACCCATTGACTCCTCAATTTACATCTTCACTGACTGCAAGTCTTGAATGCATACCAGCCCAGCCTCTGGCTCCTTTACTATTCCTTCCATCCAGGAAGAGCACACACCAACTGCAGAGGTTTCCTCAGCCTGATAAAGGGTTTTTAAACCCTAAAGCTTGCTTAAAATTTTTTTCTAACTATTTAAGTTGGTCTAATAAAATATGTCAGATTCATCCAAAGAACCTTGTCTGCTCATATTTCCAAAGCCTTGCATAATACAATCCGTATTCTTGTTGACTATGTGTGTCCTTTGGATATGGTTGACACCATAGAGGTATTGCACTGTAAAATTGTCTAAAGTATCCATGGACATACGATCAACTATTTTATGACTTACTCACCAATCAGTCAAACATGATGGCCTTCTCTTCTTTTGAACACTTGCATGGTTTGTTAACATTGCTTCATAAATCTATGAAATAATTTTTCTTCAAGGAGTATCTGAGAAAGAATACTGTAATGTATACTTTTTTTCCAAGAACAATTGATGAAAACTACAGTACAGTGTCAGTTCACATATTACTACTGACACATTCCAATTCTAAAGATATACTTGATTGACTCAGATGACATTTTTTTTTCAAGGCCAAGCTTTAAGACAGTAAATTGAATTTGGAAAAACAATGGTGTTGCCAAATAGACTGTTGCAATTATTTTTTTTTATGCTCTGTGCAAATCTGTTGTAGTACATAAGGATGTGACTATCCAATGAGAGGTCATCTAACTGTCATTTGCATCTCAATTGTGCTCAGGCCTGAATAGCTCTGAGTGCACTGATGCTCAAGTGGATTTCCACTTGAGCATCAGTTCAAGGAGTGAACATGAAGACATGCTGCACTCCGCTGATAGCAGGACCACTGTAGGCTGGTTCTAGATGGGCTACAGAGGACAGGGGCTGGACCTATACAAGGGTAATGCATGGAGTTAGTGAGGCGCTCCACTGAAATTATGCAGATTAAGAGATTGCTTCAATTAATTATAATGCCTTAAAAAATTCCAGTATGAATGATATACTTTCAAACTGTTAGGGTGTGGAGAGACATAAAAAAATTGCATTTTCACTGACTGGCATTTTTGCATGCTGGCCTCTGGTTTCTATTCTATCCAATCCAGGAAGAGCTGAGAACAACTGCAGAGGCTTCCTCAGCCTGAAGAAGTGTGTTTGTACCCAAAAGCTTGCAAAGAATATTTTTTCCAACTATTTTAGTTGGTCTAATAAAAGATACCAGATTTACCCAAAGAACTTGTCTGCCTATGTCTTAGACCAACACAGTTACAACCTATACCTCTATTCCAAGCATGTAACTCATTAGAAACCAATTCACAACAGTTGTGGTTTTGAGGTGTCCACATGAACATTTCCAAATAAAACCTCTTAGGCACTACAGTGATGGCAAACTATCTCCAGGGCATAGAAGTGAGTACCCAGCCCAGCATGCCTCGCAATGGAAAGTGATTGAAGCTTCCCCAGTATTCCCTAGTGGGGGAAGAAAGTATCAAACCCTAGTGGGGGAAGAGAGTAAACAATCACCTGTGAGTAACAATTAGTGTTAATGGTCACTCCACTAATCAAGCTAGCCTATTTTAGGGCAATTCTGCTGTCTGCTAGGGCTTCTTATTTTACAGCTTCTGCTCTGCTTCCTAGCCCAGCATTCTGCTCCCTGAACTGGGGAAGCTCATCTTAATTTTCACTGGCAAGCTGGGACCAGCCTCCAAAATCCAGGACTGTTCTGGCCAAACCAGGATATATATTCACCTTAGGGTTAGCTGGAGTTTAAAAGTTTGGGGAGCCTTTGTTATTTCATATATTGTGAATTGTTTTGTCTTTTACTGTAAGCCACCTTGAACCTTCTTAGGGAGGGCAGTATGTAAATATATAGAGTGAATACATACAATCATGAGAAGGGGAATTCAATGTTTAAGTTCATGGTACATGGTTCATCAAGGATACTAGTTGTACAGATATTCTGAAACTGGGATCAGAGCAAGATTTAAGACTGTGCACCAGTTCTGCGGAATTAAAAATAAAAAGAACTAAAAAAAAGGAGTCATGTGTTCCAGGTTTCCATCCCTTGAATACAGGCCTAAAATTTGATAAGGATTAAGAGTAGCCAGCACATTATCCAGAGGGATACCTACTCCAGCTAATAGGAATTACAAAATCCTGCTCCTTTCCTGGAGTTACACAGAATTTATGCAGTTTTCTGAAGCTAAGAGTAAAGTGTATCTGCTAATATGAAATTCATAAACCTAAACCCTTTCTCATGGTAAACTGCCTAAGTTAACAGGCTTATTGAATCATGAGGAGGAGCTTCACTCATCTTTTGCTCAATAACCTTTCATAGGGCTGCACAAATTATGAGAGCCCAGGGCTTTCTGTAGGCCCCCCATCCATTTGCCATTTGAGATGCATGGGCTGTTTGCAGCCCCCCACACCACCGACCACACTCTATGGTTTAGAATGGCATAGGCACCCCCTCCACCATACTATAAGGCAGGTGCCTCCCCATGATACTGAGCACAGTCCGTATACACTATGCTGCATGTCCCCTTCTGCACTATGGACTCCCTCCCCCCCAGTGGATGTCTCCCTGCTACACCATGTTAGTGGACACACAGCACGCAGAGTACCTGGGTCCCTTGAGTCCCCCAGATGCAAACTCCCTTGGCTGTGCTGGCCACCCCACCATGCCCCAGGGAGTGGGGGCAAGAAGTGGAAGCTAGAGCAAGGAAGTAGAGCCTGGAGACTATTGTTAGTAGTAGCAGCTGGAGTGATGGGGGAAAAGTGGGGATCCAGAACAAGAGTCTGAGGA
The DNA here is from genome assembly GCF_030867095.1 of Alligator mississippiensis. Taxonomy (NCBI): domain Eukaryota; kingdom Metazoa; phylum Chordata; order Crocodylia; family Alligatoridae; genus Alligator; species Alligator mississippiensis. The sequence goes on from NC_081824.1 coordinate 398,355,387, forward strand.
CTACATGAGGCTGCTAGTTGGACACCCCAGACAGTGCTTTAAACATTTGCCCAAAGAATCAAAAATATAGTTTCTAAGTTCTTTTTTTCCTGTTTGTACCCACTCCCACTTCTCAGACAAGTATCCTAAGCAGCAAGTTAAGGGTTAAACAAGCTGAGGGTATCCTACACTTCTGCTGCTGAAGTTGGGCACCTGGGCAGCCAAAAGCACAAGAGTCATGGGGCTAGAAGGAGAGCAAGGAAGAACCTAAGTCAGTAGTCTATTGAGGCTGTTAAGGGAGTGAGCCCTTTTTTTCAGCCACTAGGACCGCTTATGCAATTGCAATTGCATCAAATATATATATTGCCTATCCCTCTATACAAGGATGATGTCTGCCAGGGAGGAAGAGGGAGGGTTACTGGTGAATATTAAGTAGCTGAGGAGTTGAATCAGTGCTCTGCAAGTTTTTTCCACACATATCACAAGTGGTGCCTTGGTGTGGGGAGGGGCCACAGAGGTGGAGGGGCACAACTGCTGGCCAGGATGTTGTGCACTTTCCTTCCTCCTCTGCTGTTTCTCAGCTTTCTGAGCAAGACAGTTTTCTTCAAAGTGGGCTATAGCTTGATGTATGGTGCAGTGTCATTGAGAGCTCTTTTCTGATGAATAAGTGCTAAGATTTCCTCATTGTTCTTGTCAAACCAATCTTGGTGACGGTAAACGGCATATCCAATTGATTCAGCACATGCCTTGTGAATAATGTTCTTGACCTCCTTCAGTGTGCCTGGATGTCTTTGATGCAGTCAGGTAAGTCAGAAAACCTCTTATTAAAGTGTTGCTGAAGAGCCTTGCATCCAGCTTGGTCTTGGAGTGCCTTGATGTTAAATCTCTTCCATATTCTTTTCATTTGTTTATGATGTTGTGATGTAAACTGCATGTCCATGATTGATCTGACTGAAAGATGGTCCATCCAGCAGTCATCTGAACCTCTCAGGACTCCAGTGATATGGACATCAGTACGATCACAGGCTCTGACAATAATATACTCAAGAAGGTGCCAATAATTGGAGTGTAGATGTTTCCAAGTTGTTTTATATTTGTCACACTGTCTGAATGAGCAAGTCATGCACTGGACATTTGCTGAGGAGGAGGATACCATTGGAGTTGACTTTCCCTACCCCGATTCCCAATGGCGCCACTCCAGAGTTCAGAGTGTCATCCAGCTCTTGCATTGAAGTCACCCATGAGGATAAACTTGTCTTCCTTGGCAGTGACAGTCAGGACTGTGTCAAGAGCACAGTAGAATTTTCCTTGTTGACTTTTCCATCAAGTGTGAGGGTGCATGCACTTCTGACCAGGGATCCTGGTTTTCTCAGATAAAAAAAAAAATCCCCAATTTTTGGATTAGAAAAGTAACCCAAAATCCACATTTTTCCATTATTAAAATGAAACACCACTCCATATATATCTATATATTAGTGGCATTTCATTTTAATCATGGAAAAGTGTGGATTTTGGGTTACTTTATTTAATTTGAAAATTGGGGACTTTTTTTAATCAGAGAAAACCAGGATCCCTGCTTATGACTGTAGCATGTTGATTGTTACTGAGCTTGTGGCAGAGAGTCATAAGGCATTTGTTATTGCCCACAGGGAGATTGCATCAAAATGTTACTTGATCAAATGCATAAACAGCATAGGGAGCTGGTACCAGAATGCGTAAATCTCCACTGAAACACCTAGACATCATATGCACATAAACATTTAGTTAGAACTTTACAGAATTGTACATGAGAGAAAAAGGACATAAATTCCAAATAAAAATTGACTAGGGTGCATAAATTCTTAAGCAGCTGGAATTCTCACATCCTCTGACTACTCACTTAGAGACCTGAAAGTGCACTGGCACCCAACTTTACAAGAGGTGGTCTCTGGGCATCTAAGGCCAGAACCTATTCCATTTATTAGATTTCTAAGTGGACTTACGTAGCTAAGTGTAATCTTGTTTCACCCTGCTTGGTTCCTTATAAAACAGGTAGATACATATTCTTCTTACTGTTTTGCTGTCTTGCATTTGTGACTTACTCTTAAGATGCTGGAGTGCCACAGAAGTAGGTACCTTCACATTTTTTCAGGGACGTTTTTCATAGGGTAGAATAAGAGCACAATTAGGGGATTGAGTCTACTTGGATGTAAAAAAAGAACTGGGCTCTAGAATAGCTACTCTGTGTATGCTCAGTCATTATGGTTGAGCTTCTGAGCTCAACCTCTATATTATGGCTAAGCCCACCTGGCTTCTAACAACACATTTTTCTACCAAATTTCCCAGAAGAGCATGATCTGGTAAGTATGCCTTGAGAACACCAAAGTGAACTGGCAGGATTGGGCTTCTCTCTCTGAGAAGACTATGATAACTTCTTCTTATTCAGTTGTTCAGTTTCTATAGTATGCCTACAGTATAGAGCATAGGAAACATGTAGGTTCAAAGCTTTCATCATATTGAGGCAATTCCAAGTCCTGTTTCACGTCACTCAGGAAAATGCCCTAACCATCAAGCTGTAAGTTGTTTGAGGTAGATGATAGGACCTTTCTCTTCTGTTGAAGCTGTTCTACTGTGCAGAAAAATAATTCAAAATAGGCCCAGAGAGAGAACAGAATTCTCTAGTGAAGCAATCAGACATAAAACAGGAGAGGGAACTATTGTATTTCAGTACCTGAATTGTATGCATTTTGCATTTAACATAATTGGATTAAAGACATCACAGCCCAGGGAGCAAAATTTTCCAGGTCTCCTGTTTCCCAGGCAAGTATACTAACTATTAACTGTGGAATCATGCTTCCCTGCTCTCTCTGTCTCTTTGTCTTTTTCTCTTTCTTGATCGAATAATAAAGAATTATTGTATGTACAGTTCTATAGTGTATCCCCTCCAACCAGTACTCAACATAGCCAGATTGTGAAGCCTGGGAATGACTAAGAAGTATGGGTGCACACAGCCATTCTCCACACCCAGTCTACATGCACAGGGCCTACTTTAAACTGTTTAAACATAGACTGGGAGCAACTATTTACTGGTGCTGGGAGACACGTGGAAAACCTGGTGTAAGTAATTTGTTGGCCAGGGTTAAGTGGGATCAGGGGGACTAGCAGGTCTGAAGGGAGGTATGGAAGGATAAGGTAGCTGTCAGGTCTGTCAGAGGGTGGTTTGGTAGATTTTCAAGGACAGAGTGTTGTCTGTCCAAGTTTGGGAAAGTTGGGGGTAAAAATAACCCAGTTAGGGTGGGGGGTGAGTAGAAAGAGTACAGCCCTGGAGTTAAAGTGGGTGACTGGGCTTTCCCAGATGCAGGGATTCACTCTGAATGCAGACAGGTATTTAATGGATCATGTTAACCCATTCCCAATTTAAGTTAGTTAATATTTCAGGTGAACTAACTTAGATGGAGTCTGCCATTTTTTGCCTAATTTAACTCCTCTGAATTCCTACACAGATGGACACCTAGATAAACCTAAATCTAAACCTAGCTAGCAAAGTTCTTCATCTTCCATGCATGCTTGTCTTCATCAAATGAATGTATACATGTTAAATAAATGAAGCTTTCTTCCATAAATGGAATTATGCAGTGTTTTGTTTTGTTTTGTTTTGTTTTTTTTGGGGGGGGGAGGAGGGCAGAGTTTGCCTTTCTGCTCATATTGAACATCAGGTGCCAAACTGACATTAAAAAGATTGACGAGTGATGGACCTTTGAAAATTAGGACACAATTGTATAAAGGCTTATGCTCATGATCATTGTCATTGAAGCCAATAGTCTAATTTAGGTAGATTATCTCCACTGAAGTTAGGTGGTATGCAGAATTTTTAATCCAGAAAATGATCTATTAACTCCCTGTTAAATGATATGAACTACTCCAGGTTTACCCCAGATGGTAACTTCACGATTGCGTCTTAAAAAAGCACAATGGCTTTATCAATATTCTCTGTGAAGAACATCTGAAATAATTCCAAAACTTTTGAACAATTAATGTCCTGGCATCCTTTGCTTACTTGTTTATTGTAGCCTGAAGCCAGATATCAGGGGAGAAAAATATAACATCACATTTTAAAGCAAAAAAAAACCCAAAACCTTTTCATCTTTTTTTTAACTTATATATATTGTCTGAAAAAATAAGTTGTCCTCAAAAACAAACAAAAAACAAACAGGAAAAAAAAGCAAAAACAAGATGCAAATGTGAAAATAAACGTTTTAATGTTATTAATATATATATACTCTACTATCTTTAGCAGTTTTTATTTTCATAAAACAAGTGAAGAAATCAAAGCTTCATACTATTTCTATGAATAAAATTTAAGACTAGAAAATTCTATTTTGAATGCCAACATTTAATTTAGGAATGAATTAGAAATAATTTGTATAAAAAAGATAAATATATTTTAATGTGATAAGTAACTAAGAAAATATGGTATTAGAATCATGGATCAACCCAATTGGCTATAAAGTCTGGTGTCGATTTCAAATTGTGGTCAATACCAGCAGTTTCACAAAAAGCTGTAAAACCTTCGATAATTTCATAAAACATGCCAACAAATAACACCCCCCCCCCTTTAAATTAGCTAGTGGGTAGTTTATGGAGGGATATTTTAGACTTACTCATAATAATTTCCATGGTCTTGGTTTCTTGGGGTAAAATATTTGAAGATATAAGATAGATAGATACTTTTATTGGTGATGTAGTCAGGTTCAATATTGTACCTATCTGAATTCCTTAGTAAGAAATGTATATATATAAAGAATTATATAAAAAATTACTATATATATATGTATATATATATATATTTACTGTATAGATTTCATAGATTTCATAGACATTAGGGCTGGAAGGGACCTTGGAAGATCATCGAGTCCAACCCCCTGCCCAAGGGGCAGGAAGTAAGCTGGGGTCAGAGGATCCCAGCAAGATAAGCATCCAAATTTCTCTTGAAGGAGTTCAATATGGGTGCTTGAACCACCTCTGATGGCAGGCTATTCCAGACCTTGGGGGATTGGACAGTAAAGAAATTATTCTTTATGTCCAGCCTGAAATGGTTTTGCTGGAGCTTATAGCTGTTTGACCTTGTCATCCCTTGGGGTGCTCTGGAGAACAATTGTTCCCCCAGATCCTGGTGAATGCCTCTGATAAACTTATAGGTGGCCATCAGATCACCCCTGAGCCTGCGCTTTTCCAGGCTAAAGTGCCCCATAGCTCTCAGCCTCTCATCATAAGGTCTGTTTTCTTGACCTCTGATCATGCGCGTGTCTCTTCTCTGGACTCTCTCAAGCTTGTCCACATCGTTTTTGAATTGTGGAGCCCAAAACTGGATGCAATACTCCAGCTGCTGCCTCACCAAGGCTGAGTACAACAGGAGAATGACTTCCTGGGATTTACTTGAGAAGTATCTATGGATGCAAGCTAGCGTTTTGCTCTTTTTACTATTCACAGCATCACACTGAAGGCTCATATTCATTTTATGGTCAATCATGACCCCCAAGTTCTTTTCATTCGTAGTGCTAGCCAGCATAGCACTACCGAGCCTATAAAGATGCTGCAGGTTTTTCCTCCCAAGGTGGAGAACCTTGCATTTTTCAGTGTTAAACACCATCAGATTCTCATCCACCCATTTCCTGAGCCTGCCGAGGTCAGCCTGGAACACCTTCCTGTCCTCAGGTGTGGATGCTTTACCCCAGTGTTTGGTATCATCGGCGAACTTGGTCAGTCTTCTTCTGACTACAATGTCCACATTATTAATGAAGATGTTGAACAATACAGGTCCAAGGACAGAGCCTTGGGAGACTCCACTGGTCACAGGGCACCATGATGATTGACTTCTGTCAACCACCACTCTTTGGGTATGACCACTTAGACAATTCCCCAGCCAGCGGTTCATTGTGGACCCAAGGCCACAGTTAGCCAGTTTTGCCAAGAGGTGATCATGGGATATGAGAATGAAAGCTTTTTTTAAGTCAAGATATATGACATCAATCTCCTCTCCCTTGTCCAGGTGATTTTAATTTAGTTTCCTCATCTAAATATACATACATATAGATTTAGATGCAGAAAGTAAATGAATTTCAGGCATGATTGGTAGCACTAACTGCTATGAACTTTGCCTTCTAATTCCCCTTACAAGACCTTGTTTTCAGAAGCCTATCTCTTTGCCAGACCATAACCTCATAAGCTGGAAAAGGGGTATTAAGGACAGTGGAAAAGGAGTCTTTCTGTCAAGTGAATAATGCAGGGATCCTCTATAATCAGTAGTAAAGTGACCATGTCATTTAAGACTCTTATAACACAAGTGGAAGAGGGAAGTGAACTAAGATTGCACAGAAACTACATTTCTGTCTTTATTTAAGTTCTAATTGAATGTCTTAGTAAACTTAATCATGGACTTTGAGTGCCATTTTTTTTCATATACAAATGAGATATGAAGTAACAGAAAAAAATAAGAGGTTAGTGTAACATTTTATCCCCTCTATAAAGCCCATATTAATGTATTTACAATGGAAATCAATGCTTATATTGAAGAAAAACCTCTATGTAGCCAGTTCCTGATGGTCCTTTTGGCATAGTCCCATGGCCTCAAAGTCTGATACCAAAAATCTTGGCTGCCATGGATGTAGAATAATTTATCTTATTAGAATATTACTTCTAAGTACACCTATATAGATGCCTTTCTGCACAATGCAGCTGTGGTAGTTTTGGTGCATTTTGAATTTTCTGAAGCCTAGAGGATGTGGACCTGGGAAAATTAACATTTAGAAAAAAATCATTTTTCTTCACCACTACAAATGGAGTGAATTAATGTTTATAGCATAATTTTATTATATTGTTATACAAAGTAGGTCTTTGAAAAACAATCTCAAAGGACATTACAAACATTATTTAATTTAGTATTATCATAACCCCCTCTGAAGCAGGTACCATTATCCCTAATTTATAATTGCAGTCAATGATGGCAGGAGATGCCATGCCTTCTTTCAGACCAGTGGTTCTCAACCTTTGTAACTTAAAGAATTTTTCTCTTAGATTTAAGACAGCCCTCAGAAAATGCCAGCTTTTCTCCCTCAGTCATTTCTGACTGTGGAAAAATAATACAGGAATTATTCTGTTGCAGAACGCTGAAAAACCACAACAGGCCAGAATATTTTTGATACGTTGGATTCCTATTTGAAATCTCTGAGTTTGTGTTGTCAATCATGTGTAGATCTTTGCATACCTTACAGTGCTAATTTCATGTGGCAACCTACAGTACATTTACAAGGATTTGATGACCCCCCTACAACCATGGCTGAAAACTATTGTTTGATTCCCCTTTAATGGGTTAGTAGCAGTGCAGAGAATGGATTTGATTAATCCAGACTCCTAAGTCCCTGTACTATCAAAAAAAATTTTTTTTTTCTTAATTGGGTTTCTGCCTGCAATCAGTAGGCATTATAGGTTAGAGAGAGGTTTTGGATGTATTGGGGATAAATGCTTCTTGTATTACCTTTAGTAGAGACCCTGATTCTGCAAGCCTTAATTGCTTAGGCAAGCCCACAGAAATCAGTAGAATAGTTTATGTAAGCCAAGCTTGTGTAAACTACCTGTGTGACCAAGATTTATAAAACTGTGGTCCTTAAATCAGTCCCTAAAACATTTCTGGATTTCCTCTTTATGTTAAATGTTTATAATGAACTAATTTATGTATCCTCCCCACGTTGGCTCATATTTGTAGTATTTATTCTATTTTGGGTTTATACAATAAAGACGGGGTGCATGGACTCCTGGTCCTAGCTGTGCATGCATCTCTGTGGGATCCAAACCTTTGGGATCACTGTAGCTGTGATCCTCAGGGCTCAAGAGTTTGAAACTTGGCATAGAGCACCTTGTGGCTGGGAGCCCTGTCAACAACACGTACAAATTAAAGCTTGATAGCTACTAGTTATATAGTTAGTATACATTTTTTAGGTCTAACTTTAAAGCTGTCTAAAGCTTTTAGTCATGCAATAGCTACTTTGCATGTTTAGCTGATGTTAAGGTGATTGCACAATTATGATTGCACAATTAACCAGTTAATATATAGCCAGGAATGTATATAGGGGGCCTCAGTTTAGGCAAACATAAGAGGCAGATGACAGAGACAAAGTCAATGTATTGAGTTTAAGAAACAAAGTCCTTTTTTCTTAAGAATAGCACTGTTTTCCGAAGAATCACAGCCTTGAGGGAAACGTTTTGCTGCAGAAATAAAAATAAAGGGTGTGGAGAAAAGCTAGTGCCCAGGAGGAAAATCACCTAATAAACATTCATTGTTTTTGTGTCCAAGTGTGAAGAAGAGCTATGCTGAGAGAAAGACGGTAAAAAACGAGAGATAATCCAATAGAAAGAGGGATACAGAAGACTTGTTGTAGTGATCTCTATTTCCATCCAGACATGAAACCAAAATTTTTGAAAGCACAATCACGTCACTCCATTAATGTTTGCAGCGTAATCTGTGCAAATGTAAGATAAGCAAACTATTTGATCCATTCTACCTTAGGAAGGAATAGAGTATATGCTGGGTTCCTCCTTGAAATCCAACATATACATAACACCTGGAAAAATTCTTTAAAATAATAATCAAGACTGAATATCTAAAAGAAAAACTATAATTGTTTATGATCAAAATTATAATAATTTATAAAAAAAAGTCTCTGATTATTTCATATGTTTTAGGGCTCCATCTTTTTTTAAACATTATGTAAATATTTCCAAGACTTACGAAACTCCAATCATAGAAATTAAAATCAGAGGTTATCTACATAGCTTGATTAGTCCCTAGCTATAAATCATTTAATTTGTATCAATTTGTAAAATCATCAGGGATGGAATTTAAATCATTCTAAGTCCATTAAAAATTCACTTGACTGACTTTGTTCTTAAAGCTATCAGTGCCATATGATTTTATAAGATTTTCTCAAAAACTTTTAAAATATATATTTATGATTATTATTGGTCTTGTATTTTTTCTTAAGAAAATTCTATATTTTAATATTTTAGTAGTGCTATTAGATGATGAATCACTTTCTTTAAAATCAAAGACATAATAGTTCAGGGAAAAAAAAGTTTAATTAATCCACTAGGGATAAGACCAGAAATTCATATAGAAATAACAGAAACGTAGTAATAAACACAGATGCTTTGATTATTTATGGCCCAGTCTCATTTTTAAAATACTTTCTTCCATACAGGATTGAAAAAAAAAAAAATTCTCAACACACAACGTCCAAAATCTAAATGTCAAACTATAATTAACAATTGCCATTGAAAACAAATGGGAAATTTAACAGTATGCTTTACATTGCCATTTATCATATGTACATTTACTGCCACATTAGAAAGGAACAATGAAAAAACATAGAAGCATCAAGTTTTTATAGTGGCATATGCAATGAGATGTAACAGTACACTGACCCAAATTTGCAGCTGACACCTTCCCATACAATCTCAAATGCAATATCACAATTATCAATATAATGCATCTCCACAGAATTCACAAAATCTAGACTTAAGATAGAATTTGTACCTAAGCTCACAGCCCTTGAGATAACCAGGTTTCACCCCACTTAGTAGTTTGAAGATTAAGGGCCTTGTTAGACCTTACACTGTAAACCAAATAAATATTAATTGGCTTAATGTTATTCAGCTTAGTGGGGCAGTCACACAGTAAGGCAAAACAACTTGCTCTGACTGTCCTTTATCTGCACAGCTGTGACTTGCCACTAAAGCCTTGCAAGCAGGGGCAGGACTAGGAGCAGGAACAGTGGGCACATCTATTCGAGACACTTACTGTGCATTAGCCTAATAACACTGCACAGTAGTGTGGTGGTTAAAAATGTGCTAATACCAAATGAACAAAGTTATTAGGCTAATGTGCAGTAAGCATCACAAAATAACCACACGCTGCACTACTGCACAGTAACTCTAATTACTTTGCATTCAGTTATTACTTCATTAAGGAAGTACTAAATTAAATGTGCAGTTAAAGTGAAGAACTGCTGCAGTACAGAAGAAAACCCCCCACAAATCGCACACCGCTGGTTATGACGTATCACCCCTCCCTTGAACCTGTACGGAAAATCCTCAAAAAATTGCAACCCTTACTAGACAGAGACCCTATTCTTAAAAAGATCTTCCCAGAACCACCCATCCTAGCCTTTAAACAAGCACCGAACCTCGCCAACCTCATCACCAGAAGCAAACTTCCTCAAGCCCAGAACACACCAAAAGGATCCAGACCGTGCCAGGACAAGAAATGCAAATCCTGCCAACACATCTCCACCACCCCCACAATTACTACACCCCACAACAGAGCCATCAGCATCCCAGGATCTTACAGCTGCACCTCCAGAAATGTAAAATACCTCATCCAATGCACCAAATGCCCTGATGGAAGATATGTAGGAGAGACCAAACAACAGCTGCGCACCAGAATGAATGCACACCGGAAATCCATCAAAGACAGAAATACCCAATTACCGGTGGGGGCACATTTCTCACAGGAGGGCCACTTTCTCTCCAATCTCTCAGTCCTGATCCTCAAGGGAAACTTACACAACACTTCCTAGAGACAAGCCTATGAGCTCCATTTCATCAACCTCCTGGATACTAGAGATCATAGACTAAACATAGACATTGGATTTTTGATACATTATAATCTGCCTGGCAACTGACTCCCCAGCCCAGCCCAGCCCAGCCCCTGGCTTGTTTACTTTTCATTCCATCCAGGAAGAGCACACACCAACTGCTGAAACTTCCGTAGCCTGATGAAGGGTTTTTAAACCCGAAAGCTTGCTTAATAAATATTCTCCAACTATTTGGGTTGGTCTAATAAAAGATATCAAATTCACCCAAGGAACCTTGTCTGCCAGTTAACTAGGGCACATTCATGAATGTGTAGATGTGCTGCTGCCCTCACCAGGAAGAGAGTAGGCCCACAATGGTGTCAGTTGCAATGAGTCCAGAAAGATGCAGGAAAGAAGCTGCTTCCCCCAGGCTCTGGTCTCATATAGCTGTGGCAGCTCCATGCTGAGAGCAGGGCTGCCAGGGCCCTTGCAGTCCTGGTCTCAGTGCATAGCCACTGTGTCACTTTCAATGAGACCAGATAGCTCCAGGGCTGGAGCTCTGGAGCTTGCTTACTTGCTCCGAGGTGCCCAATCCTTTTGTCTCTGGAGTTTAAGTGGCATCCACCACCCTACACCCAACTGGCCAGGCTGCCAGCCAGCTGGGCACCATCTGAGCTCTGAGGAGCCCAATCCTTTTTTTCTCCAGATCTCAGGCTGTGGCTATCCTCCCTGCTGCTGCCAGTGGGAACAGAGTGAGTTCAGATGGTGATTTTTGCACTGTCTGATATCCCTGGAGGATGAGGCACCTTGCCAAGCCCTGCTGCATTCCAGTATCACTACTCGTCCTGCATCAGGAGGGGTCACTGCATTCTGGGATACTGGAGGACTTCAACTTTGGCAGAATAGCTATGGATATGCATATGGTACCTAGAGCACTGTACAGACATTCATTTAATATATTATAAGATCGGAGAAATCAAAATAAATAGTGTAAAATAATGTGTTTCTTGCACTAAGTTCATATTGAATCAAGCTCTCAAATATAATTTTAAAGTGAGAAATCAAAGTTTTAGTAAAATAACTATACTAAGAGGATATTTATTGGAAAGAGCCTAGAGGTTATGCTGAATTTGTGAAGGCTATTTATACCACTGTCAATTTCTCTTAGCAATATAGCTAACTGATTTATCGCTGCTATGTCAGCATTCATCTACTTCTAGTTTCTCTAACACAGTCAGGAAAGACATACAAGGCTGAGTGGATCTTTATGACAAAAGTCAGAGTACATATATTCTGCAGTATCAATGATTAATGCTCCCAGATTCACATTCACAGCACCATCCTACATCTGCAAAAATTCAAAATATATTAAAATGAATAGGGTCTTTGGCAGGTTATCCAGGAAAGATGCTTTGCATTTATAAACTAGTAAATTGCCATAGACCCATATTCTGGTGCTCCTATTCCATTTGGCCTACAGGGAATGTACGTATTTTTAATGTGAAATTCCCTGAATTAAATATTTCTCTACTGTGCAGGAGATTAAAAAAAAAGAAAAAGAAAAAATAGAGACAGAAAAAAAAAATGTTCATTTCAATCAGACCAAATAGCGACTCTGTTAATTCTAGATTGCTTCAGGTTTAATAATGTGTTCCATGATTTTATTCAAAATTGTTCCAGTATAGAGCAGTGAGAAAACTAAAATTCTGATGCACAAAAACATTCAAGGTTTTAAAATTTTGCTTCTGCATAAGAACAGAAACGAGAACACTTTAATACTTTCCATGAAGGGAGCACAAAAACAGATGAGCTAATACTTTGGTAGTTATGGCATTCACCCGGGTTGTGGGCAACTCAAGTTCAGGTCCTTTGTTTTTCCTGGTTCTGAGTAGGGGCTTCAATTTGGATTTCTCATATGTCTGGTGAGGGTACCAATTGCAAAGGTAGGAAGTCAGGTTTGGACTTCCTTTGGCCATTTGGATCTTTCATTATTTTGTATAAAGTAAAACAGTTCCAATAAGGGAGCTCTAGAGAAAATGACTGAGGAACTTATTCCTGAGACTCCTAGTTTTCCATATTGTACAGGTATTGCTATAACTACCAGACTATTGGCTATTTCTACAATTTTTGTTTTTCTGAGAAACTGTAATGAGCTGAAGCCCAGTTGGGGCTAATCCGGTGCCAAACCCAGGGAATCAGGCTGAATCTTCCCCCACGAAGAGAACCCCACTCACAATGGCCAATGTAAGATGAGACCAGACAGCAGCAAGCTGACTTGTACATTTGGCCTGCTTCTAACTCTTAAACTTGACTATGTGCTCTGAGCATCTAGCTTGTGACTACATTCTCTGAACCTGTGACATGGACCTCTCAGTCTAGATTAACTGGTTGCTCTGACCACAATCTCATCTTGAACCTTGTCTTGACACACAGTTTTGGGCTTGGTTTCTATTCCAGTAAACTCCTGACCTAGAATAATCACCCTGGACTAATTGTGTATGCGATCATGACAAAAGTTTAATTGAAACCATATTTCTGCAAAAAGACCTCCATCATAATGAATCTGTGTTTCAGATGAAATATCATTTAACTGAAAAATTTCTGTCCAGAAATACCTTTTTTTTTTTTTTTGTCTTTGCCACAAATTAAGCCTCAAAGTAGAAATATTTCGTGGGATTTTGGAATACCATGCATAGATTTTCTTAATTAGGTTTACTTATATAGTGTGTATTATCTATTTGTAAGTAATGCTAGCCTGTCCTTAGATTTGGAAATGTAGTGTTTGATCTCTATTTGTAACTAATATTAAGCTGTGGTTAATTGTATCATTTTTATGTGTGTAGGAACAACAGTATTTAATATGAACTTACTTTTATATTTTTATAGTATGTCTGGGACGTGATAAAGGGCAATAAGTCAAGTGTTATTTTCCAGACAATAAGGTTTGCAACCGAGGGAGGAACAAAACCTAGCCAACTGAGAAAGTTAATCACTGGGTGCATGTACATGAGACCTTTACTGTGGAGTTGCCTAATTAGCTTTGCAGTAAATGTCTTGGCATCTACATGTGCAACCCTGTCAGGCTACAGGGAAGTAATAAACTCCACAGCAGGTTACATCCTGCTGCAGGGGTTTTTCATGTGCAGCAATGCACATATAGATGCTGACCAGGTGGGCTGGGGCATGAGGGTGCTTCAGTGCAGGAGGCTGCCTGCTGAATAGCCCAAAACTGGAGCACTCCTGTGCCCTATCTAGCCCTTCCACAGCACATTGAGCCAGGTGGAGGAACTTTGGGCTGGCAGGCTGACCTCCCTGGGTCCTCAGTCAGCTGGGGCTCCTCTAACATTATGCAACATGCTGTGGTCCCAGGTGCTTGTTTAAATGTGGTGCCCAGGAGCAATAAACTCTGGTGCAATATGCATTGGAGTGTATTGCTTTGTATTAATATGCATATGTCTATGTGCCCACTGAAAATTCACATCTGTAATGGTTATATTTAATAGCCAGCCTAATAGGCCCATATAGACATGAGCCAAGGCACATGAAACTATGCTCATCCCAGACAATAAGGTTTTACATTTTACAGGGAAGGAATGTTAGTTGAAGGAAAGTCCAAGCAAAGTCTTCTTAGAAGGATTAATTTCTTTGATACGGAATTAGTGAACTTTATGCCATGAAGGGTGTAAATTTTCCCTAGTCAGGGAAAGGCACTTGACCTGGCAAACAGATCTATACTTGGGGAGAGAAGTATACACTCCCCAAGAATTAAATAGGAGAATCCAAGTGACCAGATAAGAGTACATATTCAACACATGCCTTGGGAAACAAATGTTGTCTAAGAATCCATGAAGCATGGATGACTTACTCCTCCAGGTGGGAAGTGGACAAGATCTGCTTTTCATTGTCATTTGTATGAATCACTATTTTCCTGGCAGAAATAAGAGATTAATAGTAATTGGAAAACAGAAGTGATTTTTGTTTTCTTAGCTTCAAGTAGCAGGAACAGTGTAAAAAAGAAACCAGATCAGGAAGATACGGATACCCCAGGGAAAAAGGATTTGTGAATGTAAGTTGTGGTGAATATGTTTGAGCACTTTGATCATGGCAGGATTGCTGCTTTGTAACTGTGTACTTCATTAAGCCTTTTAGCACATACATGATAGAGACACAAGTCCTACAGTCTTGTTCTGGATTAGTCAGGATCAATTAATTCATTGTTTTGTCTTTTCTATTCCTTCTGGAAGCTCATGGTCTGAAGATCACTATTAAAAAAGTCCTAAACTGGTGATTCATCCCAGAGTCACTTAATATTTCTGCTTTACATATGTGGCTCTTCTGCTTATACCAAGACACAGAATCTCATTTTTTTAAGATAGTCAAGTTAATTTTTCTCAACAATTGTGCATGTTTTACATAGACAATAATTTCCATTCTGGTTTACTATATTCTCGGGTTTAACATTATCATCTACTAATAAACATTTTCAAGTATCTAGTGCTGAAAAGCTACTTCTCAAATTGCTTCTAGCTGAATTCTTAGCAGCTAATTCCTGTATACTTTGTATTACTCAGGAGAGGGTTCTTTTTTATTTAATTTTGTGAGCTGTGAATCATGAGCAACTCTTTTCTTTTTGTAAGAAATTATTAAAAATGTGTTTGCATTTAGTATCAGTGATTAAGCTCTGATATAACAAAGCACATTTGTCTTTAAGCACATGCCATGGATTCTGTGGGAGTATTCACATCTTTGTGCAGGATGAGAGTATCAGGAGCAGATTTTTTAAAATAATTTGGGTTGCTAATGGAGCCTAAAGAGACATCTTCTGGCATTTAGGTGCGTGGCTGCAGGAGTAGAATGTACTAACATGATTTAGGAGCCCAGTTAGGATTGTGTTACAAGTTACCTTTAAACCATTCTAAATCTGTATAATGTTAGGCAGTTTTAAAGTCAGAACAGTTTCAGAGTATTTGCAGATTAATGCTTAATGCTGTTTATGACCTGTGCAACTGTGACTTGCTACTAGGGAGCCTGGTGATCAACCAGGAAATCTGGTTTTCTCTGATGAAAAAAAACAAACCCAATTTTCAGATTTAAAAAAGTAGCCCCAACCCACATTTTCCATGATTAAAATGAAACAACACTAATATATAGATTAAGGCTGTGTGAAATTTCACTGGATGTTTTGTTTTGATGTTGTTTTGACTCGTTTCAAGCTCAAAACAGTGAAATAGAAATGAAACAAAGGGCTTCTTAACAGCCTCACAACAAAATGAGGGCAGTTTAAATGTTTTGAAAGTTTCTAAATGTTTTGAGTTTTGAAGTTGAAGCTGGGCTTGCCTGCAGGAAACAGAAAGTAAGGAGAGAGAGGGGGAAGAGGGGAGAAGAGAGGGGAAGGACTGCTCTCATATTGACTGTGTAGGTGGCCACTGACTGTGATCCTTCCCTGAGGTCCCTTCCAATCCCAGTCCTCTGGGGGAGGGATGGAAAAACAGCATAAAAGGCAGCATTGTTTGACCTGCCCTGCTTTCTGCCTTGGAGTCTGACAGTTACTGAGCTATCTTCCAGCAGCTCAGGAGCGTTAGACAACAAAGGCTACTGCTACCATTGATTTGATTTCCTACTTGCTAGCCTAGCAGGTGGGATTCCACAATACATTTGCTTTCTTTCTAGATCCTTTTATTTTATTATTATATTAATTGATTTATTCTTATTTCATAATTATATTGGATATTACACTATAGAATTTAAATAGGAATGCAGATACATATATTTTTATTTCTATACATTTATATCTTGTGGCATATCACACTGTAGAATTCATTTAGGAATGCAGATAAATTTATATATTTTTATAAAAGCAAGACACTATGAAACACACCATGAAGTGTGCTGGAAAGGCAGCTGGCAAGCCTTCAGGAAGAAGCAGAAGAAGGGGTAGAAGGAGAGGTGTAAGTTCCACTCCCACCCAGCCCCCCCACCCCAAATTGAGACACAGCCTCTTTCCTACAACTAGCAGGGATGAAGCTTCCAGAAACAGCGAGAGGGGAGCAGTACCACTGCCTGTGCCTGAGACTGCATCCCCTCCAAGAGCACCAGCCATAATCCTGACCCCACCACCGTGACAACAAGGAGCAGGACCGGCACCAGCATGACAGGCTTTTCTACCCCTATGTCATTCCCCATGCTGACCCTTTCAGTGCCAGAGGAAGAGCTGGAGCTGGATCTGGATCTGAGTGCCATAGCAAGAGAAATTCTGGAGAAGGAGGGGGAATCAGCTTTGTTTGTGCTCCACACCCCTCAAGTTTCCCCTACAGCTAGGTCTCCTTCCCCAGAGGGCACTTCAGAGGAGGCTAAGGTAGAGGTGGCAGAGGCAAGCAGCTCAGCTGAGTCCACTCCTCCTATTGTTGTGCCTCTGCCTGCTGAGGAGGGGGAAACTGCAGAATCCACACATGCACCCGCACCCCAGAAGCAAGCAGGTAGTGTGGTCTGGGGTCATTTTGAGTTGGCATATGATCCCACATGTGCTATCTGTCTGCACTGCCGAGCAAAAACCAGCTGGAGCAAGGGAACAAAACACATGAGCACCACAGGGACGCTGATGCATCTCTGAAGGCACCATCCCCTTGCCCTTGCATCTCCTGAGCCTGGCACCTGTGGGAGCATATCCAAATGGAAGTTCCCCTCTTTCCAAAGCCCCCATCCCCCCAAGGCAGAGGCAGGGCACCCTGGAACAGTGGGGGAAAGGTGGAGAGAGAGGGGACATGTTGCAAGAGTGAACAAGATCATCCAGAGCATTGCTGCTCACCTAGAGCATGCTTGCTGTTGATGGCCAGCCCTTCTCCTTAGTTGAGCGGCCAGGGTTAAGGCAGGTCATGTTGCTCATGTCCCCATCATACCAGGTGCCCACACATACCACCTTCAGCTATATGAGGCAGGTAGTACTTGAGAAAGGAGCTGTGCAAGACAGGTCCGCAGGTGGCCTTCCACTTCACCTTGGACATCTGGAGCAGCTGGAGTGTAGATCACGCCTACCTGTCCCTCATAGGACACTGGTGTGACCAGTCATGCTTTTGGTGGACTCTCCTTCAAGCCAAGGTGATGGATGAGTCCCATATGGCAACAGAGATCATGGGAGCCATGAACCACTTGGTGTGGGGGTAGCTTGTTGGGTACGGCAAGCTCACTTGTGGGTTCATGATCACTGACAATGAGGATAATAAGGTCAAGGTGGTCCATGATGCCAACTTTGTTGGCATTCGCTGTGTTGCACACAAGTTCCACCTCATTGTCAAGGAGGAGGGGGACAGGGCTGGTGGTGATGGTGCCAGCACCACCAGCAAGCTCATTTCCAAATGCAGGAACGTAGCAGGCTACTTCCACCAGAGCATCAAGCGGGGGGGAGGGGAGGGGGGCAAAATGCTTTGGGACATCTTGCAGCACAAACTCATGCAGGATGTGGAGACTTAGCAGTCCGCAAGCCCTTCCTTGAGGCCAATGAGTCCCTCAGCACTGGCAATACCCTCCTTAGCCAGGTGATCCCTGTAGTGAGGGAAGTTCAGAGCCAAATGGAGAGCTTCCAGGGGATCAATGTTCCTGGCTGGGGCAAGCCACTGTTACCAGACATGCAGGCACTGGTGAGGCAGCTGAAGGTAGGCATCAGGAAATGGTTTGATCCCTTGTAGTCCAGTATGGTCCATGTGTGACCTGAGGGTGAAGGCCAGTATAAGCAGCAGCCAAACCCTGAATCAATGAATGGAGGTGCTGGTGAAGCAAGTCAGGGAGGCAGAATGGTGGAGGTGGGGGTGGAAGTGGAAGAGGAGGATCCACAGTCCCATGCTAGCACATCATCCACCATCCAATCTCCTCCACCACAGGTGCTGCCAATGTGGGCCAAGGACATGGCTTCCATGTTGGAGTCCAGAGGCACCAGACCCCACCATCAGGCAGATAGAATTCAGGCCTTGGTGGCTGCCTATCTCACCAGGGACATGGAGCCACTGCTGTGTGATGCCTTGACCTACTGGATAAGCCACAGCCAGATGTGGCCAGATCTGGCCACAGGTGCCCAGGAACATTTATCCTGTCCACCAAAAAGTATTCTGAGTGAGAAGGTGTTCAGCATTGCTGGGGATGTATTGACATCCCACCACACCTGTTTGGATCCTGGTTTGGTGGAGCACCTAGTGTTCCTCAAGGTGAATTTCCCAGTGCTGGAGTTCCCCAAGTTCCAGGTGCAGACAGAGTAAATGCCACCCTCCTCACTCAGTCCTCACTTATTTCCTTTTTTCATTTAAAAAAAAAAAACATTTAATTCCCCACTCAGAGCTGAAGGGGGCACTCACTGCATCACCAGCCAGCAAGGGAAGGATATGTCCCTGCTGAGCTTCTGTGCCAGGATGAACTTGGAGGTATGGGCTATGGGGAAGGAGGAGGCCCCTGGTCCTGGGCATGACCACTAAAACTACACTCTGCCAGGGTGAGGAAGGCCTGTGGGACTCCAGGAAATGCCAGAACCAAGAACCCCCTGGTGAAAGATGGGTAGGAGGAGCCATCTCCTCCAGCCACCACACGCACATAAAATCCTGGCTGGGGAAAGCCCAAACCTGTCACATCTTTGATAGGCCTGAGGTTTGCTGGTTTTAGTGGAGCTGTGAAGCTCCAGGTGAGCTCAGCTTAGCTGCCTGGGATGCAAGCTTTCAGGTTGAATAATCCTTTGTCAGGCTGAGGAAACACCTACGGTTGGTGTGTGTGCTGTTTCTGGATGGAAGGAATAGTAAAGAAGCCAGAGGCTGGCTTGCAATGCAAGCAAGAAAGCCAGTCAATGAAAATGGAAATGGAGGCATCAGGGCGTGAGGGAGACACTGGGGTGGGGAGGAAGGGAGATGTAGCCATGCAAGTAAAAGTGGAGAAGTACCTGGGGAGCCAGATGTCTGGCAGTTTGCAGTGTGTCAGAATTCCAATGTCTATATTGAGTCCATGAATTTCTGTACCTAGGAGGTTGATGAAGCGTAGTTCATAGGCTCGTCTGTGAAAAGTGGTTTGTAAATTCCCTTTGAGGAGCAGGCAGGCCTGAGAGACTGGAGACAGGTGGTGTTCTGTTGTTTTTGATAGATTTTCAGTGCGTGCTCATTCGTGGGCACAGTTGTTGCTTGGTGTTTCCATATATTTTCCATCAGGACCCTTTGGTACCCTGATTGTATTGTGTTGTATTGTGAAGGTATCTCCACACTGGAGATATTGTTGGCAGGTTTTGTGCGTCTTGTCATGGCATGGCCTGGATCCATTCTGTGTGTTTTGGGCTGCAGGAAGTTGGCTTCTGGTGATAAGATTAGCAAGGTTCAGTGCTTGTTTGAATTTATAAACCACTTTTCACAGACAAGCCTTTTTTTTTCCTGAAATGACAACAGGAAAGTGAACATTTTGCATTCAAGTGGAACATAATCTTTATTTTTGTCACATTTTAATGATAAAATCTAATAAAAAATCACTGACAAGCCCAATAACTTTCAGACACAGTTTATTACTTGAAATTATAACTTTATAATCTATTTTTGAGTCTGAATTGGACACTGTAAACTATGATAAAATTCAATGATTAGCCCAAGGCTTTTCTTCAAATTTAATTTAACAGGTATGGTACTCTTTTTTTCTTTGTTCCTATCAGGCATATTATATAACTGCCAAGCAACATCATGCAAAACCATCTGATGTGAGAAAAACCTGTAAAAGAAACCTAGTCCAGAAACAGTTAGAATTAGGAGGTTTCTTATGTTTCACAAGTGGATAAAGAATGTGGATTACATCCATCACACCTTACCCAGAATTCTTTTTTCCTTCTTCAATCATTTATTTCAAAGTGGGGAAAAAAGAGGTTCCTAGATTCTCTGAAAACCAATATTGGAGGAGTTGGTGGTGTTTCCCTTTGAATATGAGAGGTCAGTAGTTAAAGCACTTACACAAGATGTAGGTGACCAGGGTTCTAGTCTGTCTTCAATTTGGGAAATTCAAACCTGCAGCTCTCACCTCTCAGAAAAATGTTTTAATGCACTCTGTTCTAATTTGTTGTAGGGTGGTGTCAACACTACAGCCTTCCTGTTGAAGCTGTACTACTATGAAATAATAACAAAAAGACTAGTTTATCAAGGAAAAATAAGCATGAGTGATTAAGCCCTTTTTTTTGGCAGGAGTAAAGTGGTGTCTGGTCCCCACTCTAAGAAATGCTTGTGAATTCTATCACCATAGCCTAGGTGATAATATTGGCTATTAGATAAAAAGAAGCCACATTTATCTCCTTATCCTCCAGCTATGTTTTTCTAAATTAGAGCGGTCAGGGCCACTGTGTTTTATATGAAACTTAATCTGCTTTAGAGCACCTTAATGTAATACCTCATTTGACCTCGGATACTTTTTCATGTGATCGGCCATTTTAAAAGCACTCTGTAGCCATGCACATGTGTTACGTCATGGCTGTAGAATATTTTCAGAGGCCTGATCACAAGCAAAATGTCACTTGTATATGCACCCTTAGGTACCTAAAAAATGAAGTGAGATTAAAAAAAAAAAATTGATCTTGGTGTTAGGTGAAAAACAATTTAGTTCACCTCTAACTCTGAAATTCCATTTAGATGCCTGAGGTCCAGATCCTCAAAGAATCCTAACTCCCACTGAAATCAATAGCCTACAGTGGAGTTAGATAAAGAAATATTTTTTTAAACATGACTATTCATCTTTTTATGGATATGGGGACTAACTTTCATTCCTAAAATTGAGGATGATATCACTTGCCTATCTTCCTATGCAAGAGAGAGTCAGTTAAACATCATGATAATGGTGTCACTACATCTCAATCTACATTTCATATACTATATGATGTTATGAGCTTTACTAGCCATTGTATGCATCCCCACTAGATTTAAAAATGCATTTTTTTAATTAAAAGAAGCTAAAGATACATCTAGAATTCAGAATGTGTATTGTAGACATATATATATAGAGATATGAAAGTGACATGTTATACCCCTAAGCACAAAAGCCCAGTGAGATAGTTTATAAATGGGACATACCATTCCTACCTTTATCAAGCTTAGAACAGAGACTGCTTAACTTTATCCAGATAGAATCTATAATACTTTTTTTGAGAAATAGAGTTGGAAGACAAGGCAGTCATAATAATAGGAAAAATCATAAGAAGGTGACTTTGTGCTTTGTGTTTACAGTTACTTGAACAGAAAGGTTTAAGTTATCTCCTTCTGATATAGTAATTTCAATATGTTTTGTTCAAATATTTTTTTTTCTTATTTACTTGGAGGGGTCGGTGCAAATTGTAGGTTCATAGATTCATAGAAGTAGGGTCAGAAGGGACCTTGTAGATCATCAAGTCCAACCCCCTGCCCTGGGCAGGAGAGAAAACCAGGCTCAAATGACCCCAGCCAGGTAGACGTCAAGCCTCCTCTTAAAGACCCTCAGGGTAGGAGCCATCACCACTTCCCTTGGAAGTTGGTTCCAGATGCTACCCACCCTGACTGTGAAGTAGTGCCTTGGGATGCCTAGTCTAAACCTACTCTCTAACAGAAAGGAAAGTCCAGGCATCACTGTAAAGTCCAGGTATCACAAAAATCCCAGTGTATTGTGTTTCATTTGCCCCACTCATCATTTCCTAATTCAGGAAAAGATCCTAATTCCTTTCAGCCATGGACTATATGAGTGGTGTGGAGTCACCCTGTGCGTTTGGACCCTGCATGCTCATATCTAGCCCTGAATACTTGGATCTGGCCCCATGCTGTCTCAGCCCTTTGTGCCCTATCTAGTATGCAGGGCCATACTATCTGGCCCACCAGGCTCCCCAAGGGTCCAGAAATTTGGCAGCAGAGGCATATCAATTAACATTGCTGCTATTTCCCACCACCAAATTTTTAGATCCATCTGGAGCTAGCAGGTCCAAAGATATTTCTTCACAATTCAGATCTGGCCTGAAGGCTGGGAGTTGGATAGCTCTGTTCTAGTCTAGAAGTACACATTACAAAAAAATTCACCAGCTATCTATTTTACTGCTGCTTCTGAATACAAAGAACAAGTTTAAGATGGCATTTTCTGCCTCTAATAATCCTTTCTTTTTGCTCTTTCTGGTTTTTTATTAAGACTGATCAAATATTCAATGAGTTTAATTATCCCTGTGGTGAAAGCTGTATGCCAGTAAAAGAAAGTGAAGTCATTCAACCTAATAGCATTAAAAACCTAGTAAACCATCTTAGGGACTAGGTATTTCAGTACTTCTGAATTTAAATTTTTGTCTACTAAAAATCCAGGGAGTTAATTTCCATATAAGCCCAAATAATAATGAAAAACAAAGAAAGAGCATATAAAAATCTTCTTTAAAATCATTTAACATATTTTCTTGGTACTAATGAATTTTATGTAAAATAGAAACATATTGCATTAAGATTTTAATATTTCTTGGCCACATATTACAATGCAAGCCTTCCAAAAAGTGCAGGCAGAAAATATGGAACTTATAAATTTTAATTGCCATTATGGATGTTTTGAGATTCCAATGACACTTGTAAAGCAAAAGGACTACAAATGAGTATAGTGCAATAATAATAAAATGCAATGGAAAAGTATTATCTAGTTCACATGTTTTCCTCATTGATGGGTCAATCTACTGGTATCTCTCTGTGACTAAGAACTACTGAGGCTAAGAACAGATAATGCATTTGCACTAGGACAAATTGTGCCTGTGTTTGTCTCAGAACAGAAGCAGTGGTGGCCTTAGGGTTGTTGGGGCCTTGGGAAAGAGAGTTATTTGGGGCCCCTTAGGGGCTTAATTTTTATGACCTATAAGCAAGCCGGACATTTTTTATTTCAATTTCACTTTGTCCTATCCATGAAACTGCAATGAATGTATCTCAATACAATGTTGATAATACAAAGAATTTTATTGTAACATTGAGCTATATTCTAGGTTCATTCTAGGTTCAAAATTTTGGGCCCCCCAAAATGTGGGTTCCCAGGTGGTTACCCAGTTTTCCCTTGCCTAAGGCCACTGCTGATAGAAGGGCACTTTTACATGGTGATTTAATTAGAGTAGCTCCAGAGAGCTGCTCTAATTAAAGAGCTACAGCGTCTCATGTATCAGCATCACTGGTCTTAAAAATGGAGGTGGGGATGCTTGAACTAAAGCTCATTCAAGAAGCTTTACTTCAAGTGCCCCTACCACCATTTTGAAGCACAGGGACACTGATACATGAAATGCAAGAGGCTGCTGAAGTGTGATAATCACCACACTCCAGCAGACTTCATTAATCAAGTCTGCTTTGACATGCTATAATTACAGCGTGTCAAAGCAGCCTCCAGTCTTGTGTATAGGCACCCAGAAAGTTCCAGGATTACACACATCATCCGTCCAATGAGGGTTTGGTGAGTGGCTGCCACTTTTCTGCCACTGATTCACTGATGCAATCCTGGAATGCAATCACCATGGGAGATATTTGGACATCCTGATGTCCTGATACAAACTGTAAACACTTCTTATCCCAGAACCCTCTTTAAGGTTTGTCCCAGGACACTGGAAGCAGACATCTGAATAACTGCACTTTGTCCTGGGATAAAATGGTGTCTTCAGGGACATATGTGGTATCTGTTTATAGCCCAGTAGAAAAGACATGATCAAATATAACAGAAAAATATATTGTTTATTGCTCTATTCACCTACTGTGCCCCATTCCGATAATTTGTATTAGTGACCTTTTTGTTATTTTAATCTGGATCTTTAATCTACCACAAAATCTAGATCTGCATTAAGTTCATCCAAGTTTCCTTTCCCTTCTGCTTCCACCAGTACACTTTTATAATACTATTTAATCACTGAAATGTTTCTAGAGACCAAACAGTATTTTTATGCATGACTAAATGTCAGTTTATGGCCCTCAAATACCACTTTGTTTCTTGAAAAAAAATGTCATTATAAAATGGAGGAACAACCAACTACAATTACAGCTATTAATAACCCCTGAGATATATATTTAAAAGGAGACCATAAAGGGTATCTGAAATGTAATAAACTCAATGTCTGAATTTTGCAAATGTTCTCTAAATGTTTGAGATGCCAAACCCAAATAACCCTAAACTTCAGAGTTTATTGAAATCAATGACCCATGTTTTATAACTCGTCTCTTACTCACGAGAGGGCAAAAATAGAGCCTACAGATTCATTTTGTACTTTGAAAAAGCTCCATTTCTGAAACCTAGTGTTTTCTTTTTGATCAAAATGAGAAGTTTGCATGTGAAGTTTATCAGCTACAGCTAATGCTAACTCTCAGCAAGTCACAGTATGCACATTCTCCTTTCTAATAAGGCAACCTGTTCCATTTGATTCTACTAGTGTAAGCAAATATTGTTAACCTCCAGGGTATCTGCTGGATAAGCTATAGAAATACCAGCAGGGGCAATATGAAGAGAAGGAAAAATGCAGATTTTGTCTCCAGTGCTTACTGCTTCAGGGAATATGTAGACGCCTTTTGATGTTTAAAACTTAAAGTGCTGTGTTTATCAAACATGGAAAAAGAT
This sequence comes from Alligator mississippiensis, assembly GCF_030867095.1. Taxonomy (NCBI): domain Eukaryota; kingdom Metazoa; phylum Chordata; order Crocodylia; family Alligatoridae; genus Alligator; species Alligator mississippiensis. The sequence continues at coordinate 398,380,538 of NC_081824.1, forward strand.
ACCCATAAGAGAGTTGAGGCATCTGATTTTTTTATTTGAAGCTGTTCATCATAAACATGAAATATTAATGACTAATAAGAAGATTTACCTTCAGAAAATATATAAATATGATACCTGCCAGAGCCCTTGGGAAGCCTGAAAACATTATTATATTAACAAATGCTGTTATTCCCATCCAGTTCATGTAGGAGGTGGCATTTCAAACAACTAAAATCAAAGCACTTGTTTAAAGTTTAACTGAGTATAATTCAAAATTGTAAATCATATGGAAACTGCTGTGCACTGACATATGGCTTCATTAAAAATACCAAATTTAAAAACTGAGCACTGCATAATATTATAATTATGTGGTAAATATTATTTAGGCCAAGATCATTTCATGAAAAACCCAGGTTGACAGATATATTTGAATATATTTTGAACTAACTCTTACAATATACATAGAAAATGTAGGGGTGCAATACATTATTTGACAATTTCTTCATCCCAAAAATGAATCCACAAAGATTCATTTTAAAATCCTTTTCCATAATGGTGCTTACAGATTTCTCCCTATTAAACCTCCATATTAACAGACTGCCTATGGAAATAAATGTTTAATTTCTTTACCATTCTATAGCCAATGTTAATGTCAGATTGAAAACAGGGAACATGGAAGAAGAAAGGGGTAAATGATATTTTACTTCAGGTGCTTAAGTGGCATATGCATAAATCTATAACGATAGTGTTTTGGCATTCTGCACAGTTTGGGATTCAGCTTTCTCCTTGATGCTGTAATGAGCATGATCAGTCAGGCAGCTACACAGGAAAATAGTCCTGAAATTTTGACCAGGCAAAATGCCATGCCTGCCGAGTGTTAGATTTTGAAGAAGGGGGCTCCCACCTTTGAGCCCAAGAGCCTACTGGTTAGGGAATTTATTTGAGGAAAAGATCTAGTTTTTAGGTTCCTATCTATCTAGAGTGGGGTTGAATCTACAATTACTGCTTCCTGGACATCTCTCCAGCATTGTTCTCCAAGTTGGCCCACTTTATCTTTTATTAAGTATTCTTTGGTTACAATGGTAAAATAGCACTCGTAAAGTTACTGTCCCTTTGGGAACAGGGGCACTTGCTAGAACATAATGTCCCCTCTCTTCCTGGTCAGAATCCAAATTACTGAACAACGCATTCTCTGCCTTCTACTTTTCCTCTTAGTCCCCCGTAGATCCCTCCCCAGGCTACTCAATTTTGCATGGGCGTGGTTAATATCTCATCCGTAGTCGGTGATTACAAATCTGTGTAAGGTGGGGATTAGAACCTGTATCTCCTCCTTGCTGGTCAAATACCATAATCAGTAGTCTCTTTTGCTACAGCACTGTTGAAACATTGTGAAATGGGATGGCTTATGCTTTACATTTTCAATAGGTCTTAATTTTTAAGTGTGACTGACTTACCCATTCATAAATGTGTGGTGGTAGAAAGGGAACATAAGTTACTTGGTTCAGGGATGACTTCTTAGTTGATGTAATGTTGAATATATTAAGAATTTAGGTCTTATCCATCAGTGTTTGATCAAAACAATACTTTAGAGGAACAGAAAAATGTAAGAGAAATGCCACAATGTTTTTTCTATGCATCTACACATTGCCATACAGCGATGTTGCTATGGCACCATGCTTTATTACTTCCTTTTGGAATCTAACTGTGTGCCGAGCTCATGGCACTGTAACTGCCTCCACTGCACTGTGCTAGAGTACTTCCAGAAGGAGGTACTAAAGCACAGTGCAATACAGGTGGTTATTGTCCTGTGCACCCAACACACAATTAGATTTCACCATGGGGAGCACACCACCATGGCAACACAGCTGCTGATCACGTGTAGACCCACATAATCACTACATTGTCATAGCGCACTGTATGGCAATGTAGTGCATCGCTACTTTGCCATAAGGTGATGTGTAAATGTGCCTTATAACTACAAGGTGGAGGCATTATTTTAATATTTCAGAATTACATAGGTTTTAGATTTCTTGATGGAAAAAATAACGTCATGAATCATTGCAGCCTTTGTTTCTACAGGGGCAAGAGATCTAATAGTAATATGGTATAAGCTGGTACAAGAGCAGGGTCTGTGACAGGCTGCTTTAAATAGAATTTTTCTCCACTTTTGATAAACTACACTTCATTTTCTAGTAGGTTGTAGTATGTTACTATTTTTTTCTGTGCTTCCTACTAGGCCTGTGTGAAAAGGGAAGTATTCAATTCGGATTCAGATTCAGTCAATTCAGAGGACAGGAATTTGCTTCAGAGATTCAGATCACTGTCCGGAATCAATTCAGATGAATCAGGTACAGAAGATTTGGGGCTGATTTGGAGAGATTTGGTGATATGGATTGGCTGGGGAGAAGCAGGTACAACTGGCTGACTGCAGGCTCTCCCATGGTTCCTCCAGCTGTGCCTGCCTCTCCCCGGGTGGGGGGAGCCATGGGAGAAGCACCCATGGCTGCCCTGCCTGGCCCCATCCCCTGCCTAGTTCTGGCACTTAAAAAAAAAAGCCCCATATTCAGCAGCTGAAGGAGCAGTGACTGGAGCCTCTGGGTGCTCATGGCAGAGCCCCCCATGCAGTGCAGGGCAGTGGGGGGTAGGTGGGATTGCCCCTCCTTCTTGGCACCCACGTAGCCACTGCCCCATGGCACAGGTGCAGCGTGGCTTGGCAGGGTGCTGAGCACTGCGTGGGAGCTGGGGCTGCTAAGCTTGAGTGCTGCTAGGATCCAGCTGACTTGTGGAGCCTCCCCAGCTCCCAGACAGTGTGAAGTGCCCTGCTGAGCAGTGCTGCTCCTGTGTGATGTGACAGCTGCCAAGTGGGTGCCAGGTGGGGGAGGGGGGCGATCCCCACTGCCCCCCACTGCCCTGCACTATGTGTGTGGGGGGGCTCTTCCATGGGCACCCAAAGACCCCAATCACCACCCCTGCAGCCAGTAACTCTGGAGCTGTAAAAAAAGAAGAAAAAAAAGCCCCATGCTCACCAGCTGCAGGAGTGGTTGGGGCCTCTGGGCACTCATGGCAGAGCCCCACTATGCAGCACAGGGCAGTGCAGGGCAGCAGGGATTTCCCCCACTTGCCTGTCACCTGCATGGCAGCTGCCCCATGGCGTGGGTGCAGTGCAGCTCAGCAGGGTGCTGAGTGCTGCCTGGGAGCTGAGGCTACTGGGGATGAGTACTGCTCGGGTCTGGCTGACTGCTGGAGAGCTCTCAGACAGTGCACAACACCATGTCGAGCCCTGCTGCCCCCCACTTCCTCTTGCTGCATGGGAGGGCCCTGCTACTTGCCCTCAGAGGCCCCAATCACCACTGCCAGAGCGGGTGATTGCAAGGTTTGTTTGTTTTTTTTAAGTGCCGGGAGTCTGGGCTAGGTGGGGGTGGGACCAGGCAAGGCAGCCATGGGGGCTTTTCCCATGGCTCCTTCTGCTGTGCCTATTTCTGCCCCAGTCAGGGGAGCTGTGGGGGCTATGCCCTGCTGCTGCTTGCCCAGCCGGCGTGGCGGGGCGTGATGCAGGTACAGCTCGTTCCGGGCAGCAGCAGGGCATAGCCCACACTCCCAGCATTGCCACGCCCACATCAATGGTGGGAGCGAGGGCTCTACCCTGCCACCACTTGCCAGCATACACCACTTTGCTTTAGGTCCCATTTTCCCTTTTTAATGGAACACTAGCATCTGCCAATGGGTTTTATTCCCCTCTTTTTTTCCCTTTTATTTTGCATCTTGTAAAAACTTGGATGTGTATTTTTACCATAAGAAGAAAAAAAGCAGATGAAGTAGCATCTGAGATTTTTTTATTAGTAGTACTGTTATAAATCTGGTTGCAATTATGCAGTTTCTGATTGATACTTTTTCTAAACACTGCACTTATAATGGTGTTCATATACCACCCTTGAACACTTTGGGTACATTTCTATATTTTGTACTCTTTCAATAGATCTCCAGAAAAGAAGGCATTGCTCTAATAAAAATTAACAACAACATTATAAAGTAATCCATCATCTACCTTATGCAGTGCTAGGAAGTCCCATATTATCTTCTCTATCTAATTAAGGGATAGGTCAGGTATGGTTTGAGTGAGGGGCATGTAAAAACTGTATCCCCACTATGTGGTAATCTTCAAGTTAATCAGGCCTTTCTGGGGCAATGCAGTCCAAATACACAGCCTAGGCAGAAAATGCATGATTAGCAGATAGATTTATTGTATACGATATCAAATAACTGAATGAAAATCTAAAAATGTGTGCTCTTATTTATTGAATCAGTTATGCAAAAATTCATAAAGTGTAGAAAGTGAAAAAAAGGCAGCTATAATTAGCTGGCCTGAGTCACTTTACCACACGTTTCATGATCAGGGATCCTGGTTTTCTCTGATAAAAAAAAGCCCAATTTTCAGATTAAAAAAAAAAATCCACACTTTTCCGTGACTAAAGTGAAACATTGCTAATATAAAGATATAGTGGTGTTTCATTTTAATCACAGAAAAAAATGTGGATTTTGGGTTACTTTTAATCCAAAAATTGGGGATTCTTTTTTAAAAAGAAAACCAGGATCCCTGTTCATGACTATGATAGTTCTCCACAGCATGCATTAATTTTCAATGAAATATTGAAACCTCTCAAGATAACTGGGGAATCTGTCAGCCATTTTGCTTAGTAGAGAATTGGGAAGAACTGTTCCATAATTCTTTTGTCTCTGACAATCACTTTTTCCCCCCACTAGCCAGAAAATCTATGGAATATATTTTACCCCATTAAGTAAGTCCTACATACACTAGAAATGCACTAATGTGAATATGACCTGCTCCCAAAGCTATGAACCATTTACCTCTGCAAACATAGGTACTAAAAGGGGATTATTTTAACAAGGTAATAACATTGGTGTGGCATTTAAAGAGTGTAAAACTGTATATAAATACACTGTCACAAGTAAGCCAATGCATAGTGACCTTGACAACACATCTCCCATAAAGTGTTTAAAAATAGCTACTTCCCAGATTATTGGGAGATTAACCTTCTCACAACATTATTTTAAATTTTCCTTTCTCACCACTTCAAATCCCTTACCAAAGTAATATCTGTCATCACATGACATGACTACCACCTTTACAGATTTGAAAGACCTGGTTGCAAAAGGGCTATTTGGCACTAAAGCAGAATAACTGCAGATAGCACAAGATGCCAAAGGCACACTTAGCAATTGATATAAAACTTATCATAAGCAAAAATCACAAAGGAATATGGACAAAGGAAGTTCCTCACCCTTGCTGCACCTGAGGCAGAGAAGAAGACACTCATAATAAAAGAATCATCTAGGATATTCCTGATATATGCATCATCTTCACGAATGATGTGAATGAATGAACACTTCAATGCTTTTCCATGCACCATTTGAAGTTCACACCTAGTGGAGGCTTCACGTCTACTCCAGCATAGCAGCCATAGCTTTTCTATTACTGCAGAACCTTATCTGGCATTATATGGTTCATAAGAAAACTCAGAAAAATATTGCTTTGCCCTCTGCAGCAGGTGAGTACCCTCTGGTACTGGGTTGGAAGGATGATAGGGCCATTCCTGAAAACCTTGGAAGTGATAGAGACACTGGGGTAGCTTCTGAATACAATGTAGAATGTATTACATCTACACATACACAGATTCCCACCCTGCAGCTTCCCACTGTTAATGTGAAAGGTTGAAGTAACCATCTGTCAGTCAAATTTACAGGAAATTAGTAACACCCATATATGTCCTCCAGCTAATTAAAAAAAAAATCTGCCAGGGAAAAGGATCTGAGGACCCACACTGGCCAGCATGCTGTAACAGCAGGTTAACATATTAATTACCATTGCATTGATATTTTACAAATAGAGACAAAGCATGTCAATAACAGAAATATAAGAAAAGTACCAAACATATTTATTGTAGAGGACACAACAATAACCACTTGTTAAAAGCCATTCCTTAAACATAGGAGAAGTACTAGGGACAGCTGTTCAAGAAAGGGACCAGATTGCAATGCTGAGGGCTCCACTGCAAAGGGAAGGGCTCATAGGTAAACTGGTGGCATCATCTGAGAAGTGGGCAGAGGATATGGAGGATTGATGGGAAACTGCTTCACTAACAGCGGCAGAGTTCTGTCTTGCTTTCCAGAGGAATGCAGGAGATGTGTGGACTGTTGGATTCCCAAGTAAGAAGTGAGCACTCTGTGGAATAGATTGGGCAGAAGAAGGAGGAGGATAGCCCTTGATGACAATAGTGGATCTGCATACATGAGAGAGTCTTTGGGACATTGCCTCTAGGAACTTCCTATCAGCAGTATCCCCCATCCTATCTACAGGCAGCAGGCATCTACACAGGCACAGCATACCCCCATCCACACACAGACAGTGTTTTAGCATATGCCCCTGACTTCTTCCCCACCACAGAATTCTTTATCCTTGGTTACAAACAAATCCTCCTTAGCAACTGGTTCCCCAAAACAGCCCTGCAATAAACCAATTAACCACTTGTATATTACATGGCTGAACCTTGTTCTTCCTTCCAATTTATGGGGAAGTCTTTAAGCAGAGACCAGTGCTTCCTCAAGTTGAGGCCAAGTCCTTGGGGTCCCCTGGAATCAGGACCTCTTTCCAACATCCCCACCTGCCATGCATTGTTGTTCTTTAGTATTTGGTTCAATGGAAGAGAGCTTTGTTCTTCAGCAAGTGGTGTATTCACTGGTTGAGGCTCAAAGGATGTCCTTGCAGATACAGCCTCCTGCATCCCCTTTACAGCTATCCCACACTTCACAATATCTCTGGTCCATTGTCTCTAGTTCTGGGTCCTCACCTTCCCCTCAACCCTCACAGTACTACATGGATTTCGCCCATCTTGACCCTGTCCCTAGGTCTACTTGCGGTCCTTGTGTGGGACTCTCTCCATCTCTGACCTTTCTCCAGGCCCACTAACTCTTGAACTCCTCCCAGAACTGGCACCTCTTTATGCCAATTCTAAGTGTTCTGTCCATTTTTTGTCCCTCTCTACACTCCAGGTCAAGCCTTCTGGAAAAGCTTTCCCTTCCCTTTCACTGTTGGAACCCTTTACTACTGGAACCCTCATCTGCCTTTTCCCTGCTGGCTCTGCCTTATATATCCTTGCCGGGCCAGGGCCTCCCAAACTGAATAATACCTTTTAAGTTACCCTTCCCCCTTTTCAACAGGAGAGAAAGGGTGGGGAATTACGATGACCTCTGGGCCAAAACTTCCATTGTTTGAGGAAACCTTCCATGAGCAGATGTAATTTGTGTTGTCTCAGGAAGGGGCATTCAACTAACTGGGGAAGACTAAGGAATTCTGCAATGCCTCCTTTTAAGAAACCCAGCCCCAGAACCCAGGAACCCTTCTATGGATACCACTGCATGTTCCTCTACCACTGGGAGGTCAGGAGCCAGCAAGAAGTATTTAAAAAGTGGAAAGAGTAGCAACCTCCTCAATTCTTCATTGATGCCCCTTTTCTATAGTTTCTAACCTCTCCTTCACCCACTTTCTTAAGATGAGCTTTATCTTTTGTATGCTATTTTTTCCTATATTTAAAAGACTTATGTTGTTCTTTTCCCCATTAAATAAAGGAAATAAATCATAGTAAATATTGGTGTCTGCAACCTTTCACATTTCTGGTGCCACATAGCTCATCTGTAGTAAGGGTTTTGATATGGACTTCTATTCCAGTGTCCTAAGGAAGCTGAGGAAAAATAATCTAGATAAAATTAATGCATAATAGATTGGATAATCATAATGATAATAAACTTAAAATGGAACCAGAGGTTTTGGTTAGTTATTAGGAAGAAATGTCTAGCTAAGGCGTGGGGGGGAGGGGAAGGAAAGAGGAAGCAATTAAGCACTTGTTCTGAATACCTACATAAATTGTGGAATCTCCATTATTGGAAGTTTTTTAGAGAAGAGTAAACATTTCTTCAGCATGTGTCAGACAGGAACATTCTTGCCTTCAACTAGATCAGTATTAGGATCTCTTCCAGCCTTGTATTTCTATGACAAATTGTAAGGTACTTTTTTTAATTTTCCAAATATGACAACAACAAACATTTTCAAATTATATTCTTGGCTTAATCCATTTCCATGTGGAAAGTTAATAGATTTCCACACATGTAGCAGGAGAACTGAGACTTATCTTAGGGATTTTTTCTTTGTACTACTCTATTTTTTTTACTTTCATTAGTGACTATCAGAGATCCTGGTTTTCTCTGATTTAACAATAAATCCCCAAATTTGTTTAAAAAAAACAAAAACCTCAAATCCACATTTTCCTGTGATTTAACTGAAACACCACTAATATATATATATATATATATAAATATATATATATACAGACAGACAGAGACAGAGAGTGATATTTCATTTTAATCACAGAAAAATGTGGATTTGGAATTACTTCTTAAAACTGAAAATTGGGGATTTTTTCTTTTAAATCAGAAAAAAACCCGAATCCCTGATGACTATATATACTTGTGTCTGGGCTTCATTTTCTTTAAGTGCTATTTTATATATTCAGTTTATTTAGTTAAAGATCATCATTGAACTTCCTGTTGGCTACAGAAAACCCAATTTTAGTTATAAAGGGACACGATGTTGTATTACAAGATAGTAACATCAAATTGTTGTGGCATTTAACATGCTCTGAAAACTAGACAATGTAGAATATTTATAAAACATGTGCCAGGAATTGGAAGAAAAGAATGGCAAAGGTGATGATTTTACCAAAAGCAGTGCTCAGGCTATGAAAAACAAAACAAAGCATGTTTAAAGACTTTTTTTGTACATTGCATCCTCTTAGTGTTAAATAATAAGCTTGTACATATGCCCTATTGTATTATAATACATATTGACATGACATATGAGTCTCAGTGTCAATGCATTTTACTTGTAAATATTTTAATAAACACCATCTACCTTCTTAATTATCTTGCTGTAATTTACTTTGATTTGACAATAGAATTGACTGATTCTCCCCAGTATTTCACAGTATGTAAATAAAGCAATTATCACCTCAACCAAGCACCATTTCTTTTTCATTGTGGGACTCAAGTGTAAAAGGGGAAAAATAATAGAAACTCAATGATTTTTAATGGTTAACCGTTTATGTGATGTGACATCTTTTAAATTAATAAACCAAAAAGTGTTGTTTTTGTTTTTATGGAGAGCATGTCACTGTGAGAAAAGCTACTTCCTATATCAAACTGTGTACCTCTGTCACAGTGCTGAGGGCATTTTGAATGTTCTCTGTCAGTGCTGCATAACCAAAGGGGAAAACATTACAAAAGGGTGCATCCTTATGGTCACCTGTTTCATCAGTCTATTTATGAGTACAAGGACAAAGGCTGGTTTTCAATCTGCTAGTGAGTTTAGTGTTTAATAGGTTCTGTCAGATTGCTGATTTTCACTAGGGTAATTCAGCCCAACTTGACAAATAGCCTTGGGGTAGTAGTAGAATGAAAATTGTAACCAAAGTTTTAATAACTCCAAATAGCAACCTTGCAAATATGGAAAGGTAGAAGGCAGGGTAGATTTGCACCTTATATATACATTCTAACCAAAGTAGATAATTAGATTTATATACAGGCAGTCCTCGTCTTACAACGTTTTGAGTTGCAATGTTTTGCACTTACAAAGTTTATAAATTGACACACTGTTTCAACTTTCTGACATCAATTTCAACTTTACAACACTTGATCTGATGCAATGCTATGAAAGCGAACAAGTTTGCTGTGTCACCCATCTCCCTGGAGAAAATCTGTTCAAATTTCCTTGGACACTTTCTTTTAGAAAGCAGACAAGACTTCAGAAAAACCTGCAGCCAAGACTCGTGAGAAGACTCTAGCCAAGAACCCTTCAAAAAGTCCAGCAAAGCCACATGAAAGAAGCCCTTCCAAATCAATATGATTGCTATTTACAATAATACATGTCAATACATTAATGTAGCTATATTGGGGGATATAGCATTAATGTAGCTATATTACTCATCTATAATTGATTGAGTACAAAATTCTGAGTTAGTTTTGGTGAAAATAAGGTATTGGGCCTTGGTTCAGGAATCAATCCCCCATTTATAACATTGTTTCCTATGGGAAAATTGGCTCTGAGTTACAATATTTCGACTTATGACACAATTGGTTCGTGAAAACTGTCTTAAGTCTGAGGACTGCTTGTATATAAATATAATAAATAGGGACCTACCTAAATTGCAGTGGAAGTTAATGGAACAAAGGCACTTTTAATCTTAATCTTTTGGCCATGCATTAGGGGTATGCAAAGCAGGCAGTATTTAATTCGGATTCAGATTTGGCCCAATTTGTGGGACAGTGATTCGATTCACTGATTCAGATCACTGTCCTGATTCAATTCAGCTGAATCTGAATCTGAAGATTAGATTCTGATTTGGAGAATCAGTGATTTGGCCATATATACAACTTTATATGTTTTTTCTACATACCTCGAGGTACCAGGTACAGCTCGTGAATGCTGAGATGGTAGGGATGATGGAGCATCCCATGGGAGCGTGGGGGGGAGGGGGGTGTCCACTTCTGGGTCCTCTGCTGAGCATGCAAAGAACCATCCTGTAACAAGGGGCCTTCTCAGTGCCAATTTAACCATGGCCTGCACACCTGTTTCTAGGCTAACTGCCCATGTTCTCACCCACCTGTTTCTGGGCTAACTGCCCATGTTCTCGCCCACCACCCCTTGTAGGAATTAATTAATAGATGTTATTCAAGTGGGAGGCTGCCCATTTCCTACCCCGATGCCAGGGAGCACTATCTATGGCTCCGTTCCTCCCCTACACTGCAGCCCAAGCCTCACAGATAGCATCTAGGTGTTATCATAATCACTGGCCCCACTCTGGGCCCCAGAATCCTCCTAATTGAACCCTGCCTGGATTCCTCTCCTCAGGCAGTCTCATCTGCCTTCATACTAGGCAGCATAGTTCCCTGAACCGCTTCCCCTTTGGGTGTGGTCCCCATCAGGATCTTTGGCTCACTAGCCCTGGCCCACCTCCAGGCCAGCTGGAACCCCAGGCCCGCAGCTCTTGGGCGTTCCTTGCGGTGGGCCCCTTGCCCTTGGACCCTTCCGGCCCTGGCCCCAGCATTGACCAGTCAGGGGAAATCCAGACTGGCATGAGTCAATGGCCTTTTCTCTCTCTCTGGGGGTCCACCCTCCAGGCCCCCCAAACAAGGGGTAACTCACCTGGTTCTGGGGGGTAGGGGTTAAGGTGCCCCAACCCACCTTTCACCGGGGTGATAACTGGCCTGGCATTTCCTGGGGGCTCCCGCACCACTGAGAACCCCACCAGGCCACCCACTCCCAGCAGGGCACAGTTTTAGGTCATGCCCAGGACCAGGAGCCTCCTTACCATCCCCTAAAGCTCCTCCATTACCTCCAGATGATAACAGCAGCCCTCCAGCCAGGCAATGTTGTTGCCTAGCCTCCAGCAGCAGAACTGTCCTGTTTATATGGGCAGCCCCAGACTAAAAAAGGCTGCCCTCATCAGGCATCTGGCAGCTGCCAGCTCCAGGCCCTTAAAGTGGCAGGCACAAACAGTGCCCTGCCACCCCCCCATGACCCCCTGGCTCAGCAGCTGGCCACAGGGGTACTCTGAGTACTGCCCCAGACCCAGGATAGCACCACTTGCTAAGCCAGGGGACAGGGGGTGTTCCCCCATGTGCTCCACAGTAGACTTGGAAGGGGACTGGAAGTACTTCTGGTTTACTTCTGGGTCTGCCACCGAGCATGTGGGGAACTCCCTGCACTCCCATGGGATGCTCCATCCACCTCACCATCTCAACGTTCATGAGCCGTGCCTGGTACCTCAAGATATGTAGAAAAAAACATAAAGCTGTGTCTATGGATGAATCATCGAATCTCTCCAAATCTCTCCAAATTGATTTGGAGGGTTCCGATTTGATTTGGAGAGATTAAAGGGTATCCTGATTCTATTTGATTTGGCTGCCAAGCTTTGACCAAAGCTTTGCACAGCCCTACCATGCATAATTACATAACCAAGTTCTAAATGACTTACTGAACAGAAGCACTTCCACATGGTTGCCTGTTGATATTTACTGCACAGTAGCTCATTACTAATAAGCAATAGCATTGTGTCATGATTTGTGCCCCATGGTGCTACTGCAAAGTAATGAGCTACTGCTCAGTAAGTCTCTCATGTAGACATGGGCACTGATAACACAATTTATATTTTTATCAAGTTAAACAGAAACTAGAAGCTTTAGTGGTACGCTAAGGACTTAAGGCTCTAATATTCCACTTAAAATTGGAGCAAAATAAATACAAATGTATTGTACATTAATTTCCTGTTTCATATATTATATATAAAACCACAACAAATTAGACAAAAATAATTAAAATATGTTTTTCATTAGTCTTGCAGACCTTATAATTAAATGTACATCTCTTTCAGATTCATGAAAGAATAACAAACCTCCTTGTGCATCTTGATGGTACATCTAATGCTTCATTGAAAAATAGTTATACATCTTAGTGAATGTTTTTAGCAAGAGTTAAGAACAACCTGCAGGGCCATGGAATGGGAGATATATTACCAGAAACAGCTAACAGATAGCAGACGTGAAAAAGAAAATATATCTTGGTTTGCTGAACATCAAGACCATTTAAAAGGAGAGAGGGACATTAACAATGTGGAATAAAGAATTTAGAAGTAATCAGGTAGATTATAATGACCCACAAAGTTAATTGACTCTGTCAGAGCTACCTGAATAGAAATGCTGCTACTGCTGCTGCTGCTGCTGCCACTTCCAGGCAGTTGGTATTAAACTTTAGGTTAATCAAAGGGGAAGGAGGGGAGTGTAACTGAACCACTGAACCCCCAATGGATTCACCCCTGAAGCTTTCCACATTCCAGGTAACAGTCTAGACACTAAGCAATATAGTCAGTCTTTCCCTGGTCTATCTCTCCTTCTCTGTGTCTCTGTCTTTGGACCGATGAGTTACTATTCACACAAAGCGAGGCATCTTGAATAGGAAAGAATAAGAACTCTATTCTAAAACACTTGCTAACTGACCTGCCTAGTTTACTGACCTCCCAGTGGTTAGGTCATACATTTCCATCCTGGATCATACATTTTCCATCTCTGTTCCTATTATATCACCAGCACAGAACCAGCCAATATTATATTGTACTACAAAGCAGTCTACATCTCTCTTTAATTTTCTCTTTTGCTCCTTGGCACTTAACTTAAATATTTGATTAAGCTTTACTATTATTAAAACATTGTGGAAGTCAATGTTCATATTTTAAGCACCATCAATTCACTAAGACAAAAATAACCCCTCTTATTGCTATTAAGTGCTTCTGCATATTTATTCCCCCAGTTTTTTTTTCTTTTTCATTCCTCAGATAATTCACACCTTTGAAAAAAAAAATCCATTCCCACATCCATTATAAAAAAAGTAATACATTTCTCAAGTATGATTTATTGCAAATACTTTGTTCAAATCCACTGTTAAACATCAATTATAATCATTCCATTGTGGCACTCTGATGCCATGGTGTAATGGGGAACCCTGGCCCTGTTACATTTATAATGGGCATGTCTACATGTGCAATTAATGTGCCTGAATTTTCTATGAATTCATGCTCATTAAAGTGTTCCCAGGCACATCTGCACACGCACCCCCATGGGGAGCAAATTTAGCCAGATAGCAGCAGCCAGGGGGAGCTCCAGGCCAACCTGGGGGACAGCCCTGGGATGGTAGGGTGCACAAGGGTTTAGCCTCGAGCTCCAGAAGGCAGGAGGGAGCTGTCCTGCCTCAGCAGGCAGCTATGTCCCATCCAGGGGGAGATTGGGCTCACTCCCAGATGGGTGGAGAGTGAGCAGTCCTGGCTGGGTGGACAGCTGCCTCCCAGTCACATGGAGATTGGGACAGCTGTCCTGGCTGCTGGGCAGCTACCTCCCTGCAATTTTCTCCCAATCAGAGTTCACATGTTCAGGATGGTGCATTAATTAATGCAACATTTTTCTAGTACCTGTATATACAGATATTAGAAAACAGTGCATTATACTAATATATTGAGCAGCAATTGCTGCACTCATGTAGATGGTGATGCATTACCGTGCATTAGATTTGTGGGAGGAATACTGGGCCAAGTTGGAACAATCGTGATTCTTCCTGACCAATGTTGAGGAGCTCTTCCTGACTTAGGAGGTGCATGGGCCAACCACAGGTGATGCTCTGCTAGACTTGGTCCTGGCCTAAATAGACCACCTGGCGATTGACTTAAATATAGAGGGAAGTCTGGGTGACAGTGAGCATGAAACCATCATATTCACCATCGAACATAAGACAGACAAATCTGATACCAGGATTGAAGTCTTTGACTTAAAAAATGCAAATTTCAACAAGCTTAGGTCACTAGTAGGGGAAGTACTGTGAGCATGAAACCATCATATTCACTGTCGAACATAAGGCAGACAAATCTGATACCAGGATTGAAGTCTTTGACTTCAAAAATGCAAATTTCAACAAGCTTAGGTCACTAGTAGGGGAAGTACTGTGGGACCAGGGACCAAAGTTGAAACATGTGCATGAAGAGTAGTTGTTACTTAAGGACACGATCCTTGAAGCACAAAGGAAGGCTATTTGCATATGGAGAAAGGGTAACAGAAGGTCTGGGAAGCTCTCCTAGCTAAACAGGGAAATCATGGCCCACTTATGAAAGAAGGAAGAGGCTTATAAACAATGGAAGCTCGGGGTGGGCCCCAAGTAGGACTATTCCTTAACAGCCCACATACACAGAAAACAGATAAGAAAGGCTAAAGCGGTGATCAAATTTAGATTAACAACAGGGATGAAGGACAACAAGAAGTCCTTCTTTAGGTACATAGGGAACAGGAGGAAAACAAATAGGAGTGTAGGACCATTGCTTAACAATGCAGATCTGGTTACCATCACCCAGGAGAAAGCTGAACTCCTGAATGACTACTTCATCTCTGTCTTTCACCAAACCAAAGGGAAAACACTGCCAGATAGAGTACAGGATGAGCACGGTAGGAATAATAGCCTTCCTACTATTGCTGTAGAATTGGTGTATGACCAATTAAAAAATTAGACTTATAAAAGTCAGGGGGACTGAATGATCTTCATCTGAGAGTCCTGAAGGAGCTGGCTGAAGTCATTGTGGAACCCCTGGCAAAACTCTTCCACAACTCATGGCACTCTGGAGAAGTCCCTGACAACTGGAAAAGGGCCAATCTTGTGCCCATCCACAAGAAGGGCAGGAGGGAGGACCTAGATAACTATAGGCCAATCAGCTTAACTTCCATCCTAGGGAAAATCCTAGAAAATTTCATCAAGAAGTCTATCTTTGATAAGCTTGCAGAAGGTAAGATTCTGAATGACAGCCAGCATGGCTCCATCGCAGGCAGGTCTTGCCAAAGTCATCTCCTTCTATGACCAGGTAACTCACCACTTGGATGCGAGAGAGCATGTTGACATTGTATATCTAGACTTCCAAAAGACCATCTAGTATCCCACAATGTCCTCATAAGAAAATTAGAGGATTATGGGCTTAACTCCCAGACAGTTGGGTGGGTGAGAAACTGGTTGCAGGATGGGACACAGAGAGTTGTAGTGAACAGATTTGTGTCATTCTGGTGAGAAGTAGGCAGTGGTGCCCCACAGGGGTCAATACGCAGTCCAGTACTTTTCAGTATCTTTATTAATGATTTAGATGTGAGGGTGAAGAGCTCACTGGCCAAGTTTGCAGACAACACCAAGTTATGGGAAAGTGTGGTCATGCTTGAAGATAGGCTACAGATACAGGGGAACTTAGACAAACTAGCAAGTTGGGCAGATTGGAATCTGATGAAGTCCAATGTTGAGAAATGTAAAGTGCTCCATCTCAGGGCAAGCAACCCCCAACACACCCACAGGCTTGGAAGCACCAAAATAACTAGCACCATGAATTAAAGAGACCTGGGATAATAATAGACCACAGTATGTATATGAGCCGGCAGTGCAATGCTGTAGCTAGTAGGGCAAATAATATTCTGGTATTTCATAGATTTCATAGACATTAGGGCTGGAAGGGACCTCAGAAGATCGTCGAGTCCAGCCCCCCACCCGAAGGGCAGGAAGTCAGCTGGGGTCATAGGATCCCAGCAACATAAGCATCCAATTTACTCTTGAAGGTGTTCAATGTAGGTGCTTGAACCAACTCTGATGGCAGGCTATTCCAGACCTTGGGAACTGGGACAGTAAAGAAATTCTTCTTTATGTCCAGCCTGAAACAGTCTTGCAGTACTTTATAACCGCTCAACCTCATCATCCCTTGGGGCGCTCTGGTGAACAAACATTCCCCCAGATACTGATGGTCACCCCAATATGCTTATAGGTGGCCATTAAATCACCCCTGAGCCTGTCCTTTTTCATGCTAAAGAGCCTCATAGATCTCAGCCTGTCATTGTAAAATCTGTTTTCCTGACCTCTGATCATGCATGTGGCTCTTCTCTGGATTCTCAAGCTTCTCCACATCCTTTTTGAATTGTGGAGCCCAAAACTGGACTCAGTACTCCAGCTGCGGCCTCACCAAGGCTGAGTACAAAGGGAGAATGACACCCTGGGACTTGCTTGAGAAGCTTCTATGGATGCAAGCCAGAATTATGGTTGCTTTACTAGCCACAGCATTGCATTGCAGGCTCTTGTTCATCTTGTGGTGAACGATGACCCCAAGTCTCTTTCTTCCATAGTACTAGCCACGGTAGCACTGCCGAGCCTATAAGGATAATGCAGGTTTTTCCTCCCAAAGTGGAGAACCTTGCATTTTTTAGTGTTAAACACCATCAGGTTCTCGTCTGCCCATTTTCTGAGCCTGTCCAGGTCAGCTTGGATCACCCTCTTGTCTTCAGGTGTGAATGCTTTGCCCCAAAGTTTGGTGTCATCAGCAAACTTGGCCAGTCCGCTTCTGACTCCAATGTCCACATCATTAATGAAGATGTTGAACAATATGGGTCCAAGGACTGTCCCAGCTGCCTGTGGAGGGTTCGGGGATTGAAAGTATGGTTGGGGGTAGAAAGGTAAGAAAGATTTATTGACTTAACAAAAACACAACTACACATAGTAACAAGACAAACAATGACAGACAAAAGCAATTCATGTCATCAACTTATCGGCAGTCCCCTCTGGTGCCTGATACACAGCAAGCTTCTCTTTCCACAAAGTTCAGAAAAGTCAGGCGTCCCCGATCAGCGCTGTCTGAGAGGTACCAGGAAGGACCCTGGAATGCAGTTCTTGGGCTCCTCGAGGTCCATGGGCCCACTGATCCAGGCAATAGCTAACTAATCCTTTTCACAGAGCTGTATCTTCCTTCTGAATGGTTTCCAGATATTTCAGTTAATTTATACCTTTTGAATGGTTCTGATAACGTACAACCACTCAGATTCTTTTTACTTCAACTGTCCTTAGACTGACCAATAGCAGTACAAGCCTTGCATTCCTTTGATAAGGTAATTTTAACCATGCCACAGGACCTTACTACTTCAAGGCTTTGCTAAATTTACTAGGCCTTATTTTATATAGGCCTCACTACATCTTAAACTTTAATTAGGCTTTTAGCAACAACATATAGCTTAATATCTAAACAAATGCAGAAAAAAAAAACACTTGGTCTAATCTTCATAGAGCCT
The DNA here is from genome assembly GCF_030867095.1 of Alligator mississippiensis. Classification (NCBI taxonomy): domain Eukaryota; kingdom Metazoa; phylum Chordata; order Crocodylia; family Alligatoridae; genus Alligator; species Alligator mississippiensis. The sequence goes on from NC_081824.1 coordinate 398,398,262, forward strand.
TCAGCAAGCACCTGTATCACAAAGACATAATTTCAGCTGTCACAAGGGACAGAGCCTTGGGGGACCCCACTGGTCACAGGGCACCATGACGATTGACTTCCGTCAATTACCACCCTCTGGGTCCGACCACGGAGCCAATTTTTCCAGCCAGCGGATTGTGGTGGACCCAAGGCCACAACTGGCCAGTTTCACCAAGAGGTGATCATGGGATACCAGATCAAATGCTTTTTTGAAGTCAAGATATATGACATCAATCTCTTCTCCCTTGTCCAGGTGATAGGTCACCTGATCATAAAAGGAAATGAAATTGGTCAAGCAAGACCTACCCGCTACAAACCCATGCTGGCTATCCCTCAGGATGTTGGCGTTGGCCAGTCCATTAAGGATGGCCTCTTTAATAAACTTTTCTAAGATCTTCCCCGGGATAGAAGTCAGGCCGATGGGTCTATAGTTTACCAGATCCACTTTCCTCCCTTTCTTGAAGATAGGCACCACATTGGACTTCTTCCAGTCTTTGGGAACTACACCAGAGTGGCAGGAGTTCTCAAAGGTCTGTGCCAGAGGCTGGGCTATGATGCTTGCCAGCTCCTTGAGTACCCTGGGGTGTAGATTGTCAGGGCCAGCTGACTTGAAGGTATCCAGCCTCTCAAGGTTTTCCTTTATGAGGCCCTCATTGATGAAGGGCAAGGGATCTCCCTCACCCAGACCTCCCTGTCCCATAGCGGGCATGGGAGTCCCATGGGACTGATGAAAGACCAACACAAAGTACCCATTTAATAGGTTGACTTTTTCCAGGGCGTCAGTTGTCAGTTGTCCCATCTGGTTCAGCAGGTGTCCAATGTTGCCCTTTCTTTTTCTCCAGCTCTGCATACATCTGAAAAAGGATTTTTTATTGTCCTTGATACTCAAAGCTAGTTGGAGTTCAGTTGAAGCCTTGGCTTTCCTGGTTTGCTCCGTGCAGGACTGGACCAGTGCAGAATATTCCTCCTTGGAGGTGAATCCCATCCTCCGTCCTTTGTAGGTCTTTCTTTTTAGCCTCAGGAAGTCTGCTAGATCCCTGGAGAGCCAGGGGGGCTGCTGTGCCCTCTTGCTGCCTTTCCTCTGAGATGGAATAGAATTAGCTTGTGCATTGAGGAACACTCCCTTGAGGAGCAACCACTCTTCCTGAACTCCCCTCCCTCTGGGGTCATGGTCCCCTAGGGCATCACTTACAAGCCTCCTGAGCTTCTCAAAGTCAGCTTTCCTGAAGTCAAGGACTTCAGTATTGCTGACTGACTTGCCAGCTTTACGGCAGATGGTGAAGGTGATCAGCACGTGGTTGTTGTCACCCAGCTTCCCATTGGTCACTAGGTCACCAATTAGGTCATCCCCAGTAGCCAGTACCAGCTCGAGCAGCGCTTTACCTCTCATTGGCCCATAGACTTCTTGAGTCAGATAGAGGTCATCCACACACGATAGGACGCTTTGTGACCACTCAGATTTTGCTGACTCATCCTCCCACAAGATGTCTGGGTGATTGAAGTCACCCATGACAACCATGGTCCTGGAGCATGCGGCCTCAGCCAGTTCCCAGGCAAACTCCTGGCCAAGCTCTTGGCTTTGGGTGGGAGGTCTGTAGTAGACTTCCACTGTTGTGTCCCCTGTGCTGTGTTCTCCATGGATTTTAACCCAGAGGGTCTCCAGTTGTCCACCCTGGTTGCCAACATCAGCTTGCAGGGATGCGTAGCTTTCCTTAACTTAGAGAGCTACACCGCCACCCCTTTTATCTAATTGATCTCTCCTGTACAAGGTATAGCCATCTATACCCATGGTCCAGTCATGAGTGGAGTCCCACCAGGTCTCTGTTATCCCCATGATGTTGTAATTATTTGCAGGAGGACAAGTTCCTCCTGCTTATTCCTCAAGCTCCTGGTATTTGTGTACAGGCAGGCAAGTGTCCCCTTGGGGGCTCTTGCCTTACCCACAGATTGCACCAGGGCTGGGTGGGGGTGAGCTCCCTTAAGTGCCTTGGCCTGCTGGCTTTGCAAGGGTTGCTCAGTGGGCCAGCAGTAGTGGTAGTCCCCCCCATCCCCCGGCAGGGTTAGTTTAAAGCCCGGTGGAGCAGGTCAGCCAGTCTGGCTGAGAAGAGTCTCCTCTCCAGGGGAGAGATTTGGAGGCCATCTCTACCCAGCAGCTCGCTTCCTCTCTCGCCAAAGAGTGAGCTGTAGTCATGGAAGCCTTCCCGATTACACCAGCGCCACAGTCTTTGATTGACTACCTGGATCCTCCTCTCCCTCCTCAGTCCATACCCCGAGACTGGGAGGATCAAAGAGATCACCCAAGACCCTTTAGCCCTGCTTCCAAATCCCTGTAGCACCTCATGGCCCAGCTGGGAGTGCTCCGAGCCGTGTCATTGGTGCCCACATGAATAAGGAGCATGGGCTAGTGGTCTGTGGGCTGGAGGAGCTTAGGGATCTTCTCTGTAATGTCTCGGATGCAGGTGTGGATCAATCAATGCATCTTCAGCAAAACAAAGGAGTCAGTTCTTCAACTTGACTCAGCATTGGTGAGACTGCAGCTGGAATACTGCATGCAGTTCTAGGCACCACATTTTAACAAGGACATGGGCAAGCTTGAGAGAGTCCAAAAAAGAGTCACCCATATGATCACAGTCTTAAATGACAAGCCATACAAGGAAAAGCTGAGGGATCTGGGACACTTCAGCCTGAAGAAAAGAAGGCTGAGCGGGGACCTGGTAGCAGCTTACTGCTTCACTAAGGGAGTACATCAAGGGCTTGGTGAGCAACTGTTTACCAGGGCACCCGAGGGGATAATTAGGAGTAATGGCCACGAACTCCTGGAATACCAATTCAGGCTCAACATTAGGAAAAAAGTTCTTCACAGTCAAGGTGTCCAGACTGTGAAATAAGCTCCCTCCAGAGGTGGTGCAATCACCTATCCTGACTACATAGTCACCCCAGTTATCTTTCCTGCTTGGTGCAGGGGACTGGACCCAATGATCTTCTGAGGTCCCTTCTGGCCTTAAAACCTATGGATCTATGAATTTACAAAGCCAGTGTAGATACATCCAATGATGAAAAGCATGAGAGTAGAGTGGGGTCTCTTTAAGAACTGGACTTTTGTGTCCTGGAGGGGCAAAACTCCAGGTTAGTAAGGAGGTACAAGAGCCCAATTATAGGCAATTACTTGTGAGCAAGTAGCTGCCTGCTGTGATCAACAGGTGGAACCCTCCAACAAAGCAGTTAAGTGGAGACTGCAAAGGAACTGAATAACTGGATAGGTAGTGGATGGGAGTGGAAGGCAATGGGGAAGAGGAAAGGGAGGCAAGATTGTAAATTGATTAAATAGAAAGCCTGGGGATGTTTACAAGGCCTGGAGACAGGTGACTTTAAGGGGTGGAGTCCAACAGTAGATAAGCTCAGTTTCGGGGTCAGAACAGGCCCCTATTTCATTTTCTGCCTTTCACCTTTTGATGCATGGAGTCTATGAGCATTTTATAGTAACGATTAACTCCTCTGATGTTGTTGTCCATAACTTAGCACAATAGGATCTTGGGGGAGGCCTCTAAGCACTACCATGACTCAAATAATACATTTTAATAAAGACAGGAATAGGGGAGAGAATTTGTCATGCAAAACGTTGTCAGGTCAGGCCCATTAGAAAATCACTGACATAAAGATAAGTCAGTGAGTATAATTACCGAATCTTTACTCCTTTAGTTAGCATGGAGAAGGTTTGTGGTTTTGAAGTTCATTCTATCCATTGCTGATGACTCACAGAGAGGTCATTATACTATCAGTGTTAACAGGGGCTCTGAAAAATGACTGTGAATGGCAAGAAAACTATCCTTCCATGGCAAGGTTAAATCACAGTGGCAAGACAGTGTGATGAAGATTATTTTCCTGCTGTTTAAGACCTCCTTTTTTAATCAGTTAAATAATTTATTTTCCTAATACAATCAATATGACCTTTCTGAAGTTGAACCACTGATTTTTTTTTTTTTGAAGAAATGTACTGACTCCAAAAAGAAATGTAGCAAAGCTGTCAACATGCACATCATCCCCAACTCAACAAAAGACTAAAGTCATATTGAGAGTTTGGCTTATGTAATAAAGAGAAAAAAGACAATGAAAATATCTTATGACAGGCAAAATAATGCTTGATTTGACTTACTGGGCTTGTCTACATGTGCATTTGATGGGGCATCAGTTTACTCACAAATAAATTACTTGTAAGTCAGTGGTGCTGGGCAGACATCTACATATTCAGGGAAGTGGGTACAAATATGCTGTCAATCTACTTCTGTTTCCCAGGGCCCTGCAGTGGGCTCCTGCTGCCATCACAGGAGCTCCAGCTGCAACTGCCAGGAGCCAGTATCCTTCTTCAAAAGCCAGCCTTGCTCAATGCTCTTCAGTCAGGAACTTCCCTGGGCAGGAGCACTGTACACAGCACAGAGACAGTATGTGGAAATGCTCTTCTCCTGACCTGTGCCTTCCTATGTTATGGCTGCTCCAGCCCTACTGCCCCTAGAAGAACTGACTAGTGCCCTGCACTGCTGCTGGCTGATGCACTCTTCTTGCTGTCCCACTGCACTGACTGCTGCCTAGCTCATGCTGTCTCACTGCTCCAGGCTCCAATATGTGCAGCAACCACTTGCCCACCGGCTGTGCACCAACCCAGGGCCTCCACCACATACCTGCCACCTCCACCCTGTCCGCCTGGCCAGACCCCAGCAGGGATACTGACGATAGGCTCCAGGTTGTCACTGCTATGCCTACCATTATCTACCTGGGCCTCCAGTCCCACCACCTCTGGAACTACTGGGCCAGCCAGGAATTGTTGAAGCAAGTTCTCCAGCACACCTGAGACAACACATAGTGTCTGCGGGCCTTCTGAGTGACCCAGACCACCTTACAGGACTTCCTGGAGAATCTCTGGCCCCACCTAGAATAGCAGCATAGTGACATACAACTGCCCCTCCCCACAGATGCCCATCTGAAGCTGGCCACATCTGCTAGCATGTGGTACCTTGGCCACCTGTTTGGCATGGGCAAGGTCACTGCCTGGGATGACATCATACAGGTGTGTGGCACCCTCCAGGACATGTCAGGGACACTGTGCTCCATGTGCACTTCCCCCTGGTAGTGGTGGCATGGTTCCATGACCTGAGATTCCCTCACTGTATCAAGGCCCTTGATGGAACTTACATCCGCATCACCTGCCCTCCCTACAGGGACTGCCCCTATTAGAGCCATTGGGACTTTCACTTCATGGTGCTCCAGGCCATCATGAACCATCATGAAGTCTTCATGCATGTGAGCACCAGCTGGGTGGGCAGTGCCTATGGTGCCCAGCAGTTGGTGTGGTAGGCCAGCAGGAACAGTATCTACAGATACAGATACTAGAAAAAACAGTGCATTCGTATTCCATACATCTTCCAGAACAGCAGCCTGCTGGGCCTGGTAGGGAGTGGGTGCTTCATGCTGGGGGTGCCACACCTGCATTGAGGCTTACCACATGACCAGAGCTGGTCTGGCTGGCAGCTCCACATGGTCATGGCTGCCAGCAATGGTGTGCAGCTCTGAGAGGTGTCCTTGGATGGCAGGATGTAGTGCGTGGATGCCTGGCCAGGCCCTGCTCACCAGGGAGGAGCTGGCACTGGTGGCCAAAGCAAGGAAGACCAAGGCAAGGAAAAGGAAAAAAAAAATAAACCTGAAAGCTGGAGGCTGGAAGAGGATTCTTCCACAGGGCCGTGCCCCAGTGACATGCCACCAGGGGTGCCAGGTCAGGGCAGAGGCTCAGGTAGGCCACCCATGCTGCTATATACAGCACAGCTGTGGCCTGGGTCCTAGGGTGCAAGGATGTCCATCAGTTGCTGCATGAATGGCATGGCCCTGCAGTCACCCCTTAACTGATGATTGTGGTCAGTGATGGAAACCCACTGTGCCTGCAAGGCCTTGACCTTTATGTAGCATTGCCATGCCTACCAGTCAGGCCATGCTCCCACATCTGGGCTGACAGCCCCTCATAAATGTGCATTTTGGAGTGCCTGCCCCACTCAAATTGGCATTGCACTTCTGCCTTCCCCACAGTGCTATGAGGTTATAAGTACCATCCACGGACCAGGTGTGGCTGGGTGGTGGGCACAGGCTTGGGCATGGCTAAGGATGAGGCAGAGGCCATTGTGGGCCCCACACCAGCTATCTGGGCCCTCACATGATTGTCCCTGTACTGCCAGGCCTGAACAGCTGCCTGCAGCACCCAGTACTGGGGCACAGCATAGGACTGGCAACCACATGACAAAGTCAAAGCCCCACAGCATCTGAAAGCTCAGGGCATGCTGCTGTGGGCTGTGGTCAGGTGGAGCTGGCTCTGGGGCTAGCTTCAGGCTAGTTCCCTAGTGGCAGGGCAGACCCAGGAGAAAACTTGCTCCTTGGTCATGTGAAAACCTGTATAAATAATTACTAGTAAATTTGCTACCTGCATGTTCAGGTAGCAAATGTACTGACAATTAAGCAGTTTCACTATAAGTGAAAAAAGTGAATAAGGGTGCACATGTACAGACATGTGTGCTTACTGCACAGTAAACAAAGCTACTACACAGTTAAGCATTTTATGTAGACGTGCCCACAGTGTAGTAGCTTTCTGAAAAAAAATTATATGATCTAAGATCTGTATATTAAATCCAAATAATTATTATAATACATGAATAATAAATTTGTACAGCTACTATACACAAAGACTTCTGATTATTTTTTAGAAATGCCAACTTTTAAAAATAATTAGTAAGTATGTTTGAAAATTAATGTGGAGAATGCAGTGAATTTTTTGAATTTGCTGGAACTTGTATAAATTTGACTAAAAGCTTGTAATTAAAATGAAATCTCATTTAAGTATTATTTAATCATAGTGAATGTGAACAGGCAAGTACTAATTAATTCATTCATTTGCATCCATCCAAAATGTTGAGGTTTTTCGGGTACCCACTTCATGACGTTTGCCTAAGAAAGAGCCCAGAAAAAAGAATCAATTTTAATTGCTTTTATGGAATCATTCTGAACAATTCAATAAAAGGTCTATGGGATAGAATATTAATGCTGGGAAAGAAAACAGAAAAAAAAATTGCTCTGATCAGAACTTAGGGACAGTGAAACATAGAAGGATCTACATCAGAACTAGTCAGTTCATTTGTATAATGCCTCTTTAGGGTTTTCCTTTTTATTTATTTACTTAAATTAATGGAATATATGAAATCTTAAAATTTGTTTAGCTTTTAACTAACTTTATTTTCATTTTCCCAATGGATGGAGTTTGAACCCACCTTTTCCAGGGCTCGTGGAAGTGTCCTAGCTACTAGGATATGGGTTAAGCCTTTCCACCACTCCTTCAACTAAAATTGGCATACAGGGGCCATATCTATTTGAGCAGTAGATGGTGTAGTTGTTACTTCACAGTCATTTAGTATGTGCATAAGCAAATTCTAAATGACTGTGCAGTAATCGGCATTACTGCATAGTAGTGTCCCCTCAGTTTTTTTCTGATGAGCTTTTGTGCATTAGCTCATCCTTACTACTGCACAGTACTTTCACGCTATGGTGAGTACAATGCTACTGCTCAGTAGCAACTAGATTCAGAGCCAAAGAAAAGCAAGCAAGCATGATCTGTAGCCTATTTAACTGTGCATTAGAGTGCCATGGCCAAAACAGCGCTAATATGCTAATGCACAGTAAAATTAGGCTGCTGCACACTAAGCATCACTAAAAAGCATGCACTTTCACTACTGTGCATTGGGGCAGCCTAATGCACATTTAGTTAGTACCTCACATTAGAGGTACTAAATTGAATGTGCAGTAGCAAAACTGCATTAATGAACATGTATATGCACCCATTTTGTATTGTATGCCTGAGTTTTTAGCAACTAGGTTTTTTTTGTAATCTTCAACATATAACGTTGGCATTTAATTTTTTTTAGAAAGATGTGCCAGAAAGTTTCTAGAGGCATATCCATATCTTTTTAAACAAAGGGTTACTATTAACACCCTTTGTCTATCATAACTGTCAACATCTTAGAAAGAAAGAATACCAGTTTCCATCCTTCACCACAATTCTTCCCTGAACTCCTTTCAGTCTCATTATCTTTCCTTTCCATAGTGTGTTAGTATTGTTGCATACTGATGAGATATATTTGATCTAACTCCAGGCAGACATGTAAGGTAATTAATTTCAATTAATATGCAGCTTAAATTTTATGGGTAATTGGTAAATCAAAAATCTTATTTATTCACTGACCATTTGTATAGGTGGTTACAAGATTTTATTGAGGCTAGCCTTCTCCTTCTGCCACACTAACTTGATAAATAGCAATCCCATAGGATTATTTCTACATCCATCAGTCTCAATTAATTTATTTTGCTTTGTTTTTTTTCTTAATCTTACATTAAAAATGTTTGCAGTGCATTGAATCTTTTCTTATAAGTGCATTTCATTAAAAGCTGCCTCACATTAAATAAATACAGTCACTCCAGTATTAGTTTTCTATCTTGGACTTCCATCAAGTTCATATTGACACATGCATGCACATACCCCGTGCGCCCCCCCCCCCCCCCGCTTTAATTAACATTTCTCTTCTCTGTCTTGGAATTTGTTGGTCTCATAACACATGCACTTCTTTGCCTGATCATCAGCACTTCATGGAATAAACACCTCTATATTTTAGTCTTTCAGTACCTTACTCCTTCTTCAGCAATCTTCACAGTTGAGCATAAGTATCTTCCACGACAGTCTTATCTATTACCTTACTAGGCCATAGGATGCAAAAAAAAAATCCAATGAAGAACTAAGGTACCTACAACTTAGATGCCACAAAATCTAACATTTGGGTATCTCGTTCCCAGAGTAGAATCTAGGATCTAGGAGATTCGAATCTCAAGTAGGGCCAAGGAGGTGATCCTCCTCCTCTATGTGACACTGGTCAGGCCACAGCTGTAGTACTGTGTCCAGTTCTGGGCACCCCACTTCAAGAGGGATGTGGACAACATTGAGAGGGTCCAGAGGAGGGCCACCAGCATGATCCAGGGACAGCAGGGCAGACCCTACAATGAGAGGCTATGGGACCTGAACCTGTTCAGCCTTCACAAGAGAAGGCTGAGGGGGGACCTTGTGACCATCTATAAACTCACTAGGGGGGACTAGAAGGGTTTGGGGGAGATCTTGTTTCCCCTAGCACCCCCCGGGATAACAAGGAATAACGGCCACAACTTGTTGGAGAGTAGGTTTAATTTAGACATCCATAAGAACTACTTCACAGTTAGGGCAGTTAGGATCTGGAACCAACTTCCAAGGGAAGTGGTGCTGGCTCCTACCCTGGGGGTCTTTAAGAAGCAGCTCGATGCCTACCTGGCTGGGGTCACTTGAGCCCAGTTTCCCTCCTGCCCAGGCAGGGGGTCAGGCTTGAAGATCTACAAGGTCCCTTCTGACACTATTTCTATGATTCTGTGATTCTATGACCCTAAGTTAGGTACCAAGGCTCCCTAAGCAATTTGGAGCAGATCTGTCAAGCGTATTAGGCCTGTGCAAAGTGTCAAATATTCGCCATGGATTCAGATCAATTGATTCAGAGGACCATGATTCAATTTGGAGATTTGAATCACTGTCTTGGTTCAATTCAGTCAAATCAGATCCAAAAGCTTTGGCTCCATTTCAGCGCCACTTTGGAGATTCGGCCATAAAATAAACAGGCAGCTGACACAGCCGCCTCCAGCTGGTACGTGTGTTGGGATCGGGGGGGGGGAGGGACATGGGAGAGGGAGGTATTGGGGCTGGGGCTGAGACAAGCTGCTCAGATGAGGCAGGGGGCACATTAATCGGGGAGGGAATGGGGGGTGAAGGATGCAGGCTTTGTAGCAATCAGAGCAGGGGCTCTTCGCTGCTGCCATCTGCCCAGCTGGGGTGGGAGGGTGGGATGTGGACTCAGCTCACACCAGGTGGAAGGGAGCAAGTGGCAGCAGGGCAGGGCCCTTGCTCCCAGTCCTGCTATGCCCATATCCTGCCCCCGCCCCCCACACCTGCTGGCAAGCAGTGACATTGCAGAGTCCCCATTTCCAGCGCTGCTGTGCCTGCATCCCATGCCCCCCCACACTGGCTGGCAAGTAGTGGCAGGGCAGAGCCCCCATGCCCAGTGCTGCCATGCCTACATCCTGCACCCCGCCACACAGGCTGGCAAGCGTCGGCCAGGCAGAGTCCCCACTCCCAGCTCTGATGTGGGCATGGCAGTGCTGGGAGTGGGGTCTATTCCCTGCTACCACTTGCCCCCTTCTTCCCGGAGTGAGCCGTGCCTGCATCACAACCTGCCCCCATGCCAGCTGGTCAAGCAGCAGCAGGGCATAGCCCCAGCTTCAAGCGCTGCTGTGCCTGCATCCCACGTCCCCCCTACTCCCCCACCAAGCTCCATGACCCCACCTCAGCTGGGCAGCTTGTCCCAGCCCCAGCCCCAATCCCTCCTTCCCCCACACCCCTTCCCTCCCCCCTCCTCCATCCCCAACATACTTATCAGCCAAAGACAGCTGTGTCAGCTTCCTGTTTAGTTTATGGACAAATCACCGAATCTTTTCCAAATCTTTTTCCAAATCAATTTGGATGTTTTGAATCAATTCAGAAATTTTAATTGGTCTCCTGATTTGATTCAAATTTGGTGATTCAGTTCCCAAATTGGGCTGAATCTCCTCCCAGTTGAATCGGCTACCAAAGCTTCGCACAGCCCTAAATAGTATGTAATTCTCAGGGAAGTCTAAGTGATGCCTGAATCTTTAACCTGACTGTAATCCATACTGACTGTGAGCACCTGTAGTCTAAAGTTTAGGGCCTCAGGAACCTCCCCAAGTGCAAAATAAGATATGCCTATGAGGGCACAGTAGCCTAGCCTTTTAAAAAATGTGGGGATTATGCATCTCTATGGGGAAAACAGCCCCTGCATCAAGTTTCATTAGCTCAAAATGAACAGAAGTTAATTCATGGACAATTTAAAGATTAAGTAAAACCTAGTCTCAGATGAATTTCAGTCACTAATCCTTGGCTTAGTGGATTTGCTATCTACAGCATATGACATTCCAAATGGCCCTCCATCCAAATAGTACCAGAATTATCTAGCTTCTAAGATCTGATACCTGCAGTTCATGATGGCTACTTATCAACCATGCTATTCCCTGCAAATCATCTCTATACAGACATTTTTAAAACTCACATTTTTAGAAACTGAGCAACAAAGGAATACTTTCCCAAGGAAGGAGATTTTAAGATCTTTGGAACATTTTCATTCTTTTTACAGAATAACCAAACCATAAACACTGGCTATTTTAAATACTCTTAAAATTGATAGAAGTCATTGTTTGTACTTGAATTCATGATCCAAGAAGACTATGTTTATAACTATGTTACTAACAGAAACTCTGACAGAGATATCTTAAAGCTGCTTGAATTTAATTGTTTAACTACAAAACAGATGATATAGAGAAAACTAAAGAATTTGATATAGGCTAAAATATCAATATTGAACATTAGAAAGAATTATATTATACTATGAGTAATACACTGCTTAGTGGCTGCCAAGAGTATACCATCAAGGGCAAAGTGCTATTTCACCTGAAGAAAATGATGGCAAAAGAATGAGTAAATTTAAAATATTTATTAATAAATGTGGTCAGGAAATTAGAAGCAGGTCTCTATGAATCAGAGGAATGAAGTATTAGAACTGCCTTAACTAGTTTATGATGGAACTTACCAATTTTTTAAATTGGTTTATGACCCTGTTGGTTGCACTAGGAAGCTTTTGGGTTAATGACACTGAATAATACTGAATAGAGAATTATTGAGCTGGAAGGGAAAAGGGCAAAAAGCTAAGTACTGTAAGGAAGAGTAGCTCAGCATTCTCTGTTGAGAGCAGGGACACTTCTTTCAAAACTGTCCCAAATCTTTTACAAATGCTGTGAAAAGCAAAGCAAAGCAGCAGCAGGAGCAAGAGAAGCAGAAAGCAGAGAAAGGGAGGAGGGCATGACAAAGAGAGGGACAAATGAAAGAAATCTACTTCTACTTGACTTCGTATTAAGGCAAGTAATTAGGGTCAGATTCTACTCTGTCTATAAGATATCTAAAGGGGCTTAGACATCTAAGGGTAATTCTATTCCACCCTATTCAAGTCCCTGAAAATCCATTGAATCGTTTACTTTTTAACACACTATCATCTTACTCTCAAGTCACAAAAAGCAGCATGAAGGAGGAGGACCCCCATCTTTTATATTAGCTATTTTTCAGGGATTCAGGCAGCATGCAATAGAATTCCTAGTAGGTGGAATAGAATCTGGCCTATATAAGGCTAGCCAGTAGGAAATGCTCAGGTCACAGTTGTATCTGGCATCTCAGCAACCTTGAAGTTGGAAACACTGCCATCTGCTTGGGATTCATAGTCCTAAACCCTCACAGTTAGACATCTAACCACTTTCAAGAACTCAGCAGGGTATATCTTGTCTTTTCAAACATAACCAAAGAAAAATTTGCCCAGCCTGCTTTACGTATTGCCATAGACATTACAGCATTTACTCAGAACATGGGAATAGAATACAACCCTGAAGTCCTTGCTATAAAATAATCTATACAACAACATAGGATACAGATGTAAAACAATAGCAAATTGTTTTATTTTCATTTAAAAAGAAATTAAGAAAGGACCTGATAGAAGAATTAGGATAAAACATTACTTTGAAGTGACTAATTTTTAGTTGTTTCACTTTTAATTAAATGGACAACAAAGCCAACTACATCTTGGAGAATAGGAATATAGGGATAAAGTGAGAATTGCCGAGATTCATGTTGAATTAAAACCTGAAAAAAAAAATAAAACGAATAGTAAAAAAGTTCTTTAGCAATATAAACACAAAAGTAAAGAAAGAGAGAGGGAAGATTACTATACAGGGGGCACATTTACATGTGCAAATGCTGCTGGGTGGGTTTACGCCAGAGTAATTTACTCTGGCGTAAACCCACCCTGGGCAGGCATCTACACGTGAGGGGATCTGAGAACAGATTTCCTGTCCATGGCAGCAGTCTGCTCCTGAACCCTACAGCCCTGCTCTGGCCCCCTGCAGTATCCAGGGAAGCTGGACAGTTCTCAGGAAAGCAGTTTATTTGCCTTCACAAACAAAGACCCCCCCCCTCACTCTCCCACAACCGAGCCCCTCCCCCATCCCTCCCCCACACCAGACCCCATCCCCCAGTCCACCTTTCCCACAGAGCTCCTCCACTGCTCACCCCACCCACCACCAATAAAACAGCCTCTTCTCCATGAAAACCCTGTCCAGTGCATGCTGTGTGTGTCCTCCGGGGGGGGGGGGAATGCAGTGGGATGCATAAGGGGTGGAGCTTGGGAATAGGCACCCAGCACCCTGGCCTCCATATGTAACCCTTTTGGTCTGCATGCTGTGGCAGCACTGGTGGGCAGGAGGCTTACCCAGGGGCAACAGCATCTGCTGCTCTGTCAGTGTGAGTGGCTTCTACTACTGCACCCAGTGGGCCAAGACAACAGGGCCCATGTGTGGTGCTGCTTAACTGCAGGCAGCTCCTGCTCCAGGGCCACATGGAGCTGGGGTGATCAGGATGGCTGGGCCTAGGCAGTGGGGTTTGCGGCACCCAGGGCTGGGGCAGGGGCTTCTGGGCTGCTGCACCTCAGCTAAGCCCAGTGTGGGGCTTGTGGCTAGGCAGTTGTTGGGGGACAAGAAGGGCTGCAGCCAGGAGCTGGAGAAACTCCTAGCTCCATTGCACTAGGGCTAGGCTGCAGGTGGCCCCCTGGTGGTGGGGATGGCCAGGAGCAAATTTGTTCCTGTTCAGCATCTGAATGTGTGTTACTGAGCAGTAACTACTTAGGAGTTAATTTTCTACTTGTATTTACATTTGTAGATGGTGATGCTAACTGAACAGTAATTTGCACTACTGCACAGTAATATGTCTCATGCATATGCTCCCAGTGAGGAGGCATAAATTAATCTAGGTATAATTCACAAACCCTAAAAAAAAATACTTTGCCTCAGTTTTCAATAAGGTCAATGTTGAACAGTGGTAGGAAAGTCAGTTTGAAAATGACTGAATGGAAAAGGAAGCCCCTACAACAGAAATAGAAGCAAAACTCACACAGGTTTATATGCTTAAATCAAAGGGAATAGGAAGGTATTCATCCTAGAATATTGAAATAAATGGCACACGAAAGTATAAAACCAGAAGCAAAGTCTAGACCCTGTCAGATCACCATGACTGGAGATTACCAAGTATACTGCCTACATTTACTAAACTAAAATAAGACAAAAACAAAGTGATTCAAGCTACTGTGGATTTGTCAGTCTGATCTCAATAGAATGCAAAATATTATAGCAAATTTTGGGGAAAAAATAATTAAAAACATATGGAAAATGATATGAAATACAATATGAATTTACCAAAATTAGATTATGCAGACAACCCCCAAATGTTTTTTACATAAAAAAAAAAAAAAATTTGGCAAAGGAGTTTCAGTAACTCTAATCTGGCAGGACTTTGGGGAAACATGATGAAAATGATGCCACATGGGTATTTATTAAATTATACGGTGAGGATAGGGATTGAAACAAGAATAGTAATTGAATAATTACAACTGAATAATGCTGAAAAGGGAATTATTGAGCTGGGGTCATTACTGCTGGAGTGTCACAGGATCTGTTTTGGAACTAACCTTAATATTTGTATTAATTATCTGAGAACAAATTATAATAAAATCAGCTGATGACACAAAAATGTGAAGCATTATCAATATGGGGGAACACTGAAATATCAGGAAGGAAGAACCAAATAACCTTGAAGACCGCGTAACACAAATCAGAATAAATGTAATAGGACCTTGGCCAAGCTCATGTAATTAAAGAAAAATAACAGGAATTTGGTTTAAGATTAGGGGTGCATCACCTGAAGGTGACAAAGGAGGAAAACAAAGACCTCTGCATGTTAGTTGAATGCAAAATGATTATGAGCCAACAATATGATGCAGGTAGGAAAAAGCAGGTGTAATCTTGGGAGGTATCAACAGAGGCATTTTCAGTATAGATGAAGATGTACTAATACCACTCAGCAGTGAATTCAGAGGCAGTGGTACAGTGCAGTCAAAACACTCCCCTACTGAACTATACAGCAGACACATCAGTTGCAGATTTTTTTTTTTAAATCCCTGAATCAGGTAAGAATTTCTCCCTCTCCTTTCCCCTGCCACTGTCCCTAGTATCTCCAGCTGCCCCAGCACTGGGGGAAGCTCCAGAGTTGCTCCTACATCTCTCGTGCCAGGCTGCAGGGGGAGCTAGACTCAGCCTGGGAAAGTAACAGCAGTGAGTGGGTATCTCCCCGCTGCCCATTTCCTTCCGGTGTTTCCCACCAGCCCAGGAGCAGGATTAGGGGGGAGAACAAACCTGCTGCTGCCAGCACAGCTGCCACTGTCTCCAGCAGCATAGCGCATGGTAGCAGTGGTGGCCAGGGGAAGGACTTAATAGGAAGGAAAGGGAGGTGCTGCTGAGCATGGAGGGGAAGGGAGGGGTGCTGAGAGTAGAAGATTTTTATCTGATTTGTGGACTTTAAAAAGTCCCTGGTTGCTGCTACCATTAATTGATCTGCCCTCTCCGTTGGGGGAGAGGAAAGCTGGGAACCGAAGTGCAAACACCCCTGAAGCACCAGCTGCCCTTCCCACACTCCCTATACAAAATCCTGGATCTGCCTATGATACCACAGGGCAATTCATTAGTAAAATTAAGAATATCAGGATATCAGGAATATTAGGAATATCTGAACATTAGGAATATCAGGCATCAGGAATATCTAATCACCTATGTTGAAGAAAATGTAATATGAAGTGGCACAGTTAAAGAGATGCACAGAGCAATAACATATTTAAGGTGCTTTTATAAAAGTATTGGCATCTTTCTGGATGCATGAAAAGATTTTCTTTGTCTGCCTGACAATTCAGAAAGGAAACCATTTGTAATTTCCTTTAAAAGGGGCAGCATTAAGAGTGACAGGGGCAGAAGATCCAATTTTTTCAACTACGCTGTCTCTTGTACATGGTGTTTGTTCAGTCTACTAGGGTTAAATAAAGTAGTCTAAAAGTTAGACTTAAGGAAGACACAAGTTTTCTAAAATTATGCTGGTAGACACACTGGTTAGGATTACTAATTATGAAATTTAATTATAGTATCCATCTTTCATTTTATTCCTTGAAATTTAAGTGACAACATCACATAAGCTCATCCATCATGTCATGCTGGCTCATCCTCCTTCCCAGTTATTATATGAGATGAGATTTGAACTTATAAAAAATCTTTGTCTGACTAGATACATTTTATGCACAGGTAGGCAAACTGCAAGATGACTACCTGCTAAGCAAACTGCAACTGGGAGCAAAACAAGCCCCAGGAAATAGCGCAGGATAAACAAAGCTCGTCTGATGATTTTCATTATGGATAAATAGGATGACTCCTATAAATGAACAGCAGACATAAATATTTGCCAACTGCAAATTATGGCTACATGATACAACTTCAATATCTGAAGTGCTCTACACTAGTTCCAAAATAAGGTAATATAGCAAATTTTTGAAAATATTGAAATAATTTTCTAATGTGTAGTTGGAAAAGTTTAATGATATCCAGTTTAAAAGCAGTTGAAATAAATAGTTGGAAAAAGATACAAGGACTCCAAAAACAAATATAATGCTAATAATAATGCAATTAATTCTCTTAGTAAAGCTAATAACAGACCATACCTTACTGTATTTTCAATCAGTTTTTAATTATGCATTAAATTGACTGAGTGGACTGGCATTTTAATGCATTTTCCTATTTTGGGAAAAAGAAGCCAAAAAGTTTAACAAAGGCATACTCTTCTCATTTTACCTGATGTTATCAATATGTTCTCATCACTCCTACCTTTATTTTGGCTCCATAAATCCTTCCTATTTTTTTTCACATTTACTCATTGTATTATGTATTAAATTAGATCCCAATCCGAAGTCTTTTAACTATGAAAGGCTCTTTATGACTTCAGTGGTCTGCAGCTTGTGCTTTCTGATGCCTTAAATGAGCTGTAGTTCAAGAGTTTGTTCATCTTTCTACTCACTATCACACTTTGCAACTGTGAGAGACAGGATAGTGGGCTCCTGGACCTGACCCAGTAAATGTTAGTTCATATAAAAGAGGAAAGGTGCATCATAGGAGGCATAACCCAATGAGAAGCCTGGATTAAAAGGAGAAAAGGGGAATAAAGTATACATTTATAATGCATAATATTCCTATGAAATACTCCAAAGCATTTCAAAATAGAGATCTTAAGTTTTAAATTGTGAATAATGATGAAAACAATTACAGTAGTGTACATACATTTTAGGTGGTAGACATTTAGTTGAAACTGTTCAGTTTTCAACTTTTTGATGAAAACTAAGAAATCTCTAGAGATAAATAATGAAATTACAACATTTTACTCCAAATAATTTGGCAGGGGGGGAGGCAGAAATGTGGGGGAGGGAGTTTATTCTGGGAGGTTTTGAATATATAATCAGAAAATCTGTATAGTATGGTTTAATACATTTTTGATTTCCTGATAGTTCCAAAAGATATAATCCTTCACTCTTTGAAAATTAAATAATACATTTCCAAGACAACATAAATAGTATATTATAATGTAAAAATATCTTCCAGTTCAGAAAGCTGAACATCATATTCAGGACTTTTTTTTTTTCATTTGATATTTTAAATATATAGAGCTTATATAATGATTACATAGATTCATGTTTTCCCCGGCTACACTATTTAATATATTTCTTTACAAAACCAAGATGGGCAGTGTTCTGTTGCCTCAGTAGTAAGCTTCATTTAGAAGTGGTCAGATATTCATATGCAACAAAATATTAATTATTATTTATATTAATAATTACTGTTACTAATGTATACACAGATCAGCTTCCTATAAGGAGGCCTAAAAAAGATAAAGACAGTCTTTGACTTTTATAGACCTTTATTATACAAAAGTGAAAAAAAAAGGAAAACAAGATGAAGGAGGGGCAGAAAAGCTTTGTTAGCAGTGAAAACTTCTCTGTTTTCATTTATGCGGGTCACAGACCACGCTCTCTGGATCAATACGTAGTGCCCCTTCAATGGGCCCATTACAAATTGGCACAGCTTGTGTATGGTAAGTTTCCATACCCAGAATGAGCTGTATCCTGATGAGAAGTGATCATGGTTGTCTCTGATAACACCCCCCCCCCCCCGCAAATTTTCAGATTTAATAAAGTAACCCTAAATGTATTTTTATTGTGATTAAAATAAAGCACCACTAATAGATAGGTAGATACATAGCAGTGTTTAATTTTAATAACAGAAAATTGTTGATTTGAGGTGACTTTTTTAAATCCAAAAATTGGGGATTTTTTTAATCAGAGAAAACCAGGATCCTTGGTGATGAGAAATGTGAAGAAGTGGAGGACATCTATACTATCAGTCCCTGCAAGCCAGTTTTTATGTTTCAATATCACAATCAGTAGCCTACCAGGCTAGATGGATTGTGACCTTTTCAGAAACCTAGTACAGGACATAGAAAATATCACAGAGAAGTCTAGATCCAGTGTACAAAAGATGTGGTTGAGCACAGTGGAAAGTGGCCACAGATGAAGGCAGTCAAAGAAGTAGTGGAGGAGATCCTCCTTCGCCTCATCCTCCCAAACCAGGCAGGCTGCTGATGCTGCTTAGTCTAGGTGAGGATAAAGTTGCTAGTGTTCAGGGCCTCATACAAGTATTGCCACCAGTTTTCTTTATGATAGGCAGCTTGTACAGGCCAGACCACTATAGTGCACTGTCTCCAGGTTTGTTGGGGTAGGCATTGATAATACAGCAGTCTCTGGGACAGTGAGGGAGGGCACCGTTTGTGCCTGCCCCTTTAAGACCTGAGTCAAGCAGCTAGCAGGTGCTTGATTGAGGCAGCCATTTTATATCCCTGGCTGCCTATATAAACAGACTAGTTTCCTGCTGGCAGGCCAGGCAGCAATATTACCTGGCTGCTAGTATTATTCTGGAAGTAAGGGAGGAGCTGTAGGGGATGGCTAGGAGGCTTCTGGTCCTGGGCATGATCTAAAACAACACCCTGCCAGGAGTGGGTGGCCTGGTGGGGCTCTCAGTGGCACGGGAGCCCTCAGGAAATGCCAGGCCAGTTATCACCCTGGTGAAAGGTGGGTCAGGGTGCCTTAATAACCTCAGCTCCCACAACCAGGTGGGTTACCCGCTAGTAGGAGCCAGAAGGCAGACCCCAGAGAGAGAGTGATGTTAGAGTCTCAGAGGCCTGACATAGAGCACCCTTGACTGGTCAATGCTAGGGCCAGGACCAAACTGGTCAAAAGGGCCAGGAGCCCACCATGAGGGCTGCCCAGAGCTGAGGGCCTGGGGTTCTGACTGGCCTTGGAGGTGAGGCTGGGGCCTGTATGACCAAAGGTCCCAGGGGGACCATGTCTGAGAGGGGAAATGGTTTAGAGAGCTAGGCAGCCCTGAATGAGGGCAGGGTAGGCTGCCTGAATGAAGGGATCTAAGAGGGGTCCTGATTAAAGGATTCTGGGGCCCAGTGTGGGAGCCAGTGACAATAAGTACAGTGGATGCCATCTGCAAGGCATAGGCTGTGGTGTAGGAGAGGTACAGAGCCACAGATAGTTCCCCCTGGCATCGGGGCAAGAAAATGGGCAGCCTCCCGCCTAATTAAGATAATTAATTAGTTAACAACAAGGCATGGCAGCAAGAAGGTGGACAGTTGGCCCAGAACAGGTGGGTTGGCCAAAGGTAAAGTTGGCCCCAAGAAGGCTCCCCTGTCACAGACAGGTTCTTAAAACAGATTCTCCAACTATTTTTGTGGACCATGGCAAGAGACAGAGGATGCTATCCTCATCAACATTCATGGCCAGGATGAGAAGTAATGACAGAGGTGGAGTGTCTAGAGAGCTCCCAATAAAGACAGAACATTGCTTAAAGATGTGATTGTTCAAAGTAGCAGAAAGAAAGATAGTATCTTCCCACAGATGGGTGATTTAGATAAGTAAGATTACCATATTTATTCAAACATAAAATAACCCTGAATATGAGATGACCCCCAAGAATTAGAATCTTTATGGGGAAAATGTATACTTTTGTTACAATTTTCCACATATAAAGCCTAATTGTTGGAGGTTTGCCTTGAATTTGTCTGCTTCCCACTGCTACAGCAGGGAAAATGAATCTGACAAGTCAGGTAGCCCCTTTGCCCTCTACCCCTGCAAATTCTTCTCTTGCAAACTCTTTACCTTGTAGCCCCTTCCTACTCTCCTTACTCTAACCCTGCTCTCCTTCAGCACATGAAAATACTGGGCACATCTATATGATCTGTTTACTGCAGAGATGCCTAATTAGTTCTGTGGTGAAGTCTCAGCATCTACATATGTGCCCCTGTTAGGTCGCAGTAAACTAATAAATGCAGTAATACATTAGTACTCATAAACACAAGTTCTATCCCGTGGCAGTGTTATTTAGTGCACTGAAGCTCATGTGTGGAGGCTGATAGGGCTAGCTGGGGCAAAAGGGTGCCTCAGGGCATGGAGCTACCTGACAGATAGCTCCAAACTGAAGCCCCCTCATGCCCCAGCTGTCTCTCCACAGCATGTTCAGCCAGGTCACAGCAGCCCCAGGCTGTGGAAGTGAGTGAAGAGGAAGTCAAAATCTATTCAATATAGTGGTGCACCATAACGTGAAAAAGAATTGGTGTTGAGGGGGACTGAACATTAGAATATATCTTATTCATATGGGTTGTACTAACCTATCCTTGTTGTAGGTTTCCACCTGCATTTTGCACAATATGGACCTTGTGTTTTATAGTCACGCTCAGTGTTGGCAGCATTTAGTCAACTTCATAGATATTTTTCATTACTGAGCATGGGATATATATATTCCATGTATACATCCAACCTCCTTTCTTTCTTTCTTTCTTCGCAAATTCGTGAAGCGTTCCATATTTTCTTTCTTTCTTTCTTTCAAGATGGCCGCCGACAGCTGAAGCCCTTCTAAGCTCCTCCAGCTCAGGTGCTTTCAGCTCGTTGCCTCGCACTCCCTGCCCCCCTTTGCCTGTCCCCCCCCCGAAAAACCCCTTGCCTCTCCCCACCCTGTCCCTGGGGACCCCCTCCCTGCCCCTTCCCCCCACTTTCTGAGCCTTTTTCCCCTGGGCTCTGGCAGCCTCGTTTGCCTCTGCCCCTCCCCCACCCCCGCCTGAGTTGTCCCTTTGATTTCTGCTGCCTCCCTCCCCCAGGGCCCCTTCCCTTGGTCCCTGCCATCTGCCCCTGCCTTGGGGCTTGCCCTGAGCCCCTGCAGGGTTGCTCTGCCCCCCCTCAGGCCGATTTTGGGGCGTTTTTCAACCCCCTCCCAGTCCCAGTCCCCGGGTCAGCCTGAGGCTTTTTTTTTTTTTTTTGTTTTTTTTTGTTTTGCTGCGCTTCGCAGTTTAACCCTGTCCTGGCGAGGAATGGCGGCTCCTACGCCTGGCAGCTGGCATGAGGATGTCTCTCAGGACCTCCCGCTGTCTCATGGCCTGAGGGTTCATGCCCCTCTCCATGTGGGGCTCGAGGCTTGCGTGGAGGCTCTGGCCGCCCTCCTGGGATGGCGTACCATCCGCTACGCGGGGCGCGTGAACACGGTCCCGATGATCTATTTGAGCAAGCCCGCCTTGGTTGACAGGGTGTGTGCGGAGGGCCTGGACATTGCGGGCATCCACTACCCTGTCACGCCCCTAGAGACTCAGGCAGTGAGGGTGGTGATTTCCAACGTCCCACCGCACGTTTCCAATCGGGAGCTGGCCAGGGGACTCGAGGCCTATGGGGTTCCTGCGAGTCCTTTTCGCCGCCTGCCGATGGGATACAAGAACCCTCAGGGCAAGCACGTCCTGTCCTTTCGGAGGCAGGTCTTCATGCTCCTCAAGGAGGGCCCCCAGTCGCTGCCTCGCTCCCTGAGCCTCACGCTCGAGGGGCGGCGGTTTATTATCTATCTGTCTGTGGGAGAGACCACGTGCTTCAAGTGCGGGGGCTCCTCCCACCTGGCCGCGCAGTGCCCTTGGGGCAAGGCGGCCGGACCATCGCCGCCTGCCGCAGCGCCAAAAGACGGCGCGTCGACCTCTGGGGCATGCAACAGGCCCAGGGAGGCTGGGAGCTCTTCCTCCCGACCTCCTTCCCCCTCCGTTCCATCTCAGGGGACCGGGGTCTCCAGCGGGAAGCCATCGTCCAGCCGAGGGGCTGGTGCTACTACCATGGCCCCGCCGCCCCCTCCCCCGTCTGTGGCGCCCCCTGCCCTCGGTGCAGCAGCCCCACCGGGTGGAGAGGCGGACGCCTCCCCTTGCCCCCTGCCTGCCCCGGCCGAAGTGGCTGGGGTGGCCGGGGACTGCGGTGCTGGAGCCTCATCGGATGATGGGGCTCGGGCATCCTCCCTACCACCCGAAAAAGAGAGGGAGATGAGGGGGGCCTCTCAGGACACCCCATCCCTGACAGACCCCTCCTCGGCCAGTGCCGAGGACCCCCCCACTACAGAGCCGGACCCCGTTCCGGCTGCCACACCACCCGCCCCGTCGGATGTAGCCACCGACGAGGCAGACTTAGCGGGTGGGGGGGAGGGGCCTTCAGGGGTCCCCCTCCCCTCGCCTGTCCCCCAGCCTCCGGAGTCAGGCGGCAGCAGGGATAGTGGCGAATGTCTCTCTTCCGGTGGCCTGGCCCCGGGGGTGGCGGGAGAGCCCGCTGCCCCTTTGGTCACGCCCCAGCCTACCGGAGCAGATGGGGAAGTTAACGAGATGGAGATCCAGCTCTCGGAGTCTCGCAAGAGACGTCGTGAGCGGGATGGCCCCTCCCCCCCAAGAAGACAGGGAATGTCCTCGCGGAGCCGGTCCTTGACTCGGACGACGAGAGGCGGCTGATGTGCCTGGACATCGAGGGGGTCGACGCTGCAGTTGCGGGCGAGCTCCCGCCGGGGGTGCGGCCTCGCCGCTCTTCCGTAGGCAACATCCACCCCAAGCTGGCGGAGCCCCCCTGGGTCCCTCCTGACTATGGGGGACTCCTGTCCTTGCTGAAGCTAACCAAGGGGAAGAAAAATGTAGCAGGGCACATCACCCAGTGGTGTGCGGACCCCAAAGTGTTTGTCAAGGCTGCCAGAGCAGCAGTCAAGCTCATGCAGCAGGATCGGGGCACACGCCAAATGGCCTACCGTCTGGACAAGCTTGCCAAGAGGGTGAGAGTGGAGTGGGGCCTGGGCGGGTCCCTTGACTAGAGTAGGGCACGGTAGGCCTTCCCTGACCTGTCTGTATTGCCTTGCTCTGCTCTTGGGTGCTCGCTCTTCCACCCGCACTCTGCTTTGCTCCTCCTCTCCCACACCCACACCCATGGCAGCCACAACCATTGGCACCTTCAACGTCAACGGCTGTCGAGACGCAGTGAAGCGCGAGGCCGTCCTGGAGCTCCTGCGAGAGAAGAGGCTGGCCGTCGCCTTCCTACAAGAGACCCACTCTGACAGGTTCAACCAGGCGGCCTGGCGGGCTGCCTGGAGAGGACAGGTGTTCCTGAGCCACGGCACCAACCTTCGCGCGGGGGTCGCGACACTCTTATCGCCGCAGCTGCAGCTTGACGCGGAGGTGCCGCGGGAGGTCGTCCCCGGCCGCCTGCTGACCGTCCGCGTCACCCTCGCCCAACACCGTCTGCTGCTCGTCAACATCTACGCGCCCTCCGATGGCCAGGAGAGGGTCGCTTTCTTTGAGAGCTTGGCTGCCCTCCTGCGCAACGCTAGCGAGGATGATGACCTGCTCCTCCTCGGGGGCGATTTCAACTGCACCACTGCCCCGCGCCTCGACCGCACAGGGCCTGAGCCCCACCTGCCCTCCGCTCGCAAGCTGCAATCTGCCCTGGAGGGGGCAGACCTCGTGGACGTCTGGCGAGCCCTGCATTCCGATGCGCGCCAGTACACCTGGGCCAAGATGAGTGCCGGAGGTCTCACCATGGCTCGCCTCGACCGCCTTTATATCACCAGGCACCACCTGCCACTCCTGCGCAGCAGCCGCATCGCTCCCTCGGGTCTATCAGATCATGGCCTGGCCTTCAGCGAACTGAGCCTGCCGGGGAGAGCCTGTGCATGGGCACCGTATTGGTGTTTGAACGTTAGTCTGCTTCAGGACTCTTATTTCCGGGACTGCTTTGCCCACTTTTGGCGGAGGTGGGAGGCTGCGAGACCGAGCCACTCCTCCTGGAAGCTGTGGTGGGACGTGGGCAAGGTCCAGACCCGAGCCTTCTGCCAGCAGTACACCCAGCTGGCCGCAAGCGAGATGCGCCACCGTATCCGGGAGTTGGAGGAGGACGTGGCGGAGCTCGAGGCTGCTCTGCTGGCCGCTGGCAGCGACGCAGCACTGAGCGAGAGCCTCCGGCTCCGCAGGAAATGCCTGCGCAACTTGGCGGAGAGCGCAGCCCGCGGCGCGAGAATCCGCGCCCGCTGCCAGGAGCTGGTGGAAACCGACGCCCCGACCCGCTTCTTTTTCGACCTGGAGCGGCGGCGGGCAGCGAGCAAAGTCTTGGACCATCTCAAGACTCCTGAGGGCCGGGTCATTACAGAGCCGGGCGAAGTCCGTGAACGTGCCGTCGCCTTCTATCGCGACCTGTTCGCGGCCGAGCCGTCGTGCCCCGAGGCCACGCGGGAACTCGATGAGGGCCTACCACGTCTCGATGCCCTGGAGGCCGGCGAGCTGGAGTGGGACTTGTCACTGGAAGAGCTGGCGGCCGCCACGGCCGGCCTCGCCTCCGGCAAAACCCCGGGCCTCGACGGGCTGCCTGCTGAGTTCTACAAGACCTTCTGGCCTCTCCTCGGCCCCAGCCTCCTGCGCGTCTTCCAGGAGAGCCTCGCCGACAAGGTCTTGCCGATCAGCTGCCGCCGAGCGGTGCTGACCCTGCTGCCCAAGAAGGGAGACCTGGGCTACATGAAGAACTGGCGGCCGGTCTCCCTGCTGTACGCGGACTATAAGATTCTGGCCAAAGCACTGGCCACCCACCTCCGCGCGGTCATGACCTCTCTCACCGGGCCCGAGCAGAGCTACTGCGTGCCGGGCAGGACCATACAAGACAACCTGTTCCTGCTGCGGGACCTGCTCACGGCTAGCGAGCTCTTTGGCCTCGACGTCGGCCTCCTCTCTCTCGACCAGGAGAAGGCCTTTGACCGCGTTGGCCACGCCTACCTCTTCCGCACGCTGGAGGCCTTTGGCTTTGGGCCCCTCTTCACCGGGGCCCTCCGGGTCTTGTACCAGGACATTTCCAGCCTGCTCAAGGTGAACGGGGTGCTTTGCGCTCCGTTCCCCACGCGCAGGGGCATTCGCCAGGGCTGTCCGTTGTCGGGCATGCTCTACGCCCTGGCCATCGAGCCGCTGTTACATGCACTGCGCCGCCGCCTGAGTGGGGTGGCCCTGCCATCGGCCACGGTCCCGTCCGCTGGCCCTCGTCTCCGGCTGTCGGCCTATGCGGATGACGTCACCGTCTTCCTCGCCACCCAGGAAGACGTGCGGGCTCTGGCAGATTGCCAGAGGGCCTACGAGCGTGCCTCCTCCGCCCGCATCAACTGGGGCAAGAGTGACACTCTGCTGCTTGGCGCATGGACTGGCAGGCCTCTGCCGGACTTGCCGGGGGGCCTCGCCTGGCGCCGCGAGGGCCTCAAGGTCTTGGGCGTGTTCCTGGGGCCGACGACCTTCATGGCACGCAACTGGGACGGCCTCGAGGAGGGAGTGGAGGCCCGCCTGCAGCGGTGGCGCTGGCGCCTGCCCAGCCTTTCCTACTGGGGGTGCGTCCTCGTCATCAATAACCTGGCGGCGGCAACCCTGTGGCACTGCTGCGCGGTGCTGGACCCTCCGCCGGAGCTACTGGAGAGACTGCAGCGGCTCCTGGTCGATTTCCTGTGGGACGGACGCCACTGGCTCCCACGAGCTGCCCTCTACCTGCCCACCGGCGAGGGGGGCCAGGGCCTGATCGATCTGGCCAGCAGGGTGGCCGCCTATCGGCTGCAGGCCCTTCAGCGGCTCCTGTACACCGAAGGCCACCTCCCGTGGCGACAGCTGGCATGCCGATTCCTGCGGCAAGTAGGGGGCCTCGGCTTTGACCGGGAGCTGTTTCAACTGGACCTCACCTTCCTGAACGGGGCGGTCCTTCCCCCGTTCTACCGCAGCATGGTGCGGGCCTGGCGGGCGGCCTTCCATCTCTCTCCACAGGCCAGGCACCTGCGGTTCCCGCAACTCCTTCGAGAGCCCTTGGTCCACAACCCGACCCTGCACCGGGTCGTGCCGAGCCTGGCCTCTGCCAGCCTCACGGCAGCTCTCGTCAAGGCACGCTCCACCCGCCTGGAGCACCTCCTGGACCCCGCTCGGTCGGACTGGCTGTCACCCGAGGCCCTGGCTGCCCGGCTGGCGATGCGCTCCATCCGCACCGCGGGGCGGCTTCTGCGGGCCGTTAGGGCCGCCCTCCCGATGGAGGCAGTGACCGCCCTGGAAGCCCATCTCCAGACTCACCGGCCCCTCCCCACCACAGATGCTGCGGAACACGCCTTCCCACCACTACCCGTCATCCCAGCGGTAGCCGGCGAGCTGGCCGAGCGGCCCAACACGCTGCTCAGGCTCCCGGTGCCCCCCAGCAGCAATACGGGCTGCCCTTTTGGCACCCTGCCCCGCAAGGGCCTCTACATGTGGGTGGTGCGCACCCGGCACGCCCAGGTGCTCGCCGGCCGCCCTGACACTGTGTGGCGGCGGCGCCTGGCGCGGCCCGGGACCCCGGCGTGGCGCATGCTGTATAAGGCGCCCATCGCCAAGAAGACCGGCGACCTGCAGTGGCGGCTCGTGCACGGCATTCTGGCCACCGGCACCTTTGTGCATCACTTGGACCCAGCGGCCTCGGTGGCCTGCCCCTTCTGCCCGGGGGTGCTGCCACGCGTTCCTCGACTGCCCCCGGCTGCAGCCTCTCTTTGCCGCCCTGGGCGCACTGCTTCGGGTACTGGGCCGAGACTTCTCTGAAGATGCCTACATCCACTCCTTTCCATACCGGGCGGCCGAGCGGGCCACGGTCAGCCTGGCCAACTTCCTGCTGGGCCAGGCCAAGATGGCCACCCTGAAGAGCAGGCGAAACCAGCTCACCGGCACCGGGATGGTCGATGCCCTGCAGCTCTTCCACCTGCTGGTGCGGGCCCGCCTCTCGCTCGAGTTTGCGCACGTTGTCCTCCGGCGGACGGTGCCCGCCTTCGAGGAGTGCTGGGCCCTCGAGGGGGTGCTGTGCCGAGTCGAGGTGGGACGCCTGATCCTCGTACTGTGATGCCACCGGCTGCTTAAGCCGCAGAGACGCGTCAAGCGGGCTGAGGCCCTGAACTTTTGCTCATGCGGGTTGACCCCGGAGGCCTCCATGGGTGTCCCCGCTGGCAAAACTGTAAATACTGTAAATAGTCCTAATGTTCGTTGTGTTGTTTTTTTTTTGTCTAGAGTGTACGGGCAGGCCTTGCAGGCCATGAGCCCAGGCCTTGTCCATGAGGCCCAGAGCTTCAGGCGTCCTTGTACATGCTCTTTACTGGCTCCGAGTTATCACCCTCCCGGGAATAAAGGTCTCTTAAAAGTCAAAGTCTAATGACTATTATATGCACTACTGGGCCACAACCAGATGAGCATGGCTGTGCAGTATGTGGTGCTGCAGACACAGTTGTAGCATCACATACTACACAGTCAGCTGTTTTCTATGCTGCAAGGTAGCAGCACATGTTGGTTTCTTGACCCTGGAAGATGCTGGAGTGAAAAAAACAAACAAACCTGTGCAAACAAAAAGCACATGTGAGGGCAGCACACACCACCCCAAACCAGAGCCTTGCCAGCCAAAGCCATGTTCTAGCTGCCAGCCAGGCTCCAAGTGGCAGGATCACCAATGCTTCAGCCCCAATAGGCTTCTGTGGCCATCCCAGTGCTGGCACCCACCTTTCTTACCCCACTTGGGGTAACCTGCTGCACACCAGAGTGCATGTGGCAAAGGTGTTTTTTCCCTGGGGACAAGGTGTACCGCTGCTTCTTGTCCTTGGGGAATCAAATGTCCATGCTCGTGTGGATGAGCTCTGGGGGACAAAGGCTAGAGCAAAGAGAAAAACCCCACAACTCCTTCTTTTCCAGGGTAGGCTTCATTTTAGTAACCAACAAAGCAAGGTGTCCCTCTAACTTTTTCTACATGTCTCCCCATTTTGGCTACATAGTAGGCCAGCTTGAAAAGAAAGGGTTGAAGGTGCTTTTGGCAATACCACACTTATGTCCTGCTCTTTAAAACACTTCCCTAGAAAATGGGAAATATGGGATCAAAACTTTTATCAATAAGGGTGGTTATTAATTTTACAATAATAACCAGACCAACCAACAGCATCACTAATGAGTTAAATACAATTTTGAAACAGAGCAGTTATCATTCAGATTGATAAGAGTATCATCAAAGAATCATGTTCTAGACTAGAGCCCTAGTTTTAATCCCACATTTCCTATTTTCTAGGGAAGTGTCTTAAAGAGAAGGACATAAGTGAGGCATTGCCAAAAGCATCATTAACCCTTTCTCTTGAAGCTGGCCCACTGTGTAGCCAAATGGAGGAGATATGTAGAACTAGAAGAAGGCTAAAGCCCTAGTTTCAAACTCATAGGGCAAATACCTTAACCACTGAGAGACTGTGCTAAAAGGTGTCAGGTCTATCTTCTTTCTCTGATCACACAAGTCACTAATGACTTTTGACTGCAATTAACATGCTCAGAAGAGTAGAGATTTGTTTAGGGGAAGTAATATCTAAAATCTGCAGAAGTGGCTCTATATGCAACCTATGTGACTAAAGTTAGTCGTGTGAGTTCTGGCTACCCAGTTAAAGGGGAGTTGGATTTTAGCCTACATACAGAGTAGAAAAAAATCTAAGTTCTGTTTAGGTATGTGTACTAATTTCAGTTTGACCCAAGACTTGAAGAAAAAGTCAAAGGGTTCACGTTCACTAAGAAAAAGCCACATTCTTGAGTTATCTAACATGAGGTAACTAAAATAAAATCATATTGAAGGCACGCTTTAATTTTAATACAAATTAGCAGATTGATAGATTGTTAGGGGCTGGAAGGGACCTTGTAGATCATCAGTTTCAGTCCCCTTGCACTAGGCAGGAAAAGACAAGTTGGGTCAAGTGACCCCAGCCAGGTGACTGTCCTGTCTCCTTTTGAAGATTTCCAGGGTAGGTGACTGCAGCACCACTAGAGGGAGTTTATTCCACAGTCTGGACACCCTGACTGTGAAGGAGTTTTTCCTGAAGCAGGCTTCCAGGAGTTTGTATCCATTACTCCTGGTCTTCCCCAGGGGCACCCTGGTGAACAGCTGTTCACCAAGTTCTTGATATACTCTCCTGATGTAGTGGTAAGCCACTATCAAGTTCCCTCTCAACCTTCTCTTCTGTAGCCTGAATAGGCCCAAGTCCCTCAGTCTCTCCTTGTATGGCTTGTCTTGCAAGTCCGTAATCATATGGGTGGCTCTTCTCCGGACCCTCTCAAGTTTTTCCACGTCCTTGATGAAGTGCAGCACCCAGAATTGGATGCAGTACTCCAGTTGCATTCCCTCCAGTGTGGAGTTCAGTGGGAGTATCACTTCCTTAGTTTTTGCATGAGATGAATGGTTAATGCATGCCAGTGTGTTGTCTGCCCTGCTGGCCACAGCATCACACTGCCAGCTCATGTTTATGCGATGCTCGATCACTACCCCTAGGTCCCTTTCAGCTGTGGTGCAAGTCAAATTGTCACCACCAAGTCTGTAGGTATGTTGGGGATTGTTTGCCCTCAGATGGAGCACCTTACACTTCTGAGTGTTGAACTTCATCTGGTTCCAGTCCTCCCAACTCTCTAGCCTGTCCAGGTCTGCCTGTATCTGCAAACTCTCTTCTGGCATGTCCACGCTTCCCCATAACTTGCTGTCATTTGCAAACTTGGGCAGCAAGCTTTTCATCCCTACATCTAAATTATTGATAAAGATGTTGAAAAGCACCAGTCCAAACACGGATCTTTGAGAGACACCACTGGCCACTTCTTGCCAGGACAACACAGATCTGGTTATGAGAACTCTTGAAGTACAAGATTGAGGTACACATTTTGAAGGGAGTCTGGTTACTCATTTTAAAGTAGCATACTACTTGTTTTCTCTTCATTTGGCTAATACTTCAAGTTGGTCAGCACACGTTGGTTATGCATGAGGTGCAGAAAGGCTTGTTTTGTATACCCAGTAAAGACAAGTTCAAGGGGTAAATTCATCACCAATGTACTAGTGAACAAAAAACGGTGTGTTCTATCATCTTTCTGTAATTATTTCTAGATTTCCCTTTGCTAAAATATCTAATCTTGCCAGAAAGTAAAATTCTAAATATTTTTAACATAAAGGGGACTGAAATAGGGAAAGACAAATGAGAATATATGCACAAATGTACATGCAGTCACCTTGAAAAGAGACCGATAGGAAGAGCTAAAACTACTCATCAAAGCATATAA
This sequence comes from Alligator mississippiensis, assembly GCF_030867095.1. Lineage (NCBI taxonomy): Eukaryota > Metazoa > Chordata > Crocodylia > Alligatoridae > Alligator > Alligator mississippiensis. Next base: position 398,428,886 of record NC_081824.1, read on the forward strand.
ATGTGATACATCATAATGAAAAAAAACCCATGATCCTTTGCTGTTACTCTTATCAGTGTGAATGACAACTCCTCTGTTTCAAAATTGCATTTAACTCATTGGTGATGTTGGTTGCTGCTCTGGGTATTATTGTAAAATTAATCTGGACTGTATTGTAAAATGACTGGTGTTCTTTTTAGGACTTTAACCTATTTTGACTAAAGTTATTGGAAAATATTGATACTGATTTTATTGGGAATATGCTCAGAAATGATAGGTAGCCTTCTAACCACACACAGTTTTGCAATTAAATAATACTATGTGATGTGATTTATTAACATAATGAATGATCCTTTCTATAAAATTCATGTTTCTATATGATTTTTCTGTTTTCCATGTTTTTCCCCCAGTCTTCACTTCTGTGGAATGTAAGCCATTTTTGGTGTTCCATTTCTATTTGTATGATTTTTTTATTACTTCAGAAAACAATATCCTCTGGATTTGTTGCATAGTTTCAAATTTATGGTATAACTTATTTAGTGCCACCTCCACTTATGGTTGACTTAACATAACTGAGGGATAGGAAAAATGAAAAATATTAGTGCTGTCATACTGCAGAACACAAGAATAATGTGAAATATAAAGAAAATGTTGTTTAAATGCATTGTTTAAAAAAGACGGGAAGTGATTGATGGTTCTTCTTGACTCTAGAAAGCAGGCAAGCAGTTGGGATTTTCCTAGCAATTCTGCAATTAATTAGCATATAAATATTAGTATTTGCCTATGTATAACATTCAGGACAGTTTGATGTATAAAACATTGCACCTAACAATGCGTGTAGTTTATGAGTTATAACAAATGACTGAAAAAATACTCTATTTGGAATGGGGCTAATGCAATGATGTGACAATTTGTATTGCATGTTGTAACTTTTTTATCAGAAATCCCGAGTACAAAATTTTGATGGTGAAATATTAATAATTTCATTTTTAATCAATTTAGTACTCAGCCTTAGAAGATACTATCTATGCTCAGTTCCTCCTAATTTCAGTGAAAGGTGAGAATGTGTCAGTATGTGACATGATCAGGCCTTTTGGAAAGTTCATGTAGGATGTCAGTCACCACCTATATAAATTAAGGCTATTTGAAATGAGAAGTTTTTTAAAGCAGGATAAATTATTTTGTATAGACCTTTTTCAAGCTGCTTCTGCTATGAGGATGGATATCTTCATTTACATGTGTCTTCTCCCTCATGACACAGATATTTCTTCAGTTATCTAACTCATACTGTTAAAATCATACATTGGTTTGCTTTATTTTGGATGCTGTTTTTGTTCGTTTGTTGTTTGTTTGTTTGGAGGGTTTTTTTGGGTTGAAGGAACTTCTAAAAATTCCCAGGATTGCCACTTAGAAATAGTCATCTTACCTGTCTTCTGGTTTAGGTTTTGGGAGGCAGAGTAGTCTGGTAGGACAAGCAAAATTAAACCAGGAATTGAATGTATGTTTGTCCATTTGGAGGATAGGACAATTCCAGTTTTATTCTGTAGGAGGCAGATGTGTGGCTGCACATGGGTAAGGTAGGATGGCAGGTACGCTCATGAAATGGATGCCCCAGTCCCTCCAGGGGTCAAAATGATGGAGTTTTGTGCCTGGGCAGGCCTGGAAAGTAGTGCCTGGGTTAGTCTGTGGTGTCTAAATGGATGATTTCCTCCCTAGCCTTATTTGCAGTGCCTGCAGAAGACGTTCTGCTGTGGAAGGTTGACTGTACAGAAGCAACCATTCAGAGGGACAGGGCAAAGGATCTTCTGGAGTGGATCCTGCTTCTGGGGGGCTCAGAAACTGATGATTTACTTTGATCCTTCTGGTCCTTATAGCTATTCAATTACAGAGTTATGGCCTGCAGTACCTGGTAGGCTAGTCCTGAATTCAGACACAGGCTGAATGGCACTATTTTTTCTTCTGTCAGTCAGATAATTTGTGTGGGCTAAGCCAGAGGTGCAACATTTCACTTGGAGGTGGCAGCTGTCTTGAAATGAGCCTTATATAAGCACCGTAGCTATTAATGTGACTGCTTCTATTATACTAGTCAATACCATGCATATCATGTCCTGTTTAATTTTTTTTTTTCTTCTTGTGCTGATGAATGCTCTTGAGGTTCTGATGCCAATTACTCCCCTCTTCCCAATTACTTCCCAGAACATCAGTGGATTGCACTGTGGTACATTCTAGGCAACTGGGCAACATGGGCATCAAAAGCATTTGTGATCTACAGTGCCTGTGGTTTCCATTGTCATAGATGTGGCCATGAATGTCTCTGGTGCACTGGGGAGGTTGTTTCAGGCTAGCCCTTGATGTCCTGAACCTAGAAGTCTAGTGTTAAGAGAAATCAGACCTTGCCATCCCTGAGTGTACCACATGACTAGACCACTGGATCAGCATTGTTAGAGCCTGAAAAAGTCATTACCAGGTATCCTGGTTTTCTCTGATTTAAAATAAAAATCCCCAATTTTTTGGTTAAAAAAAAAAGTTATCCCAAATCCACATTTTTCTGTGGTTTAAATGAAACATGACTAATATATAATAATCAGAACTTGTGGTAGAGGTGATATCTTTTATTAGACCAACAAGATTTTTGCAAAAAAACAATAATAATTGCAAGCTTTTGGACGCAAGCCTTCTTCAGGCATAGGGGAAAATATTGTAGAAATTCTTCCAGGTAGAAATGAAAGTTCATATTTCATAGGAGAGTTAAAGGTGTGGTAAAATCTCTTGGTTGGTACAGTTCATTTTATGTAAGTCAGGTGCAGATAAAAGTTGGAATAGTCTGTTTACCTGAAAATTGTTTAGTGGCAAGCAGGATGTAGTCATATTTCCTTCTGGTTATGATGTAATTTCACACAAGAGAAAAAGGAGTGAATGCTCTTCTGGGCAGAATTTTTTTTATGTGGTGAGGTGTCTGGGATTTTACCACTAGCCGACGGGGACTCGTAAACTGAGGTTCCCTGTGCCCTAGCCAACTGGGGAGCAGCATGTGGAGCCCCTGTCTGGGGGGCCCCCATGCTGAGGCACCCTGTGCCCCAGCCATCCAATCCCCATCTGGTTGGGGTGCAGTGTGCCTCAGTGCCTTAAGTCTACCTCTTCTTCCTGCCTCTTCTTCTGCCCTGGGCTGCCTGCTCTTCTGTCTCCATGTTTGTCCCAGGACATGCCACTTTGACATGCTTTGTGATGCTTTTTTATTTGTGGGTTTTTTTGCTACTGGGAAATCTTGGTAGCAAATTTTGCCCCAGCAGTGCAAATCTGCAGCACTGTGCATGGTTTAACATGCAATTTGTGTAGTTTTAGACACTGCATAGAGGTTTGTGGCACCACGAACCACACACAACTGCACATCTGGATCCAGCCTAGAACTTCTGAGACATCTGGTGTGGGGAATGGGGAGGAGGACTGGCTTGTGATGCAAGAAGAAATAGGTTGCAAGTTGGGGGAGATGGAGGATAAATATACTGAAAGACTAAGAGATAATAACCTGAACAACAAGCTGTGTGTAGATTGTTAATGGGATTTGGTAGTGACCGGTACTTAGCATGATGCATGGAAGAGAGAACTTATGGATATATTTTATGTTAATCATTGAGTACGAGTACTTTATGAATTCTAAGTGGAAACATTTCCCTCAGACGACCTGTTCTGATCATTTATATAGAAAATGCTGGATTACTAGCCAGCTAGCTATCACCTAGCTTGGAGGTCTTCAAGAGGAGGCTAGATAGTCACCTGGCTGGGGTCATCTGACCTTGGTCCTCTTTCCTGCCAGGGGCAGGGGGTCAGACACGATGATCCATTGTGGTTCCTTCCAACTCTACAATCTATGAATCACAAGGAATAAGGCTTCCCTGCTGCATACCCACAACATGCAGTAGCTTCTGGCATCTGTAGCTGGGAAGTGTTAATTATTTTTTTGCAAAGACGCTTCCAGGTGTCCCCATACAGCATCATGAGTGTTGGCTTCAGAGAATGTATCTCTGTGGCAGTTTGCTCATGTATCTTTTAAGGCATCCATAAACAGACCTCTTTCCATAGTTTCAGCAGCCATACTCAGGAATCATGAAGGAAGGATTGGGTCAGGAGGGTCTGCTTCAGGGTTAAGGTAGAGTTGATATAGAAGACCTGGATCTCAGTACTGCTGTGTTTAGTAGGGCTGTGTGAAGCTTCAGTTACTGATTCGATTTAGCTGAGATTCAGCCCAATTTGGTGGCCAAATCTCAGAATCCAAATCGAATCAGGAAACCCATTAATCTCTGTGAATTGAATTGGAACCCTCTGAATCGATTCAGAGAGATTTGGAAAGATTCAATGATTCGGGCAGACACAGCTTTAAATGTTTTTTTTCTACATACCTCAAGGTACCAGGTGGCTCATGAATACTGCAATGGTGGGGTGGAGTGTCCTGCAGGAGCATGGGGCAGGGGGTGAAGGGGGTCCCCAATGCACTCGGCAGCAGACCCGGAAGTGGATCAGAAGCACTTTCGGTCCACTTCTGGGTCTGCCAGGGACCACTCAGCGGGGCCCCCCTGAACTCCTCTGGCTTGGTGACTGGTGCCTCCTGGGTCTGGGGGGGGGGCACCTCGGGTCCCCCTGAGGCTGATTGCCAAGTTGAGTGGGTGCGGGGGGGGGGGGGGGGGCACGTGCTCAGCAGTGGACCTGGAAGTAAATTGGAAGTGCTTCTGGTCCACTTCCAGGTTTGCCACCAAGCATGCAGGGGTCTCCCTGCACTCCTGTGGGATGCTCCATCCACACCATCATTGCAGCATTCATGAGCCACTCCTTTTACCTTGAGGTATGTAGAAAAAACATTTAAAGCTCTGTCTATGGCCAAATAGCTGATACTCCGAATCAGCATTGAATCTTCAGATTCAGCCAAATCAAATTGGGGACAATGATCTGAATCAAAATATTGCATCACTGTCCCCAATTTGGGCCAAATCCAAATCTGAATTGAATACAGACCATTTCACATCCCCCTAGTGTTTGGCTTTAATAGTCTGTGTCTGAATTCAGAAACCTGTATCCCAATTTCAATAATATTTTCTTTGGCAGAAGCACATATCTTTCTAGCAGAAGATATCTCAAGTTCTTTTAAATGAGAGAGAAGCCCACATTTTCCTTCCATGGTTAGGAACCAGCCTTTCCAGTTTCTGAGGAGGAATTAAGAGACTACTTTACTGAATAGCTCTAGGGTACAGAGTTATGGCTGGCCATGAGCTATGAAATTCAGGGAATCTTTGATGTGTGGACCATGACTAAGGAGTACCTCTGAGAGAATGCTCTGGGCTGGTGTCCTTGTGCACAGTGAGACTGTGGGTAGTAAAAAGCCAAGCTAATGTGCAGTGAGAGGGACACATCTTCCTATTTCCCTTACCCTCTCATCAGAGCTTCTCTTCCCCACCTCCCATGGTCAGAGCAATCATATATGCCTGCTGTGAATGAGGGTGCATATTTCAATTTATTATGCATGTTCTATTATGACTGAGCAGTAGTATTCAACATGATACGTGGATACCCTGGGACAAATCCCCAGCTGTCAAGGGCCTACATGAACTTAAGTAGCTAAGTGTCATACATCTTTGATTCAGTTAGCCTATAAAGTACATCTGTACCCTGAATTCTGCCTATTCCAACCCCACTAAAATTGTTGTTATTATCAAACATGGATGTGCCTGCCTGTTCTTCCTCTCCCCTGTTCTTTTGTTTCTTATTTCTAAGGGTAAGATGACAGCATGTTACAAAAATAGATTAATCAGTGGATTTTCAGGGACTCTGAGAGGTTGAAATAGAATACCACTAGATATCTGAGTCTATCTAAGTGTCTAAGGGGTTGTGCAGTATATGGCTCCCTATCTGCAAAGGTATGAGAAGAATGTAGTAGGGTAGGGAATGAACCTGTGAGGCTTTGAGGCTGTTTTACTGTATTTATGTGATATCTTTGTGCATTCTGTCTCCTTCAAGTTCTTAGAGCTGCTTTTGAGAGAGGGCAAGCCTTGTCCTCCAGTCTAGCATATGAGGACATGGCATGAAGTAATGGATTTAAATTATGATTGGAAAATCTAGGTTGTATATTTAAGAGAATTTTCTAAACTTAAGGGTCCAACAGCACTGGAATAGATTACCTAGAGAAACTGGGGAATCTCTGTAACTAAAAGTTTTCATTTATAGGTTAGATAAATATTTGCCTGGAATAGTCAAGATAGAGATATTTCTACATAAAGAAGGAGGTGGACTAAATAAACAAATGAGGACCTTTATAGTTGTATTTCTTTAGGATTGTATTAAAGTATCCTTATTCATGACACAAATAATAAGCTTCTAGCATAATCACAATAAAATTCAATATATGCATATTTAAACATAAATTACATGCTTGCAGGTTTATAACGTTCATTATGTAGAAGCACTGCTCTAGAGAAGATAGAGTGCAACTCTGTTCCCATAGAAGTCAATTATAAAATTTCCATTCAATTCCTTGAGATCAGGATATGTTCTTTTCTGTGTACTCTGGCTTCATATCAGAGCTGCACATTGTAAATTATTAGAGGTTCTTTTAAATTTTGAAGGACAGAAATGAAAGTAGAAGTCCAGAAATAAAAGATTAAAAAGATGATGTCAGCCTTTCAATTGATGAACTGTATACTGAAGGAATGTAATTCATTTCCACAGAGTAAAGAAGGATCAGGAGAGTACAGAGTTGACGTTTACAGAGAGCTTAATGGAATAATGTGAATACAAATAAAATTGTAAATGTAGGGAAACTACAAAAATTAATAACATAAGAGTGTTTGGGCTAATAAAGGCTGCATGAAAATATGTTCATAGTAGATGTTAGAGTATACAATTAATAGTCATAAACAGATTTTTGAAGCATCATACTTATCTATGTTTGTTCAGTTTTCACAGAGAAGAAGGATGTAACTATTCTTAAGTTGCCCCTTTCTTCAAGTGGTTTAAAACATGTTTTAAAACATAATGATTTAACTAAAAATAAGAGTTAGTAGTGAAAGAATCGATTAAATTATTGCTAGCAGTAGATTAGGGATTTATGAAGTCCAATCAGTACTGTGTGTGAGGACTGCTGCACCTAGTCAGAGCTCCATTGTAACCTATGTTCACTGAGGAACTTGGATCTAATAGTGCTTAAAAATTGTTGAAGCACCAAACAACATTAAAAACATAAATTCCATTTCCTTAATCTTGAAAAAACCTTAGAAACTTCTCTTTCGGAGATGAGGCCTTATGTCTCAAGTCAGTAGCAGATATTGACAGATGTGCACCCTGAAAACAGTGAATGACATTAAATTTTTACTCATGAAAAATATGTAACTGGACATGACTTCACACATCATCACCACCACCACCTCAAAGAATCCCAATTATGCACCAACACTTAATTGCAGTACCTGATGTAAAAACTTAGAACTGGAGATCTCCCACATAGTACTAAGGGTGCATTCAAAATTTTGTATACCTTTTGTAGGAAATCCAGCAGCCTTAACATTTAATATTTCTAATAATAAACCCTATCAAACCTGAACATGTACTACCTGGTGAGGCCAAATGTGCAGTATTGTGTCCAGTTTTGGGGGCCCCACTACTGAAAGGATGTGGAAAAATTGATGGCAATCTGGTGGAGGGCAACAAAAAATGGTTAAAGGGCTGGGGAACATGACTTATGAGGGAAGGATGAGGGAACTGATCTTATTTAGTCTGGAAGGCTAGGGGCAGACATTATACATAAACTGGTTTAAGTGATCAGAAATTGGTTTAAACCTGTAACAGAACAGATGTTCAGTGAATATAAACCAGTTTGAAAATGGCTGAAACCAGTTTGAGATAAACCTGGTTGAATGTAGCATCAGACTAAACTAATTTGGCACAAACTGGTTTATGCAATGTCTGTCCCAGACCCCTTGCTGGTTTAAGATAAACCAGAGTCCCCCAGCATCCCTGTATGCTCTCTGGGCTAGGTGGGACTCTCTGCTCCACAACAGGGCTGCCCCTCCCCCCACTCTGCTCCCTGACTGAAGCTCCCGTGGAGACTTTCAGGCACAGCAGGGTCTGCCTGGCTTCCTCCTGCCCTACCACCCCTTTCTGCTTGCTGGACAAGCAGTAATCCTTCCCCTCCCTCCCTCCTATCTCCCACAGCATGGACCCCAGCTCCAGGGACCCTAGGCATGTGGTATGCTAGCTAGTGCTGAGAGATGTCTCTGTATGTGAGTCTCTCCAATTTCACTGGGACAGGCAGACAGAACAGTGACTGCTGAGGGTTGTTTAGAGCTAATCAACACGTCATCCAGTAAGCTGTTTAAGAAGACTTTGAAGTAATGGACAGAGGCCATTGTTTTGGTAATGAGGTGATAAACACTGTTATCAACTCCTTGCTGGCTTGCTTATGTGTCAGTTTACTGCAGACAGTATAAAGAAGCAGGGAGGGAGATTGAAATGCACTTTATCATCAATAGATGCATGCACTGCACCCGACCACAACCCTCTTGCCTCAGGGTGCTAGCTGGGGACTGGGGCCTGGCAACATTCCCTTCCCTTGAGCAGTGAATGGGAAACAGCCTGGGATGGTGTAGGCAGACCTGCTTAATCAGAGTGGCCTGGCGATGCCTTCCCTCAGCTCAGCACTATGCAAGGAAGGGAGGGCTGCTCTAACATCCCCCGGCTTCTAGCCTGAGCTACTGCATGCATGTGCCTGCATTTCCCGGATGTCTGTGCACTTACAAAGTGATTTAGCCTAGCCAGGTTAGAATAACCTGCAAAGATTGAATAAATTCAGGAACAGCCTTTCTGAATGCCTGTCCCTAGCTGAGAAGAGAAGAATGAGGGAGGATGTTATAACAGCCTGTAACTACCTAAAGGGTGGTTCCAAAAAGGATGGAGCTAGACTGTTCTCAGTGGTGGAAGATGACAACAATGAACAATGGTCTCCAGTTGAAACAAGGGAAGTTTAGGTTAGATATTAGGAAGAACTCTCTCACTAGGAGGGTAGTAAAGCACTGAAAAGAGTTACTCAAAGAGGCTGTTCGAATCTCCATGCTTAGAGGTTAAGATCCAGATAGACAAAGTCTTGGCTGAGGATGGTCCTGCTTTGAACAGGAGGTTGGACTGGATGACCTCCTGAAGTCCCTTCCAACCCTAATTTTCTATGATTCTACCAGTTTTGGGGTTTTGGTTTTCTGTTTTTTTTTTTTTTCTTTTGTCTACTTTGCAGTAATTAAGAAGTTCAGACAAGCATTCTGATTATGAAATTCAGTTGATCCTAGTTAAATTCAGCACCTTAGAAAGAAACTGGTTCACATGCATCAGAAATAGATCTGGAAAGAGGACAACAGTTCCATTTTACAGGAACTCTATTGACATTTCAACATTTTCTTTTTGTTCCTTGTTGGAATTACAATAAAAAAAATTCAAATTGTTTTCACAAAAAATAATTGCCCCATAATATTTGTTATTGGATCTCAGCTTTCTAAAATGTTCTACCTTGAAAAGAATAGGCCTTTGTGTCACTCTTGGGAGAAAAATATAATTGATATGTAGTTTTCATAGTGTGCATGCTGCTACTTTTCTTTTTTATCATCAAGATATAGAAAAAATAAAAGAAAAACCTTAGGCCAAAATATACTTCATAATATCACCATAGAAATAATTCAATTATTTACAAAGAGGATCGGTCACAATAGTTGAGAAAGCGGGATTATGTCTTATATTGAAAACAGTTTTCTGAGTATTTTCTAAATATAAGTTGAAATTCAGTGCAAAGATCAAAAGTGTAAACCATCTTTTCTTACTAACTTCTGTTTTTTCAAAAATATCTTGTTTGATAACAGAAAAAGGTCTATATTTTCATCAATATAGATCAACTATGACATTCATGGGGAAAGCAAAATAATCTAATTTCTAAGATATTTCCCCAAAATATCATCTATTTTCTCTATATGTAGCTATAGAACATTATTTGTTTTTGTTGTTGTTCATTTTATGTATGAAAAATCAAATGGGAATAAGCTAGTTAAATATTGAAATATGTACTCATAATGAAAGTGAGCATTGTTCATTATTTATTATATGTCTCTGGCACAAGTTTATTTAATTATTGTGACACTAGAATTACCACATGTCATGATCATTGCTATCCACTCTCAAAATTAATGCTGCTGAAATCTACATCTTGATAAATAGATCATTTTATGATAAAATGCCATGTCAAACATAGAAGTTCCATTTCATAACAGCAGGAATTTTTGCTGAGTTACTGTAGCGTACAGGTCTAGTTGTGTGTATGTGGTATGCCTGTGCCCATGTACAATTTTTGCCACTTTGTCAGTTATGTACAGTTTGGAATTCAACATAGCCCTGAGCACCGACTTAGAAGAGATTCAAGAATGGCAGCTACCATCACTGCTGGCCCCACCACTGCTACAGTCTTCTGCCATTACTGCCCATAGTGCTGACCTAGTAGTTACACCTCTGGCCCAGAGCAAGCTCAATGAAATGAATACTGTTATAAGAAATAAGACCCTGCCCTAGCTCAGGACAGAATCAAAAAAACAAACAAACTATCCCAGTGCTTTATCCAGTGAGTAGTTAATGCAAAGGGAAATGGGGACAGTTTCAAGGGAAAGGATGGAGATTCCTTTGGCCTAGGCTAGGGATGCTCAACCCCCAACCTGCAGGCTAGATCTAGCCTCAACACCATGTCATCCAGCCCGCTGGGCTTCCCACTGGTACAAAAATTTGGCAATGGAAGAGAGGTGGATCAGGACTAGGAACGGGTGGTTCTGGGTACTCCTGGGGATGAATCTTGGTCATAGGGAGCAGGACCAAGAGGGGCATAATGACAGTCCCCCAAGAGCTTAATCCCAGTTGGAAGGGATGGTGATGGGCCCCAGGGCCCAATCCTGGTATCAAGGGTCAATCTGGACCATTCCCTGGTCCTGTGCCATTCATTTGGCCCATGGTGCCAAAAAGTTGAACATTACTGGCCGAAACCATGTCCTGATGATTAGAGGCCATGAGGCTGATGACACAAGTTCAAATACCTTTCATTTAAGGGGATTTAGAACCTGGCTTATCTGCTCCCCAGACAAGTACCTTAATCACTAGAATTTTGCATAAGTACCCCACCCCATCCTTTTTTCTCAGTTTCTCTATTAAATTTTGTTATTTTAATTTCCCCTTTGATGGTCCAAACTATGTAAAATCAGAGATAGGGTTTTATAGAGCAGAGGATTTATATAATGCTGACTTTATGTTGTTCCATTATGTTAAGGTGCAGAGAATACAAGCTAGAGGTCTCCACAGGTGACCTCCACATAAGTAGATTACATAAATTTAAATGACATAAAGTAATAGGAAGAAAAATAAGTTAACATCATCTCTAACAAACCCACAGGATACCTTACAGTTCATATAAAAGGACTGTAAGGCTATTTCATTAAAATCACGCATCATACTTTTTTTTAAACACTCTCTAAAGTAAACCTATTTACTTAACTTCTAGCTACATTACAATCACTGGTAATGTAATTATCATCACTATATAATAACTTCCTAAAAGTCTAAGAATATTTGTCTGTAGAAAATAACAAATATGCAAAACAAAGATCACATCAAGCTTACCTAGTGGGTTAACCATCAGATCTCAGACATTTAAGTATTATGCCCCTTGTGTTGATTAAGATTTCTGTAGAATTCAAAGAGCAGTGCACTAAGAAGGCCAAAATCACTAAACAATCAGAGCAAGTGAAACCTTGGGTCAGCCTTGCTCATTGTCGAAGAAAATAAGCCTGTGCTAAGCTCTTCATTTTACCAGTTAGACTGCAGCTAATACTAAAATATGCATTACATGTTGTTTTTTTTCTGTCTGAAAGATACCTGAGAACCACAGTCTATCAGTACCACCTTTCCTAAAATCACATAAAATAATTCAGAGAAGCACAAAGAGCTCAGGCTTCAGGCATGCTGAGCTTCCTAGTTCTGCTTCATGAAAATTCTTAAGCATATGCTTAATTCTGAGCACAGAAGCAAATACCTTTTGGACTAGGGCCACAGTACTGAGGACTTTTTAGGATGCAGTTGCAATATATATCTTCTATTTCTTGTCTACAAAAAGCTTATCCCAAAGCTTCTGAATTTCAGAGATCACTGGGTGTTTGCCAAACATATGTCAACACTCAAATGCCATGTGGATATTGTACATATTATTATTGTAACATTGCTGCTTGGTCTAGGTCACCTTTCTATGTCAACTAGATTTCTTAAAGCATACCCACACCCTGACAAAGACTTTTCAAAAGATCGTGCACTTTATAAAAAACACTTTTAGAGGTAAATTAACCACAAGTGTTTTATTGCTTAGATAATGTCACAGTATCCTTGATAATCTGGGTTTATGCCAAATGACTCTGTGCATCCTAAAGAGAAATCTAGTGGACAAATAAGTTCACTTCATGTTTCTCTAATGAAAGAACACAATCAATATGGTCCTTACAACATTTTTATTTGGGGCCAGATTCTATTCCACCTGTTTGTAGAAGTAGATGCCTATGGCTGCTTACAGAACAAACTGAAATCCCAAACAGTTTAAACTCCACTCCCCACCCACACCAAGCCCAGATCATTCCCAGAAGAGGCACTGCATTAGATGAACCTGGATTGCCCAACATCTGTATAGATTGGGCACTTTAGTAGAGCTTTTTTGGTGCTTTTATCTAATAGCTGATTGAATCAGCTATTAGATAAAAGTGACAAAAAACTGCACTGAAGCACCCAATTGATATAGATGCTGTGGAGCTGGGTTGAAGTAACATGTTGCTTCTTCTGGAAAAGCGCAGGGTTTTTCCCCCGCCATCTGTCAGTGCCTTAAATGTGATTCTATCCTGTATTCTTTAAGTCCTGAAAATCCTTCATCTACTTTTGTAACATACAAGCATCTTACTACCAAAACTGAGTCACAGAAAAGCAACAAGAAGAACAACAATGCATTCATCTTTTGCATTAACCATTTTCAGGGATTAGAGCATGTGGGATACAAATGTATTTCGGGCCTTGTTACATGTTACACTGTGAGCTCCTCAAATGTTGACTGGTGTTAGGGCTAGCTTGAGTTTGGAGCTGTCACAGGTTCAGGCCAAGGACTGAATGGTAAAATCCCCTCCCTCCCCCTCAGCCATTCCAGGCTTCTCCCTGCCCCTTGCTTGCTGGGGCCCTCCTAATTTCCCTCTGTCCCCAGGGCTCCCCACCCCCCCTTCCTTACTTGTGGCTGCCTATGCTGTCTGTTTCCAGGGAGCAGGCAGTGAAGGATTAATCTGCCTGACTGATGCCTGTTGCCAATGCTGCCAGACCGCTCCTCTTCTTTGGGCTGGGCTGAGCCCAGAGAGCAGCAGTGGTGGTGGTTACAGCAGCTGGAAAGGCAGGTTAACTATTGCTTGCCTGGGACAGTCAGCATGGGCAACCACAAAAAGGGGGATGAGGGAGGCAGTGAATGGGGGTCTGAAGTGTTGGGGAGGACAGTGGGCCCAATCTGGGCCAGCAGAAGAGCAGAGTGGGTGGGTGTTAACACTAAAGTGCAGTTTACAGTGGCTACATGTTAGTGTAACATGAGCTAGGTAACATGAATCAGAAATAATGGCTAGCTGGGGAAGGTCCTGCTTTGAGTAAGTCCCTTCCAACCCTAATTTTCTATGATTCCATGATTCTATAATCCTGCCCTGTAGTGGACCTACAGGGCAGGATTAACCTTCCTTAACCTTAATTTAACCTTCCTAAACAGTGCTTAAAACTAGTTTCAGGTATTAATGTGTGGACAATATAGGGATTAGGTGCTTCAGGAGATGCGTAAAATTCACCTGTAACAAGGTCCTTAGGGTGGTAAATCCTGTCACACAACTAATAGTTATAATACAATTGGGTCCAAAGTCTTTTCTCAAGAAAACTTTCTACTGAAGTAGTTAAAAGTTTGACCACCTTGCTATGTTAACTGGATATTTTTTGTATAACATAATTCAGTAGAGTTTAGAAAGGGAACCTGACAGGTATGAGGGACCTGTTTAAAGCATAGATTTCTAAATTCAGCTGCCTGTTAAGATGGTAGGAAACAAAATGTATCCTAGATCCCCATACCTACTATATTTAAGGATGCTACTTTTCCTTGCAGATGGTAATTATTCACCTGGGAGACAGTGATTTAAACACATCAAAAAACATTAATCTGATCTTTTAGGATATAGAAGGATATTAAGCAGGTTTCAGAATTTTTACCCAATAAGTCTTGAACTGACTTAAGAGACTCACCAGACAGGTTCAGTAAGGGATTTTCAGATCTGCCAACATGAGCTAAGTACAGAATTTCAACTAGGAAATACATAAATATATCATCAGAGTAAGGGACACAGTGATCTCCTATTCAAAATTAAATATAACTCCATAAATCTGTTTAAAAGAATGGAGTATGTTTATTTCTAAGCATATGAACAAATGTCTTTTTGGACTAGGGCAGTGGTCACCAACCCAGGGATCCTGATCTACAGATCCTCTTTTGGTAGATCCTGAGCTGGGGGGACAGCAGGGTGTGGGTGCATGTGCACACCTGCTGCCCCCAGCTCCAGCAGGTCAATCTGTGGGGGATGGAGGGATTAGGGGCTAGATTGAGGCTCCCAAAGTGAGCGAGTGACCAGGCAGCTCAGCCAGGACCAGAGGAAGGTAAGGGGGACCCCAGTCCAGCCAGGTGGTGGGAAGATTGGAGCCCAGGTGGGATCCTCCAGGGGTGCGGTGGGCTCCCTCCCCATCTCTGTGAAGGTGAAGACAGCAAAAGCTGCTGCTGCTGTGACTTGAGTCCCGCTGCAGCTGACCATGTGCAGATGCAGCTCAGCTCATCAGTGGGGAATCATGTAGGGGCATCCCTGACCCAACTGGGTCTGAGAAGATCTGGTCATCCAGGAGCATGGGGGGGGGCCCTGAGGTCCTGAGGGCCCATGTCCCCCCACTTGTGCTTGGGGTGCAGCAGGCAGCCCACAGCAGCAGCTGTTTCATCCTGAGCACAGGTGAGGGGGCATGGGACACTCCGTGGTCTCGGAGTGTGTGTGTGTGTGTGTGTGTGTGTGGCGGGGGGGGGGGATGACAGAGGGCGGGTTGCAGTAGATCCTGGGGTTACCTTTAGTTCCAAAAAAGGTGATCTTTATCATAAAAGTTTGGAAACCACTGGGTGAGGGCCACATATTTTCCTGGAGGGTAGAGGGGTCACATATTTTACTAGAAGGTAGAGGGGAAACTCCTTTCTTGTTGCCCAGTAGACAAATAGTGAACATCTAAACTGAGTGCTGTCTTCCCCAAGTGGAAATCACTGGTATGAGTGCTCTGGTGAGGTGCCAGAGGACTGGAAAAGGGCCAAGGTGGTCCCTATTTTTAAAAAAGGGAGGAAGGAGGATCCAGGAAACAATAAGCCAGTTAGTCTTACCTTGGTCCTGGGAAAGCTCTTTGAGAAAATTATACAGGAGCACATCTGCGAGGGACCAGCAAAGGAGATTATGCTTAGGGGCAATCAACATGGATTCATTAGAGGCAGGTTATGTCAGACCATCCTGGTTGCTTTCTACAACCAGGTCACAAAATCCTTGGATGCAGGTGTTGTGGTGGACGTAGTCTTTCTGGACTTTAGGAAGGCTTTCGACGTTGTCTCCCACCCTGTCCTCATTAAAAAATTAGGTGACTGTGGTGTTGATGCCTACATAGTCAGATGGGTCGCAAATTGGCTGGAGGGCCACACCTAGAGAGTGGTGGTGAATTGGTCATTTTCGACCTGGAGAAATGTGGGCAATGGGGTTCCCCAAGGCTTGGTCCTCAAGCCCGCACTGTTCAACATCTTCATCAGTGACTTGGATGAGGGGGTGAAAAACACCTTGTTCAAATTTGCAGATGACACTAAGATGTGGGGAGAAGTGGGCATGCTACAAGAGAGGGACAGGCTACAACTAGATCTGGACAGGTTACAGGAGTGGGCGGATGAGAATAAAATGGGATTCAATACTGACAAGTGAAGGATACTGCACCTAGGGAGAAAGAACCAGTAGCATACCTATAGGTTGGAGAACTCCCTTCTCATCAGCACAGAGGCAGAAAAGGATCTTGGAGTCATTATAGACTCCAGGATGAACATGGGCCAGTTCTGGGCATCACACTTCAGGAAGGATGTGGACAGCATTGAGAGGGTCCAAAGGAGGGCGACTTGCATGATCAGGAGGCAACAGGGCAGGCCGTACGAGGAGAGGCTATGGGACCTGAACCTGTTCAGCCTCTACAAGAGAAGACTGAGAGGGGATCTGGTGGCCATCTATAAACTTGCCAAAGGGGACCAGCAGGCAATGTTTCCTGTTCCCCCAATCACTACCTTGAGTACCAAGGAATAACAGCCATAAGTTGACTGAGAGTAGATTCAGGCTAGACATCAGGAGGCTCTACTTCACAGTCAGGGTGGCTAGGATCTGGAACCAACTTCCAAGGGAAGTGTTGCTCACTCCTACCCTGGAGGTCTTGAAAAGGAGGCTAGATAATCACCTATCTGGGGTCATTTGACCCAAACATTCTTTCCTGCCCATGGCAGTGGTTCAGACTTGATGATCTTCTCATGTCCCTTCTGACCTACCAACTATGAAACTCTGAGTTAAGAAATGGTCTAAAGCAAGGGTGGTCAGCATGTGGCACATGTGCCACAATTTACATAGATAGCCTGTGTAGGACCTTCTAGATGTTCATGTAACATGATAGGATCTGATATGAGATCCACACAATTGCACCTCCTGCCATGTCACATGTGCATGACAAGAGACAACTGTGAAATTCAGATCCTATCACACTTTATTGCTGGTACAGAGGGAGCCTGGACTATCCTGGGCTCCCACTGCAACAACAAGTATCAAGCTCCTTTAAGTTTGCAGCTGAAAAGACTCACAGATGTGGCCATGCCCCACAGCTACCAGAACCCAATGTCTGCAGCTGCAGGGCACTATGGAGGGATAGGCCCATCAGCTGTGGGATTCTCCCTCCCAGTAGCCACAGATCACTGCTATGGATGAGAGTCTCTCAGTTGCAGGACTTATTGCCCTAGCTACACATAGCACACCTCTGCTACATTTGCAAATTTAAGCTGGATAGAAATCAGCTATAAAGTTATTAGACATTTTCCAACAATAACTTTATAGCTGCTTGGACCTTTTTATGATGCAATAGTTAATTAGAATTTGTAGCCAGTCTAAATTAATTGTGCAGTTAGCCTGGTCATTGCATGATGCATATAATGTGTAGAGGGGGCCTACCTGTGGCATGTGGTAAACCCAGGCACAGGCAGCCTAAAGGCTGATGAGACAAAAAACAAAAACCAAAACAAAAAAGATTGGGGTGGTGCTCTGGGTGGGTGCAGAGCTCATTTGTGGCATGTTTTCCTGAAAAGCTGACTTCTAGTAGTCCATAGTGAATGCCCCGTAAGTCAACTCTTAGTGTGGCAGAGCACTGTAGTGTGCCTGGCATTTTAAGGGAAGAAGCTGCCTTAGAGGCAGCTTCTAGGTGATGTGGGCACTGGAGGATGTCTTGAAGTAAGGCCCAGCTGGGGCTAGATAAGACTAGTGCCTGAGCCATTCAGGTAGTCTAGACCTGTAGCCCAAGCCAGCAGTGAGGCAAAGGGACTCCTGAAGGGCCCAAGAAGGTAGGGGAAGAAAAGCAACTCTGTAGGCCTAGAAGCCAGAGAATATTACCTGGGGCAGGGAAGAAAAAATGTATGCAGTCAAGGAGCCTTTGTTTTATGTTGGTATTCTTGCTTTTACAAGCCTTGAGCCCTGATGGAGATAGGCTTAAGGACTATAGAGAATTCCCAGCCCAGAGAAGGGGCTGATCCAAGGAACAGAGCCCACAAGATCAGAAAAGGGTCTGAGCAAGGATATAGAAGGTCCCCCAACCCAGGGAAAGGGTTCAGTGAGCTATAGAGGGCAAGGAAATAGAGCCCATGAGCCCAGAAAAAAGACTGAGTGGAACACAGAGAGTTCCCTATCCCAGAGAATGGGCTGAGGCAGAGAACAGAACAGAGGACACACCAACCAGGAGAAGTCAGAGGAGGGGCTTAGAGGGTCTGCAGTCCCCAAGAAGGAATGTGTGAGGGGCCAGGGATCTGAGGACCCAGAGAAAAAGATCAGAGGGACCCAGAGGGTCAAAGAGTCCCCAAAGGGGATTAGAGTAAGGAACATTGGAAGTGATAACACCTGCAAGGCTAGGGGCATGGTGTAGGGAAGGAATTTTCCCTTAAGGCTATAGATGCCCTGCAGGGGTACAGCCAGGCCAAGAGGCCCTATTCAATGTAAAGATTGGATTGATACTAGTGGTGCCTGGGAGGATCCCGTTAAGGAACTGATTGGACTCACGCTCACTCTGTGGCCCATGGGCAGCCTCTCTTACTTAACTTCAATAAAGACAAGGCATGGTGGGCAAGAAATTAAGGGGGGGGGGCAACTTGGAGAGATGGAGCCAGGTAGGAGCCACACAACCACCAGGGGGCACTGCAGCCAACCCTGTGGCTCGAACCTGCCACACTTAGGAATGGGCTCAGAGCACAACATAGAAAGGTGAGAGAGTTTACTTCCATGTTTTGCACGGTGTGAGGCTCCCCTCATCTAATTTCATTATTTTAACCTCCCATGTTGAGGAGGTGAACACTGGCAGGATTTAGGACACAAAAGAGCTAGACTGTTCTTAATGGTAGCAGATAACAGAACAAGAAGCAATGATCTCAAGTTTGAGTAGGGAAAAAAATAGTGTAAATAGTAGAAGGTTATAAACCACTGGAATAGGCTACCCATAAAGGTTGTGGAATCTACTTCCTTAGAGGTTTTTATGACCCAGGTAGACAAAGACTTGGCTGGGATGATCTAGTTGGAGATGGCCCTGCTTTGAGGAAAGGGTTGGACTAGATCATGGGCAAGCAATTATTTCAGGTGGAGGGCCACCTACTGAGTTTTGGCGAGCTGTGGAGGGCTGCATTGGTAGCCCCACCCCTTGACAGGTCCCTCTGCCCCCCATGTTTCCCATTTTGTGACCGGAATTTCCACCCCCTAGTGCTTGACCTTTGCCACAAGAAGGCTTTCCCCTTGCCCCCAGAAATATACCTTTCAGCAAGGGGCTTTGCCATCTCAGAACCAGAAAAATACCAAATTACACTCTAAAAATTGTACATCTACAACATTCATTAATTTGATTTAAAAAAAAATATTGGTGTCCTGATTTACATATGTTTTTGTAATGTACACGGAGGTGATTGCACAGTAGCTTAAAATGAAGTCTTACTTTTGTATATTGTCAGGGGGGGCATGGATATAGGTTTGTGGGGGGCTGTTAGTGTGTGGGTATGTGGGATGTGGGTGTAGGTGTGGGTGTGTGAGTGTGGGGTGAGGGAACATGTAGGGGTGTGTGTGTGGATATGTGGGGTCTGGGCAGGTATGAGGTTTGTGGGGGCTGTGTGGTGGGAGAGTGGTTGGGATGTGTGAGGGGGTGTAGGAGTCTCTGTTATGGCTGTGTGAGGGGGGTGCATGTGTATGGTGGGATGTGCATGTGGGACTTCCCCTATGAACATACACACTGTCTCTCCCTCCCTCCTTGTGCATGCACGGGTGTGCGCATGCACACACACACACGCGCGCATGCACCCTCCCACTCCTGGCCACAGGGGACCAGCATGGGCCCCGTGACCCTGCGGTCTGGTAATGCATCCAAGATCCAGGTGGTGTTGTGGCAGCCAGCAGCCATACAGGGAAGAAGTGAAAGCTGCAGCAGGCAGAGACTTCCAGTTGGGGGGCGGGGGTGGGAGGGGGCTGGGGGCTGGGGATGGGCAGAGCTGGGCTGGGCTGGCCTTGCTGGTGAATACTGCCAGCTTCCCCTGGGTCCTCTTGCCCCTAGTTCCTGTCATCTTTGACAGGCAGTCAGGAGCAGATAAATATAAATTTTAACTAATTTTTTTAGGGGCCCTATGGGCCAGATAGAATGACCTGGAGAGCTGAATCCAGGCTGCAGGCTGCATTTTTCCCACCCCTGGTCTAGATGACCTTCTGAGGTCCCTTCCAGCCCTAATTTTCTATGATTCTATGATTCTATATGGACATAACTTTCCTACCCATAGTCATGTTTCTAAAATCTATGGGCATCAGCATCCATATGAAACCACCTTCATGGTAGCTGGGATGGCAATGGTCTGTTGGTGGACATTTGCAGTAAAGGACACAGTCTTCACACTGACCTTCTGTGAATTTTACTGCATCTATGCCCATAGCTAAAACCCTGTTATCTGTATTGTTTAGACTCAAACTTTGAATAAGGTAGTCAGAATTTTAAACTTTAGATACCTTGATACAGATACTGAATCCAAAATGATGGAAAACAAGATAGTGATGGATAAAATTCTGGGTTAGAAATAAGCAGTTAGAAAATAAGTAAATTATCAAGAAAATATTGTGTGTAATTCTCCTCTAATTTATGATTAAGAGAATTTTCAGTTGAATTAACATTAATCAGTGCAAACTTATAACATACTTATTTTCCTTAACACAGCTCCTAATTATTCTGCAGAACTCACTGCCACAAAATATTACATAAATTAAGACCTTGATAGAATTCAATTTACTGGTAGTAAGACTGTCCACAGTTACATTGATTAGAAGGGTCTTATTTATTTTAATAAGGGCTAGGATTCCACAGATTCCAGGGCATGTGCCCCTAAAAAGAAAGGGTAAATCATATTATAGTTGCCCATTACTGAATCTTTTCCTCTAAAGCAGCTGGTATTGAACACTATCAGGAAAAGGACATTATACCATTGAGGCTATTGTCCTGAGCAATTATGTGTTAAGTAACTCATTGCAATTTTTGTTCAGACACTCTATTTTCTATGGCACATCATTATCTTTTATTGAAAGCCTTGCTATATTTTTTGAAATGTTCACTTCTCAAACTTTTTTAATTTTTCCACTGGAGCTTGCACGTAACCTTCCAGTTACTGAGATTCTGTCTATAAATTCAGCATACAGTGTGAGAAGTATAAATCTATTTTGGCTTCTAAAGCTTAGATAATCTGAAATATTGCCTCCAGAGAATGTACAGGCTTTCTCAAGGGAAAATATCTACAGAAGATGCTCACTTTATTTGTTTCTTTTGGTCCATGGAATATCATTATGCTGGATGTGTTTTGGTAACAGATGCCAATAACCATTTCTAAATGCCTGCCCCAGTCACACACAGAGACTGTGGCTAAGAATTTCTCCACTGAACCATCTGTCAGTTAATCTTTCCGTCCTTCTAATGTCTTTTAATAGATATTGTTCACAAAAAAATAAAATAAAATAAAAGAGAGAATACTAACTAATAAAAGGTACTTGTAAAACTGCAGGTAATGGAGAGTGGGAGGAAACAGAAGTAACAGTGTCAGAATGGTGCTTATATTAACATAAGCCAGTGCCCAGGGGCATGACCGGACATTTCTACATCCTGGTCCATTGCAGTGACAACTGGGTAGTGACAGTTGTTGGACTTCCAGTTGTGACCAGAGTGGCAGTGCAGCAGTTTCTATTTTTCCAGCCCTGCAACTTGGTGCCCAGGGCTGATGTCCCAGTCCCCCACCCCCCAACTGTGCTATTGCTAATGCCAGCAAGTAAAAGTGTAGCTAACAAATCTATTATTTTTGTACCTGCTTGTCTCAGTTAACTCTGGCTAGTGGTTGTAAAGCTATACCTGTGATGTTTCTGAAGTGCTTTCACTATCATACAACTGGGTAGTAAAAGCGAGATGGGAATATAATATTACAGGTGGCACAGGGAGATAAGATTCTGTTTGCAGTTTTTTACAACTTTGCTAAAACACTTAAACTCTCTCCAAGAGTAAGATTAGGGAAATATACATTGCTTTTCCCATCTCTAAAAAAAATAGGGGGAAGAAGAAAGAAAAGAAAGGAGAGTTCGGTAGCTAACTGTGATAGACTTGTGGCCGCAGAGCCAGCCATGACACCCTGTAGTGGTCATGCTACTCCAATCGAACTCTAATGTCACTCCCCTAGATTGCTTGCCTTCCACGCCTTTTTCTTCATATTACAGGTTGATTCAGGGAGGCTGCTAACAAGCCTCAAAGTTATCCCTGCTACCTATAAGTTCTTACTGGGTATCTCCTGAGGCCCCACTAGCCCTGATTCAGCCCTCAGGCCTGATAGATCCTCTTGGCCTGACTAGGCTCCTATAGGGCAACTGTAGCCTTAAGGGCAAATTGTGTGGCTCTTTTTCCTCCCCTACACCAGTGGTTCCCAACTTTTTTAATACTGTAACCGGCAAACTCTGGACTGGAAGTGACTGCAGACTGACAAGCTGTCTGTGCAACATTGCGCAGGCCCAGCCCAGCCTGGTGCGGGTCCATGCACCTTTGGGCAGTTCTGGGCCTCTTGGGCTGTCACCCAAGTCCTGGTGCCACTCACAGGGACCGTGTGTCATGCCAGGCCAGGTCCTTCTTTGATGGAATTGGCCTGGCCCAATGGAAGTGACTGGCATACTGTGGACTGGCAGCCAACCCTTTGCTGCCTGGTACCAGGCCCTGGCTTGGTGGTTGGGAACTTCTGCCCTATACCACACCATGAGACTTGTGGATGTTCTCTCTCATTGTTGTGACTCTTTATACACTCACCCCCTGTGGGCCCTTGGACCCCCTGGTCCCTTACTCAGTCTCCCCCTGCATTCTTGGACCCTCAGTTCCATGCACAACCCCTTCTCTGGGCTCTCAGACCCTCTAGTCCAGTGTAGCCCACTCTGGGATTCTTGGACCTTCTGGTTTACATCTCAGCCTTTTCTAGGCTCTCAGATCCCTCACTGGGCCCACACTCAGTCTGAGGGCTCCTAGGTTACTGGTTCTCCAAATAGACCGTGAGCCTTCCTCAGCAGTGCTCAAGACTAAACTACCAGTGTAACAAGAAAACAAGAAAATCACTGCCCTCTGGTAGACACCTGTGAGAGACAGAGAGAGCCATGGGGGGCAAAGGAGCGCTGGTCAAAGGTAGAAGCAGCTGCCCCAGCCCCAAAGCGCCAAAGAGCTCAGCAGAAATACTCCTTAACCAGGTGTTTCTGGAGGGGAGGGGCTGAGAATTCAAACCTCTCTCAAAGAAGAGCCTGGAGCAGGCAGGAGGGGAGAGCGCAGGACTGGAAAGAGAGGAGCTGGGTCGAGCAACGTTGCGGGAGAACTTGAGAGCAACCTGGAGAGCCGGCAGGAGGCTCCTGCAGAGAGGGAGCTCCCCAGAGAAGACTTAGAGGAAGGTGTGGTGGATTGGCAGTACCAGGAACTGCTTGTGATCTTGCCAGCAGAGCCCGGCTGGGAAAGGTACCGTAAAAACCCTAGTAGAGGGGCACTCCGGAACAAAGGTACCATAAAGACCCTAAAAGGGATGCAAGGGCAAAGTGTCAATGGCAGACCCAGTGGGGTAAGGGGGTTGTAATGATCCCAATAAGAGGCTCATGAGGAGCTGCTGTAAAGATGGGAACAGGTGAAAGATAAAGTGACCTCACTGGATATATATTTTTTTCTTTTTTTCCCCTTTCCAAAAAAGATGGGAGAACAATAATCCAGGATGGGAGCACTTGGTTTCTTTTTTTTTTTTTTGATAGAGGCACTGGAGAGAACCTGAAGGCCAAACATTGATGAAAAGACAATTTGATACCTGGTGGAACAGGCGAGGGTATAGGGGATGGTGGAGCCCTCAGGAACATAGGCCTCAGGAACAGAGGACCGTGGACGACAACCAACTGGAACTACATGCCCATGTCTGAATCTACTCCTATAAACACCAAGTCATGGCAGGCGAGGACGTGGGTGCGTGGACCTCCTGTTGGGACTCGTCCCTGACTTCAGTCGGCAGACTGAGGTCCTATGGGACTATAAACAGAAATATATATATATATATATATATATATATATATATATACTTCTCTATTGAAAGAAAAAACAATAGGCCGGTCAGAGAAACAAAATGAGATAACCACTTCTGCACTAAAACTGAGAGCGGCTGGAAAAGCAAAGACTCTTGGGAGGATGCTACCTAACTAGATACGTTACAACACCTCAGTCCATCTAGAGGTGTAACATAAACAAAGGCCCCTTGCCTGTCAGTCCAGTCTTTCTCAGTCAAAGGAACTTGGCTCAGTTCCCAGGCCTGCAGAGTTGTTCAGCCAAAATTCAGGCTCCTTCAGGAGCCGTGATGCTCTGCAGCCAGGAGCTCCTCACTACATTGGTGTTGGGGAGAGTCTCCCTGACCAGTTCAAGCTCTGGGCTCTAGCTTGAGCCTTCTTCTCATTATCAGGAATCCTGCTTTCTCTGATAAAATTCACCAGTTTTCAGATTTATATATAAGTGATGTTTCATTTTAATTATTGAAAAATGTGGATTTTGGATTACTTCTTTAAATCTGAAATTTGGTGAATTATTATTATTATTATTTTTTTTTTTTTTTTTTTAATTGGAGAAAACCAGGATTCAGCAGAAGCTGGTGACTACCTCCTGTGGGTTGATGAGCAAGGATCCTGGTTTTCTTTGATTAAAAAAAAAAAACACCCTCAACTTTCAGTTTAAAAAAAAGTAACCCAAAATCCACATTTTTCCATGATTAAACTGAAACATCACTATATAGTGGAAAAAATTTGGATTTTGGGTTACTTGCTTAAAACTGAAAATCAGTGATTTTTTTTTTTTTTAATTATAGAAAACCAGGATCCCTGTTGATGAGGCAGAGGCAGTGGTTGGCCAGGATGTTTTGTATGACCAGGCATACTGCCTGGATGGCCTCTTCAGCCATGGTCCTGTCCATACTGAACTAGTAGTGGTACCTGAATGGATTGACCAGCTTCATGACAGTGATGGCCACCCACTTCTCTTGTGTGAGAGGTGGCTGTATGAGGAAGCCTTGGCATGAGATGTGGGGTACCAGCTAAGTGATGATATCCATGAAGGTGGCCCAGTGCATGAAGCCTTTGTTTTTCATCCCAGTTATCCAGGATGAAGCCAGTGCTGGTGGTGTGAGCACAGACTGGTACTTGATGGTCTAGAGGTGGTGCCAGAGCACCCTGGCATCTATGACATCCTGGATGGCCTTGTCCTTATTGGCTGCCTGAAAGTTGGTAACCCTGTCCAGGATAATTGACAGGCAAAGGGTGTGGTGGGTGGGTATAGGTGGGATGGACAGCTGGTGGCTTGTGAGCATGACAGCATGTGCCTTGATGAGTTTCTGCCACATCAAGTCCAGATGAGAAAGCACTATGTCCTGCAGTATCTGGCATGATTAAGCAGAGTGGCCAGTAGGACCTGCTGCAGCTTCTACGTCTCCCTGTTTAGTGGTGGGCAGTGGGATGCCATGTGGGTGGCCAGGCTGGGACACTGAAGCATATGCAAATCGTGACAGTGGGAGGGCATGAGGGAAGGTCCATGGTGACAAAGCAGGGGGTTGGAGGCATGGTGGCCTACATCCAGCAGCCAACTGGGGTGGCTCCCCCTTTCAGCTCTGCTTGGGAGTTTTCAGTGGCCCAGGTAGTGCACAGGGCATTCAGGGATGCATGCAAGAGTGTCCCCTACCTACTGGCCTGGAGCAATGTGAGAATGCTCTGAGCCATGCCCCCACTGAACACCAAACATCTGTTCAAATCATTCCCACTCTAACTTAGAGCACTTCGAGTAAAGGAGAATAGAGCACTTTCGCTTTGCACTATTTGAACATCTGTACTTAGCCTTAGAATTATACAGCTAGTGGAATCCAGCCCTAAATCAGCATTATAGGAGCTCCACTGTAGCAAGATTTTCTGGTGTTGCAAAGATATCATAATAACTTTTATGCAGAACCCCTTAGATTTAGCTGGCAGCAGAAAGGATAATCTGAGACTTTATTGTCCTGCAGATCTGTTGCTGTTGAATCAGCCTCTGAGGGTCACTGCCAACCTTCTAGCTATTCTTAGTTATGTCAGAGGGTAGTCCTGACACACAAAGAGCCTGGAATTGGTGAAACATATAGGTCACCTTTACACATCATTTGTGTGCTTGTGTCCTATATGGGTTGGCATCAGAGCTGAGGTGCTAAGGCCACCCCAATATTTATATTAAGTTTCCTTCTGGTAGTGTAAGTAAAGGAAATACATAGAAGCATAGTGACAAGCATACCAGTTACTGTATCAACACTCTGATCTGACACTGCTAGTATATGATAGTCGAGACATTACTATCAAAAGCCAAAAATATACTGCTTATTAGTATATAATTTCTCTTTATTTCATAGTATGCATTTTTTCTTGTAACAAATTTTAATATTTTTATTTTTAAGTTATACTTATTCTGCATAAAAAATAATTTGCCATCCTCATTTAGAAGTTGTCAGTTCAAAGAATATTAGAATTGATGGATTTAAAAGTTAATAATATAATTTTAATATTCAAAGTCCATTTGCTGTAAGGATATCATTATTACTTCCCAGTCTTAAAATTAAAATGTATTTTATGTTATCTATTACAAATTTGCATTTAAAATTAGATAACACACTATGCATAGTTAATATAGATGAACATAATTAACCTCTATATGCTAGATGTCTTCTTCAGCTTCCTAATCAAAACACGTTCAAAATATATAATTAAAGCAATTATAAAATAATTAAATAGCTGTATTTATTATGTATTGATTACAAGAGAAGCCTATGTGGTCTATCAACAACTCCAAAACATACTCATTCCTAAATGAGGGCTCTGATGTTTATTACTCTTTGAAATAACAATTACTAAAGAAGAGTAACTTAGTAGGAAATAATCTGCTCAGCATATTAATAACTAAAAACAATCAGAAAACTCAGCAAAAGGAGAGGCTGTTTTCTAAATCCAAATAGAGGCATTTAGAAATTTGCTACAGAGGACTGACACTTAGTTATGCAAATGGGGTAAATGTGGCCACTTTTTATTATACATCTTTCATAGCTGGACTGTTTTCATTCTACGTGCTAATATGAAATTCAGTCTGAGGACTTCTTTATATGGTTCATATAGATATGGTGCATATATGGGGTTAATTTCAACTCTCCTATAATCTCATTTAAGTTAAAGGGATTTCAATAGGGACAAATTTGACCCAAACAATTTACATATGTATAACAAGATTACTAATACACTTGATGAGGAAGGTCAAGGCAAATATAATTCTACACAAATCTGCATTATGTGTAAAGATTTTCTTGCCAATTCATTTCTGCCATGCTGTCAACAAGAACTTAAAAACCTGCAGGATAGACAGTGTAAGAATAGGAAATATTTGTTATTTGAAGGGAAAAGACTGTATTTTGAATATATTTCTACAAATTTTTGCTATATATTTCTTGCCTTCTTAGGAAGCCTGGATCCTTCGGTCATGTCCCTCTATGAGGATCCTTTGTTCTTATACAGAACCCTACTGACATCAGAATCCTCCCTACGCTCGGGGGGGGATGAACATATATCAGATTTTTTGGATGATCTGCAGGTATACCCTTCATGCCCTGAAGCTATGAAATGGCACATTATAGCAGGACCCATACTGGTGGATGTCCTTGCCTTCATTATGCCTTCACATGCCTTATAGCATGTGTCCACCACAAGTTGTATCTAAATATTTACACATTTAAGTTTAAACATACAGTGTCCTGAAACTCTTTGTTTTAAAAAGGAAATATGAATTAGCTTTTTCAGAAACATCACATTCAATTTAGAAGGAAAAGAAGTGAAAGATGGAGAACTGGCGCCTGATTCAAAGTGCTCTGAAGTTAAAAGGATCTTTTACTTGATTTCATTTACTTTGAGATTAGATCCCTTGTGCTGGAGGTCCAGCCATAAATAAATTCAAATAAAGAATAAAGTGTTGCTATTTTTTACCAAGTCGTAATAGAGTTTGAGTGTTGTTGTAGTCATGATGGTCCAAGAACTGTATGATAAGTAAGGATTTTTGTGGTATTTTATTTTGGAGCAACTGCACAGTTGAGAAGCTTTTGGGAATCAAATGCTGTTCCTAAAATATGTCACAAAAATACTATCTTTAGTTTTCCTAATACCGCAATCCTCTTCCTTTGCAAAGAACAGTGCAGGAGGTAGGAAACAATTATCACAGGCATGTCCTGCATTTTATGTGGAAAGGTATATGTTAGAAAGGAGATGAAACTTTGGTAGGTCTCATCTTCAACCATGTTGATCAAAATTTATCCAAAACTAAACTTGCCTAAAAATCTAAAAGGGTTGTATACTAAATTAAAAGGGATAAGTATATAATTGAAATGGGCTTTGAATTTATCATCATCATCATTACTGTTATTATTGTTATTTTTAGGTACATTGCTAAAGTAGAAATTAATAAATTGACTATTAAAGCAGCAGGAAGATCTCAAGGAAGCCTTTTCCTTTAACTTACAGTGATGTAAATAAAGGATAGCTTTGCTGGAGTTATGCTGATGTAAAATGAGGGAGAATTCATTAAGAATTAAGCTTAGTGAATAAGATTTTCCTGTCACTTTTTTTATAAAAGAACCCCAAATGTAGAATTTCAATTGAATTGAAGCTTCTAAGCTATAAGCTTCCTTGGGCATATAAAATGAGTACCATTGCAGGGAAGCTGTCTTTTTTTCTTTTTTTTTTTTTGTATTTACTTATATCAAACAGGAAGATTTGTCACAGAAAAATATAGTGTATTGAGAACTTTAAAAAAATAATAATGACCCTTTCTCATGTGTACTCTCCAACAGCTGAAGAAAGCCTTATCTAGTGGAGGCACAAAGGTATCAAGATTTTTCTGAGCTTGGCAAAAGTGACTGCTAAATCCAGGGACGTATGGAAGTTACTGTGTCCTAGGGACAAAATCCAATCAGCCACAATCAATCCTTTCAATTGTGTAATAAAGTCTTGAGAGGATGAAGCTTTGCCATTCAAAAGTGACATTGTTTTCCATTAAATAATGAAGCAGTTATTGCCACAGTAAACCAATGTCAAATAACTGTGAGTAAGGACAATACTTCATATATCATTATTTTAAGTTACTATGTATTACAGTTATGAAGCATTCAATACAGTGGACACCACTATACATAAACCACAGCACTTGTAATGCTATAGTGGATTTACTTTGGCAATGAGAAAATGATATATTCTGCTCTCATGTTCATTTGTATTTTCTTGTTTCATGAATGATGAAATGCTTACCAAAATTCCTGTCTTTTGTTATGCCTTTAAAGGCGTCTTGAGAGGACGAGAAAGAGACTGTGGAATATAAATGTCCCATCCATCGCTTAGGCATACAATATGGGGTAAATAAAAGTTAAATAAGTCTGAAAACTCTGAAAGCAGTGAAAATAGGAGAAAGAAAAAAATGGCATAGGTGTTCCTGGGAAACCACACAACCATTGCAGGACTACCAACATTGATCAATCAGGCACATTTTTCTGAACCTGATTTTTCTGTACCTCACAATTTTTACCTTCCAATTACCTCACTATCTTTATCTCACAATAATCCTGTGAATCCTCACAGAACCCCATTTTGCTATCAGGGACTAAAGCCATGGAGAGATTAGTGGATATAGCCTAGTGTGTCTAAGAATTTAGACACTTAAAGTAGTACATTCATCATCTTTAGCGGTATACATCCAAAATTATGATCCAAAGTCACTATATCCAGTGATTGCCTGGCTTTCAAGTTATCTAAGCCGTGTTTAACCTAAACATATCCCAGGCTACTGTAGCACTGTTTTCTTTTTATAAGCAAAACTACCTGTTTGGGCAGCTTGTCACCTAGGGCACCTATACACAAGCACGGAGTCTGCTCCAATGCACTAGTATTCCAGTGCACCAGAGCACACTTGATTAATCAAGTCTGCTGGAGCGGGGTAATTACCCCGCTCCAGCAGCCTCCCACATCCATGTATCAGCACCTCTGTGCTTAAAAATAGCAGCGGGCGCATTTGAACTAAAGCTCATAGAATCAGCTTTAGTTCAAGTGCCCCCACTACCATTTTTAAGCACAGGGATGCTGATACATACACAAGTTGCTACAGCACTTTAATTAGAGTGGCTCTCAGAGCCTCTCTAATTAAAGTGCGACCCCCCCATCCACTCCCAGAGCACATGTAGAAATGCCCCTAGTTCTCACCTAAACCAGATCTCACCTAAACTAGTTTTGGGCACTGTTCTGTCTGTGTTTCCTGACAAACCCAGTACTTATACTAACCGGGTTACATAGTGTACTTGTAGATACTATTTAGGATAGTTGTTGGAGAAGAAAGGTCAATTTCATTCTTTTCATACAATAACACCAGTCCAAAAAGTGAAAGACCCAGATTCAATAGTTTCAATAGTCATTAGGCAGAAAAGCAGAAAACATCCTAAGTGCAGAGACCAAAACCCATGACACTTCTCGCTCAGCTGAGTAGCCTAATCACTTGGCTAAAGATTACCCAATGATGTAATGGGTATCAGGCAGCAACTGTGCTTAGCATTTCATATTGGGCTGAACATGTCAGCTCATGAATATTCTGGGTGCTCAGAATTCAGGTTTCTTTTTCAAGCACAATATGAGATCATTTATAGCTAACTCTGCACATGCTCTATTTAAGAATTTGGGGTGTCTTATTCAGGGTTGTGGATTCCATTCTCCAGTCCAAGCACCTAAAAATCTAAAGGTTAGGCATTGCCGTGTCTAAATTTTAGTCATCTAAGTCTGACTCTTTCCACTGTCATATCTTTCCTGGAATTATACTTTCCTGTGACACCTGTCACCACACATCCAGCTTGCAAAGAGGGGGAGAAAGGGAATATTGGTGATACATTTATTTTCAGATCAGTCTGCATGCTGTAGACAGGACTTGGATTTGTTCAAGCCTAGTGGGCCAGATCCTGTGCCTATTACTACAGTGCAACCCAAAATGGTGCCATGACCTGTAATGGCATGACTGGTATATAGGGCAATATATGTGATGCATTTGGTATTACAAAATCATTGATAAAAATTAGATGTTTGGACCCCAGAGCTCAATCAGGAGGAACTGTGGAGCTAGTGCCAGAACCCAATGGTTTTTGTTTTGTTTTGGGTTTTTTTGTCTCTTAGGTCAGAGTCTATTTCCCTGGACTGATTTCTCTTACCAAATGTTTCTTTTCTCTTGGCTGTCATTTAGACCTGATTCAAGAAGAGGGGAGAAAACTGGAATGTATTCTTAGACATGTCAGCATATAGCTTTGTGACTTCAGCATGTAACAGGCAGGCCTGAAGCAGTATTGCATTACATTTTTTTTTGCCATGTGACACTACTGCGCAGTAGTATCAGGCTATTGCACAGTAAGCATCTTGTGTAGATGCAACTACTAGGAAGTAGAATACCAGGCAGTCAGACTTGCCTTACTATAAGTTCAAATTCCCCATTGGAATAAATGGAGATGTATATAAATGAGAATCTGTCTCTGCAGTCATTTAAGACTTTCTTCAAGTTACACACAGATTGTGGCAGGTTAGGGACCTGAAATATGACTTCCTGAGGTGCAGAGTAGCACCCTTTCTGTATGGACATCAGATTCATGACTCTTAAGAGATGTATGTTTTTCATAAAAGTAAGAATACAGAGTACTATCTCACCACATTTCTCTCAGAAAGAAAGTTGGTATGATCCTAAATATTTGATACATACCTTATTGAGGACAATTACATTTTGCTATTGACTTTCACTGGAACAGAATCACATCAGATCTAATAAAGAACTTCTAATTCTTATAAAGTAATAATAATAATGAATTAAATCTATAGCATTCCATCATAGAATCAAATAAAAAAAAACTAATTAAGAGTCCTTTTGGAAGCACTGTCACAGTACAGTAAACTTTTACTGCATCCTTCACTCCATAGTTAAGTGTATCAGGGCAGCAGGCACAACAAAATTTTAAACTGCACAATTTATGGGTAGCTTTTTCCATAATGTCCAAAGGAGTTTCAGTGAGAATTCCCCAGCTCCCTTCAATGAATTGGCAAATCTAACCCTACAAGTTTAGCAACAGAAAAAATCTAGAGCCTACAATGTTCAAAGAATCCAACTTGGCTAAATATGTTTTCAGCAGCAAAGACTGAAATCACATCAATAAAAGCTATTATTCATATAATTTTCAGGGGGAGAGGGGAGGGTGAGTGGAGGGAGGGAGGTAACTATGCACACACCTTTGATAAGAGACCAAACCTAGGAAAGGTTTCAGGAACTTATTAACTTGATATGTAAAGTAAGGGTGGGGGGAAGTATTGTACAATTTTACTTAGCAAATTTCAGGGTGAAACATTTTTTCATGGAAAAAGAGATGCCTTCCATCATGATGTGGTGAAGAGACTTGTGTGCTACCAATGACCTCAAAAAAAAAAAAAAAAAGAAAAAAAATGACATCTTAAGCTTTGTACTCCTAGTAGGGTCACCCATGGTGGAAAGGTTTGTTGACTTGACACGTGCCAGATCAACACTCAGGATCTCAATATTGCGCTGTTAGGCAGGAGAGTGTGACACAAAATTATACACACAAAAGCTGCACATACAACATTATGTGTTCACACACACATGCACATATACAAACATGCAAACACACACTTCAGTGGCTGTGTGTGTAACACTAGGGGGCACTTGGAGGTAATTAGGGTGCTTGGTGACTAGGGGGCACTTGGGGCCCCAGGCAAAGGAAGTGGTGGAGACAGGACCGGGAGCACTAGCCATGGAGCCAGGAGAGTGGAGGCAGTGTAGGTGGAGGTAGGAAGCTGTGGGGGGAAGATCCAGCAGAGAAGCCGGAGAGGCGGTAGGGACAGCCAGGCTTGAGATCTGGGAGGTAGAGGTGGTGAAGCAGTGGTGAGCCAGGGGGGAGCAGGAAGCTGGCAGAGAATCCAGGAGGTCAGGAGAGGTGGAGGTGATGGAACAGCGGTGAGCCAGGGGGGAGCAGGAAGCCAGAAGAGAAGCTGTGACATAGAGAGAGAGCTGGGATGGGGGGGTCAAAGGTGGTAGAGAGCCGGGACAGGGAGCAGAGGGACAGAGGACAGAGGGACAAGAGTTAGACACAAGGTTGGATCAGAGGCAGGGGCAAAGAGAGCGGGGATTAAGTGGAAAGCCTACAGCAAGACAAAGACCAGCTCAGGGTCCAAAATTATCAGTTATATTAGATGGGCAACACAATATACAGACCATGAAGTTATTGGTTCCCTCACACACTCATGCACTAACTCCCATACACACTCATAGAATGCTAGCAGGAAGAAAAAGGATTAGTAGAGGAATTGGAGTCAATGTGGATAGAAATAAAACTCAGGTCCCTTGCTTGGAGAGAAGATGTGGGTGATAGCTACCTATTCCAGGCTGAGCATTGATCCTTGATGGCTAGTTGGGGTCTTCTCCAGCAAGGTGTTGTCCAGAGAGAATCGGTGGCAGGGGCTCTGGGTGTATAGGCAGTTTGGTGTAGTGCTGGGCCAGATGGAGAGGGCATCACAATCTACCACCTCTTTTATAAGGGTGGGCTACCTGTGTCTCCAATAGGAAGGACATTCCCAAGCAAGGGCTAGTCCTGCTAAGATGAAGTCATGTAGTTCCAGGTGTCCTCATTGTCTGGTGGGATACAATGGTGGAGTTGCTGGTTTCTGTTCTGTTCTTTGTTTCCATGTTACTGGTTTCTTGAAGGGTCTTTATCTTTCAAATATTGGGTTTTGTCTCTGGTCCTGGGAGTAGGTCTGTGGTCTCAGGGAGAGTCAATGCAAGGCAGTGATCTGGTCATTAAGTTGATAGTCCAGTCATTCAGCAAGAGCTATTCTTAGGCCTGTTACCATTCTGTCTCAAGTACCCTCATTCACTCTCATTCATCCAGGAACCAATTTACATAGGAGGGGTAGGTATGAGTCACAGTTGCAACATAATTACAATAGGGTATGCCTGGGCAGGGGACATAAAATGGAGACTTAATATTACAAGATGGAAACTTAACATTACTAGATGGAGGCTTGACATCACTGGTTAACTTACAGGAACAGGCCTAAATCATACAATATCAACGTAAAACAATAAAAATCAATACAAACATAATAGGAATACAATATAAAACAGTAAAAATCAATACAAAAATAACAGAACACTATTTACAATCTAAAAAAGGGCTTATCACAATAATGCACCAGAAGAATTTAGCTTATCTATTACTACTTATAACTACTTAAATGAATAGAGAGGGCACAGAAAGAGTCAGAAATGGTTGGGGAAGGGGAGGGAATGTATTTTAATTAAAAAAGAGAAAAACTGGGGGTTTTGCTACAGGTTGAGTGTGAGGGTTTTCAGACTACTAGTGAGCCAAAAATGAAAATAAAAGTCCTCAATGGCAAAGCAGGTGAATGGAGCAAGAATACTTCACAATGGCTTCAAAGGCTGCAGCAGATCAGAAAACTCTGGTTATCTAGGTTTCTTTGCCATTGGATTAAGGTTTCCTTCCCACAAAGTAAATGTTGTTGCTGATTCACAATAGCATTCTTACTTTAAAATAAGACACATACAAGTGTCTTCCTTCAGTTATGTAGCAGGAGACCCATACCACTGCTACTAAATGTATGTGGATGCAGTACTACAGGGTGGCTAGCTCAAAGCAGTAAGGCCATTGCCAGGAGAGAAAGGTAGCAAGTATAGGTTGTAAAAAGGCAGGCCAGGGAAAATAAGTCTGGTAATTAGGAAAAGAGGCAACACATGAGCCTGGCTCTGAAGACTGGAGGTCAGGTGACTGGAAGGAGGGAGAAGGAAGGGCTATATAGGCCTAACTGTGGGCCAGAGGCTCAGATTGGCCTTGACCCTGAGGAAGAAAACACTGGTGCCACTTGTGGGTCGGCAGGATCGGCCTCGGGGGGACCCCCCCTTCCTGGTCAATGACTGACAACTGACTGAAAAGGCACCAGTTGCTCATGGCTTCAGCGGGGCTTTTGGGTGATTTTACTTAAAGTTAGTTTATCTAATAGTTCATTGAAAGTGCCAAAAAAGCCCCACTAAAGTGCCCAATCTATACAGATGTTGAGAAAGCTAATACAACTAATGCAGTGCCTCTTCTGGCCATGTGCTGGGCTTGGCACAGAAGTGCACCGAGTTTAAAGCAAAGCACTGCTTCCCTCTTCCCCATCTACAAGCAGCCATTATTACAATTAAAGGCAATCCTTGGAGAATATTGAGCATTTCTCCTACCTAGTTAGCCACCTTTCCTCTAAAAAGTAAACATAGATTATAATATTCCACACCAGATAAAATCTGCCAGTGCTGCCTTTTGAGACTCTAAAATCATGTTTTTGATGACCCAAACCAAACTTCTCATCAACCAGGCTGCTGTCATCCCTACCCTGTTGTTTGGGTGTGAAACTTGTAGTACATATTAGAAACACTTGGAAGCTCTGGAATGCTACCATCTGTGATGTCTTCTGGAAATCCTTTATATTATTTGGAAGGACAAAAGAATGAACTCCAGCATTCTGGCTCAAGCAAACACCACCAGCTTTGAAGCCATGTCTGTACAGCACAAGCTCTGCTGGACAGGACATGTCATCAGGATACCTGACGACTGGATCCTAAAGCAGGCCCTCTACTCCCAAATCACCAATAGGCATGGCTGTAGAGATGGAAAAAAAGCAGACATCCAAGGACACCTTGATGGCCAACCTGAAGAAATGCAAAATTAACATCAATAGCTGAAGGACTCAAGCACTGAATTATCCCCAGTGGCACTGTGATATACAACAAGGCATGGAACATTTTGAGCAACCTTGCCTAACTATGGGTAGCAGAAAGGCAAAGAGCTGTAGTCTGATATCACCAGGATCTAGCCTTCTTCCCAAAACTGTTTGTCACATCTACAATTGAACATGCAGATTTCAGATCAGCCTTGTATCAAGGGACTAATAACAACCACATGATCACCTAACATTTTCTGGGATTGTTAATTAATGAAGTTTTGGTTAAGGGCTTTTGTAGATTCAGATCTAAAATCGAGTGAACCTTGAATCTAATGGCTGGTAAAGAAAGATCATTATCAAGAAATAATCTGAAAAAAAAATGGCTTGCAGAAAAATACCAGTGTATAATGTGATAAAATATTGACAGCTTAGAAAGTGGATTTTTAGCAGCATTACATGAGCAAATGTAAAACGATTTATGAGAAGAAAGAAACAAAAAACACTTCTGCCTGTCTTTGAGCCCCACAAACAAGATCAGAGAGAAACTCTGGGATGACAATAAGCATTTAGAAAAAAAAAATGAAATAGAAAAAGAAATTGTTACAGCATTTTCTTTCTCTGTTTATCTATCTTTCTACCTGTCACTCTTTATATACCAAAACCATCAGCAGCATATCTGAGCATCATTTCCAATAAAATGATGACTGAGAATGTTAAAGGCCCAAGGCTTTACCCAATATATTTTTTGTTAGTAATACCAGAAACAAGTTTACAGCAATTGCAATTAAGTAGTAATGTAAAACTTCCAGATGAAAAAAGGACCTTGGTTTAGAGTTTGTTTTTATATTTATTGAGCTAGAAAAAACATCAGCTGCTTAAAAAATGAGTAAACAGGTTGTCTATTTGTTACTGACAGGCTCTGATTAATCCATAGCCCCCAAAGCTGATAATTAAGGGATTTTAGATGTGTTGCTAGTGAATTCAATTTGACACATTAGAGTTTATAATCCCTGTGACCTCAATTATTGAGTATGAATGATGGCAAACACTACTAATCCAAATGCCCGGTGTCTTAATTTCTCTACAAAATCCAATACTTAGTTAACTAGCTGTGAATGAAGGTTATCTGAATTACAAAATACCTCATCCTTCATCTTTCAAAAAAAAGGCAATCATCTGGCTTATGAAGGTCATTGCTTTTAACAATTTGCATTGCCCATACTCTGAAATACAGAGAAAATGAGATTTTTAAAAAATTCTAAATATTCCTAAGAAGCAATAGGATAATATAAAGTGTTTTAACTAGAAAGAAACTAATTCTATAAATGCTCTGATTAAATGGAGAAAGAAACATAAAAACAATTTTCAGTGGGCTTTACCAGCTACCTCTCTGATATGATACCTATATCACTGTAAGTTATAGAAAACAGTCACAGAAACAGGTGGTTGGTAAAGGACTGGGAGCCAGATGCTCAGCTGGTATAAGACAGCATTGTTCCAATTAAATTAACCATGTCAACTTATATCAACTGAGTGTCTGGCCCTCAGCATTTATCCAAAGCTTCTCAGCTTGTAAAGACATGCTGGAAAATGCACAATTACCAGGGTTCTTGCAAGATTCTTCCTATTGCCTTCAGCTAATGTGCCAGAAGAATCTGAAAAGACTAGGGCTAAAGCAGAAAGCAATGTAACCTCTACATTGAAGGAAAGATTGAAATTTCTGTTCTGGGGATAACTTCTGTTTTAGCATTGTGAGGAGAAAACATTGCCCCTAAGTGTTTACTACATAACCACAGAACTTAGTATTTATTCCACATACTTTTTACTTTTCCCCTGCTTCTTTTTACGAGCTTGATAACTATTAATACAGTCATTAAACCCATTTCTTTTACAGGTCAGGCTTGTGATTCCCAGGAACTCTTGAATGTATATTGACAACATTTTATAGAAGCTGGACACTGGCTGCTGTGGTTTCCCTGCTTTATCTGTGCCGGGTTAGCGTGTTAGGTCTGTGTTGTGTCAGGGGTGAGGGTAGTCTTACGTAAAGTTTAGATTATGGTTCTATGGGATGGTTTGAATAGGGATGATCCTGCCTCAGACAGGGAGTTGGACTAGATGACTTCTGGAGGTCCCTTCCACAACTACTTTTATATGACTTCTATGTAACTATTAACATAATGGTCCCTATCGTAGATCCAGTTATACATGCTCCTTTCTTCTGTCCTCTGTGCTGGTAGAAATTATGAAAGGAACCCTAAACATTAGCTTATTTGTTTTCTATACCTGTGGAGATGGCCTGGATACTTCCTTAGTGGCTCCTTCTAGTGTAAGCATAATCTTCCAGCTCCTGCTCATTATCCTACAAGGAATCTCTCACCTACAAAACTTCCCCAATTCCTTATAATACAAGGTAAGACATAAATTAGTCCCAGGTTAACCTCCTTGATACACATGGCAGAAACAACTAGTATCACCAACAATTTATTATAGTTCCTAGAAGGCAGCCCATCCTTGGCTAATTGCCTAGGCAGCTACACTTGTCTTGGGTCTCTGGCAAGCTTTGCTCCAGCTGGCTAACTGATGCCATTTGCTCTGGCAAGCACTTTAGGCTCCATGCTCTCTGACTTTCCTGTTTTCAGCTCTGTTTCTGAACTCCAGACTTGGATTTCCCTGTAGATCTGGTTTTCTGGTTTCCTGACCCTGCTTAACCATTCTCAGACGTCAACCTGTGGATTATTCCTTGGACTTGGTAACTCAGTATCTGAATCCTGGACCCCTATCCTGGCCTGTGATGTTGACCCTTCCCTGGATTTCCCTCCAGATTTTGATAATTTGGCTCCTAAACTCTGACCCAGCCCTTTGTCCTTGTCTTCCATCAGTGACCCACCAATAGGCCAGACTGCCTATGAGCCAGTCCCTTACATTAGCTCCTTCTGGGTATGGAGGTGTAAAGATACCTCCTAAGCCTCTTAACTCTGCAGCTGGTGAGTTGCAGCTCTGATTCTATGCCTCCCAATTCTGCAGCTGGCGAGTCCCCTCCCACTTCCTAATGGCCATCTAATCATTCTATACATAACAGGATACTAACATGCTCCAGCTAGTTCCATGTTGGACAGAAGCCCTCTTCCATTCTCTCATATAATATTCTGATGATCATTTGAGTGAGGGCAATGGTTTTCTTGGCCTTGGCATATCTTCTGATCAATCTACATATGAAAGGGTTTGTCCAAATTGATTCGTTACCTGCTGCTACCACAATCTATAACTGCATAAAAAAATAAATTAATATTTTCACATAGGTTGGTAACTACTTCTTGCGTATACCTTGAGTGATGCTGGCCATCACAACAGAAGGTTTGGTAGTAAATCTAAATATTAGAGGCTGCTCTTTGGCACTAATAAAGTTCACAAAAAAAATTAGGAGCATGGACCCCAGTATCACACTGGTAACTAATCAAAAGCACCTTGATATCTATAGGAGTCTTTATCTTGACGCCAATGAGATTTATATTAGATCTAAAAGTCACATTGGTGTTAACTTCATGAATTAATGCTGATAACCAGGGATTCTGGTTTTCTCTGATAAAAAAAAAAAAAAAAAGTTCCCAAGTTTCGGATTAAAAAGTCACCCAGAATCTACACAGAAAAATATCAAATTTGGGTTACTTTTTTAAATCCAAAAATTGGGGATGTTTTTAATCAGAGAAAACCAGGATCCCTGCTGATAACAACTAACAACCTGCTGTGCTGTTTGGGATGTTAGCACTCTGAAGATGAATAATACCCTCATCCTGGGAGCTTAGCAAAAAGAAGGATCTCTCTGGGGTGGGGTGCTACAGAGCTCAGGGAAAGCCAGAGACAGAGTAGAACCAGAGCCTTACAGCCCTTGTGAAGACCCTTGTACCCCTTATGAAACCATGCTAGGGCTGCCTGCAGGAGGGGGAGATTAAATAAAGCTTCTTCTTCTTGGGAAATAGAGCTTTCTCTGAAAGGGGCTGGTTCATTACAGTCATACAGCAGTTTTTTTCCTGTTTCATTTTTTTTTAATGGAGGATTTTTCTTAGATATTATCAGTTCTTAAGTAACAAAATGGTAAAACACTTAACAAATATTTTTTTTACTATTCTCTCCATGATTTAATTCTGTATATAATTTTAGCCTTACAGTTTATGTATCTTGTTTTTATAAATTATTTTTAGTAGCAAGTTGCCTTAGGCAGCCAAAAATGGTCTTTTTGATCTCCCTGCCAGCTTCATTTGGACAATAAATAGCAGAAAGTATCAATGACAAAACCACTTTGGACTGGAATTCACATGGAAGGAAAAGTGATGCCCACCCTTCTGTGTAGGCTCGCTCCTTTTTTCTTATTGTTGCCAGCCTTTCAAGCTTGATCCTTAGCTGGTGCAAACAAGTGTGTGGGGAGCTTCAGTAGGTGAGGCATACATAGATAGTCCATG
Source organism: Alligator mississippiensis (assembly GCF_030867095.1). Lineage (NCBI taxonomy): Eukaryota > Metazoa > Chordata > Crocodylia > Alligatoridae > Alligator > Alligator mississippiensis. The sequence goes on from NC_081824.1 coordinate 398,469,117, forward strand.
TTCCCTTTATTATGGGCTGCTTGCACAACAGGCTAGTTCTTTGGGTAAATCAGAGCACACAGAGTTTTCAACAGCAGTCCCAAGATACTGTTGCTAAGGAATATATATCTTTATTATAAAGCCCATTACTTAATTAGAAATCCCACAGAACCAAATCACAACATATAGATAATGCAACTTCTATCATTTATATTAGCAAGTTTGATTGCATAATAAACACAATCAACAATGCTATTTAAACAGTACTACAAGTCTGCTTAAAATATTTTATGTCCAAAAGTCTGTTTTGTTAGAGAGTCCTCATACCAGATATGTTGCATCCAATATTTATGAAAATTGTGAAGGCCAATTCCTAATCTTGTCTAAACATATAAATTATGTATAAATTTAAACATGTCCCTTCTTATTGGCTGCACAAAGGGACTGGTGCTTAGGGAGGATCTACAGCATTACATGTTTAGAATGGTTTACATAGGGATGCTTCTGCCTGGAGAAGGGAGTTGGACTAGATGACCTTTTCAGGTATTTTCCAGCCTTATATTTCTATACTTGCATGATTCTATGATCCTTTAGAGCTAAAAGTTTCACATTCATAATACAGAACTTGGAAAGGGATTCTCCCTTTCAGAAGTAAATTTCCTACTTGAACTTCTCCAGAAGCTGGGAATATTAAGGATAGCATTATCAGACAGCATGAAGAATACATTTTTCTAGCCATACTTTGCTACTATCTAACTATTGAAAATCGGCATTTTGTCCAAAATTCACTTCACTCCTGTAGGTAGGAATAGCCTTTTGGCTTGCTGTGCAAGTAGGGAGCTAGATACAAAGGAAGGAAATATAATGGAGAGCATATACCCTAGACTTGGAGGAACTGAGATCAGTGTGCTCTACTTGTTGGCATGAAATCGGGGCAGGCAAAATATGGCCCGTGGGCCAGATCCAGCCCACCAGGCCATTCTATCTGGCCCATGGGGCCCCTAAAAAATTTAGGCAATTAATATTAATCTGCCTCGGCAGCCTGTCAAAGCTGACAGGAGCCAGGGGCAGTAGGACCCAGGAGGAGCCTCATAAGGACTGAGCAGCCCAGCCCTGCCCACCTCCAGCCATTTCACTCCCTTCTTGCTCCCCCCTGCTCTGCACCACATGGCTTCCATCTGCATTGCCAAACCGGGGAGCATGGGGCTGCATTGGTACGGATGTGTGTATAGGGTGGAGGGGCAGGCAGAGACTGTGTGTTTGTGTGTGTGTACGTGTGTGCAGGCAGGAACAATGTGTGTGCCTGCATGCACACACACACAGGCAGGGATTGTGTGTGTGTGTGTGTGTGTGTGTGTGTGTGTGTGTGCAGGCAGGGATACTGTGTGTGAGGTGAGGGGGCAGGCAGGGACAGTGTGTGTGTGTATGTGTGTGTGTGTGTGTGTTCATAGGCTGAGTCTCACACACACCCCCACCATGCACCCACACCTCCCTCACACTGCCATACATGCAAACCACCCACATCCCCTCACACACCCCAGGCACCCAGCCCCTCACAAACCCCATACCCACCCACATCCCACATAACCACATACACACCCACATGCTTTCTCACCCTACATACCCACACACCCACAGACCTATACCCAACCTCCATAATATACAAAAGTAAGACTTCATTTTAAGCTATTGTATACTGCACAAACATGTGTAAATCAGGACAAATATATTTGTTGAAACCAAATAAATGAATGCTGCAGATGTTTGCTTTTTAGAATATAATTTGGTATTTTTCTGGTTTTGAGAAGGCAAAACCTCTCTCTAAAAGGAGTACTTCCAGGAACAAGGGGAGGGACTTCTGGAAAAAAGGTCAGGGGTTAGGGGGTGGGACTTCTGGTCACAAGATGGTGACTAGGGGCAGGGCATCTGTCAAGGGGTGGGGCTACAAATGGGGCCTTTGACAGCTTGCCAAAACTTGGTAAGAGGCCCTCGGCCTGAAATAATTATCTGCCCCTGCACTAGATGGAAGGCAGAAGGTCTGGAGTATAAACCAGTTTGAACAAAGGTTAGGCCACAGGATTTGTCACTTTGAGTACCTCTTACCAACAAAAGAGATGAGTAAGGCTCTTTGGAAACTGCTTCAACCATTGAGTGAACCCTGTCTCTGCAAAGAAGCTCAATAGTTGCAATATAACAAGAAATGAAAAAGATCAATTATTCATCTGTGAATCTGCATCTTGACCAGGCCTAGCTACTTTGTTTTTGACCTTTATAAATATTGTATTGTATGATTTTGTATGTTGGCTTTCACACATGACAGGTCTTAACATAAATTTATATATAAAGCTACATTCTGAAACATTAGTAAATGTAGAAGTTCAGATCTTTAACTGGTGCAAATAAAATCAGTGCTTTTGGAATCAATGGTCAATGAAGTGAAAACCTATGATACACACCATCTTCAAATTAATTGACAACAATGTAACATCATTAGGTGAAAATGAGAGCACAATTTGGCCCATGAGATTTTTTCTCCCATATAACACATACCTTTTCCCCAAAAGTAGCTGTGGAAAATTTATATGCACATTGTATATGAGGAAAAGGGATCCCCATAAATATTTACTGCATCTCTGAGATCCCTTCCTCCTTACCCACTGCCACTGCTGTAAATTTCCAGACCTGGGGGCAGCATGCCTCATCTCCAACTACATGCCAAAGCATCCCCAGTGTTCGTGTGCTGGATCAGGTCCCACCATGCAATCTTAGAGTAAACATACTAGATCAGACCTCAAAGTACAGCCCTTGAACCTAGCATGTAGTCCTCAGCCTCAGAGACCCCAGACCTCTGGTACCTACTTCTACTCCATGGTAAGATTTTTTTCCTTCTTGGGAACCTTCCAAAAATAGGGTATGCCTTATATTTTTAGGATGTGTTATATGTAAGAAAATATGGTATATACATAACAAAACAATGCGATTTCTAAACAAAACAATTACATCTTTTTAAGTGAAAAAATAAAATTGAAAGAAATGAACCCCATAAGAGTACTAGGGGAGAAGTATTGAATTAATTTGCAATACTGTTTAAAGCTCATTTGAGATGGAAATAAAAAGCAGTTTGAAAGAAGTAAATGCTGTTACTGGACTCTTATTCCCTTTGTTTGAGCAGCTGCACACTGCAAATAATAAAGGTATATTGATTTTTTTTAAATATAACATTTGGTTTTGAAAATAATATTGAAGATTGTAAGTATATGTGGTTTACAAATATTTGCATCCTATAATTGCTTTTACAAAAGACTGGAAAGGTTGAATAGCACTAATTCATTTTTTTTTTTTCTTCTGCAAAGAGCAGCAGAATTTTAACTAGCTTGCTTTTCTTCTATTCAGCAGCTGATATATGATCTTTGATCACACTTCCAGTTTCAAAAATACCCCCCACATGTGAAACAAACAAAAAATAAATAATCACAAATAATCTTTCAATGATGGAGCAAGTACGGTACTGAAAGTACTGTGAGTAATTCAAGCAGGGTTTGATTTTCATTATATTTGAAAGCCTGATTTAGATTTGTAGAATAGCAGTTTTGTATTTATTTTTATGATACTTAATACAAATTGAACATGGATAGGAAAATAGGGTTGTAGGTTGTGTTTTTAAGCAGAATTTTAGTAGAATTCTATGTTTAAAAGTAATAGTGCTAATGACTAAACAACCTAGTTTATTATAGAAAATGTTCTATGATTCATTTGAAATGAATGTCTCTAGAAAGCATCATAAGTTCAAAATTAAAGTGCCTAAATTTGAGTAAGAAAAATTCATAAGAAGATTGGGTTTACAGCAGATTCTATATTGATTTATGAAGGCATTAATTTGCCATTTAGGTCTTAAAATTGACTATTAATAATCCTTGACATTCAAAAGATAAATTCTCTTTTTTTACAATTAAAATACAATCTTGTGACATTCTTAAAAATCTGATTGTATGTGTGTACTTTTTAAGAAACTAATTAAGTATGTAAAACTTTTATCAGTTATATATGTATGTGTAGAACCAAAAATGTGTTCAATTTACATTGTTTTTTTCTATAACTACTATAAATATATATAATATATATTACATATATAATACAAACACATACACATACCTTCATCCATATATACATGCGTGCACACACACACAATAGTAGCACATGCATTGCTGTATGTGTGTATGTATATAATACACACACACACACACACACACACACACAGAAAAAATAGACATTTTTAATTTGGCTTTGTTGTGAAAGAGATATATTTAAATATATTTAAAATATCAAAACCATCATCCTTCTGCAAAATGCCATTATCTAATTAATGAGATACATTAAAATGTCAAAATTCTATTAAAATCCCAGTTTGGAGTATCATTTTAATTTTCTCTGCCAGAGGTAGTTATTTTTATTTTGGCATTATATATTTATTTGCATTGAATTCAATATCTATTAAGCATCCTTGGTAACCTTACATTTTTTCTTATATATTTTAATGAATTAATGTTTAGATGTAAAACTGAGTATTTTCTTGGCTATTGTCATCTAAAGTTTTATTTTATTTGGGGGTGGGGGGGGGTGGGGAGGGCATTAAGAGAAGACAGTGAATACGCACATCCAAGCTAGGAAATGAGAAATAAAATAAAGCTGTTAGAATACATTTTAAAATATGTTATATCCATGCTATGGTTATGCTTATGCTAAGCTGTTATTTTAAATGTGTTTCCATTTGGTAGCAATAAGGGCATGTGTGTGGATGTGTGTTGTGAGTATATGATTAATACTTGGATAACTGCAACAGGTATTAGACAAACTGGTATGAAATATTGGAGTAAACAGAAATAACTGTAAGGATAAAGTGCAGATGGCAATCCGAAAATGTGAATAAGAACTGAAAAACAGAGCGGAATGTAAAAATATTACATAACCAGTAACAAAGTCCAAAAGATGAGCACATGTGAATAACTGAGTAGTGTTTGATGAAGAAGTCTCTGGGCATCGATTGAAGTCTGCCTCATGGAAGATAAAAGGGCAGTGAAGGCCAAGCCTGGACGGACGCCTTAACTGGTAACACCAGCCTACCTGCACATTCAGAGAATTGAAGTCAGCGCCCCTCTCGACTGAACATCGCCTTGAAGAACTGGCCACTGCAGTGTGACTCCAAGTGCTGCAGATAGGTGATGTAGTGTGAATGGTGTGAATGGAGTGCATGGTGTGAATGAGTACGAGTGATTTTAATATAAGCTGTTAAGTTTGCCTCAGTTATCCATATACTATGCAATAAACCTTGGTTTGCTGAACCCGTGCATTGATCATTTATCCAACAAGGCTAAATAACATAATATAATCACATATACATGAATCAGATGAAATCAAGAACATTTAACTGTACATTCAGTGATCTTAGTCACTGTAGGTAAGCAAAAAACAGATGCCATGACTGGAGCTAACAGGTTTCATTAAAAATTTGTCTGCAAAAATTCATGGTAAAGAAACTATCCTTTATGACTAGCATTTTTCAAAGGTCTCAGAGCTCTATTAAATTAACAAAGCATAGGTGACAATATTCTATTAAGGTAGGAATACATTTTGCATTTCATAGAATAAACTGGAGTAAGTCAGAAAGTGTGATTAGAGGTAACCAAAAAAAAAAAAAAAGCCCACCAGAAAAGAAAAATATAATCAGAAAGGAGAATGATCTGTTGTAACTTCTGAGGAGGAGGAATGATGCTATTTTAATGCTAGTTAACAACTGCCTGGCTTTAAAGGGGGAACTGGGATTCAAAGAGAAGCTTGGAAGCTGGAAATAGCAATGTTAAGTTAAAGCATTCAGAAAGTAGGAAGACTTTGGAGAAGTCCATGAACTAAACATTGGAAAGGCAGTGTGACTTTGGGGATAGCATAGTGCAAGGGTGACCAGCTGTGGCACATGTACCACAAGCGGCATGGGAAGCCTCTCTGGTCAGATCAAAGAGCAAGCAGTGGCACAGAAACAGATAGGGAAAGAAGCAGAAAACAGAGCATCAGAATGGGCAGAGAATACAAAGCAGAAACCAGAGCAGCAGATCAGGTAGGAGAGGCGATTGGAGTGGCACTTGGGAGGGTGCAGGGATCATCTGTGGCACTCTGACCAAAAAGCATGGCCCCCACTGACAGTGCATTAAGACTAAAAATAAAGTGTGCTTGTTGCTTTGAAACTAATGAATTATGTGACCTTGCATAGGTCACATCATCTGCCTTTTCCTCTGTTTCTCCTATATTTTTTTTTATCTGTTCTATTTAAACGTATGTTTTGGAGGAAAAGAATAAATAGTGTTGTACATTAGTACAGTGCTGAGCACAATGGAGAACTGGAGTGAGGCATCTAAAAGCAATGGCAATATAAGGTAATAAATAATTTTGAGAGTTGGATGTTGAGTGAAGCCTAGAGGGTTTTTTGGCTGGTCAGAGAAAGGCAGTGGAGAACACAGTATATGACAAGATCTTTTTCTGTCCTCAAAAACTGAACTTTAGTTATAAATTTTAATTTATCCAGCTAAATTTAAGGTAACTTGTGTCTTAAGATTGCATTGATACAATATCTAACCATTTTAACATTTTTTCTGTGATTTTAGAACATTTGATAAATGATCAATATGGACATTGGTAAAAATCTACTGAGTATAAGATATAAGTAGGAGACCATTAGACATAGACAAAAATCTTTGTTTTACTATACTATTTGTATTGCTTCTGTGCTAGAAAACCTGTTCTAAGACTCTTTCTCTACCTTCACAATCAAAATGATTTACCCACAAACTCATTGCAGGGACAGCAGACACAAACAATGATAGAAAACTGGCAAAAATATGCAAGTGTATTGCTGAGTGGTAAAATAACTGGTGAGAAAGAAAACCTACTGCTAATTGGGAAAGCTGTGAAGCCTCAAGCATTTTTTAACATTTCAATTCCAGATCTGTCATTTATGTAGAGTCTGGATGACATCTGTCATAAAGAGTGAATTTCTAATTTCTTTTAATAGACAAATGAAGTTGCGAAAGTGTCATGCCCTGCGCTTTCAGGACTGTACCCCGAGTCAAGTTGACATCAGTCTTTCAAATATCAGGCTAAAAAGGCTGTAAACTGCACCTCCTGTGGGCACCTATGGACAATGGCATAATCAAAAATCTTTAAAGCTTCTGCCATCAGTGTTTAAAGGAGACTCTGATAGCTAAAATGGAAATGCAATAAGTGTGGCAGTGTCCAGAAAAAAACATCAATCTGTTTGACCTTACGCAGTCAGGTTTCTGAAACTTGACATGTGACGAAGACCATGAAAAATCCAAAGCATTACATTTATTGTGCTTTTTTTTTTCCCGTTCATTTGACAATGCTCAGTGTTCTGCTCTCTCAAACAACAGTGGGGAATCTGCATTGCAGCATCTTAATAAATAGCATAGCAAGTAGCAAAACACCAAACAGCATGCTCACTACTGATGATGTTATGGCTAAAAATTGATTGCCTTTCTATGAGAATTTTGAGAAAGCTAAAACAAAAGTTACTTTTCAAAGTTACAGTCTAGGACTAAAAAGGATGATACAAAAGAAGAGAAAAAAGACAATGCTGTGTCTAGGAGATTGCCCATTAAAGACATCCATGTTAAATCTTAAACTCCAGAAATCAATATTCCACAAGAACTTCCTGAGATGCACAGAACTCTGATATTGCAAAAGCTGCTGCTGATAAACAGAAACCATTTATTTGTCTGTTGCACAACATCAGTGAAAGGAAGGGTTTTTTTTAAAAATATCTTTAAATAAAGTGTGCCAAATAAAATCCAATTAATGAAAGAAATGTCAGCTGTTATAAGTATTGTGCAGATTCTTTGCTATAAAACGTATGTAAAAGATGTATTCTGTCACATGGTCCCATTAATCTGCAGCTAGATCTATTTAGTAAGAGGTTTATTTGTATAAGTATTTGACTTGATTTACATAATTAAAATCCATCCATTTTATTAAATAAATAGTAAGGTTGTATTTTGAGGAAATCTGTATAGCAGTCCTCCCCCCTTCTGTTTTTTCCAGTCAGTTTCCTCAACAATTTATATTTTTTCTTAAAATTTCCCAAAGAGCACTGAGCATCTGCTACAGATCATGGCTAGTGAGGTACTCAGAACCACAGCATACCATATAAATGAAAGTCTATGTCTAAACAGATATTGGTTGATAAAATACAGCTAAATATTCATACAAGGACACTGCATAGAAAAGAATACTCCTAGAGATATGATAACGGAAAGCAAAAACCTCACAGTTGTCAGGTTGCTTTAAAAGCATTATTGGAAGATACACAGATATAGAATAGAAGAGATTAGAATAGAGTTTTATGTCCCTGAACATAGAGAACCTTTTCACTACAAAAATATGAAATAATTATAGATACAATTATGATAAAAAAGATAGACATTCATCATAATATATTCTGATGTTGGGTATCATAATGGTATAAACGAATCAGTTTTCTGTACAATTTGGGGGGAATTAAGAAATATACAGAGTAAAGAGTGATGTGGTTCTCTTTAATTCCTTTATTTATGGCATCTTTAGGCTTTTCCAAGCTTTCTGTCATAAAATAACTAAGGCAAGAACAGAATACCATTCCTCTACCAAAAAGATTATTAGTGATTAAGAAGAATTTGCAAGTAGCAGGTTAATGAGATTCACAGATGACACTTAACTCGGAGAAACTGGATACCCGGGAGGAAAAAGAAAATAGAAATGGCACATAAATGTAGCAAAATAGAAAATAAAAAAACAAATTAGAAAATCATACAGCTATAACAAGAGAAGTTGTATTTCTTGGAAAAAATTAGTGTATTACATCTTAGGAAAATTTCCAGAATTTCAATGGATGGAAAAAAAGAAGAAAAACAAACCAGAAACTCTAAGAGAGGATTTGGTTTGATAGTGCACAGCAAATTAGACTTGAGTCTTCAGTTTTATATGCTTTAAAGACAGAAAGTAATGGATCTGAAAGGTCCATGCACTCATTGCTATCGATGTGTGTTAAGCATGCTCTGAGCACTGCCAATAAATAGGACTTATCTGGACTAAATAGTACATAAGTGGGAGTTTGATCAAATGCACATTTTTTCCCATTTTCAGTGGGACACCCAGGAGAGAGATTTAAAATGGGACAGTCCTGGTGAAAGCCAGACCATTTTACACTTCCTCCACCCCGACATCTTGCTAGCTGGATCTTACCTTCTCCTCCCCACTTTTCTGGCCCCATCCTCACATAGGAGCAGAATGCCCCATTGTGAGACCATGGAAATATAGTCACTGTAGCCCTCATTGCTGTGCATTTCCAACAGGTACATGCACATGCATCTTTCCCCACAAAGGGAAGTATCCCTTGTCGCTGCCATGCACTGCAGCAAAGGGGTTGAGACCTTAGAGGCCATCAGGCGGGTACTTGTGACGCTTGGAGTGGAATTAATTAGGCAAATGCTTATCGGTTGCAAAGCAAGATTATTTACTCACGCCGTCAAGGTGGTGAAAGATGGAGGTCAGAGATACTTGGTTAGTTACAGCTTAGAGTTCATGAGGTTGGTCTGCAAAGTAGGTCAGTCTGTAAAAGTGGTCGGGCAGAAGGTCGGGCCGGCGGTCGTCGATTACGTCTGAGATAAGGTCAAAGATGGCGGGGCGAACTGGCAACTGATCAAATTGCCAGTTTACTCTGACCAGTATGTCAGAGGTCTCCAGGTGTATATGGAGTGGCTCTCTCCGACTTCACGGAAGTGAAAACGGGTTTTATTTGTGTAATAGCCAATTGCTTTTCGCCACGTCATAAATTTAATTAGAATCGCCAATTATCTAGCGGTCTTCGCTAGGGGGTTATGACAGGGCTACTCCTCTTTTTACTCTGACCAGTTATAATGATTTATGTAAAGCACAGAAGGCTAAGTTTTATCTCTGTTAGTGGCTCAGCAATAAATTTCTTTTTGACATGCGCAGAAAAAAGGCGGTTACTGGCAAAAACTTTTGTTAACCCTTAGTTAACTTAGTGAAAAATAAAACTGTTTTAAATAGTATCTCTTGCTTGTGGCATGGGCACTACTATAATTGGGTTGTGACATCCCTGACTGCGTGGAAGTGCAAAAAGCTGAAGTGATGTTGCTACATACCACCACATAGGTGTGCAAAGGCTCTGAACATAACCAAACTATATTCAGTCGTCTTACTCAAAGTGTCCACCATATGCTTTATTGGATCTGGCCTATTGTTGTTACTTTCAAAATATCATAGATTCATAGATTCATAGATGTTAGGGTCGGAAGGGACCTCAATAGATCATCGAGTCCGACCCCCTGCATAAGCAGAAAAGAGTGCTGGGTCTAGATGACCCCAGCTAGATGCTCATCTAACCTCCTCTTGAAGACCCCCAGGGTAGGGGAGAACACCACCTCCCTTGGGAGCCCGTTCCAGACCTTGGCCACTCGAACTGTGAAGAAGTTCTTCCTAATGTCCAATCTAAATCTGCTCTCTGCTAGCTTGTGGCCATTGTTTCTTGTAACCCCCGGGGGCGCCTTGGTGAATAAATACTCACCAATTCCCTTCTGTGCCCCCGTGATGAACTTATAGGCAGCCACAAGGTTGCCTCTCAACCTTCTCTTGTGGAGGCTGAAAAGGTCCAGTTTCTCTAGTCTCTCCTCGTAGGGCTTGGTCTGCAGGCCCTTGACCATACAAGTTGCCCTTCTCTGGACCCTCTCCAGGTTATCCGCATCCTTCTTGAAGTGTGGCACCCAGAATTGCATGCAGTACTCCAACTGCGGTCTGACCAGCGCCCTATAGAGGGGAAGTATCACCTCCTTGGACCTATTCGTCATGCATCTGCTGATGCACGATAAAGTGCCATTGGCTTTTCTGATGGCTTCGTCACACTGCCGGCTCATGTTCATCTTGGAGTCCACTAGGACTCCAAGATCCCTTTCCACCTCTGTGCCACCCAGCAGGTCATTCCCTAGGCTGTAGGTGTGCTGGAGATTTTTCCTCCCTAGGTGCAGCACTTTGCATTTCTCCTTGTTGAACTGCATCCTGTTGTTTTCTGCCCACTTGTCCAACCTGTCCAGGTCTGCCTGCAGCTGTTCCCTGCCCTCCGGCGTGTCCACTTCTCCCCATAGCTTTGTGTCATCTGCAAACTTGGACAGAGTACATTTGACTCCCTCGTCCAAGTCACTGATGAAGACATTAAAGAGTATTGGTCCAAGGACCGAGCCCTGCGGGACCCCACTGCCCACACCCTTCCGGGTCGAGACCGACCCATCCACCACAACTCTTTGGGTGCGACCCTCTAGCCAATTTGCCACCCACCGGACTGTGTAGTCATCCACATCACAGCCTCTTAATTTGTTCACCAGTATGGGGTGGGATACTGTATCGAAGGCCTTCCTGAAGTCTAAGTATACGACATCCACCCCTCCTCCTGTGTCCAGGAGTTTCGTAACCTGGTCATAGAAAGAGACTAGATTGGTCAGGCACGATCTGCCCGCCACAAACCCGTGCTGGTTTCCCCTCAGCATAATTTGCCCTGCTGGGCTTTCACAAATATGAACCTTGATAATTTTTTTCAAAGACTTTACCAAGGATTGAGGTGAGACTGACAGGCCTATAGTTGCCAGGGTCCTCCTTCCTCCCCTTTTTGAAAATGGGGACCATGTTAGCCCTTTTCCAGTCCTCTGGGACTTGGCCCGTGTGCCACCAGCGTTCATATATTCCCTCCAGTGGCTCTGCAATGATGTTGGCTAGTGCCTTCAGCACCCTCGGATGGAGCTCATCCGGGCCTGCCAACTTAAAGGCATCCAGTTCTTCCAAGTGACTCTGCACCACCTCAGGATCTACGCATGGAAGTCTGGCGCCTTGCTGCTGCCTCTCTACAACCCCAGTGAGAGACTTGTCGTGCCCCTCACTTAGGAACACTGAGGCAAAGAACTCGTTGAGGAGTTCAGCCTTGTCCCCCCTGTCTGTCACCAATTGTTTCTGCCCATTTAGCAGGGGTCCTATTCCTCCCTGGGCCTTCATTTTACTCCCTATATATCTAAAAAACAATTTCTTGTTGTCTTTTACTTGGTTTGCCATCCTCAGCTCCATGGTAGCTTTGGCCCACCTAACTGCCTCCCTACAAGCACGAGCAGAGGAGGTATATTCATCTTTAGTGATCTCACCTTGTTTCCACTTTTTATGTGCTCCTCTTTTGGCTTTAGGCTGCCCTGGATTTCTCTGGTCAGCCATGGAAGCCTCCTGGCCTCTTTCCCTTTTTTGCCTCGCTCAGGGATCGTCTTGCTTTGTGCCCGAAGGATCGTTTCGTTAAGGCACAGCCAACCTTCTTGGGCTCCCATCCCTTCAAAACTCCTACTGTGCAGTGCGTCCTTGACTAATCGCCTGAGTGCATTGAGATCAGCTTTCCTAAAGTCTAGCACTTTCACCCTACTAGTTACCTTACCCACTCGACGTCTTATGTCTTAATAATTCTATTATTAGGTGATCACTGTCTCCCAAATGGCTACCGATCTGGAGTTCCCCTATCATGTCATCGCCTGTTGCCAATACCAGATCCAGTATGGCATTCCCCCTAGTGGGACCATGCACCTCCTGTGTCAGGTGGAGGTCCTGTACACAGGTTAGAAACCTGCGTGAGCGATGGGACCTTGCTGTCTGCGTCTCCCAGCAGATGTCCGGGTAGTTTAGGTCCCCCATGACTACCGCCTCTTTAGCTTTTATGGTCTCCGAGAGTTGCCTCAGGAACCCCGCATCTATTTCTTCCCCTTGGTGTGGGGGTCTGTAGCAGACCCCTACCACCAAATCCATTTCTCCTTGCCCCCCATGTAGTCTAACCCACAATCCTTCTACTTCCTCGACCTTAGATTCTGTCTTGATGAGGGTTGATGTATATTGCTCACTGACATAAAGTGCAACCCCCCCCTTTCTTCCCCGACCTGTCCTTTCTGTACAATCTATAGCCCTCAATATCTACCGCCCAGTCATGGGATGAATCCTACCAGGTCTCTGTTAGCCCCACTAAGTCATAGGTGTTTAGTGCAAGCAGGAGCGCTACTTCATCCTGCTTGTTCCCCATGCTCCTAGCATTAGTATATAGGCACTTGAGCCCTGCGACTGGTGCCTTTGCTGCCCCCCCGCTCCGAGTCCCAAGGGGCCCATTGTTTCTTACCTTCTTGTTTCTTACCTGTTCTGTAGTGCTGGTCTCCCCATGGCTTTCAGGTTTCCAATGTTCTCCTTCTTCAGGCTGGTCTGTCCTTGTGGGTGTCACATGGTTTGGTGGTGCACAGCTTCCCCTGCCCTCGTACTCCCCTCCCCCCGACGAGCCTAGTTTAAAGCCCGCCGGAGGAGATCTGCCAACCTAGTAGAAAACACACGCTTACCTTTGGGGGACAGGTGAAGCCCATCCCAGCTGAGCATGTCCCTCGTCGTGATGTGCGGGTCATTGTCCAGGAAGCCGAAGCCTGCCTCGAGACACCACTGCTGAAGCCACCAGTTGGTTTCTTGGGTGCAGTTCTCCTGCCGTCTTCCTCATCCGGTCACTGGTAGGATGGAAGAGAAAACCACCTGTGCACCGAACTCCTTCAGCACCCCACCCAGAGCACTGTAGTCCACCATCAGGTGATCGGGGGTTCTCCTGGCCGCATCATTAGTACCCACATGGACTAGGACCATGGGGTAGTAATCGGTGGGCTTGATCCTGGCCTGGATTACCTCCGTCACATCCCGAATCTTTGCTCCAGGGAGGCAGCATACCTCTCGTGCCGAGGGGTCCTGGCAACAGGTGGGTCCTTCCGTACCTCTCAGGATGGAGTCGCCTATGACGAGCACTCGTCGCCTCCTCCTCTGGGTCCTCGTGGATCTCTTGATCTGTTCGGAGTGTGAAGAATGTGGTGTTTCTTCTTGCCCAAGGGTTGCCTCCTCCCCTTCCATCTCCTGCAGGGTCGCCAGGGCCTCGTACCTGTTCACCAGTCGGACTGGAGAAGCTGGTACCGGTTCGCCGCAAGCTGCTCCAGTCCTGGCTGTGACCACCTGCCACTCTGCTGCGGAGGGCATTCCCCGGGCTGCTTCTTCCTTGGGTTCCTGGGCCTGCAGGGAAAGGAAATAACTGTCAATTTCATCCTCCGCCTCCCTGATCCCCCTCAGCCTGCTAACCTCCTCCCAGAGCTCCCTCACCTGTGCCTCCAGAGCCCTAAGAAGGGTACCTGCCGGACAGGTGTGGGGGCCCCCAATCTCTGCCCCCCCGGCCCTGCTGGGGATCCCCCACAGGCCAGGAGGTAGGGGGACATCAGCTCCCCCATGGGCTCGGTCTGGGTGGAGGCGTCAGACCTGCCCCGGGTAGCCTTGTCCCCCTGGGCAGAGGCCCTAGCAGCACTCCTCATAGACACCATTCTATAAGCTGCTGTTTGTAGACCTGTGCGGTGTCTACGCCCTACCCCTACAGGAGTCCCACTCCTGGCCCTCCCGGCCCGCCATAACTCCAAACATCCAGCCTACAAATGAAGCATACAATAAAGGCTGATCTAATACAGAGCTAGAGATATATATGTTCCAGGTGGTTTTGATGCTTTATTTGTCTATATTATATCATGTGGTATTTATTTAATCTTATTATGGTCACTTAAGAGAAGTTCAATGAAAAGACTTAACAGAGAAAGATTTTAAAAAAGGAGGAGAGGGTGCTTTGCTGGAACTCCCTTTTTGCAGAGGAATGGAAATAAAGATTGGATCAAGGGGCAAGTACAGTAGATGTATATCTTGAAACTAAGGAAGAAGAGCATATATTCCTGCACCCATAAAAGAAATGGCAGTCCTCAGTATCAATTGACAAAGAAATCTTTTTATAATAATCCCTAGGAGTTGATCAAGGCAGGGGATATGGTGGTACAGTTGCACTCCCCTGCTGCTCCCAAGCTTCAACTCCTTCTCCGCCTCCTGCCTCCATGTGAGCCATTTCTGTCAAAGCCGATCTGCTCAGCTCCTTTTCCCCTGTACCAGGTGGACAGCTGTCAGCATCTGCCACATCAGCTAAGGGCCCAATCCTTGGGAGTAAGGCTGCCCGACCCCTCTTTTCCAGATGGGTGGGCAACCAGCAATGTCTGCTATGTTCTGCTAGCCCTAGAGGCCAAGAGCCCTATATTGATGGAACCCTCCTATGTCAGATTCCTAGATCTGCTATTGGTAATGTGGATAGCCTCTTAGCATAACCAAATGATGTTCAATAACTGTCAACAAGCACTGCTATTTAATATTTTTCAAAGCACTATTATTTTTCCTTTTACATGTTGTAATCACACCATGTGAGTACCTACATAGAAATACAGAAGAATAAAAGGGTGAATGGTAAAGTTGTTGGCAGAAATGGTTTCTTTGGTGTTAAATACTAATGGATTATTGAACACACAAAAGTTGAGCAATGGCAAGCTCTGCATACGTACTTTTGATTACATATTGTTTGCTTTTTGTGGGTGATCTTGCTTATGTTAGACTTTTAAAAGACACCGTAAGGCTGAAGAGAAAAAGATGAAAAGTCTTGATTTCAATATTTCTTAAATGCCAATGTTAGGATAAGTGCATTGTGTAAGTCCGTTGAACTTTCTGGAGTGTAGAAAGGTGGGCAGAACAATAAGAAGTGATCAATTATTAATATTATATGATTATCTGGAACATCGTCAGAGCCCTAAGGTGACAGAGATCAGAACACAGGCATCATCACCATATCAAATTCCTTTTTATATTTGGAAAAGGAAATTTTATGAAAAATGTAGGTACAGGCTATCATAATAGTTGATGCTGAACAGCCATTTGTGTTTTTCATTTATTGTGATTTAGAGAAATAGATTACTTTGTACTTACAGTATAATATGTGAAAAAAATATTCTAATAGGAGAAACTGTAGGCCTGAATACTAATCTGTTATATATTTATATATTGTAACTACACATATGTCACCTATGGACATGATTATGAAGATATTTTTTCTTAATAAGCATTGATATGAATCACAAAAAAGAAAAGAAAAGACATCTCTGTATAATCCCAGTGGCTTCTAGAATATATAGTAGATTTTCAGTACTACCCGAGTCTGCATTTTAATTAACTATCCTTTTGTAATTCATATTAATAATCCTATAAACAACAATATTTGTATCACTACCTCCATTGTCTCACATTGGTACCTGATATTATGAAGTAGCTTGACTGGGTGAATTAACCAGCCACATTAAGCTATAACTCAATTATGACTAAAGACGAAAGAGAACTTGATGATATTCTAGTATTCCTTCCCTTAGATATTAGTAATCCTATCTACTGAGCAAAAAACTTTAAAAGTGCCTGTACATGAATGCAGAGGCTGCTACACTCCAGCCAGCTTCCATGTCTTGTATATCAGCATGCCTGCACTTCAAAATGGTGCCAGGGGCACTTGAATTAAAGTTCATCAAACAAGCTTTAGTTCAAGCACCCCACCACCACTTTGAAGTGTGGGGACACTGATACATGAGATGCAGTGTTGCTTTTATTAGAGGGGCTCTTGGAGCTTCTCTAATTAAAGTGCCACCCTCCCCCCACCCCTGCATCACATGTAAAAGTGCCCTAAGATTCTAAAACCTACTTTAAGAAAGAAAAGGTAATGGAAGCTATAAGTATATAAAGTATATATTCTATATATAAGTATATGGAAGCTATAAGTATATAAGGGGTGTGCACTGGGAACTGGAAGAACGTCTGTTCACCAGAGCACCCCATGGGAAGACTAAATCCAACAGTCACAGACTCTTGGAAGACCATTTTAAGCTGGACATAAGGAAAAATGTTTTTCCTGTCCAAGTCTCCAGGGCCTGGAATAAGCTCCCCCCAGAGGTGGTACAGGCATCTACTCTGGATTCCTTTAAGAAATGTTTAGGTGCCTATCTTGTTGGAATAATTTGACCCCTGCTGGCTGCCTGCCCTTTGGGCAGGGGACTGGACACAATGATCTTGAGAGGTCCCTTCCAGCCCTAATGTCTATGAAATCTCTGAAATCTCTGAAGCTGAAAATGGCAAAAGATGGTAGGTAAGGAGGACAATTCATAGCAGGAACTGTTATGTGAAGCCCTGGAATAATGGGAAAGAATCCTATTATGACTTGAGTGTCTCCATATTCTTAGCTTTCATGGTGTAGGGGAGTCAGCAGGGTAGATTAGTTAGATCAGTTGAATAGGTTAGGCTGAGGCTGGGACAGGCATATTTACTGCAGAGTTTATAAGAACAACTTGGACTAATCTCATGTTTTTGTTTTCCAGAAATCAGGGAGCGTTGATAGGAGCAAACTGTGAACAAGAAAATATCTACCCTCTCTCCACCTACTCTCCCTCTCAGAAATATGTTTAGATCAATGGTGCTATATTGTAATGCTAGTATTCTCAAAAGAAATATGAAAATAAGTAATGATGTATATTTAGGTATGTTAAATTGAACAAATAGGAATCTTCATATAACTTCATAAAAAGCAATGTGATTATTATTGATTGAGCAATAAGATGAAAATTATTAAAGTACAATAAATTAAATTATTTTTATTGCATTCCATTGTTTCATTGGTGAACTATATTAACCATAGTCTCAAAAAAGATTTAGACTGTAGCAAGACGTTACCCCTTTCAAAGGAAAAAAATATGCAGTTCAATATATATCAATTGCTTTAATGTTTTCTTTTCAAATTTGTTCTACAACACTGTCCATTCTCTTTCATGAATATAATGTTAGGAGTTGGAGTAGAAAATAAAATGTCCCCTTCAGGGGAAGATAACGAATGAAGAACACTTGATCAATGTGCTACCTTTAAGCTCAAATGGCAATTCACTGCCTCACTTCTGACTATTAAAGCTCCTGGGAATCTCAGCATCGTTCTTCTGAAACAACTCATAAATTCACAGAGGAAATTCAAAAGCTTGTTTTTTCTAGGAAACATTCTCTCACACAATATCAGTGCCAGTATAACACCTCTAAATAGTTTGATTTAGAAAATGATTCAACTCTTTAAAGCTTTGAGGCACACAACTAAGTGTAATTGACATTTTTAAATATCAGACATTTATGTTTTTATCCATGTTAATTGCATACGGAAATTGTTGATTAGCATCTATGTGCAATTATGTTTCTTTTTTGATGGCAACATGCAGCCCACAGAGGGGACAGAATTATATGCAAGCTACAGCTGATAGAGTATCTTAGACAGCTAAAAGGATAGATTCCTATGATTTGGGAACATACAATCTGAGGGCAAAATCCTGACTCCACTGAAATAGAGTTTGGTATTGATTTCATTATGATTTTACCCCTAAGTTCTATACTCAGTGACATATTTGTGCTTCATCTAGCTAGTTGGATGTTGTTCAGATTCTTATTTTATTCAAACTTCCATAGTCAATAATACTATGCTGACTTATGCCAACTGGATTATACAACTCCTTGCTTACATTTGGGGAGAACTGCTATTAAATACTGCTTGGAAAACTTGTTGTCATGAAAATTTTCATGGGTCTTTAACACTGAGGAATTAGCTAAGCAGTTTTATAAGTTTGATCCTTATTTAATTAGAAAAAAATAGGAAATCTTTAGATTTTTTTCTGCCAACATTTTGTGAACTTATGAATGCATGGTATTTACTCAAATCTAAGTCAACCTCCCAATAATTACATTCTGTATATGGAAAATTTAGACATTTGTTATAATTTTCCAGGTATAGCATCTAATTTTTGGAGGGTTGCCTGAAATTTGCCCTCTCTCCTCCACCACTACTACAGCAGGCAAAGAAGTGCCAGGGAGGGTTCAGGTGGCTGGGGAAGGTCAGGTAGTCCCCTTGCCCTCTCCCCCTCCCCCTCCGCATACTTTTTTTCCCCCTTGTAGCCTTTCTGCCCCCACTGGTTCTCTGTGCCTGGGTGAGAACCCAGCGTGAGCCAGAGGCCAGCTGTTCCTGAAAGTAAGGAAGGGGAAGGGGGGTTAAAAACTGTAGAGGCCAAGCAGAGGTGGGAAGTGGGAAGCTTCTGTGAGTCTAACTGGCCCCAACCCAGGCAGCAGCTGCCTTCCCTCCTGCCCCACTCTTCTGTGTATACACATCCATAATGATTTGCTCTTTCCTCCATGCTACCTGAGATAACAACCCTTGTTTAAGTGACAATGGAGGTGATGTTGGAAATATAATTTTTTCTTCCGTCCTATGATTACTAGTAGAAGTTGTGAATCTGCAATGTGAATCATAATATACGCTAATGACACCCAGCATTGTGTTTTCTTCTCAAAAGTTCCATACAACACCCTTATCCAGATGTCAGTACACATGAGAGTAATGAGCATATAGATGAAAAGCAGCTGTCTCAGACTTAACTCAGGCAAGGCTAAGATGACACTGGTGGGAATTGGAAAATATTCTGAAGAGCCTATGAGGACATTAAAATGTCCACCCGTTGACAGCACCTGCTCTGAAATACTCAAAGTAATGATAATGACCTATTCGGCACCTTGTTAATCTTGGACATAGTTTGCTATAGTTTGCTATGAAATAAAAAAAAAAAAAAAATCTGACTTCCTCTTTTAGTTGGACAGGAAAATTTACCCATTTCAATAAGATGGGAATATGGTCAATATATTTTTATTTCCTTTTTATTTTCTTCCACTTACTCTGCCTCAGCAGATAAAACATTAAAAAACAGCATTTACAACAGGTCACAATCCAACTTCTAATAAAAAACCAGACATAAAAACACTTCACATGGTGTTATTCAAATAGCTCACAGTCTCAATATTCAATACTGGGTCAAATTGAAGACCCGTAAGATAGAATCTCACTAAATTAATTTCACTGCTCCCTCCATTAGTAACCACCAAGGAAAATACAACACAGCCAGGTTAACGTGGCATAAAGGTGTTATGGACAACTGATACACATCACAACAGATCTTTATTTTGTACTAAGAAAAGACAAATGCAAAGCTGCATGAGACAGAGATTAAAGTGACATCCTGTATCTTAAAAAAACCAGAAAAGGTAGCTACCTTAAAGTTACTGAAAGAGTATAAAGCAACAGGTAAAAAATTATGTAGATTGACAGGTGCACTAAATAGAATAGAAGAATGACTTCTTTTAATTATGCATATTCATAGACCCCCAAATGAAATCATATAGTGAATTAATTGTGGCTGAATTAAAGAGCAGGGGAGA
This sequence comes from Alligator mississippiensis, assembly GCF_030867095.1. Taxonomy (NCBI): domain Eukaryota; kingdom Metazoa; phylum Chordata; order Crocodylia; family Alligatoridae; genus Alligator; species Alligator mississippiensis. The sequence continues at coordinate 398,489,376 of NC_081824.1, forward strand.
ACAGATTTTCTTGTAGTCCTTTCAAAAGGTTCACTGTTTTTTGTGTGTGACAGGAAGAAAATGGTTTGGAAAGAATATAAAGAGAAAATGGGAAGAGATCTAGTGGGGAAAAGATAGATTCACCAAAATAGCTACTCTAGATATGGCATATTGCATTTTTTCATGCTACTTTTGTTAACATCTATAACTATGTTTGGATTGTTTCCTCTTAGTTCCATAAGTTTATAAAATCCCACACATGTTTCAGCTTTAAATTTATGTGCTATTTACCATGTTTTTCAGATTGTTCAAAAATCATTAATATTGTATTAAATCAGGCATAACACCAATTGCAATGTCATTCTATTGTACAACTGCATATCATTTTCTGCTCATCTCATGTATTTCTGGTCATCTCTTAGTGTACTCTTCTCTAACCCACTAAACACCTGACTGTGTTCAGATTTAAGGAAGTTTTTCAGGTATAATTCTGGAAGACATCATGGGACACTTTACTGTAGTCTAGTTACATTCTATCATTATAAAGGCTAAAAATATCCTCCAGTTCATAAAATACTGTGCAATTTTGACATTTTACTCTAAGGAAATATATAAGAGTAGCAACTAAGTCTAACTAAACTATTAGCAACTAAATCTAACAGAAAAACTCAAAGAAATAGATACATATAACAATGGGAGATCTTTCTATGTGGGAAAGCGGCATCTAAAACCTACTTTTTTGCAAGAGGAAAATGGTGCCCACCTTATCAAATGCATTACTGCTCCAATGCTAAACATCAGTCTTTAGAATCTGTAGCAGGACCCTTTTACATCTACCTGCTATAGGAACTATTTCTATGGATTAGCTGGATAGGTTTTTGATCATGTTTCTGTATTTAAAAAAAACACATTTGTTACTGTTATAGGAATACTTTGTTGCAGTTCCCTTGAATCACACATTTCTTCTAACATGACTGTAAAGTTGGGGAGGGAAAAAAAGTACAAAAAGCAGTACAGCTTTTGAGCTAAGCAATGAAAAACTTTGAAGACAACCATACAATACAATATCTCAAAAGCCTCATAACAACAGTTATGTGCATTATTTTCAATACAGACATACACCAAATAAATGTACTAAATATAAATATAGGAACACTTGAGAAATAAAGCTATAATCCTTAGCTGTCAAGCAACCAGATGGCTGGATTTTAAGTATAAAAAATATGGAAATGTCATGAGGAATTAGATGGTTGAATAGGTGAATATGTTCATACCAGTCTCAGGACTTTTCAGGTCTAATATTAAGATCTACAAACTCCTTTCAAACCTTTGCTTTCAATTTACCGCATCAGTATTTTCTATGCAGAAATCCACTTTGCTGTGTAAAAGGTCTGATGTTTCAATGTTCATACTGTTTAATTCAAGGCACTTGCTTTTGTGAGAAAGTAAAACCTTGAGTCACTGATAAATAATGTGAGAGAAACAGCAATGAGATTTTCATACTATAACCTGGGTTGGTGAAAAAAAATCTCCAAGAATCATGTTGGTTTCACATAAAAATGAAAATGACAGGCTCTCAAAGCACCTTTGAAGGTGAGATACTTACTGTACATACCAGTTGTTTTGACACTATATCGATCTTTTTCTGTATGCTTTACAAAAAATCATTTTTTGAAATATGTCTACAATCAAAACTGAGTGAAAACACTGTGGTAAAAGGACACCTTGTTATACAGTAGTGATCCGCAGACTTGCAATACATAAAATCAGTTATTCAGAAAATAGAGTCAAAATTCTGCCTGCAGTATGTTAAATGCAATTCTTAACAGAATGATTGGTTCTTCTGCAACTGGATCAATGAAATTACACTTTTGATAAAAGTGAAATTAGAAGACTGGAACTCAGCTGTACTTTGGTCATTCATTTATTTTCCTTCTAGCCAGACCTCATCCCTAATTCTCATATATAGTATTTATCTTTAAAACATCATAACATTTTTCCCCTTTTCTTTTGTCTAGGCTTGCTGGTCAGCTAACAAATTAGTCTTTTTCAGCCTTATAAAAACACAGCTTGGCACATTATCTATCACCTTGACACAGGCTTTTAATAATGTCTGCAGTGATCCATACGAATTATTTATTTACCTTGAAATTTCATGTTCATCAGAGAAATATGTTTATTATGCATAGGTGAAAAAAAAAAACAGTATTCCCAATGGAACTGGTCCCATCAAACTCAAAATAAATCAAGTCTGTTGAAAACTAAGATAATTGAGAAGTTGCAAATTAATGCAAGCAGTTGATGTAAGTAGCTCTTGGTCTGGAATATCTAATAAAGAAAAAATAATAATAGCAAGTACAATAATATGGCTATTGAACTTGCGGGTGCTGAATTAATTCTACTTACAGTTATATCTGTGTAAGCAGAGCAGAATTTGGCCCACCTCTAAGAAAATAATCATTTAAAAGTCATTTTAATTAAAAATATAATTTGTAAAATGCTTTTTTTGTGTGTGTGCACTGAAACTGAAAAGAAATTCTGCCTAAATTTAATCACTAGACAATACACATTTTGACAATACAAAACACACACACACAACCAGGGATCCTGTTTTCTCTGATAAAAAATACCCTCCCAAAGTAACCTAAAATCCACCTTTTCCATGATTAAAATAAAATGCAATTAATCACATTTCATTTTAACCATGGAAAAATGTGGATTTGGAGTTATATTTTTAATCCAAAATTTGGGGATTTTTTATCAGAGAAAACCAGGGTCCCTGCTGATAACAAACAAAATACCATTTTCACCTTTCATTTGCTCTCCAGGTCCGTATGTGGATACAAGTGACCAATGTGGTCCCAGGTAAAAACAAACACATAAATAATTCTGTAATGAACTCCATGTAAATAGATTTGAATGGCTATGTGGGTGGCAACAGGACCTCTAGCAAATAAATAAATAAAAAGAAAGATTTTGCAATGGGTGCAAGCTACAGCAATGATGAGAATCAAAATGTTTCCTTATTTAAAGTGTATACCTTTAAGATTTATGTATTACAGCAATATAACTTTAATACTGCTTGAATTAAATTATTTTATCATTATAAGTGCATGCTTTTGTACTAGTTCATCATGTTTCTGAATACCTGTGAGAGATTATTAGTGTTGAGGGCTAGGGACAGACATTCAAAAAGCCTGAGCCTAAATTGATTCAATCTTTGCAGGTTAGTCTAACCCAGCTAGGCTAAATCAGTTTTGTAACTGGACAGACATCCCAGAAATGCAGGCACATGCCTGCATTGGTTCGGGCTAGATGCTCCCTCCCTTCCTTCCATAGCATGGAGCTGAGGAGGGCATGGCCAGGCTCCACTAGGATACTATGATGAGCCCAGCAGGGAATTGATAACAGTGTTTATTTCCCAATTAAGAAAAAAAACCAAAGGGACATTACAAGCTACTTGCTGATCCTACCTGTTGATTCTACCTGTTGATTCAGCATAGACCATAGCCAGTAGGGCTGTGCAAAACAGCACCATTTTGCTTTGACTTGTGTTTTGACATTTCAATGGAATAGTGTTTTATTTTGAGTTTAGTTTAATTTTGAAAGCACTGTTCCATTTCATTTCATCAAAACCATTTTGAAGTTTTGATGCTGTTTTGACATTTTGCCCAGACTATAATACAGAAGCACAAAACTGGAGGAGAAGCAGCCGCCTTTGATCACAGGCAGATTGGGGCCGGCACCCCAGGGAGGAGACCGGCAGAGCCCCACAGCCCTCCCAGGAGTGCAGGCAGGAGGATGTCTTTGCCATTTCCCAGGGGCTGAGCCAGTGGAGAGAGGCAGAGTGCAGCCCCGGTGCTATGCTCCACTACCGCTCACCAGGCTCAGTTCCACAGGGCCACAAGTGGCTGGGAACCATGCCGGGCTTCAAGCCACTGGGAACCTAGCCCAGTGGAGGTGGGTGGGTGTGGTACAGACCGGGGCTGTGCTGCACCTGCCTCCACTGGGCTGGGTTCCCAGAGGCTTGCAGCCCGGTTGAGGGAGGAGGGGCACAACCCCCGGGCTGCACTCCACCTCCCTTCACTGGGCTCAGTACCCAGTGGCTCCCAGCCCCATGGAACTCAGTCCAGTGGCAGGAGGTGGAGCACAGCCCTAGCTCAGCCTGCCTCTCACCACTGGGCTGGGATTCATGGGGCTGATGGAGCCCAGCATTGGGAGGCAGGCAGAGGCAGCAGTGGACTCGATCTGCTCCACTAGCCCCAGGGAGCACAGCCTGGCAGTGGGAGACGGGGAGAGTCAGGGCTGTGCTCCCCACCGGGATGAGTCACATGGAGCTGTGCAGGGCCACTGGGAGTGCAGCCTTGGCTCTCCCCTGTCTCCCAACACCTGGCTGGGTTGCTGCTTCGAAACTCGAAGAGTTTCAAAACTTTCAAAATGTTACAACTGGCTTCATTTCATTTTGAGAATCTTTTGAAACCCTCTGTTTCATTTTGATTTTGCAGTTTTGACCTCAAAATAAATTGAAACAACATTGAAATGAAACAGCCGGTGAAATTTTGCACAGCCCTAGTAGCCAGCAAGTGGTCTGCTAGCTAATACACAGGCACCTCCTCATTAAGGTAGAGGGGAGAGTGGAATTCCTGCTTAGCAGGGAGTGGTGAGGGGAGGAGGGAAACAGCCCAGTCTCTGGAGCTCCAACTAGGGAGAAGAGGGGAGGGGGCAGCTCTGCTTTACAGCAGACCCTCACCCAGTCCAGAGAGCATGCAGGGACGCTGGAGAGGTCTGGGACAGACATTGTATAAATCACTTTGAGCCAAATCATTTAAGTCTAATGCTACATTCAGCCAGGTTTATCTCAAACCAGTTTCAGCCATTCTCAAGCTGGCTTATGTCCACTGAACATCTGTTCTGTTACAGGTTTAAACCTGTTTCTGATCACTTAAACCTATTTATGTGTAATGTCTGTCCCTAGCCGAGAGGTTCAGTTTTAGTCAGTTAATCCAAATTAAAGCCTAACCATAATCCATCATTCAAGGGTCTAGGCAAGAGGGTTATGTTTACAAGGGTGCCTAAAATGACATAGGCACCTGTCATGCTCAGCACCTATCAACTAAAAAATGTAGTATTCTCAAGAGACCCATGCCTTAATTTTATAAGTTTATAAGTTTCCACTGGTACTTTTTTCCTAAAATCCCAAATTGCTATTGCAAGGCTTTCTCAATATTATCTTGGTCTTGGTAACACCAAACAATTCAGCACACATCTCGGATCTAAGTTCCAGAAAGATGCAAAGTTTCACAAAAGATACCTATTAGGGCTGTGTGAAACAGCACTGTTCTGCTTCAGCTTCTGTTTCAACACAACAATCTTTTGTTTTGAGCTTCATTTTATTTTGAAAGCACTGTTCTGTTTCATTGAAACTGTTTTGCTGTTTCAATGCTATTTCAACGTTTTGCCCATAGGCTTTAATGGGGAAGCACAAAAGTTCCTATAACTTTGTCATTTCTAGCCTGATTCAGATGACACATGAAGAGATGGTAGCCTCTTCTGAGGGCATGATGACTGCCAAGTTTCAAGGAGATAGCTGCAGAGGTTTCTGGGAAACTGCACCTCAAGGTGCTGACAAACAAAACTGTCTCTTGCCGGCAGCGGCAGCCTCCTGTCATTCAGCAAGCAGATCTGGGTGCACTCACCCCCACGAGGGCTGTACCAGACAACTCATGGGGGTGCAGCCCCCAATCTGCCTGCTGGATGACAGGAGGCTGCTGCTGCTGCCAATTGGGGCCAATGGTAGTACCAATCTTCCTGGTGCTGGGTATGGGCTGCACCCAGCACTGGTCCTAGGTGGCAGAAGCAGCCTTGTGTCATCCAGCAGGCAGATCAGAGTCCTCACTCCTGAAAGGGCTGTGGGGGCTGTTTCAGACTTGTTCCAGACTTTTCCCCAGGTTGTGGGTGCCTGATCTTCCTACCGGATGACAGGAGGCTGCTCCTGCCACCTGGGACCAATGCTGGGTGCAGCTTCCTCCCAACACTATAAAGATTGGTGCTACTGCCTATCCCAGATGGCAGGAGGAGCCTCCTGCCATGCAGCAGGCAGATCAGGAGGCCCCTGCAGCCCCAGGAGGGCTGTAGGGATCTGCCAACTCCTCCCAGGGGTGTGAGGGATCCCCAATCTTCCTGACAGATCACAGGAGGTCACTCCTGCCTCCTGGGACCAGCAGCAACACCAATCATCCTGGCGCTCAGTGCAGGCTGTGCCCAGCACTGGTCCCAGGTGGCAGGAGCAGGTTCCTTTGATCCAGCAGGCAGATCAGGGACTGAACTCCTGGGAAGGCTTCAGGGTTCTGCTGGACTGCTCCTGGGGGTGTGGGCAGGCTGCTGACCTGCATGCCAGATCACAGGAGGCTGCTGTTGCTGCCTGGGACTGGCTGTTACCAGGTTGGCTTTCACCATTAGGTGTCACAGATGTCGTTGGAAAGTCTGGTTCTTGATGACATCGTGAAAGGAAGTCAGCCACGGCATTAGCTCATCCAGGCCTAAATTTGATATTCAAAGTGAAAGGGTTGTAAGGTGAGTGCCCATCGAGTGATCCAAGCATTGTCTGTCTGTGTGATCTTTAGCCATTTCAAAGGTGCATGATCAGTGACTAATATAAACTTTTCTCCTATGAGGTAGTAACGAAAATATTCCACCCACCACTTAATTGAGAAACATTCTCCCTCAGCTGTGGTGTACCTTTGTTCATGAGGTTGAAGTTTCCAGTTAGCATAGGCAATAGGGTGTTCTATTCCATCTGTCTCTTGTGTTAATACCTTCCCCACAGCTTGGTTGGATGCATCAGTCTGCAGGATAAAAAGGACGGCTGAAGTCTGGAGTGTGCAGTACCACCTTGTTACACAAGGACTGTTGAGTTTTGTGGAAGGATTTCAGACTTTTCTCATCCCACTTTAAGGATCCATTGCCCAATCCCTTCAGTAAGTCAGTTAACGGGGCTTTTTCCTTGGCAAAATTTGGGATAAACCGACTCAAATAACCTCTGCAGCTCCACGGAGTCCGAATGACATACATTTAAATTCATACAACCCCCATGGGGTGTCAAAAGCTGTTTTTGCTTGATCCTTCCTCCTCACAGGGATTTTCCAGTAACCTTTGGTCAGATCTAATGTGGATATGAATTTTGCCCGTCCGACCCTCTCTAACAACTTTCTTATCTGTGAGGCATGACAGGAGGCTGCTGCTGCTGGCTGGGACTGGCACTGAAGCCAAGCCAGGCTTCAAAACTTGAAATGTTTCAAATCTTTTAAAATGTTTTGAGTGCCCTTGTTTTGTTTCAAAGCTGTTTCAATGACTTTTGTTTCATTTCAGTGTCACGGTTCTGAGCTCAAAACACATTGAAACAGCTTCAAAATGGAACAGTGAAATTTTGCACATCCCTAATGCCTAGCCCCACACAAAACACAGCTACAACATCCCACTTTGTTTCATAGTTTAGCAATTAGAGCTTTCTCACATTCAAATCCCTCATTTACCTCACAGAACAACAGCCATATCTCCGAGATCCCAGAAAAGGAGGTAATAATGTGTTACAGAATATTGTGAAGAGGTGCTTTCTCGTGTGTGTGTGTGTGTGTGTGTGTGTGTGTGTGTGTGTGTTAAACTATTGCCTTTTGAATGGAATTAAAGAGAGAGAAAAAGAAGGTATGCTTACATTTACAAGCAGCACACGATTACTTTAAGGAATGTTAGGCTGTTGTTAAAGTTGGCACCTGCTGAAAGCAATTGCACATTCAGGGTTAAACCCCCCCCTGTAATGTGCATAGTTCTCACCTCCTGATGGAGTGCTGATGAGCAGGGATCCTGGTTTGCTCTGATGAAAAAATATTCCCAATTTTCGGATTTAAAAAAGTAACCCAAAATCCACAGCTTTCCGTGATTAAAATGACACACCACTAATATGTATTTATTTATTAGTGGTGTCTCATTTTATGGTGTTTCATTTCATTAAATAGTTGGTTCCTTTTTTAATCCAAAAATTGGGGATTTTTTTTTTTTATCAGAGAAAACCAGGATCCCTGCTGATGAGTAGGGACTTGGCTAGGATCTGAGAAGTCTACTTTATGCCTGTCCTGCTAGCCTAGTTCTCTAGCAGCAACCATGCAGGCCCATCCACAGTCCCCAGCACACATGCATACACATACATACAAAGCCCAGTGCCAGCCTCAGCACATGCACCCAGTCTCAGACATACATTTGGGTGCAGTTGCCACTAAGCAGCACAGTCAGGGTACAGAGTAGCAGCAGCAATGGGGGATGCAATCCCTGATTGTGCAGGGCCATACTGAGCCCAGAAGGATACAGGGATCCCCTACTCCACCATTACTGCATGAGTGGCAATGATAGGGTGGGAATGGTTGTACATGTGCATGCCTCTGGTGGGGGAGATCCCTGTGTGCTCCTGTGCTCTGCATAGCTTCATGGAGTCAGAAACAGCACCTGCCACCCAAAGCCCCAGCTGTGTTGCTCAGTAGTGACTGCAGTCAAAGGGAAGTATAGGGATGGTGTGTTGGTGCCTGTGCCTCCTGCTGGGCCCTCTGCAGCCTGGTGGGTCCCTGATTCACCCAGAGACCAACCCCATCTGAGCCCTCCAACCCAGTTTCTACCTTCCACCCTTCCCTTCTTCTCCCATTTTCTCACTCACTAGCTGCTGACCTGGTGTCTGGCCTATAATTGGGGTGTGTCAGATTCCAGAAGGACAGCTAGCCCACCTATGAGTAATGACTCCTGGGCTACTGGAGGACCATAAATTAGCCATTTTAAATTGGTTGAATGTTTAGAAATTAAGCTCAGTTGAGTTTCCTAGTACAGATCAAATACAATCATCACCTCAAGTGGCGTAACTTTAAAATACCTAGAGAGAACTTAGCACTAGTTAATGAGTTTGAATACATGATCATTCAAGTTTTAAGTGTCCTTAGCAAGAACTAATTGGAAGATGTAATCTCACCCTGAGAGACAGAAAATGGCCCTATATACCAGTTCTTACAGTACATACCTAGGATGGGAAAATTCAAGATCCAGTACCTACTCCATGAGTTTTTGCTTTTATATTAGACAATAGATCTACTTTGCCTCCTTCATGATATCAGCAGAAGGTATGTGCACATGTTAGTGGAATCTGATCTACAATTATGCATCTTACTTTAAGATTGTGATCATAGATCAGGTCCCACTTACTTGTACACACATTTGTCAGTGCCAGGAGCATGATCTACGTAAGTTGGTGTGTGGGGAGGGATAGGTAGGTGGGATGGGCAGGGTAGTCAGTTCTTTGGGGTTTTGGCTTGGATTGGAGGTGACAGCAGGTCTGTGAGAGTGTTGGTGGGTCTATAAGGGTAGGGGAGTTGTCCACCAAAAGGTGTGGGGAGTGAAGAATTAAAAATAGCCCAATCAGGGTGGGACAAGTAGTTGGCTTTCCCAGCACTGGGACTGTGCTACTAATGTGTACACACATTCAGTTAGATTGTGCCTGGATTATCCCAGTCTACATACTTCACCTTCTAGGATTAATTAAATTAGATCAGGCCAGCTATTTTTGCACTCTCCAAACTGTTTGAATGTAAGTATAGTTCAGCACTTAGACTGAGAGAAGCATAGCATCTGCATGTACCCATGGGTTTGTAGAAATGTATTTGTACCTATGCTTGACTGTTTCAGAATGCATTTCTAAAACTGTTACTTGAGCTTTCTTTTTTCCACTTAGAAACATACCAGGGTATCTCAATACTAGAACATTTGCATCACTATCAATTGCATCAATTACTCATTAGTTATCTTATTTGTCCCTATTCATTGATCTATTAGGTAGTCAGAGTTTTGTATAAATATGTTTTGGAATTTGGTTGGGTCCTAAAGTGTCAAGGTTATAATGATGGATTCTTTCTGACTTTAAAGGAAGAAAATTTTACTGTCACCTAGAAGAAGAAACAAAATTATGAGGAAAATGTTGGTTCATACATTTATTAGTGTACATTAAGCCTACAGGTATACTCCAGCCTATAGCCGATAGCTGACATTTACTGGAATGAAAAATTGAGTAAGTAGGTTGGAGCTATTTTCTTCAATCGTTGTCTGTATCAGTTCTCTTTATATCAAAATGTGGCTAGTGCAGACAACACTATGGCATATTGTGCTGTTGATGTGGTCTGGGAAGAGGAAAAACTGGTAAAGTTCCTCCTCAGATGGAAAGTATTAAAATTATAAAGACATAAATATTAGTTTGTTGGTGGTTGAGTAAAGGAAGTACAGCTCACAGTTCCTTTGGACTGTGTTAATATAACTGGTTCCTCCTGGCAGAGAAACATTGATCGGTTTTCCTCTGTACTCCCTGTGCTCCTGTTTTTACCCAGTGTAAAAAAAAAAAGGCAGGGGGGAGCTAACATCAATGGGTCTGAAAACAGCCTTCCTTTTAAGTTCTGCTGAAGGAATGTTGCCTTATTTTGTCTTGTTTCCTGATATGAAATATGCCTTTTTTCCTTTTGGATTTAAATTAGAAAGCAAAAGATCCCCAGAACATATCCAACTCATACTGGCATCATCACACAAATGTCAGACCCTTTTCTGCAGCTGGTAGTATACAAGATTTCCAGGAAGCCTTCAGCAAAGATACCAGCTTTCAATTCCTGCCTAGAGTGGATCCATTTCTGATGTCACCATCAAGAAAGGCTCTTCAGTGCAGAACAAGAAATATCAGGTCGAGAAATAGGATACACATATGATGTATTTTCACTTACATTGATTCAATTAATCTATTGTATTATTTGTGCTTAACAGAAATCTCCATATAAAAAAAGTTGTAAAGAAGTGGCTTAAATGAATATTTGTGCCATTGTGACCAAGGTTTTTCTATGCAAATCAAATTAAAGTTCATGGGACTCATACGCCACAGCTAAATCTCTATGCACCCTGAAAAAAACATGCCCAAAGGCATCAGATCTAAAACTATAAGAAAAATGGCTTAAGAAACAGGAGATAAGATAATTAGACGTGTCCAGAAATATTAAATATTGAATAGAATAATCTTAAAATATGTCTTTCCCAACTATTAATGGCACTATAAGAGTTTTATAATGCCCTATAATGCCTTATGGAGCATACATAGAAAAGCTTTCAAAAGCAATGATCCGAAAACATTCTTATGCTCTCTTGGGTTTATGCACCTGCCAAAATGTTGGGGCTTTGTGAATCTACAGTTAAATCTTGGCTAAAACCAGCTGGAATGTCAATACAGGGTGCACCTGTAAGACAACAGTGATTACAACTGTAATGTAACATAATTACCTAAGATCATTGTCTGCCTGTCTGATGGAATTGTCATTTGAAAGGAGATGAGTTTCTTCATTAACTAAAATGGTTAGGTTTTCATTTTAATGCACAAGGAAATACTGTCACTCACATCAAATTTTGGAGATAACTCTGATTTATGGCATGTAAAATGCTTTTCAAGGTATTTTCTAAAAATTAAATCTCCTGGTCTTATTTCTATGTCCTTTTTTGTCTTGAACAGGAAAATGAATGATTGTTTACATACAAAGGTGTCTCATCTCTCTGTCCATGCACGTAACACCGACTGACATAAATAGGAGTTAAACATGAGTGCTGAGAATAGAATGGACCTTTTAAAATGTTGTATATGTGAATTGCAGCTCTCAAGTTCTTTTTTCTTCCTTTGGTTTCATTTTACAATCTCCTGTCAATGCTTTCATTTTCAATAGCTATTTTCTTATACCACAACTGTTCTTGGGGTTTAATAACCTGCCATTGCTTTGGTTTTTCTTTTTTCTTCCCCCATGCCAAAGGCATGCATCTTTAGCATTAGAATACATAGAATAATAGAATACTGCCATCTTCTACTTCATGTTACCTTGGCCCCTAATGAAAACTAATGAACTATTAGTTATGTTTACAATGAAAAAGCAGCTGCTGTAGAGCTACTGTTCTTTCCTTCTTCCCCACTGCTTTTCCCCACTCCCTACTCCACCCCACCCCTACTCCCACCCTCCCATGCAGAAAGAATGAGCAAGCAGAGGATGGATCTTTGGCTTCAGGCACCAAGTACCCAGTTAAGTTTCTGCAGAATAAAAATGAATCTATCCCCACTGTAATTTATTTTACCTTTGGGGCAAGTGGGGGGAAAAACAGAATTCTGACTCCAAATCACAATTTGAACCCTATTCTGCCTCCAAAAAGGTACAAGTACATGTTGCCCTTACAACAGATTTTCAGTAATGTCGTGATCTATTCCAAAGTAATTAGAGTGATAAATGGCACACACCATGCTGGGTCCATTGCATGTCTGGTGCAGTGGTAGCTTTTTTTGGATTGGGGTAGGGTTTGAACTTCTATTCATGGTTTTGTTTTCCTTCTTTTGCCTTGCGCTCATGCCTACATTGCAGTTTCCTCCCTTAAGGTCCCCTATACATTCTCTGAAAAGCTGATATGACTCTTTCTTGCCATTTTCCACCTTCCTTTTTAAATTTTGTTCTTATTTGTATACTAAAGCCCAGGCACTATGTATTTGATGCTACTGGATCCAAAATATGCATCTTGCCCTGGAAGAGTGATCTTATTCTCCCAAGGAGATATAGAGTTCTCCTATTCTTTCAGTATGTATTACCATCATGTCATCATCCAAGTGAAGCTATCTCATTACAGTTTGGATCCAGATACATTGGGTGTGTTGATATGAGACACTCCCGGTCAGCCATGCCGACAGAAGGCCCAGTTCTGGTACTGCTCATCTCCAGGCTGCCCCAGGAGCTGATCAGCATGGGGACTGGGTTCCTCTTTTTCCTTCCCCCCCTCAACCCTCTCTCCTGATGCTGTGGGGCTCCTGGCTCCTCACAGGAGCGGAGACTGGGAAGCTATCAGTGGGGCAACTAGCAATGACTCCCAGCTGGTGCGGGGTATTCCCACTCAGCCAGGGGCATCCAGGAGCTATCCCACCAGTGGGGCAGATAGCAGTGACCCCCAGCTGGATGGGGATTCCCCACCCAACTGGGGGCTTGCTGCTAGCTGATCCACTGGTGGTTCAGGGCAGGGGACTGGGAAGAGTTCCCTCCTCCCCAGCTGTTTCCTAGCCCCCTGCTCTGATTGTGCAATCAGGGCATGGGACTGGGAATCAAGTGAAGGGGGAACAACAAGTCCCAGGCAGCCCTGGGCTGCACAGAGCAGTCTCTGTGCAGCCCAGAGCTGGATGTGACCTGGCCTAAACCGGGACAGGTCCCAGCCAGCCCTGGGCTGTGTGGGGAAGCCTTTCTGGGCACAGGGTTTGTCGCCATAAGCGCAGTGCAGGAGAGCTATGCAGCAACAACTATCCTTCCCTGTGTACATCAGGGCCCCTCCCAATGTGTATGGGGCCTGGAGAACCCACGATCGCCTGATGGCGGACTACAGCGCTCTGGGCGGCGTGCTGAAGGAGTTCGGTGCACAGGTGGTATTCTCTTCCATCCTACCAGTGAGCGGACGAGGAAGACGGCATGAGAACTGCATCCAAGAAACCAACTGGCGGCTTCGGCAGTGGTGTCTCAAGGCAGGCTTCGGCTTCCAGGACAATGACCCGCACATCACGACGAGGGACATGCTCAGCTGGGATGGGCTTCACCTGTCCCCCAAAGGTAAGCATGTGTTTTCTTCTAGGTTGGCGGATCTCCTCCGGCGGGCTTTAAACTAGGCTCGTCGGGGGGAGGGGAGTACGAGGGCAGGGGAAGCTGTGGACCACCAAACCATGTGGCACCCACAAGGACAGACCAGCCTGAAGAAAGAGAGCATTGGAAACCTGAAAGCCATGGGGAGACCAGCACTACAGAACAGGTAAGAAACAAGAAGGTAAGAAACAATGGGCCCCTTGGGACTCGGAGCAGGGGGGCAGCAAAGGCACGAGTCACAGGGCTCAAGTGCCTATATACTAATGCTAGGAGCATGGGGAACAAGCAGGATGAACTAGCGCTCCTGCTTGCACTAAACACCTATGACTTAGTAGGGCTAACAGAAACCTGGTGGGATTAATCCCACGACTGGGCGGTACATATTGAGGGCTATAGATTGTACAGAAAGGACAGGTCGGGGAAGAAAGGGGGGAGGAGTTGCACTTTATGTCAGTGAGCAATATACATCAACCCTCATCAAGACAGAATCCAAGGTCGAGGAAGTAGAAGGATTGTGGGTTAGGCTACATGGGGGGCAAGGAGAAATGGATTTGGTGGTAGGGGTCTGCTACAGACCCCCACACCAAGGGGAAGAAATAGATGCGGGGCTCCTGAGGCAACTCTCGGAGACCATAAAAGCTAAAGAGGCGGTAGTCATGGGGGAACTAAACTACCCAGACATCTGCTGGGAGACGCAGACAGCAAAGTCCCACCGCTCATGCAGGTTTCTAACCTGTGTACAGGACCTCCACCTGACACAGGAGGTACATGATCCCACTAGGGGGAATGCCATACTGGATCTGGTATTGGCAACAGGGGATGACATGATAGGGGACCTCCAGATCGGTAGCCATTTGGGAGACAGTGATCACCTAATAATAGAATTCAACATAAGACTTCGAGTGGGTAAGGTAACTAGTAGGGTGAAAGTGCTAGACTTTAGGAAAGCTGATCTCAATGCATTCAGGTGATTAGTCAAGGACGCACTGCAGAGTAGGAGTTTTGAAGGGATGGGAGCCCAAGAAGGGTGGCGGTGCCTTAAGGAAACAATCCTTCGGAAACAAAGCAAGACGATCCCGGAGCAAGGCAAAAGAGGGAAAGAGGCCAGGAGGCTTCCATGGCTGACCAGAGAAATCCAGGGCAACCTAAGGGCCAAAAGGGGAGCACATAAAAAGTGGAAACAGGGTGAGATCACTAAAGATGAATATACCTCCTCTGCTCGTGCTTGCAGGGAGGCAGTTAGATGGGCCAAAGCTACCATGGAGCTGAGGATGGCAACTCAAGTAAAAGACAACAAGAAATTGTTTTTTAGATATATAGGGAGTAAAAGGAAGGCCCGGGGAGGAATAGGACCCCTGCTAAATGGGCAGAAACAATTGGTGACAGACAGGGGGGACAAGGCTGAACTCCTCAACGAGTTCTTTGCCTCAGTGTTCCTAAGCGAGGGGCACGACAAGTCTCTCACTGGGGTTGTAGAGAGGCAGCAGCAAGGCGCCAGACTTCCATGAGTAGATTCTGAGATGGTGCAGAGTCACTTGGAAGAACTGGATGCCTTTAAGTTGGCAGGCCCGGATGAGCTCCATCCAAGGGTGCTGAAGGCACTGGCCGACATCATTTCAGAGCCACTGGCGGGAATATTCGAACACTGGTGGCGCACGAGCCAAGTCCCGGAGGACTGGAAAAGGGCTAACATGGTCCCCATTTTCAAAAAGGGGAGGAAGGAGGACCCGGGCAACTATAGGCCACTCAGTCTCACCTCCATCCTTGGTAAAGTCTTTGAAAAAAATTATCAAGGCTCACATTTGTGAGAGCCCAGCAGGGCAAATTATGCTGAGGGGAAACCAGCACGGGTTTGTGGCGGGCAGATCGTGACTTACCAATCTAGTCTCCTTCTATGACCAGGTTACAAAACGCCTGGACACAGGAGGAGGGGTGGATGTTGTATACTTAGACTTCAGGAAGGCCTTCGATACAGTATCCCACCCCATACTGGTGAACAAGTTAAGAGGCTGTGACGTGGATGACTACACAGTCCGGTGGGTGGTGAATTGGCTAGAGGGCCGCACCCAGAGAGTCGTGGTGGATCGGTCGGTCTCGACCTGGAAGGGTGCGGGAGTGGGGTCCCGCAGGGCTCAGTCCTTGGACCGATACTCTTTAATGTCTTCATCAGTGACTTGGACGAGGGAGTGAAATGTACTCTGTCCAAGTTTGCAGATGACACAAAACTATGGGGAGAAGTGGACACGCCGGAGGGCAGGGAACAGCTGCAGGCGACCTGGATAGGTTGGACAAGTGGGCAGAAAACAACAGGATGCAGTTCAACAAGGAGAAATGCAAAGTGCTGCACCTAGGGAGGAAAAATCTCCAGCACACCTACAGCCTAGGGAATGACCTGCTGGGTGGCACAGAGGTGGAAAGGGATCTTGGAGTCCTAGTGGACTCCAAGATGAACATGAGCCGGCAGTGTGACGAAGCCATCAAAAAAGCCAATGGCACTTTATCGTGCATCAACAGATGCATGACGAATAGGTCCAAGGAGGTGATACTTCCCATCTATCGGGCGCTGGTCAGACTGCAGTTGGAGTACTGCGTACAATTCTGGGTGCCACACTTCAAGAAGGATGCGGATAACCTGGAGAGGGTCCAGAGAAGGGCAACTCGTATGGTTAAGGTCTTGCAGACCAAGCCGTACGAGGAGAGACTAGAGAACCTGGACCTTTTTAGCCTCCGCAAGGGAAGGTTGAGAGGCGACCTTTTGGCTGCCTATAAGTTCATCACGGGGGCACAGAAGGGAATTGGTGAGGTTTTATTCACCAAGGTGCCCCCGGGGGTTACAAGAAATAATGGCCACAAGCTAGCAGAGAGCAGATTTAGACTGGACATTAAGAAGAACTTCTTCACTGTTAGAGTGGCCAAGGTCTGGAACGGGCTCCCAAGGGAGGTGGTGCTCTCCCCTACCCTGGGGGTCTTCAAGAGGAGGTTAGATGAGCATCTAGCTGGGGTCATCTAGACCCAGCACTCTTTCCTGCTTATGCAGGGGGTCGGACTCGATGATCTATTGAGGTCCCTTCCGACCCTAACATCTATGAATCTATGAATCTATAAGAATTTAGAATACACAAATGTTGGTGCTGCTGAAAAACTCCCCCTAAAAATATTAGATGTTTTCCTCTTAATCTGCCATTTTCATGCAGTGCTTCTGAGATTTACAACTACAATGCATACAAAACTTTTTGAACAAGTAACCTGTAAGTGTCAAAGGAATTTGGAGTACAAAAGCTTTCTTACTAATTGTGGCAAAATATTTTCATCTACAAAAGCTCTTGTTTAAAAACATAAGGACCCATTGAGTATTGAAGTTGACTAGCTCATGACTGTACCCTTTCTTTTTAAGCTATGAATTGAAATGGCAAAACTCTCACAATCTTTGACCTAAAATAGCAAAATGCCAAATCAAACTTTTTTTTTTTGGTGGGGAAAAAAAAAAAAGCTTTTGTGTGTTATTAACTTAAGAATAAGAGAAGCTGTGGTTTTGATCTTGGACTCCTGCAAACACACCACATGTGCTAATAGCATACATATTTTAACAAGCTTTACATGGAAAATATATCAGCATGGATTCTTCATATTTATTCTACCAGCTATAGACATTCACATGCTGTGCGTCCACCTTTCTTGCTGACTTTTTTAACAATATATTTCAAACATACCTTTCCACATTAAGCTAAATTTGTTTCCAGGAGGGTGGATGGTGCTAGGAAGATTCAAACTGCTAATCCATTATTGTATTTATGTTTTATTGTTAAAATTTCACTTGTACAAAATTATATTAGTGAGCTGTAACAGCAGCCAGTCACTTGTAGTCCACTCATATTACACCAGCCACATGTAGGAAAGAAAACTCAAGAAGGATTACATACATTTTAATTTGTATGTTGCATTACTTTCCCCAAATATAGCAAAGCACTTTTAGTATTGTGAAGACAAAAAGGATGAATCAGAAATATCAGTTGTCATACTTAGACGTGGGCAGAATTATTTCTTGATGGTTTTTTTAAAGATGTATGTGGAGTAGACATCTATCTCAGACATCTTTGAATTTTATCAAGCCATAAAACAATTTATTTTCTCATGCCATTTATTTATAATGTCAACACTTAAGAATTCACTTCTATCCCCATATGTATAAACTGATGGTGATTGCTGCTTCAGTCCTAAAAGAGATAGCCTATTTGGCTATGGACTACATTCATGGATGCAGCTTTTTTACATTGTACCTTTCTCATTCTTCTACAAGTGGTCGTGATACTATGTTATTGCAATTGAAATGTAGAACATTATCCTGGAAGGAGGAGCCTTAGAATATGTAGGATCTATATGAATTTCCAGACAAATAAAATAAGGAAATAAATGAGAGATCCTATTTACAGAGAGTCTTTAATGCCTTTTTACTTTTAGTCTTTATGCCAAAACTCCATTTTAAGCAAAGACAATGATATAAAAGGTGAAATGAGGTAAGCTAAAAAGAAATAGCAATTTTAAGTTTCTAAGGTAGTTTCTCTGAACTACTTAAATGGCCCTTCCTGGTTTTAAGATTTTTCTTTTTTTCTCTCTCTTGTTTTTGTATTTACTCCTATGGGTTTAGTTCTGCCCTGCTTCCTCACACTGTATAGTATCTTACTCTATGACACGTCCTGTTTTTATTGTTGTTTTTGTTTGTTTGTTTGTTCAGGGTATTTTTGCAAATTATTTACTGAGCTCCCATAACTCATTTTCCATTTTATTTTTCATAATGAGCCATGGCTTTCCTGAATCCCATATTTGCACATCTGACTCTCCCTGGACATTGTAGATGGATGATGAACCCCTAGCTTTACAGTTATAGATTTTGGTAGGTACCTAGGTACCTTAAAGTTAGGAATTGCAACACTGAACCTAAGTTAACTTTATGCATGTATCCCTGCATCACTTTACTTGATTCCATTACAGCATTTTGGAAATGAAAAATCCTTTTCTTCCTCTAAAACCCATACTTTGCACTAAGAGACCTACTTCTATGGGAAGATCTCAAAGGGCTTTACTAGCAACAAAAAAGCTTGCACAAGTCAGTAACATCCTATTTTTATGTTGTATATTGCTTTCTCACTCCTCTATCTCACTTGAGCTATTAAAATTTATGTATGCTATTTTATTTTTCTATATAAGTTGCATGAACCTTATCTACTCGACTTACAACTTATTTCTCTCCCACATTTATATAGACTTAACTACACACACACAAGCATACACATACACTCCTACAGTTTAAAATATTAATATAGGGTAACCTTCTTTGGTGGATCCTTTCCATCTTAAATCAATAACCTCAACTGGATACTAAAAACAAAGTAATATTATAGCAATGCACCCCGGGAAAGACATGTCAGCATGCTCCTTCTGTTAAGAGCAAGGAAAGGCAAAGGTAATCAGACTACTGATGACAGTCTAGCCAGGGGTGATAATCCCCATTTTATCAGATACATTTAAACAACTGTGTTTCACATCCCTCCAAAGCAGCTTTGCACATGTCATAGCACAAATTAGTGAAGTCTAAATTTCAGCTCAAGGCTCCATGTGTCATTTAATAGCATACATTTTCTAACTGTAGCCAAAACGCAGGCTTCCATCAGGGACCCTGAAACTCCTCATTTACATAAGAATGGGAAGTTAATTGTGTTACAGATATTCTGGCTTCCCCAAGGAGTTCATTAAGCATGCTGAACTTGCTGAGAATATAACTTAACTGTCATTTCTGAGAAATCAGGAGAATTTGACTTCAGATATACCACCACTAGAAATAAAGGGCATAATACAATATACACATTATTTTAAACCAGAATAAGGTGGCATTCAAATACCTGGCCCATCTAGGTTCCTCTAGGTATCTGAAAGTATTAGCAGTTATTTAGGTTATCTATCCTATTTGCATCACCATCACTTCTAAATATGGGTCAGGTACCTCATAAAGTACCAAAAGACTCTGTTTAGGAATTATCATATATTGTCTCATCCATATTCAGCAGCCTTGCTATATCATGAAGGAAACCAACCCCCCCCCCCCCCAAAAAAAAACCCAAAACAAACCAAAAAAAACAAAATCCAAAGAAAAAGAAAAAAAAAAAGAATGAAAATTAGTTAGAGAGAAAACATTTATTCTTAACTAATTAATTTCCTTGTAAGATGGGAACTAACTTTAGATCAGCATGAGTTAACCTGAGCTGAAATGGTTTAACCTGACCTGAAGGACATTCCTAGCACAGCCTCTGGGCTGGCAAATCCAATCACTGTCTGCAGTCCTGGGACTGTGACTGTCCACACAATTTTTAACCCCCCAGGACACACTGTGAACCCACCAGTGACTTTTCCCCGACCCACCCTCAGTACCTCTCTGACATACTTGCCCTCAGCTGCCCACACCTCCTCCCAGCAAGTAGCAAATGCTAACATGCAACAATCACACTTCAGTTTTAGGCAGCTTAAACTACACTACCTAAACTTGAGCCAGGAATGAACACTTATTTGCACCCTTGCACCCTTGTATTTGCTGATTGCTATAAAGGCTCATCTTCTGCCCAATTAATAACAAACAAAAAGCTATTGGCATGCATTCATATATGCTTTTTTCCATATATGATTCAAAGGCTTCAGTGACAGCGTACTCATGCACCTCTATCTGGCGTAAAGTTGTCCATTTTGTAAATCCTACTTGGCTATCAGCTAAAGTTTCTGAGTAAGAAATGCTGGCTTCACAGTATCCTTGACAGTTAGAAGAAATGGTATTATTCATTGCTACCAATAATTATCCTGCTATATAAAGAGTTGATACTTCAAGGCAATCCAATGGCAGCTTCTTTATATTTTGTACCCTTCAATGATAATTGATAGACAAAATTACTTGAATCTAATGCATATGTCCATGCATGGAACCAGTTGTTGTCATTTCTTCATTGTTTTTATTGGTTTGACTAATTACATATTTTTTTTCCCCAAAAAATCTTGATTTTACTTTTAACTGTTTATGGAAGCCCTGTTGCCAAAAGCAATAAAAAAGTTAACTTTCTGTCCCCTCTGTTGGTGAAAAGGAAAAATGCTGCCATACAGATCTTTATTTTTATATTCTACTTACCCATAATTCCTTTAGTGACACCTAGAGGGCTAATGATTTTTAATGCATTTATGAATTTTAAGGGGTAATTAGCACCAAGGAAAATTTGAAAAGGAGAAAAGGTGCTTACCTTGTAACAAAGAATTCCCATCCATTCATGTGCCAGTCTTTTTGGGGGAATTACTCATCATATCTGACTAACAGATAGAATAGGATGTGGCTACTCACTGGGCATTGTCTACACAAAATTCTGACTGTGCCATGGCCAAATAATACTAAGCAGTGGCACGTCACAGAACAGAGAGTGCTTATACCATACTGGAAAGTATGATTAAGCTACTGTGCAGTAGCATCACGTAAAAGACATTTGCCAGAACTACTGCACAGTAACTCTAGTTGCTTGCTAATACAAGTACTAAATAAATTTACAGTAGTGACTGTGCAGTAGTGTCTCAAGTAGACATGTCCATTGAACACTGATGAATGAGATTTTGTATATAGTTAAGATGGTGCAATTCAGAGATCTGTGGGGCTCTCTTTGTGATAATTGGGAAGGGAGTTAGATGGATGATGACCAAAAATAATGAAAGGTATTTGGGGAAAGGGGATAAGAGTGGGTGTGAAAAATAGGATATTTTGCTTTGCATTTTTGTATGTCCATTGCTGTCTTGTTTATCAAAGTTTATACTTCCCCTTTACTGCATATTTTCTGTTTGTCTACATACTTGGAGAGCTTGTGCATTGTGATGTGTACCTGCTAAAAAGAAAGAAAGTTCATTTAGGTTTCCCATATTTTCGTGTAAGGATTCAACCTGGTTCATTTGTGTATCAAGGGGGATTCTAGTCTAGTTTTGCTGTTGTTAATCACCTACCAGAAGGTTTGCTCTTATATTTATCTCTCTGGAATAAAAACAAGAACAATGTGAACTAAATTTTCCTCTCACCAGCACATCAGTGTGGATGCAACAAAGGAACTATTTAAACGGTGTGTCTACATGAGATGCTACTGTGCAGCTGCACATTTATTTAGTACTTACTAATATAAGTACTAAATAAATGTGCAGTAACTGGAGTTATTGTGCAGTAGCACCAATAAACATCTTTTAAGTGATACTACTATGCAGTAGCCTTATAATACCACTCAGTAGTGTAATTAGCACTGCCCATGTTGTGATGTGCTACTGCACGGTATTATTCAGCTACTGCTCAGTCAGCATCTCTTGTAAATGTGATATAATACTGCCTTTAAAAGAATTGCGTAAAGAAGTAAAACAACAAAACTTACAATGTATTTTGAGGTAGAAAGGTTTCAATAATAATATACAGTAGCTATTAGGTCAAACAAGAGACAATGCCTGTGAATATACTTCTCTTTGTGGGCCCATGAAAAGATCAAATCAGCAGGCCAGATACTCAGGTGGTGTAAATTGATGTACCTGTGTTAAGGTTAATGATCTGAAGAGCTGACCTAGAAAGATGTAACTTATTTTATCTAATAGATAATACTCTTATCCTGCTTTACACAGGACAAATTGGTATGCAATCCTAAAGCAATTCAATTTTATTTAATGTACCTGCTACTTTATTTGAGGATCATTTTTTGAAGGAGTATTATGGGTATATTCTGTTAATGCAGCTAGTAATGTGTAAGTGAAATGTAATCCAGGTATCAATGGGTGCAAATAGAAAATTCTGAAACTATTATCATACTTCTTATATTAAGTATAGCTGAGTGACTATTTCACAAAGAATAATTTTATGGAAAATTTATTCTTTTCTTCTGCTTATGGTACAAGGAGATTGTAGCATGGACAAATGTATTCATCACTCTAATTTCCATCATTCTAATTTTTACAAGGTTATATTGTGATTTTGTAATTGTCCTTGAATAAGAAAAGACTCTCTAGAAGCATATTCTGATTATAAAAGCCACAGATTTCTAACATACATCCATATCCATTCCCTTTTTTGCCCAGCACAACTAACTTGTATATCTTCAAGGTCCAGAGAGGTTATGCAGGTGTGACAGAGGAAAGAGAAGGTATAGGGAGAAGCGTGTTGTTTCACTCAGAGGAATACTCAAGTCTTAAATGGGCTGGCATAGAAACTAAACTATAATCAGTTCATGGTTGAGTCATATTGATAGTATAGTGGGGAAATGTGATCTGCCAACTGTGTCAGCATTTAAACAGAAAATGTCATACATAGAGATTTACCTTCAATTCCTATGATAAGCAACATCACCCATTAAAATAAAAGGTTTTAAACATATAGATATATACCAACTGGAATTATGATTTCAGTTAGGATTCCAATGTTAAGCTTATATGTAACACCATAAGTAAAATCTATATCTAACCATAAAGAAGCATTTTTTAAAATGATCATTATATTATTTATACTCTCAATTTGCTTACATAAACAGGACTGCAAAAGAGAATGATTCATCCACACAAACTGTGCAAATGATTGAAAAGGCAAGTTGTTATATGCACAAAATTCTGGTTACAAATTTAGAAGATGAGTTCAGGTGTCTCTCAAAGCTTGCACAGAAGTATATACTGCTTATAAATCTGCACTCAAGTATCTCTATTGTGTAATAGATTAAAGTATTTTCAATATCTGGCTTCACATCTGCCGTATTTAGTATTAAAAGGGTTTGACAGTCTCTGTCAGATCACAGAAGAATGAGTCAGTGGTACGTGTGTCTAATCTGGTACAAGTCAGCACACACTTTAGTTTCTTCTTCAGGAAGACAAAATATGGTGAACAAAGGAAATATCAGACTGCTATGCTATGAACATATTATTTATTTCACAGCCCAATACAAAATGAAATTTCTTGTAACTATGTTGGCAAGACTTACTGATGCACACCAGTATCCCCCCCCTCCCCCCCGGCCAAGTCAGTTTATATAAGCTGCCAATGGGAAGACAATTACTATAATTTCTGTTAGTGCTGTGATCTGCTAGACCAGATATTGACATGATCATGTCTAAAGTAAACTGTGATGTGTCTTTTTTGAATTTGCCTGTCTATATATTCATTATATTAGGTATATTTGAAGACTTTCATTCATTTTAGTTTAGCAGTTATTCAGTTTGTGGTCATTTATACTGATAAAGTGTTCTAAAACATTGAGGATTTTTCAGTCATGCACTGTGGTACAGGCAACATGAAATTTTTATTCCTCAGAACAACACCATAGTTTTTCATTTTAAACAGAGCACAGGCTTAAAGATATACATTTTGCATGGTTTGGGGGTTTTTTTTGCAAAAGGGTTTAACCCTGAATACCATTGCTATCAGCAGATGGATGCCTTTAAAACCATTATTATAACGCACTTAGGGGTGTCAGCCAATCAGGTGGCTGAACTGACCAAACAGCTCAGACACTATCACTTTGCGTAAAGAAACAGCCTTGTACGGTGAAACTAACTGCTTGTTTTCTGCTCCTCTTTAAATGTTGGACTGTTCTTTTTTTTTAGTGGGGAAGAGAAATTAATGCAGCAAACTAAGTTCAGTTATTGGTTCACTGTCTGGTTTTTTTGGTGTCATGTTTCCATGCTTTATTATAAGTGGCCATGAGGCTCACAAGCTACTGTTATTTTTCATTTTAACATGCAACTTTCCCTGCTTTACCAAGACAGATGCAAACAGTTCAGAAACTTTCCTGAAGTGCTACAGCCCAGAAGTAGATCCATCCTTGACAAGATCTCTCAAACAAATAGAGACATCATCACCCTACTATATAAACAGTAACATTTTCCAGGGATCCACAACTGAAGTTGACAAAGCTAGATACTGGCAGTTAAAATGGGGGAAAGAAAGCAAGTGCCTTTAGGAGGCATTCTCAGAGTTAATGGAAGAACTGGTAGGAATCAAGAGACAAAAATGCAAGAGGGAGCTGAAGCTGGGGCTCCTATGAAATAGATGTTTTAGGGAATCTAGATGCAGTTACAATGGGATGAATTTTCCCAGCCTTGAGTCGAAAAGGTGTTTAACCTTTTGAGCAAGTAAGTGTCTGAGTAGAATCTGTCCCACCGCATTCAAGTCACTGAAAATCCACGGATTCCTCTATTTTTGTAAACCCTTAGGATTGAATCAGAAAAAAAAAAACAAAAAAAAACAACAGAGGGAAAACAGAATGGATCTACTTTTTACATTAAATGCTTTTTTGAGACTTGACCGTGGTAGAATAGCTCAAAAGATGATTTGCAGAAATAGAGTGACATTTTATTCTTTTTTAAGTTATCTATATAACCATTTTTGGTTGACTACAGGGCATTTGGCACATATGCACCTAGAGGAATCCTGTTACTAGATACATGCCCCTGCATATGTGGATAATTATGTACATACTGGGTGCATCTACATGTGCAGATAGTGTGACACAGTAAATTCTGGCGCAGTTCACACTGGAGTTTATTGCTCATTGGCACAGCGTTTACACCTGCACCTGGGACTGCAGCATGTTGAGCTGGGGTGGCACAGCCCTGCTGGCAGGAGGCCCAGGGGATCCACTGAGACTAGGCAACAAATTGAGAGAGTATGTTCCCTTCATTTTTTCCAAATATCTAAGAAGCCTAGAGGACCTGGGCTTCCAACAACTAGAGGATGTTTGAAACTTTTCTTTTTTCAGCACAGCACTCTAAAAACCTTACCACAAGTAAGTCATTACCTATTGACTTCTATGGCACTCCTTTTGAAGCTAGCCCTCTGACCAGCTATGAGAGGGCTTGCTGTCTGTTGGAACAGGAGAAAGACAGCAAGCCACAATGCATGTCTCAGTCAGGTGTCAGTTGACCTGATAGGGAAGTGAGCCTTGCCTTCTAGCTGGGGCCTTCACTTCCACTGAAGGAGAAACAGAGACTTTGCCCTGCATAGCCCTCAATCCATTTTTTCCAATGACTATTTTAGTGGGTTAGCTTCCAAAAAAAAAGTGCCAAAGATTGAGTGAAAAATTGTTGACTTGTACTGTGGTGGTTTGAGGGAATATGGCTATTCTGGGAAGCCAAGAACACTCAGTCTCAGATGTCTTCTTTAGCTTTCCAGGGGAGTGTCCTGGACATTGAATGATGGGAGCAAAAGTGTGCGCATATACATGCATCACTCTTTTGTCTTTTTCCTGCCAAGTCCTGCAGTCACAGGCTTTGGCCAACTCTATTTACAACTGCCTAAGGCTACAGGTCCATAAAGGTCACATTTATATGCTACCTGACATTTGCAAACTCTGTAACTAAGTAGTCACACCTGGTTTCCCTCATGGACAGGGCTGTACCTCAATTATTAGGATTATTCTGGGCATCTGATTGCCACAAATGCACTATAGAATACCAAAAAATAGCCACTTATCTAATGAGGAAAGAATAGAATATAATTTCTAATAGGTGACATGAATCTTGCTGTTTATTTTCAGCAGAGCTATTCACAGAAATCCCATGTAGGCTCAAGCATCAAAACAATGCTGGTATTTCAAAGAATAATGACACACCTAATTTAAATCTAGATAGTAGAATTGGCTCATTCATAGCCCCTAGGATGGACTAGTGTGCCAATGTAACTCTCTGGGGATGTAATGCCTCTTGTGACCATGGAAGTAACTTCTCCCTGACCCTTTTGTCAATCTACCTCAGCAATGGGCAAAGTATGGCCCATGGGCTGGATCTCACTGGCAGTGAGCTCCATTTCCCAGCAGCCCCTGCCTGCATAGCTGAGGCCAGTCTCCATGGAGTCCCCAGCCACAGCTGCACTGTAAAGGTTGAGGTTGCCATGGAGAAAGGCCCCAGCTGCACTGGCAAGGCACACGGCAGGGCAGTGGGCTGCTCTGGAGCTACTGTGATCTTTTGGTGGAGGCAGCTTGGTCAGGCCCAGGGAAGAGCCGTGATCTGCAGCCTGCATGCTCCACGCAGGGGTGAGCAGGCAGCAGACTGTAGCTCTGCCCTGGCTCAAGACCACACTTTCACTGCTGCAAGAAGCCAGAGTAGAGCTATCATCCACTGCCTGCTCAGCCCTGCCTGGAGCATGAAGGCTGCAGATCATGACTGTGCCCTGGCTTTGACTAAGCTGCCCCTGCCACAAGATCCCAGTGGTTCCAGAGCAGCCCCGTGCCTTGCCCTGCCACAGCCCTGACAGCACAGCTGGGACTGGTCTCCATGGCAACCCCAGCCTTGTGCTATGGTGCAGCTGCGGCTGGAGTCTCCATGGAGACCAGCTCCAGCCATGCAAGTAGGGGCTGCTGGGAAATGGAGTCTGGCTGCTGGCCAGATCTGCCATTTTGCCCATCCCTGGTTTACCTGCACTCACACAACTTTGGACATACAATCTTAATGCATCCTAATGGGGACATCTACATAAGGATGTAATGGTGGATGTAACACTGGGATCTTGTGGCAGGGGCAGTTTAGTCCAGTGTGGGAGGGTGTCCTTACTCTTTCCTATTTCTCTGGAGAGCTGTTTGACAGCAAAGCACTGTCTAACTACTATACCAGTGCTTTTCAACTTCTTTAGACTCAAGTTACTCCTTCTTACACTCAAGGCATCTCTCAGAAAATGCTGGCTCTTATTTTTCACTTATTTCTTGGCCTTGGAAAAATATTAGTCTTGCAATTCTTCTGTTACAAGGTACTCAGAAAGGCCATAGCAAGTCAGAATATTTTTGACATTATGACTGCCTATTTGAAATTTCTGAGTATAATTTGTGAATCATGTGCAGGTATTTGCACCCCTAAAAGTTGTATGGCACCCCATATACTCTTAAAATAATCTGAGAGCACCCCAGCATGTCATGGAACCCTGGCTGAGAAGCACTAAACTATACTCTAAAAATTAAACCAATAAAAAATAACCTTCTTTCAATATCTCCATAAATAATTTGCCAAATTAAATGCTAGCTATTTCTACATTAGATGTTTTAGGCATGGTACAATATAATCATTGTAGACTGTTCCAGAAAGAAAGCCATTGATGTTTCAAACAAAGGAATGTAAGCAAAGCAGGAGATCAGAACTTATTAAAGAAGTGATTTAAAAAAAATATTCTTATTGATTTCCAAAGCTACTGAAAACAAACATTTTTCTATTTATTTACCTTCTTGTAATGTCATGCTTCCAATTAACTGAGAGTTTCAGCTACCATCTGTTAGCATCACTGCAGAATGTTTCAATTAGAGAATTTAAAATCTACCTTAACTTGCCACCTTTCTGGTGCTGCATTATATTATGCAAAATGCTGATAAAATGCTAGTTCGAAACCAAGCTTGGAGTATATAGGGTACAGAGAACTCTTGGTCTTATCATAACATTATCAGAATAATATTTTTCTGAAGATTATCTAATACAAGCTAAGGAATCCACATGAATATTCACATTGTTTTAAAAAAAAGTTCTGATTAAACTACATGTTGCTAACATATAAACTTCTTGATTACTGAAAAGTGAATTACATATTTTTTAACAGTCTTGGAGCCTGAAGTCCTACATTTTTTCTCAGAACAACAAATCACAAGCCATGGTAGTGTAAGATCCACGGTTATTTTATATTTAGTGCCATAATCCTTTATCTGGCAGATGCTCAGTGCGTTAATGAAAAAGGCCAACAATATACTGGGTTGTAATAACAGGACTGTCACTTGCAAATCAAGGGTAATTATTCTTCTGCTATGCTCAGTGCTCTATTCTTTTTCCTGGTTGTCTATGTGGCATCCTGTGGTTGCACAAGTCCCAAAAAAGTAATTTGGCATTATATTGTATATATGTAACCTCACGCACCTAGATGGTTACATATGCACCCAGACTAATTATACACTCTGTGACAGACTGTAATTTTATTGTAATCTGTTCATGTCATCATAATGTTGCATACCTCAGTTTATCTTATAGCTTTTACACAAAGAAAGAGCAGAGGCAAAGCATTGGGCACCTGCCATAGTGCTTTATTAGTGGAAAATGGGCCATCAAGTGCTCAGTGGGTTGATTTGCATAGCAAGACACACTATGGTACAAAGTAAATTTCAGCATAAGCACCTGAAGAGACTCCCTGGTATTTCTGGTGCCATAGAGGGATTTGAAAGTGGAGACCACCTTGGAAAACACAGGCACCCAGACACAAGAGACAGAGAGAGGGGAATAAATCCTAAGAAAGGAGCCTGAAAGGTATTGAGAAATAAGTGCCAGGACTGTTTTTTCCTGTCTGAGACAATCTGGGGAGTTAGCCTACACATTATGACTCTTTTGGAATGCTAGAGAAAGATACTATTCAAAGTGAATAAAGATGAATAATCTAACCATAAGATTGTAAACCCTGAGACAGGGATTCACTTTTAACCGGTGTTTGTATTTCTTAACTCACTAAGGCTATCGGTTCCAGTGTTCAGTTTTCCAAAGTGTAGTTTTACATACAAAATATGTCATCTGCTACAAGGCAGTACCTTCTAACACCATAATTCAGCCCTGTCTTAGAGGAAATGGACCAGAACCCCATCCGTCCTCAGCCCAGCAACTGTGGACTGCTTTGGAGGCAGTGGACTTCGTTGCCATCTGGCGCCATTTCCACACTGACATGAGGCAGTACATCTTGCTGATGATGACCGCTGGTGGGATTGTCATTTCATGCCATGGCTGCTTCTGCATTGCCAAGCTTTGCCTTCCAGCCCTGTGGAGTGGCTGCATTATTCTGCCTAGACGTTTGGAACACAGTTTGTAAATAGTGACCTGGGCGGTAGACCAAGTATTTCCTTGACCCTTCCTGTGCCTCCGGCTAGCGATGCCCCATTTCACCTTGATGCACTCCCCTGGGGGGCCCTGTACACCTGGGTGGTTCATGTCCACCATGCCTTCATCCTTGCTACTCGTCTTGAATAATGTGATGGCAGCGCCTAGTGGCGCCAGCCCTCAGAGCCTTGCTTGTGGCACTAGACTTGGGGCTCTTGAACATTGCTTATTTGTTTTAATTTCTGTGCCAGGCATCTAAGACTGCTGTCATCTGCCAAAGATGGCCACCCTCCAGAGCTGCAGGAGTTGGCTCACTAGGACTGTTCTGATGCCTCCCTGTGAATCTTCCAGTCTTTGGTCAGGGCATGCCTGTTGCTGTGATTCAAACACGAGGTTCTCCAGCTGACAGTACCTGCCTTCCAGGTGCATTGAGCCATTTAGGGGGGTGCTCTGTGGTGTTGCAGAAGGCCATTTGGTCCTTACACTGTGACACTGCCCGTCCCCTCTTCCCAGATATCCCTCCTTCTGGGGTACTGACAAAGGCCCTACTAGATTGCTGTGGTACTGGACGTTTTTGTTTTTGTTTTCAGTTGTGAGGATATACCTTAAGAGCTAGCCCCAGGTTCTGTCTTAGGTCCCTTGGTGGGCTGTCTATTTTGTCTTGTTGTATTGTCGCCCATTTTCCCCCAATAAACATTTATAAAAAGTCAAAAAAGTCTTTCTTTCTTGCT
The DNA here is from genome assembly GCF_030867095.1 of Alligator mississippiensis. Taxonomy (NCBI): domain Eukaryota; kingdom Metazoa; phylum Chordata; order Crocodylia; family Alligatoridae; genus Alligator; species Alligator mississippiensis. The sequence continues at coordinate 398,519,647 of NC_081824.1, forward strand.
TGCTTGCTTGCTTTCTGAAAATCAGAACTAACAGTCTGAGGCTAAATGAGAAAATTATTGGAAACAAACTGATACTCAGTAATTCAATGCGAGTGAAATATGATCTTCTCAAACTACCCTTTTCTTAATTGAAAATCAAAAGTGGGAGATGTGTGAGAAAAATACTAGACAAAAAAAATAAAGTCAATTGAATAAGTAGAAGTGAAATATGATCTTCCCAATCAACGCTTTTATTTATAATTGAAAAACAATTAATATACAGAACTGTAAGCATCTGTGTAAACAATACTGATTACTTGTTCAGATGGAGTGAATATAAATTTGTTACACAAAAGCTGAACAAAAACAGCCCTTATAGTTGTACACCACAAAGCTGAAGTAAAAGCTCCAATAAAGATCTCATCAGAAAATTCCAGACTTTTCTTAATGTAGAAACATTTAGCAACATGCCAAATGTGTCAGAAATTGGATAATAAAAGAAAATCACATGAATTTCACATCATATTTGAATAAATTGTTTTAAATAAATGAGCCAGTAATGATGATACTTAAATAGAAATACCATGTTGAAACAGAGACCTCAATGTGTAAATTATAGAACTATTGTATTACTACTCATTTTTGAGGAGAAATAGCAAGACATTTGTTTCCATAGTATAATGATTTCTCCAAAGCTGCTGAAAATTAAGTGCTTACATCTCTGTTTTGGAATAATGATATGTATGTTACAAGCAACACACCATGTATAATATGAAATAGCTAGTTAGGCTGGAACAGAATATTTCATTTTTACAAATGGCACTGCATATACAGTTCTTTAATAAAAACATTTGAAAAACAAAGCATCAAAGACTAAATCAGCCATAGGAGAGAAAAATCCAAAGCTTCTGACTGATAACATATGTACACAAAATAACTGAAGTACATTCATATTACAAAAAGAACAAATGTCTCCTCTTTTACTTGAATTGATTTCATATAAGCATAAACTCATTTTTCCAAACTGCAACATTAATAAATGTTTTACCCTTTTTGATAGTTTTCTGTTATTTGCAAGAAAATACATGTGTATAGTTGTGTTTATTACTGTGATGCATCTATTTTTCAGGATGTATCTCATAACACTTGAACTAGTGGGTGTTTAATGAAAACGCAAAAGACTAGATCATAAAAATACTAAAATGCCTAAATGATATCTTATATTTCACAACCAAAATGTAGATCCTTAAAACCATCACAACTGTACTGCCTAGCCCTGGACACTCTTAATTCTTCTGGTAGTTGTACTTTCTACCAACAAATACTTTAGGCACTTGCTAAGCATACTCTGCAGCCCCTAAGTCTGGACAGTGGTAAGTTATCCTATCTCATGTCTACACTCATATGAGAGTTATATTCTTACACCTATTTTCTCTGCTGAACCCATTCTGGTAGGCATTCTAAGTTCAAGGTTAACCCTACACAAAACAGCAAGGAAGAATTAGTGGTGGTGGTGAACCAGGTGCTCCTTTTACCAAATGGCTAACACACTGGCCTGGTATGTGGAAGATCTACATTTGGTTTTCCTCGCTGGCCAAAGAGACTTGCAGCCCCATCTACCCCCCTGCTAGAAGTATTCTTTTCTCTTAATAGCTTCATTTAAAACTGGTTCCCCTTTCATGGAATAATTCAACATTCACTAGGGAGAGATAGTAAAAATGAATTTATATATATTGGTTACAACATTCACGTGGCATAGGAGAAACCTGTACTCCAGTTTTGCTTTAATGGTTATTCAGATATTCTGTGTAATGTGGAACATCTCCAAGTAAAGGGATTATGGACAACCATACCCTAGGATGGCTATGACAGCCATAACCAGTAGTCCATCAAATATAAAAAGTCACTTCACTCTATTGTACGGAAAAAATCTTGCTTGGGCACCTAGAATCATAATAAGGCTAATGAAGTCATTTAGTTCAACCTCTGCTCAGGAGAGAATCATCCCTGTCTAGACCATCTTAGAGAAAGGTGTATCTACCCTACCCTAAAAGGATGGAGATCCTACAGTTTTTCGAGGTAGTCTATTCCATCTGACTCCAGAGGAAGGTTCATGGTGGTATTATCAGAGAGGGAAAGAGTTGTCTGTGTACTAGGATTAGTCATCTAGGTAGTTGAGCCATATGGTTCTCAGTACTTCTTACATGTTAGACTCTATGCTGAATATGCTGGTGTTTGTAAATCCCATTCCCAGGAAGCTACCTCTCCCCTTGCATTGTACAAGAAACATAGCTTCACATTTCACTCAGTCAAAATATTTTTAAAAGATTGATGCTGAAACATTGAGGGTTATGATATCTAGAATCATTCAATCATAAAAAAAATTAGGATTGGAAGGGACCTCAGAAGGTCATTTCGTCCAACCCCCTACAGAAAGCAGGACCATCCCCAACTAGATCATCCCAGCCAAGGCTTTGTCTTAAAAACCTCCAATGATGGAGATTGCACTACCTCTCTGGGTAACTTATTCCAGTGTTTTACTACCCTCCTAGTGAGAAAATTATTCTAAATATCTAACCTAAACTTCCCTTGCTGCAACTTAAGACCATTGTTCTTTGTTCTGTCATCTTCCACCACTGAGAATAGTTTAGCTCCATCCTCTTTTAAATATCCACTTAAGATGGTTGAAGGCTGCATCTCTTTTGTGGATTTAGCATTTGCTCTTATGCTCCAGAACCTAAAACCACTAAATGTTGAAAATAGGGTTGGAAGGGACCTCAGAAGTCATCTAGTCCAACCTCTGACTAAAAGCAGGACCACCCCCAACTAGATCATTCCAGTCAGAAATCTTGTGTGTGAAGCCAATGTGTCTGCCTTATGCTTCCAGTGTTTTCTTCCTGTGAAGTTGCTTATATATTGTAATCAAGTCACCTTTCAATGTGATTAATTGAACAGACTAAGCTGTTTCTCACTCTATGGGACTTCAGACAATTAATATAAGGGGTTTTTGTTTGTTTGTTTTGGTTTGTTTTTCTTTTTTGAAGCCACATCAGTTTTTCAACATTCAATTTAAAACCTGGATACCAGTATTTTAATACTGGACTTAGTAATGCATTGTTCAGATGTAAAATCATTTCTTTACTGGTAGTCAGCAATACCATTTGCAGGTAGAAGGATCTCACTAGCTTTTTGCCTCACACTGAACAGACAAATAATATTGATTGATTTTTCATTTGCAAAATGCTAGATTAAGTACTGATCTCTGAGCAACCCTACTAGATACACACTCATTCATTGATGAGCCCCCATGGACAATCATTTTTTTTTAGATCTGTCTTTTAACTAATTCCTTATCTATGCATTATAGGGTGATAACACTTTATTTTGAAGCTTCTTTATTGGGCAACGTCAGAAAAAAGATACTGAAACAGTGATGAAATCTGGCAATCTCTGTGTTTCTGTGAGGTCCAACTTTTGGTTCCAGTTAAGTCAGAAGGAATCATCATTCTTTTATTTCTATGGGACTAAGTTTTGGGCCTTGTGGAAGATCTGAACATTATCTGGACATGTGAGTAAAAGGAACAAAAGTATATATGAACTATAAACTGAATTGATATTCAAAGTGAAGTTTATAAAGCAGCAGATGAATGGAGATGAATGGAATAGTATCTGAAGGCTAGTTGGGATGAACAATAACGAAGACAGTGTATGTGTCTCCCTATCTCATATACATTACCCAGGGCCAGGGATATTTTGAATGACAATTTCTTTCCTCTTCCATTATCCCAATGCCTATGTTCACCTACACCCACAGCACATGCGAGTTTCAGCATTCCAAAAACCTGAATAGTTTGCACACTCCTGATATATACTAGGAAGATCACAAAAGAATGCAAAAATCTTCCAGAAGCATTACACCTTATAGGGCTACCAACACAGCACTGGGTTTTAGGAACATTAAAGGTAGTGTATAAGCCTGGGGTTCAGATGGATCTGCATAACATTGAGGAGAAATGTATTATTTGGGAACAGATACCCTGTTTGCTGTATTGAGATGTCAACTCCCTTGACAGGATGATCTAATATATTGATTCTCAACCAAGGTGCCATGAGATCCCTTCAAGGGTGTTGAAGGGTACCAACATATGTTAGCACTGTTAGGTGTACAAACATGATTCACAAGAAAAAGAAAGACATATAATTTAACTAGGAATCCATAGTGTTAAAAACATTTTGACTTGTTGTGGTCTCTGCCCGTGTCCAGACAAGTTCAGCCATATGGTATGCAGCACCACATACTAAACATTCAGGTGATCTCTGCACTGCAAGGGAGAAGTGTAGGGCTGGAAGGGGTGGGGGGTGGGGAAGGGGGGTTGACACCCTGGATGCCCAGGGGTCAAAAAACCTGGTGGAAAAGAAAATGCAGAGTGGTGAACATAGGCGCAGAGTGCGCTGCTCAAAACCAGAACCTGGCCAACCACAGCCATGCTCCAGCTGCTGGCAGGCTCCATGTGGAAGAACTGTCACAGCTGTAGCCCCAGGAAGCCCCCAGCACCACAGGTAAGATTTCTGGGGCCAGTCCCTACACACCCGGGGTAACTTCCTGCACACCAGATGGCGTGTGGCACAAGCATTTCCTGGGGAAAACTAATGGTGACACAAGGTGCACCACTACTAGACGTGCCCAGGGAACCAAATGTCCATGCATGTGTGGACGTGGCATCTGAATTCTTTGCACCAGAAGAATTCCTGTATTATTTTTCTGTAGTTAAAAAAAAAAAAAAATAATGAATGAAAGCTAAGATGCAGCATTTTATGAGAAGTGCCTTGAGTCTAAAAATGGGTGCCATCAGTTTAGAAAGGTTGAGAACTGTGGATCCAATAGTAATGTGAGTGCATTTTCTTTCTAAATTCCCAGTCCCTACCCATCAACTTGGGTACAAAATAATCTTTGTTTCCTGTAGTTAATTTATCACTAGAATTTTCATCTTTGTAGTTGTTCCACAAATTTCCTGGAATTGTATTTTATTCTTTACTTTCAAACCAATGGTTACAATCCTTTAGTGAAGGGTATGCGTTTTTGTGACCACGAGAAGCCCTTTATAATTAAATGGGACTCCATGGAGGTGCAAACTGTTGCTTATACATACCTCACAGCAGGCTCAGGGCTTAGTTTTCAGCTAAGCACATTTAGTGCATTTCCTGTAAAATGTTTTCCAAAAAAGTTTCACTAGCTTGTGCCATTGGTCTTTGAGGGACTTCACTGAGTTTCCAGGATAATCTTCAGAGCTGAACTTTAGCACAAAACTATATATTTCTGCTTGAAACAGCCAGGAAAATACATGAACATCAGTTGTTTTAAATACTTTTAGAACTATTAGGTGTATCTACACATGTAGTTACTTACACCTAAACTTAACGTGCCTTTGTTTAAGGTGTGTTAAGGCAATTTAGGTGTGTGCCCACAAGTAGATGTGCTAATGCACATTAAGGCGTATTAAACTTAGGTTAGCATAGCTAAGTTGCATTAGCCCATATGTAGCCATGCTATTGTGCATTAAAGCAGTGAGCATCCATTGATGCACATTGTGTTAATGCTCATTAAGCCTTTACACATGGATTAATGTGCTTTAGGTAATCACATGTAAATTTGGTACTTGCTTTAAGCAGGTATCAAATTTAGGTCAGATTTGTCTAAAATCACCATTTTTAAGGTGCATTAATAATGCACACATGTGGACATGCACCCTTAATATGCCTTTAAAATGGTGATTTTAGGCTAATCCCACTTAAAAGGGCCACATGTAGACAAGCCCATTGTCTAATAAATTAACCAAGATTTATGAGATACTTTGGGTAAAAAAAAAAAGAATTATGATTATTTGGAGGCTAGGAATTGAAATTTTAAACAAACTTTTACTTTTTATATGGATTTGATTTATTCTGCACTGGCAAGGCACTTTATTCTGCACATAACAAGAAATCCCTGACCTCCAAATCTTTCTTTGTGTGGTGGATATGCATTTCTTACACATTGCAACAGAGGTATAAGGAAGCATCTCAGATTTTTCAGGTATAACCAGTCAAATCCCATTCTGCTAAAATGCTGAGCTGGTTGAAAGACTGTATTTTTCTTAATGAACTCAGTGGGAGCATCTACACATCTCCCTATAGCAACGTAGCAATAGTGGGGAAATCTTACGTTACAGGCGGTTACTGCCCTGTGTTTCAGTACTTCCAAAAGGAAGTACTAAAACATGGCACAGTAATAATGTTGCCATATGGTGATGTGTAGACATGCCAAGTGGGTCATATTCATCTATTTGTGTAAGAAGATTTTACCCTAGATTCAATCGGTCCATTGTCATCAATGCAATGAAAATATAACTGTATATTTTAAAAGAGAAAATACATGATGGCAATCATTAAAAAAGTTTGGTTATGAAAAATCTATTAAAACTACTGAAATTCTATGGGTGCTCAGACTGAATAGAAAAGGTTTCTTTTTATTCAAATTGTCTAAGAAACAAGAGCAGATTAAAATGGAGGTACTAAAAACTGTGAGAATTTTTAGGTTATTTTACTGCAGGATAATAGGATTTTGCATCAGAGTTTTTGTAAAACATGCTGTGTGTTCACCTGCTGGATTTGAAGGATTAAAATGAATTGATGTCATTCTTATTCTACCTAATTTACTTGAAGGCATTATAAATATGAAACTGGAACCTTGTTTGTATACAAAGAAAAGTGTTGGCCTGCTTAATTCTCTTAATATTTCTTTTTTTTTTTTAAGAGGTAGCAATAAAGAAAATATATAGAATTCCTTTGATTGTTTCTGTTAGAATCTGAAAAAGTGAGTATTGAATCAGAGAAGACAGCAAAAATGAGATTGTACTTCAGATTAATTCTTTTTTGATGTGTTCTGATTCAGCACAATGAATTCAGATTAAATGAATTCAGATTTGGTGATCTATATTTTACTAAATCCATTGTTTTCTCCTCTGATTCAATACTTACTAAATTTGGGATTGTTACAGAGAACATGCTCTAGTAAAGTTGTATGCAGTATTAAATGATATATTTTAACTGACTTTACTGAGCCAAGTAAATGTTTATCCTTTAGCACAACTGCGTCATGCAGGTCTGCACCTCAAATAATTGAATCATATAAAAACTTGGAATTGCACAAATAGAATCCAATAACTTTCATGATAAATGAAAAGAAGTCCCTAGAATTTTAAGATTTATGGATTTTTCTTGAAGCTGGGATCTTTGCTGCAATGAAATATTTCCCCAAAATACCTCAGGAAGTACCAGTAATTTAGAGAGAGATCCAAATTTTTCTTCATATGTGCTGTCACATAGGTGTCCCAGTGCCTAAAAATTAGGTACCTTACCCCAGAAAAACTATACAAATTGACAGAGCTAGCTGCATAGGCTCACTATTTAATAAATTAACTGACCTAGGGAACTCTGAAGAGCAATCCAGCACACCTATGCACTGACCAGGGAGTCTTCTAGGTGAACTAAGCCATTCTTTGGAAGTGCCTAAAGTTAGCCATTAGGAAAAGTGAAGCACAGAGATATATCTGAACCACCACCTCCTATGAGAGTCTTCTGATTCAGGGTACACATTAGGTTCCCTCACTCTCTTGGGATCTGGAACACCTACACAGAGGAAATGATCAGGATGTTTAATACAGGATATGGAGTAGCACACAGAAGTCAGTCTTGAACATTCAAGCTGGTATCTGTCATTTTCCACCACTTAGCTCAATCATTCGAACATTTGCTAAAGAAGTGGGAGACGTGGATTGTAAGTCAACCTCAGCCTGGAAGGACACAAACTCACATTTCTCAAGAGGTTTCCCTAACCAGAAAAGTATGGAATAGTCTAGGTGGGACTCCCTCCCCCAAATCTGTTGAAGTTGGGCCACTGGGCATCCAAGAGTACAAGGTATATGGGAGCCAGACCAGGAGCAAGGAAGTTTTTGTTTTGTAGCCAGTGATGTAGACACTATCTTGGGATGAGGCGGGTCCCTAGTTCCAGTCCCTGACACACAAGTGCTCATTCATTTTACAGTCATTGGATAAAAAAACCCAATAACTGTAGGAAACATAATGCAGTTTTCCTCCTTCCTCATCACTAGCCTACAGAGTCATGAACCCTCACACTCCCTCATGAATCATGTTCTTGGTTATCCTGTGATGGCTGGAGGAGAGGAAGGCCCCTTCCTTAATCTCTATGCTGTTTCTTTTTGCATCTGATATTTTTGTTGCAGCTTCTTTTGTATTAGAGGGTGCTGCCAGTAATTTGAATTTTCTTTAAAGAATAAAACAGAAATATGCTAGCACTTAAAAGAAATCTGAAAACTAACACAAGTGGGAACTGAAAGAAACTAGAAAGCCTATCAGTTAAAACAGAATTTGGTAATAGTGATACGCAACAGCAAGTGCTTTGAAATTGTATACATTATCTGTACTGTCATACTAGAAAAATTGTAAAGTGAGAGAAAAACTAGGAGACTACTTACTTACAGTGTAATTTAGACTGCATAGGTCAAAGCTTTCTTTGCTTTCAGATAGATTTAGGAAGAATCCTCTTGCTGCATGGGGTGATGAATTGGAAGAATACCTTGAACCTACGTGGGGACTAAGAGCCATGCTGAGCCAGTCCATACAAAATTAATATCAGTGTTATATTACTACACCATGTGCATTTTTCAAGAACCTGCTGGGGATTGGTGAGGATAAGCAAATCATCAATAAGAATGTTTTCATACTAGGCAGCAGTTGCCTAAGCCAGACATTTGTTTAAGTAAGTGAATTAGTTTCCTTTGTTACTCTTAGCAGACTGAGAAGCAACAAGAAAAACATTTTATGAGCAGACTGGGTTTTCAGATAGAATGTATCCTTGTGAAACTATGTTTCTCAGCAAATAAGAATCAGCCTACAATGCTAATCAATTTGAATAGAAAGTGGAAAAATCTCAAAAGGAGCTAATTTAAATAATATTTTGGATTGTCTATTAATTAAAAATCCCGTAAGAAACCTATTCATGTCTAAATGGCCCTTACACAGACTTCCAGTTACAACTGGGGTGGCTTTTATACAGTTTGTCTTATTCTATATGCCTTGTGCACACATAGCCAGTAAGCATGTGCACTCTGTACTCTGATTGGGCAGGTATGCAGCTGCTTATGGGTATGTCCAGTTGAATTTAAGTCTCAAAATTGTAGTTAGGAAAACAAAACAAAACAAAACAAAATATTAGTAGAGTTTAGATACCAGAGAAGGAGGGGCTTTCCATGTTTTAGTCCAATAGCTCAAATTATTTGTACAATGCCCTCTCCAACCCTCCCCTTGAAGCTGGCCCTCTGGATAATCACAGTGAGAAGGATGCTAACCTCAAAGAGACGGGGGTTGGTATTCTAGCCTGGAACCCTGGTCTCAGTAACATAGGAACTTTCCCACAACTATACATTTATTTTATCCAATTAATATTTAATACAAGGTGTAGTGGCTTTGGTTTAAGAAAAAGGCTGGAGTAAAGTCCAACCTGTGATCTGATAGTCAGAGTTCTGGAGAGAAAGACGTTCAGACTCCCTCTCGGTCAGGGTGGTGAACATATTACAACCCAGCTTTGTGGGTTCCTGAGCAAGTGCACTAACCAGTAGGATATTGGGTTAAAAGATGGGAAGCCTTTTCTGTCAGTGTCAGAACTTACACTCAAGTATGCAAGCTGCGTATCTGTTCAACTGGAGGTGTGTCCCATGTGTACAGAGTTGCACATCTTCAATAGCTGTGTGGATGACCGCATGTCCACAGTGTGCAAATACCAAATAAGACCAAGTATCAAATAAAATCTCAAACTGCATGCAAGTACCAAAACCCATAGTCATGACTAGCAAATTGTCTGCCCTGTGCAAAACCCTTCTGGGCAGGGGAGGGGGTGCCAGGCACAGGAGAACAGGGGGAAGTGGATAATCAGTTTTACTTGCCCTGGGGACACAAAGCCCCTGACTGCTGCTGGAACAAATTAGTCTGTCCAGTCCTAGTCATTGTTGCTGCTGCTGCTATAGCAGCAGCACACAACCCCTGTGCCCAGCAACTCCTGCTATAGCTGCAGTGCAGGGGATGTTGCTGCAGCATCATGAATTCCCTTGGAAGCTGTCATTCTGGTGCCCCCTCTAAGTGGGTAGTCCAGGCTGGAGCTTTGCTTGACTACTATTTGCTGTGCTGCTGCCCAAACCCACAGTTACATGGATGATTAAGTGCCATTTGCTTGCAAAAAGTAAAATAGGATTGTGCTTTCAGTCTTATCAGCTACTATGAGACAAATTTATACCAATGTCAGGCTGTTCAAAGATATGCTGAAGCTTTCTTTTTTACTACAATCATACATGAGAAATGGATTGACAGTAAGGATGCAAGCTTTATGTTCTATGTGGGGTCAGAAATTCACTGCAGATGAAAGAAGCTTCAATGTTATGTGTATTGTTTTCTTTTGCTCAGTCTGGTCAGGGCACTACTCAGGATTTGGCCAATGAAAGATCTGTGGTATTGATGTATGTTCCAAGGAATGGTTAAGGTGGTAGACATGACACTAAGGCTCATTTCTTTCAGTTCAGCTGTTTCAAATTATGCATTCTTCTGGCTAGCTTGCTAAATTAAGGATGGAAATGGATGGAAAAAGCTCTTTCACTAACTGTTTTGTCCAACACCTGAACTTTGGTCCATTAATCTCCTGTACCAAACTCTTCATCATGATCTTAATACAGGCCTTGAATGGTAGCAATAGACCCTAGACTAATCCACTCTTTCTCATTTTAACTTTTGCTTCCTTTTATGAACAGTTTGTTATAGAATAAAATGGACATTGTTTCCTTGAACATTCCTCTTCAAATTTCTAACTATTGGAGGAGTAATATTCTGGGATAGTCTTCTAATGGGAGCAGTGGGAGAAATAAATCTAACTGGTTTTAAGATGGAGTTTGACACTTTTCTAAAAGAGATCATATAATGCAGTTACTATCACTTGCATACACTTGATTTGATGGTCCAGGAGGACCCTTCCAGTCACGCTGTCCTTAATGAGTTCTGTTACACCAAAAAGTCAGTTCTGAGAGGTATAGTTTTATTTTTAAAAACAGAATAAAGTAGGCTGGTTCTTTATCTTCAAGTGGTAGAATTAAAAGTGGCTATACAGAACTTATAGACTGCTTGATATTTGGCATCATGTATCCTGCATCAACATACTACATATGGAGGTTTTTCTATACTACTTTTTCCATTATACTGTTTTTTCAGCTTCAGATGGCAGCATCTGATAAGTATTTATGAACAGTGCATTTACTAGCATGTATTATGATAAATTATGAAATAATGTAGCAGCATCTCTTAATCATATAATAAATATGAATTTTAAAGCATTTTTAAATGCCACTTTATCTTGGAGATTTTGAATAGGAAATGCACTTATGTAAATTGCCAGAATCTGCAAGTTTTCTTTACCATACACCACAAAATTAATATGTATTAAGTAGTAACACATGGTGAGCTGCCTAATAGTGTTGGGAATGATTTTTTTCCTTAGTTTGAATCCAGATACCACATGTACCTGACAGTAGCTAAATGGTCTGGTATGACTTTGTGCCCCAAAGGGGCATGACTTCTCATCACGGATATCTGTGTAGCAGCCATATAGCATTCAAACCTTGCTTCCTGTACAGGTAGCTTTGCCTCTGACTAACATGTTCTTACAGAGCTTTGAAGAATAACACTGAAGACTTCTCCGTGCATGACTTCTAACCAGTATGCTTAGAACTATTCCAGGTCCACTTGGGGAGAAAGCATCTCAGGTTCTGAATATCAGTAAGTCTTGGAAACATTTAGAGGGGCTATGCACCATAAATAATGGTACCAGCTAACAGATCCACTATATATCTATGTGGTTATCATGGATTCTCACAGGTCCCCAACTCCTCCTCTTTCAGAAACTTAGGCTGTGCACCACTACTAACCACTGCTACTTCTCACTTGAAAGACTATGGACCCTATATAATGTCTCCTAACATTTCCACATTTTAGTGTTTCCTATATAAGAAATATAATGCTCCAAGCAGCATAACTAGTAGAGCAGTTGGCCAAAGCTCTGGAATCAGCAGTCTAAGAGCATAGAAAAGATGCTACAAGTTCTGCTATTCTCTCCGTCTTTAAGGATGGATACTGCTGGAAGGAACCACAAGAAGTCTAGGAAAGAGCCAGGAGCCTGTACATAGAGAAAGATCAGAGAAAGAGATATCAGAGAAAGCTGGCTGTTAACACAAATAAAACAAATATTAGCCACCCCACACACTGAGTGGCAAAATGATAAAGAAAGACCCAACCTAGCCCTTCTCCATCTCTCTCTCAAAATAAAATTAAATACCCTGCATTAAAGCCTTGACTTCACAGCTGCCTAAGGTTCCTTCCAGGCCTTCTTTTCCATGATTCTGTGAATCTAGCCCTACCTGAGTCCTTTAACCTCCACATTTCTTTTACTATTACACTACATTACATTAAACTGTATTGTATTGTATTGACAAAATTGTTTCTTGGATTATACTTATGTGAATGCATTTGAGCAGTAAACAGTGAACAGCCAGCAGGGGAGTTCTGTGGGAACTTTTCTTCTGAAAGGAGAGATTTGATCAGTTTGAGTCAGTTTTTTACGGGTCTCTCATATTGATTTCAGGAGTGCAGCTTTGATTCTTAAGTGTTTATTCTAAGTGTGACCTTGGCCTACTGTTTGGACATTGATCTATTGAGCTTACTTATATTCCTTAACAAGAAGGAAGGGCTGATTTAGTTTACATAGATTTAAAAGCCAGCTAACAGTGAACATTTCAGCAGTAAATCATTATCAGTAGAGACTCTGCAGATATGTATGGAAGGGTGTTTGGAGGGTTTGTTTTATACTTAAGAGTTTTGTCTCAGAAACACAAATAGGCAGAAAATCATCAGTGCATTGGATGTACATGATCTGTTTTCTGCCAGAAGAGAGAGGAAACTTGGTAGCTATGCTAAAGGTGAGGTTTGAATTCTTGAAGTATAACAGATCGTCTTGCAAGCACCAGGGATCTGGAGGACTGCTTGAATCCCAAGCCTGGTCAGTACCACAGAAGATCACACACAGGGAAAGAATGGAGTCAAATGAATGGGGAAAACAAGGAAATCAAGAAAAATGGAAATTTAACTAAGAGCTCTGAAAGAGCAGGACTGAGTTATGTACTTTCCTGAATGGCTTAGGACTGTCAGTCTGTTTTCAGAATAGAGGAGTTATGTTTCTATGTAAGATGGATTTGGATTTGTTTCCAATGGACCACTAGGGCTTTCAACTGACAAGCTTCTCATGCCTCTATATTTGGATCTGGATATCATTCATGGTGAGAGACAATTTTTTGCACTAGTCACAAGAAAAATATATTAGGTGGATTAGGTGAATGAATGTCCAAAACAAAATATTGCAGAACAAAGTTTCACTCAGTCATCTTCATGAATCAGGAAGGATTTTTCCCCTCACAATTCCCCAGATGGATGCTGGTTTTTTGCTTGCTTACTTGTTTTATCTCCTGTGAAGGGTCAGAGATGGGACACAGCTAGGGAATGCCAGATGGGATGGACTTGTACTCCCAGAAATGATAAAGAAACATGTTTCTGAGATGTCTGGCTTCTCCCTCTTAGTCACATGCTCAGGGTCATTCTGAATGCCAGATCTGAATTTTAAGGCATTGACAGGGACCTTATGATGAGTAGCGGGGTAAAGGCAGATGCTTTTCTCACAGAAGGCAGCATGATGGGACTATCTTGGCATATCTCACGTAGGACGCCCCTCGTTACTGCAGGCACCTATTGGCACCTCAGTCTCTTCTAATGCCTGACTGTGGCATACAACAGTTTGGTGTCCTAAGGAATGCTTTAGTACAATAAATCATTGGACTTATAATAGAGGTAGCTATGTGCAATTAAATGGCTCGTGATTTACAGAAGGTCAGACTAAATGATCTTCTAGCTGTGTAGCCTATGAAAAGCTTTTAACCTTAATGGCTATGGGAACATATACAGTACTGAGGGTGCCATCCAGTAATACACCGTACCAGTTTTCCCAGCAAATGAAAGTGACTGAAGGAAAAAACAAAACAAAAAAAAAAAACGAAAAAAAAATCATGGGCACTTTAATAATAGGGTTGCAGTGATGTAGCCATGATAGTCCAGGAAATATATAAGGGGCAAAGGTTTTTTGTGATATCTTTAATTGGATCAACTATATAGGCTCTGAAGACATGTACCTTGTGCTCAAAAGCTTGTCAATTTTTTTCTTTCAGCTACACATTTTGTCCAATAAAATTACCTCTTATACTTTAGTACTAACTTTTTTTGTAATGCTACTCCACTCGATTTGAGGAGACAGAAAACTCTGTCCCTGACATCTATCAGGGCAGCCTGGTATCTCATTCTCCATTGACCAGAAAAACATGGATATTGTGAGATACAAGGTGAATATAAAAGGACGTTTTGCTCCATGATGGTAATTGTTCCAATAGGGTAGAAGGCAAAAGGTAATTAAAATATCATCACAATGTATTTTAGCAAGTGTTTGCCAAGCAAACTATGCTACTGCTGCTTCTACCTCTTCTTCTTCTTCCTATCATCATCAGTAAGTTTAATATATGATATGATTTACAATAGGAAGCAAATAAATTAAATAATATTTATTTTCTAAAAACTTTTCAAGAAAAAGAAAACGTTCAAACTTTATTCAGGTATGAACATGAAGCAGAAATCTGTGTCAAGTGCTTAAGCTACTGCTACCTCAGAAGTCCTCCGCCCCCAGGGACATCACTGTTACAGAGCTTTGCAATAAAATAAACTTCATATCCTTCAGGGTTCTAATGCTCTTGCTAGAATAGTACCAGTTTGGCAGCATTATTTCCAGAAACTGTAAGAATCAAGATATGACTATACTATTTAAATGCAGAAAAAATTACCCCAGGATCAACTCCACCTCCCCATTTCAATTCACAATACTTTTACTTGTTTTACAGGTTTCCTAATAATTGTATCTTTGCAGAATTCACATTAGCGTAAACCTGCTCTTAAAATTATTATACTTTTGATGTTTCATTGTTACAAATGTGTCAAAACTCTCATTTTCTGTAACTCAAGAAATGTACTCTCTAGCTCACTGTTCAGTAGTGGAGGGAAAGAACTGTCAGTATCAATTTTTATATAACTTACATGATATCTTTAATGAACTAATAAAACATCAGTTCAGTAACTGAGAAGATGTGGCTCAGATTAATTTCCAGAGTGCTCCGTTTCTGTCAACAAATTGACAGGGAATTCATCTTTCACTTGATCAGATTTCTACTTCATATTTGCAGATTCCAAGGTGTGAGCCAAAGTCAGCAATCTGTTAAAATTGGCACAAGTAGCTACCGAGAAAGTGAAAAGCTGAACTTATAAATTAGCTAATGAGAAAGCATTTACATTATTTTTTTTCAACAAAGGATGATAACAGTGTGTGTGTGTGTGCGTGCATGTGTGTTTGTGTGTGTGCGTGCGCGCACATAATATGCTATGATATGATATATGATATTTCCTGCCTATGCAGGGGGTCGGACTCGATGATCTATTGAGGTCCCTTCCGACCCTAACATCTATGAATATGATGTACTTGTGTATGTATATGTGTATATACACACCCACACATATATAAACATGTTACAAGGAATGGGGCATAGCGCAGGGATGGTATGGAGCCATGCAATTAGCCCTTAAGGCAGGAGTTCCTCATCTCTGGGTGTGTTTAGGAGCGAAGACCAGATCTGGGAAGCCCCTGGGGCAGCCTCCCTTTTCAAAACCCAAAGAAACACCAAGATGTGGCAAGCGAGTGAAGGGGAGACTGTTCCCAGAAGCAAATCCTAATAAAGAGGACTCTAGGGTGCCTCCAGGGGTTTTCAACTGCTCATGAGTGGCTCATAGCTGGCTAAAAGGAACAAGTGTGTGTGTGTGTGGGGGGGGGGGGGGGAGGCAGGGGCAGGGGGGTTGGAAACATGGGTTTGCTGACTCCTGTCAGTGACAGCTTGGGGTATAGTCAGCCTAGCCATTGGGGCAGACCACATGAGCTCTGGCATAGCCTATACAGTCACCCCATGAGGGCAGGTGAACAGGGTACCACAATGCTACATGGGATGTCAGTAGAATGCAACCTACTGTGAATCATGGTGGGATCCAGTACAGGTGTTCATTATGGTGCTCTAACCTACAGTGCTGAAATCTAATATCAAAACCATCCAAGGTTATCCTAGAGCAGGATCTGCTCCATGGGCCCTGACTGCCTGTTCATTTATGGCTGTAGAGCTCTGTCTGTGCACCTACCTTGCAATAAGTGTAAATTCTGTACCTGGCCCTTGTGGCTAAAGCAGTTATGTGGGAGGTAAAATAGTTGGGGTCATTTTCCCAAATGTGATTGTGCATTTTATCCTGTGACAGTTCAATGAAAAATAAAGAAGCAGGAACAAAACTTCCCTTTCAAGGTGACTCTAAACAACAGTCATGATCAGTCTTACATTCCTTCTTTCTGGCCCCATAATTTTTTACAATTCTTTGCTGTGCACTGACACAGGTTTCACAGGAAGGGTGAATCTATAACCTAGTGATATTACATTTTTTCAAGAGATTCTAAGAATGGGTTTGAATTCTCAGTGACTGAGGTAAGACTAGACTGGATTTCTCATCTTAAACATATAAGGTTCATAAATAAAATGAAGGAACCACTTCTTCCTCCACAACAGAACCCTCCTAAAGAGAACCTGGCTACAGTTGCAACTTGTTAGGAGCATAATTCTATTAGTATCCTGTTCTGTCCCTTGGCTATCTTAATCTGAGGGTAAAGTTACATGTTACACATATTTCATACTAAATCTGTGGAATATTAAGTGGTTTTAAAGTTAGAATGAGCTGTGAGCAGTCTCATGGTAAGGGTTAATACAATTTCTTTCCTGCACAGCTCTGACTTGCCATTAAAGGACTGCTTAACAGAGGTATGGCTAAGAATAAGAACACTTGAGCTCTATACCTGCTTTGGATGGGGTGGAGTGGGGTCTGGAAACTGCATCCTGGGATGCTGGAGGACTCTGGTAAGGCCATGATTGGTACAGCTGAAGGAGTGGCTGGAGCGGGACATGCTGGTGCCCAGGCTCAAGGCAGGAGCCGTGGCAACCCCAACCAATGGATCCACTCTGGAGCCAGCGCTGGGGATGCAGAATTTCTACCCACTGGGCATGTGCAGCATGAACTGAGATCACCGCCAGTTTCATCCACACTGAGGCAGGGGCCCCTGAGCCCAGGCCCAGCTGGCCCATGCATTTATCCACCTAAGACCTTACTAATTTCTTTAATGTACCATCTCCAAAATGCTCCAAATTACACTATAGACAAGACCTACAAATAAATCCAGGATCTACAAAAGAACTGATTAATAACCAATTCTAATAAATACTAGTAGCCATTGTGGTGCCAGCCTCTATTTTATATTAGACTTTTTATACCTTTAATTTAAAACCATAATTATTCTCAAGAATGATTCACCTGAGACAAAGAAAAAGAAACAACAGTAATTCTGAAAAGGAGTTAAGTTATCTCCTTCAGACTAAGGAACATATTCTCTAACCTCTAGGTTAACCCAATTAGTATTGTTATACTTGCCAAGTCTTCTTTTCACAACACACACCTTCTAAGCCACTTGTTTTTGGATAATGACTGGTACCTGTTACTAGCTTTGAGTCATAGTCACATGTGAAGACCCATTTGTGAGACCTTTTTTGGATGGTGGGGCCCTGGGGTACATAAATGTTAGATCCCATAACCAATTCCACAGCTTTTCTGAACCCGACTTTGTTTAAAAAGAATCCCATTATAATCAGCTCATGAAAGGTATAGTTTCTAGTTAAAACTGTCAGAGACAGTGGGGCAGAAAATATAGGAACACAGTTTACCAAAGGAATGATGTAACCCTAAACCTTTTACCCTTGTACAACACTAGAGTCATGAAAAATAGCAATATCTTTCACAAGTTATCTTAACTCACCCCTCCATTGAGTAATGAGAGCAGTCAGAATTCTTTGGTCAGGCAAACATTCATCCTTCTTGACATGTTCTTCTTAAGTATCACAGGAATCTGGCCTTTGATTTAAAAATAAATAAACAAAAAAGTGTCCAATCAGGCTTCAGTCCACCCACCCAGTGCAGGCTGGGCAAACCCCACTCCAAGCTCCCCCTCCTCTCATTGTTTCAATTCAGCCCAGCCCTTATCAGACAGAAGCTAATGAAGGCTTTCCACTTTGGAGTGCTTTCATCTGAATCTTCATGCAATGAGGGTTAATTTATCACATGATCAAGAACTTTTAAAGTCCTCTGCAGCTGTGCATGTCTGTCAGGGCACAGCTGTAGAGTGCTTTCAAGGGGCCTATCCTGGGACAAATGTAACTTCTGTCTGCACTCATTATGTGAGTCACAAAATAAAATGGATTAACAATTTAACAATCATATTTCTAGTCTGTTATACCCTATCTGCAGTATACATTTTCCATTAGATTGTCCTCTTCTCTCCCTTTCACTATTCCCCTTTATAATTTCTATTTTTCAACTTACATTTTCCATGGATTTGTTTTTCTTCTTCTTCTTTATATCTTCTTTTTTCATAAATTCTCCTAAAGCAAAATGTAAACTCTATGGCTATGGACAGAGATTCAAAAAGCCTGAGCCTGAATTGATTCAGTCTTTGCAGGTTAGTCTAACCTGCAGAGTCTGAACCAATTTGCAAGTGGATAGGTGTTCAGCATATGCCTGCATTGGCTGAAGCCAGAAGCCCAGGGGTGCTAGAAAAGTCCTCCCTTCCACAGGGAAGCTGAGCTGAGGAGTGGGGGTATGGCCAGGTCCCAGCAGGCCTGCCCTAGTGGCTCCCTGACAGCTGGAAGCAATCTGGGCATGCAGGGCTGCCTGGCCCCAGAGGGGAACTCTTCCCCCTCCTCCTTCTCCCCCACCACCACAGGGGTGGTGCCCTATTCAGTACTGTGGGGGCTCTTCTCCCTCCTCCTCCCCCGCCATCCTGCAGTGGAGTGGGGAGGAAGGCTCTTTGAGGCTGCCTGGCCCAGAGTGGGACTTTCCCCCCTTCTTCTCCTCCATCACTGCAGGTTGGGAAGGAGGGACTTTATGGGATGCTGCCCAGCCCCAGAGGAGGACTCTTCCCCCCCACTTCCCCCACACAAGGCATGGGGAGGCTCTGTTCTATGCTGGGGGGAACTCGTTCCCTTCTTACTCATCCCATCAGAGGGGCAGTGGGAGTGTGGTGCTTAGCTGGCCAGGGTGTGGGTGTGTGGGGTGTGAAGGAGGGTGGTGGGGTGTAGGGACCCCCACACACTCCCCCCATGATGTGCAGCCCCTGCTGCCTGGCAGCAGCAGCAGATGGAGATGTCAGGGTGTTTATGCATGGTGCAGGCATGGCTGTGGCCAGCACTGTGCAGGGGGAGGGAGCAGAGCCTGCCTTATTCCCGTGGCTCTGCTCCCTGAGCCTGAGCCTGCAGCTCCATCCGTTTTGGTGGTGGAAGCCCTGCACTGAAGCCAGCTGCTTTCCTCATTCCCTGCTGTGCAGGTCTGGACACACTGCTGGGAGTGGAGGGAGCCCCACCCCCTGCTTCCTTGCAGAGTCCATTGTGGGCTCCCGCTACTCCCAGGAGAGTACCAGGACCTGAACAGCAGGGAGCAGGGCAAGCAGCTGGCTCCAGTGCAGGATGCAAGTGTGGAGCTGCAATAGAGGCAACCAGCACTGCAATGGGGGTGAGGAGTGCAGCCCCACACAGCCTGCCTGGCCGCTCTATCCCCATGGTTCCTCACCACATGCCTGCAGCTCCACACTCACAGAGGTGAAGCCCCATGCTGGATTCTGTGGGAAAGCAAGGGATGGGGCTCCCCCCACTCTCAGCACAATGTCAAGACCTGCGCAGCAGGGAGTGGGAGAAGCATCTGGCTCTAGTGTGGGGTTTTCCCTGCTGTGAGGGCTGGAGTTGCAGGCTCAGACTGAGGGAGCAGAGCCATGGGGATAAGACAGGCTCCGCTCCCTCCTCCCATGCAGCACTAGGCATGAGCACCCTGACTTCCCTGCCTATTGCTGCTGCCAGGAAGTGGGGGCTGCACACCATGGGGGCGGGGAGTGTGTGAGGGGTCTCTATACCCTCCCTCACACCCCATACACCCACATCCTGCCCATCTGACCTCTGCACTCCAGCTGCCCCTTGGGGGGGGGAGGAGGAGGAGAGAGAAGAGTTCCCCTCAGCATGGAACAGAGCCTCTCCCTGCCCCCTGCACCAACTCTGGGGCCAGGCAGCATTGTATGGAGCCACCCCTCCCAGCCCTGCAGCAGCAGGGGGGAAGGAGAGGAGGAGGAAGTGGAGGAGTCCCCATCCAGCACCTCACAGAGTCTCCCTTCCCAGCCTGGGAGAATGAGGTGAGGGAAGAGTCCCCCCAGCATGGAACAGTCCCCCTCCCCAGCCTGCCAGACAACCTACCCAGCATGGCCCCATTAAGTTAAAAGGGGCAGGGAGAAGGGTTAATTCCTCCATCTGTCCCTTCCCTACAGCTGGGGTCTGTCAGCTTCAAGGGCCACCACTGCAGTCCCCTCCCCTCTGCACCCCAGCAGACAGGCTGACCCCAGTTGCAGTGGGGGAAGATAGGAAGAAGGCAAGAATTAACTGCCCACTTTGCCTTAACAGGGCCTTGCTGGCTGGTGTCTCCACTAGGGCCAGTCCATGCTCCAGCTAAAAAGCAGAGGGGTGGTGTCAGCCATGTGGCTGGAGCAGAGAACCCCACCCAGCCCAGGCAGCATGCCAGGATTCTGGGGGTGTCTGGTTTATCTTAAACCTGCAAGGGGTCTGAGACAGACATTACATAAACTGGTTGAGTCAAATCCGTTAAGTCTGATACTACATTCAACCAGTTTATCGCAAATCGGTTTTGGCCATTTGAAAACTGGTTTATGTGTACTGAATGTCTGTTCTGTTACAGGTTTAAACCAGTTTCTGATCACTTAAACTGGTTTATGTGTAATGTCTGTTTCTAGGCTATAGGGTTCAAATGTGAATTGAACTTTCAAACCCATATTTTAAAGTGAGTTTGAAAGCAGTTGAAACAAAATTACCCAACCCCAAATGATTTATCTGCAATCAGACTTAAATCTTAGATCCACAAATTGCAAGTTACACAACTTCAGGTAGATGATGCAATGTAAATATTATAATTTCTTCCTTTAAAATGAGTTAAGAGTTAGTTTTATTTTATTTGCTTAGTTTTAGGTTTGAGAAAGCAGGAAGATTCTAATTCAGTATAAATTCTCCCCTATAATTTTCTCTTAAATAACTTTAACATCAATTTGAGGTTTTATTTGAGATCTCTCCTATAACAGAGAGGTTTCAGTTTGCCAGAACAGAGATGTCACTTAATACATTTCTGAGAAAAGAAACAAACAAAGAAACAAAAAAAAAAAAACCAACCCAGTCATATTAACTCCTACTGGCAACTAAGGATTTCTCCTCCTTTGTTTATAGTGGGTGATAATGGACATAACTCTCCTTGCTTTTGTATACTAACATCACGGTCTGTAAACAAACATTTCTGATGCAGAAAATTGATTTTTTTTAAATTAAAATGTACATCTATTTTTTTCTTCATAGAATATACAATACTGTAGACCCCACATCATAAAACTATAGGGAAAGACTATTCTTTTCCCTCTATCTTCAGTAATTATTAAAGCAAGTTCATAATTAGGGTAAAAATCTTACCAAATCAGAATTATAATGATTTACAACCATTTTGCATTGACTTTGCACTCGTGTAGGTGATTACAAAACTTACAAGTGCTCACTGTTTATTAAGCTATTTGCACTCTGCAGTTTTATGTTATGACTGCAGCACGTCTTGCAGCTCTGCAAAAAAGGCATGTTATTTAAATTAGGCTTTGTAGGAGCAGTGTTTCTATAGCACTATATATTTTTTTGCTTAACATTAAATATTTTTAAAATATGCTTTTAAACAAGTGAGCATTTTTACATGAGAAATTTACCAACCCACATCTGCTGAATTCTTATTCAAAGCCTGTTATAATAATATTTCTCTGAAAACAAAGGACTTTCTGCCAAATAATTAAGGGCTTGTTCAAAAACCTATTGACATTCTTAAAAAATCCTCTAAACCCTATCAGTGCCTTTCCATCTTTCCCCTTTGTCTTCTCATTACCTCTCTCCACTCCTGTGTCCTAAATCTACAACAGCAAAATAATCTGAAGTTTCAGAACATTGAAAAAATCAATTACATTTATATTCTTATGCCAAACCAGTTGGCATAACCCAGTGCTTGTTAAACATTCTTTGGTATTGTTTTACATTTTTCTTAGCTGACATAACAATTAAGATTATAACACAATATTTCAGACATAACATTTCAGAAATTTTCCAAATAGACAATTTTTAAATAACTGGTACTATTTTTCAAAAATAAATAAATGAATAAAGGCAGATCTGGGATCATATTCCATCAATCATTTAAAGGAGCTTCTCAAACCCACCACAAATGTTGTTTCCTTGCCAGGATAGGAGAACCATGTGACACATAAAAAAGGGAAAGTTCCATAAGTAAATTAAAATCTAACCAGTAGAAATATATATCGTTTGCTAGCATGCACCAGCAAAATCTATAAATATGCCAATTACTCTATTAAGTTTCTGGGCTTGAAGCAAGAGAAGATTTATGTGTATAACTTGAATTATGAGAAGGGTTTTTATGTTTTTTTCTGGAAACCATTTTGTATCAGCGTTACACACATTCAAAGGGACAAATCAATTACATGATATTCACAGATGGGATTATAAAATAAGAGCATATTTACTAAGAGACGGAGTGCCTGATTGTGGCCTCACTTATTCTAGTGTACTCCAGGAGTGTTTCCAGTGATGCCAATGGGATTACAACAATGTAAAGAACCAGGCTAGGAGGTAATTCTGACTCAAGGTGATTATGCTTTATCAAGGTTTTTCAATTCTTTTCCACTTCTGGCAGGTGTCAGAGAGGCAAACTGCATAAAACGAATAGGTGACACTGTTGATGATTATAATAAAATTATTCTTCACTCTCCCCTTCATTTCCATACAACCTGCTTAGGAACTTGTCAAAAGTAGGAGGGATGTCCCCAGAGGATAAGCCTCATCTCTGTGGGTAAGATCATGGCACATGTGCTCTGAGAATGGAACAGTAAAGAACTGTGCAATATCATAAGAAATCCCAAGGAAACAGTACCTCAGTCAGCATACATGTTGTGCTATGACTCCCTGTATATTGAGTAAAGAGCCAAATTTTAGGTGGGTGTTAGCTTCTGCTAGCAACTGCAGGGTGGATAATATTAATTGATCCCTTTCCAGCCCTTTCCCTTTCCTAGGAGAGATTAAAAGGACTGGACAAAAATATTCTCAAGAAAGTGAAGAGGACCAAGAAACACCTAAGTAACATAGTGTGCAGATACTGCTGTTGTAATTAGAGCTTCCTTAGCTATACAGTATCTGATTGCAATCTAGACCTTATGCATATGAACAGACGCCTTTAGCTAACTCACCCAGTCAAGTCTTCAGTTAATCAATTGTAGGGGCTTTCAATATCTAGTTTTTCATCACTTCATTTGGATTTATCTGGCATACTCTTAATCACTGTCTCTGCCTGTTCTTTCCTAATACAGACAAAATTAGAGAATAGGTAATAGCAGCAAGAACTTGTCACAGTGCCTATGGCCATGCTGCTGTTTAGTTCTGCACGCATTTAGTCCTCTAGGTAAAGCCCACTGACTTTCTGCATTAAAAAAAAAACATTTTTTAACCCCCACTTCTCAGCACCTGTCCAGTTCACACCCAGAAGATAATGTCAGCATCATAAAATAAGGTCAATTTTCCTCTATCCCTCCCTTCCATGCTGAGTACTTGCTCAATTGCTCTAGGCCAGTGGTTTTCAACCTGTAGTCCATAGACCCATGGGGGTCCCCAGACTACATCTAAGGGGACTGTAAAAGATTATTATGATCAATCAAAAGTATGCGAATGCCCAAACTTACAATTCAAAAGGATCCGCACCACCATTCAAAATTTCCAAAGGGGTCAGCACCTGCATTTGAAACTTTTTAGGGACCCGCAAATGAAAAAAGGTTGAAAACCACTGCTCTAGGCTATGAACACAGGATGTCTGCCAGCAGGAATTTCACCCTTTCTTGGATCTGTCTTATACCTTTTCTAGACAACATTTTCCTACCTACTTCCCATAATTAAAGCTGCCCAAAATTGTGGATGGCCCCAAATAGGTGTTTGCACATACTATATATATTTTTCTATCTCTTAACTTCAAGAGTCTTCTCAATCATTTCCACCTATTGTCAAAAAATTAATGATTAGGTATGAGTAGGCTTACTGAATGAGAAAACCCATCAACAGAATAATGAAATGTAATTCATTACGGAGACGAAAGAAACTGTAGTTTTTACAAATTAAGGATAATATTTTCAAAATCATCTAAGTATCATAGGAGCCTAAATCCCAAGGCTACTAAGTGCTCAAGTGCACTTGTGGGACTTGGGCTCCAAAGTCACATAGGTATTTTTCATCTACAAAATTCAGAAAATATTTTAAAATGTTGCATAAATCCTCCACTAGTTTTCTTCAAGACTGAAGATGGAAATAATTTCTAAATTGGCAGACAGCATAGAGATCCAAGACTGTTGAGATTGGCAGAGAATGTGAAGAAGAAAAAAATTAAGCCTAGTTTTCAAACTTCTTCCCCCACCATCAAAATTACTGACAGAAGCCATGCCTGTAAATACATAAATATTCATGAACTCTCAACCTTTTAGATCTCCAACAGGGATCATTCACATATATGCAAATCAATCATGCTTTGTGTATACGATCAAAATATGGAACCACTGTATTTAGTAAACAAATACCAAACAAGAGATCTATTTTTGTGTCAAAAAAGAATAATTGTTTGGAGTATTTTCACTCCCCTTTTGCAATGTGAAGATTATTAGAGGAGAAATGCTTTATTGTGAAGAAAGTTTATCAGGACAACTACTGTGAAGACAGATATTTTAAAAGCATTCATTCAAAAGTAGGAGAAAACTTATTAAACCTCATAAAAATTGTAGAGACACAAAAGATGTTTACTATACAAGAATTGCCCTACCTCTCTGGTCAGATCATGAAGTGAACATGAGCAAAAAAACCCAACATTACATTTAAGCCCCTGGCAGATAATAAAATAATGGTGAGATTTGGATCTGACAAATGTTATGCACCAATCCCTAAAACTGTGCATCCTGCCATGCCAGATGTATATGTTTAGGAGAGGGCATAACATTACTCAGATCCCAACGGGGTGACTTGTAAGACTGAACCAGTATCCAAGGATGCTTTCATCCCAATCCTGATGTTCAGCTGAATATTTGAAATAGGCACAGGGCAGCCCTGGGTCTTTTGGGGATCTGGTGCATCCCTGAGTTTGATACCTAGTGATTGGGCTGAAGGTAGTCTGAGCACCTAGGGTGGCTCTGGGGTTATGCCAACAATTAGCTATGTTCTAGATATTAGCATTGGCTGGGGACAACCCTGGATCTGCAACACACTATTCATGGAATATCTTTGTGGCTGGTTTGCCATTTTGTAATCCCATAAATTGGCTAAACATGTAGCAAGTTGCAATTTAGCATATTACTCATATTATAAATGCAGCATATGCCAGGGCTCTTGGTGCAGTCCCTTCCTGATTCTCAACCTCCCCTTCAATTCTACAAACCCTTTAGCTTGCAGTTCCTGGTGTAATATCAAAAGCACACACTATGTGTATTATAACAATAATATTGGGACTTTAATAGTGAATTCATCCATAATAGCAAGATGACAAGTACAGCAAGAAGAGAATCAGTGGGTTCCTTTGTGTTACTCTTTAAAGATTCTCAAGGAAAAGTGAAAAAGGGGAGGAAGGGGTAAAGGAGGTTACAAAAGTCTTCATTCGTTGTTACTTATATTGTATATCTTTCCAGAGGTACATATAACTATATTAAATAGGCAGCTTTTTTAGGTCATTTATGATTAAGAACTTCTGTTATTGGCTGTAATTGCATCCGACTCTATTATGCTGTTTATTTTAATGACCTTGCATTGATTAATAGAGAAACATGTAGTTCAAAAGACAAATGTTTTCAGATAATATACATCTTTTTCTGGTTAGCTAGAAAAAGAAACAAACCAAAAGCTTAAATTCCTATGCCTGCTACTTCTGTCAAACAGAGTTCTATTCAAGAAATTATTCATATTACAGTTATTTATTTTTGTTGCACATTCAGTATAGGTTATCATTATAATGAGTACGATGGATAGGACTAGAGGCTCAGGCTCTTTTCCTGACGTTTCCCAACAGAGAAGTCATCTTCTGTAGCACATTGGCAAGTTCCTCTCCTGCCCTTTTCTCTCTTGTCTTTTTATAGAAATTCTTCTTTGCTTACAATGACCTGTATACATTATGTCTAAACAAAGGACCATTATCTTTGTAAATGTTTCAGGTATACCAGAAGTACAAGAAATTTTCTCCCTATGCATTGTTAGAGTTAGTTTTTTTGCAAACTATAAATTATTTATGGTAGTTGATATTAGATTAACTATGGGATAGAAGAGGAATTTATTTTGCCTGATTTGAGATTTTGCTATGAACATTTCCATATTATATAGAGAGCAGATTTCAGCCCTCAACTTTGCAGTACTAGTCTACAGTACAATTATAACTGCTTCAGGGGACCAGATTGCAACACGGCTGGCTGTCCTCTGATCTACTTAAATGAGAGTTCCAATTTGTGGTGCAGTCAAGACTTAACAATCTTTTAATTCTGCCTGGAAATCTGCAGTAAGAAAATAATAAAGAGCCATGCTGTTCTTTGTGTCTGGGGCACTGATGCAAGCAAACCCATTGTGCTTCCTTCCTTCAAATTCCTTTTGATCCCCAAAACCTAAAAGAAATTATCTAATTAAATTATTTAAAAAATTGATATTCACTAAGATATGTAGACAAACTATCAGGATCATTTGCATGATGTGATAATGTAAGTCTAACCTACGCTACCCTGTTTCTTCCCTTCCTAGGTGATAACTTGTATTTTTGAACTCTTTGGAACAGAGCTACTATCAATTCTGGGTGAAGTACAGTACAGAATTTAGTGTAGCAAGTAGGGCTGTGCAAAGCTTCAGTCCCTGATTCTATTCAGTGGAGATTTGGCTCGATTTGGTGGCCAAATCTCTGAATCCAAATCAAATCAGGAGACCCATTTAATCTCTCCAAATCAAATCAGAACTGTCCAAATGAATTCAGAGAGATTCAGAAAAATTTTGCAATTTGGACATAGACACAGCTTTAAATGTTTTTTCTACATACCTCATGGTACCAGGCAGCTCATGAATGCTATGATAATGGGGAGGATGGAGCATCCCACAGGAGTGCAGAGCGGGGCTCCCCAGTGTGCTCAGAAGCACTTCTGGTCCACTTCTGGGTCCACTGGGGAGCATGCTGGGGCCCCACCCTGCACCCTCCTAGCTCAACGACTGGTGCCTCCTGGGTTTGGGGGTGCATCCGAGTTCCCCCCATGGCTGATCACCAAGCCAAGGGAGGTACAGGGTGCCTCTCAGTGTGTTCCCTGGCAGACCCAGAAGTGGACTGGAAGTACTTTTGGTCAACTTCTGGGTTTGCCCCCAAGCACATGGGGGTCCCCCCTACACTCCTGTTAGATGCTCCATGCACCCCAGCATTGCAGTATTCACAAGTCATGCCTAGTGCCTCAAGGTATGTAGAAAAAAAACATTTAAATCTGTTTCTATGGCCGAATCACTGATTCTCCAAATCAACATCAAATCTTCAGATTCAGATTCAGCTGAATTGAATTGGGGGCAATGATCTGAATCAATGAATCGAATCACTGTCCCCAATTTGATCCAAATCTAAATCAAATACGGCTGTTGCACATACCCCTAGCAAAAAGCATGATTGTAACAGGAAACCAGGGGCTCCTTTGACAAAAAATTTGCAGCAGGCAGTTGAGTAGGAGCTAGATGCACCACAGCAAGCTGGCTGACCATTAATCCCAAAAGGAAACCCTGTGCTTAATTAGGATCACCTGACCAGAAGGGGCAGTACTCCAGAGCACAAGCCCAGCACTAGGAGGAAGGAGTGTCAGCCTGGCTTTGCATGTAGCAGGGAGTAGAACCCCTGAGCAGAATGACTACTGTGCTGCATTAATTCAAGGCATGGGTCAGGGACTCAGAAAGCCATGGGCTGGAGCAAACTGAGGCTAGAAGATCCAAGACTAGTGCAAACTATCTGGCTTAGAGTAGCAGAAGCAGCCTGGCCCAGAGTCAGGGACCGTAAAGCTGAGGGCTGAGAGGGCTACAGCCACTGTACAAGGTCTAAGAGTCCAGGCAATGGGATGAAGAAGTCAGAGCATCCTTAGGATGAGAGAGCCAAAGCCTGGAGAGGGATTAAGGCCAGGGGCCCAGCAGGTTGACTGGAATGTGAGCAGAAGCAGTTTGGCTGGCTGTCAGGGACCCAGAAGTCTGAAGACTGGGTTAGGGCCACATCAGCCATGCAAGGGCTTTGGGCCCAGAGAGCAGAAGGCTAAGGCCACAGCAGAGAGGTGGTTCACACGTAGACCTACCTAACTAGTGTAGAGTCGGCACCAGGCTTAACTAAATTAGATTGTGTGACCATTTTTTTACATGCTTTAACTTCCCCCTAACATCCCCAAATGTCTGTATGCACCCTTAGCCTTATCACTTCTTGGCTGGTCCCCTACCTTTCCTGACCCCTCTGAAAAGGAGTAAGCAATGTAATACATAAATTAGTTTTTGAAATTGGATGCCACTTAATTTACAGAAGTTATAAAGGGATACCTTGAGTTCAATGCTGGGGGTGCCTCGAGTCCAAAAAATTTGGAGAATCACTGATCCAGCAGAACAGAAACAGACCTGTAAAAGATAGCTTGTGATAATTGGCAACAATAAAGTAACCAACTGAAGGACATGAAAGATCTAGGTATTGCCTTACTTTTTTTATTATGATGTCTTCCTCTGTTATTTTTCTGGGGTTTAGGCCATGTTTAATGATGCTGTGTGGAATTCATGCTTTTTCTAAGTTAAGATGAAGAAACATAACCAAGATTCTAAGACATATAGCATGATTTGAAGATGCTTAATTTGCCTAGTATCATGAATGCCACTTCATTGCTTCACTTTAATCCCTTTATTGCAGTCGTTCAAAGTATATATAATTTATAACTACATATCACTAAGAGTTAACAGAATAATATAGTTCATTCTGAAACCTGAGCACATTTGAAAAAAAAAGTTAATTGATTTAAGATTTTGTAATAAATTCCAGATTTTATTGTATGAATCCTCTACATGAATCTTCATTGGCTTTTTACAAACATATTGGAGAAAATAAAGACTTAAAATGAAAAAGACTGACTTGGTTTTTTTTTTTCCTTAACCTTATAAATTGTGATAGAGAGTGATATACAAAAATATTAAATATTCAATGCTCATTATTCACAATACATTGAAAATTAGAATCCATAAATCTCTAGCACACAGCTGTTATAAGTATTTAAAAATACAAACCTGAAATGAAATGTGTGTCAGCTTAATGACTGGTCTGAAGCAAAAGGATCTTAAAAATACTCTTCTGTGATTTTCACCCTGACAGTTTACCATGATTGATACTAAATATGCTAGGTCTTCTTTCCATGAATTTTGAACATAGATAAATAGTATGTCCTTGCACTCTCCTTCAACAAATGGAACATTGCTGGACCCAAAAAAACTTGAAATCAATCACAAAATGAATCTACATTAGCAGAGTCTGCCTCAATTTTTACATTCAACCTCTGTACCTGTCTGTCAAATCTGGTTCCCAGATCCCTTCATTTGGTCATTATGGGCAAAATCCAGACTGACCCCTTAAAGTCCTCCAATTTAGGCTTGATCATGCTTGAAAATGAGGTCTCAGGAGGGTGATTTTAAAAAGTGTTAAATGTTTTAGTTTTCATGTACAGACAATAGGGCAAATTAGATTACTCCAGCTTGTGATTTGGGAAGGCTAGATGCTGAGCGGAACACCTTTGAAAACTATCCAATGGCTACCTTTGGATTATATCTTAACTAACACCTCCACTTGGAGCTTCTGTGCTGGAATCAATGCTGCAATTTGGTAGCTCTGTCCATTTGCAACCCAGAGTCAGTAGTCCACCTAACTAAGCAGGACTCCTCCTTGTTAAGACAAGGCCATTATGCAATAATCCAATAATTAGAGCTCATGGTCTAAGTGAAGAGGAGCCCTTCTCTTAGAATTGTTTATTAATTTTACATTAGAAATATACTGAATGAAAAACAGAAATAAAACCTGGTACAGGGCCTAGAATACCATATTAGCACCTCCCAGAAATGCCTTAATCATTATAAGAGTGTCAGGCTCCCTGTTCTTCTGGCCTCATGAATCTTTGCTTCATAGTACCCAGCTTTGCTGCATAGGGCCACATAGCTTGCCTCATCCAGAAATGGATTGCCTCACCCTAAGCTTCTCATGCCATGTGGAATTTTTGCTTTTTCCAAATTAAGATGATATATTTTTGCTTTTCCAGGCTAGATGCATAGTTATCCTATGCTTTCAATGGAACGGGTGCCCCTCTGGAGGCTCACTCTCCTTCACCCTGAAGAGGCACACTGTTGTCCCATTCATTTCAAGCACAAAGACAATTCTACAATGCCTCTTCAGCTGCCAAGGAGGGGCACAGCTCTCCATCCAGTTGAATGTGGAGTTTTAATCTGTTTTAAGATACGTCTTTTTGGACACAATTCTACTCACCCTGCCTCTAGCAGCTGTGTAAGATACAGCTGTCTTAATAGGGTTTATAGCCTAAAATGAGAGAAATATACCTATTGCCTCAATTTCAATATAAAGTTTATTCTCCTCTATATAAAACTTAGTACTAATAGATCATTTGTCCAGGATGTGGGGAACAGGAGTTCAGATCCTAGTATGTTTCAAGGGGTGTGTATCTATAGCACATAAAGCCTAAGAAAGGGCTTTAACTGCCAAGCTATGCAGAAAGTGTGTCTAAGAGCACACTCCAGCAATCCCCAACTGAATTTGTACCTCATGGCAGCCAAGAAAGAAAAAGTAATGAGGTGACATGAACAACAATCAAGAGAGATCTTAACGCTACAATCCAAGGAGCTGCATACTGACTCAGGTAGAGAGATTCCTAAGAGTGTTTATGCATTTTACTAAAGATTAGTTAGTACCATTTCCCTCACTTAGATTGGTTTAAATCTGGGGTAATACCAGTTTAAATGATGGCATTATTGTAGATTATATTTTAGTAAAAGGCAGCAGGATCTAGCCCAAATGGAATTGCATCAATATAAATGAGACTCTGCAGTGCACTAGGTGATCTGAAAACAAATTTATCACCAGTCATTAATATGCCCATTTCACCCTTCTATGTAACCTCAATGGATGGTGAGAGGTGTCACAGGAAAAGTATGACTTCAGGAGAGATTTGACATTTGAGGGAGTATGCTGGTGTTCTGTCAAGCAGGGAGGGCTAGTGATAGACAGGTGAGGATGCTGAATATTGTACATACACATATATAACCCACACATGGGATTTTTTTTTTAAAGACAAGTCAGAGATTTCGAGGTTTGCTACTAACAATCTTTCAGTCTAACTTTTCTCCGTTCCCAACACAGGCAAATATTCCTTCATGTCAAGGATGCTGGGTAACATCTTCCAAAAGGCTGTACCTGAATAAAGTTCTATAATGAATTTTACCATTTGAAGTTTTTCTAATAATAAATTATGGGAGCATCTACATGTGCAATTAATGCACACAAATATACTGTAGAGTATATTGCTCTGGAGTTTTTTGCTCTCACATGCATTGTTTGAACATGTGTTTAGCCAGACTAATCTGTGTGAGGGGAAGAGACCAGGGCTGGAGAAAAGCCCCAAAGAACTTGTGTGGGAGACACTGTAGGTATTGTGGAGAGCCTAGCCAAAGCCAGGAGTGGGCCAGTATGCTCCTGCAGTGCATGTTCCCTCCAAATTGGTGGATGGGGCACAAAGAGAAGTATTTCAGGCCCCAGAGAAGGGCAGTAGAGACAGAACCATAGCTGGTGGAGCAAGAAGCCACAAAAGGCCTTCTCACCTGAGAGTGACCCACAGCCAGCCATGGAGGAAGCAGGTAAGCCAGTTGGCAAGGGTGGTTGGAGGACCATCAGTAGAGCGTTGGACATGCTGAACTGGGGAATCACCTAAGAACAGCCAGGGGAGAACTGAAATGGCAGAACAAAGGCCAGCCAATGGTGGAGTGAGGGTGCAGCCACTGCAAGTGGGTCTGTGAGTTGCCAGGGACATGGTCCATTTTGAATCTCACTCTTAGTTATTTTTTGCATGGTGTTTCTTTCTTGCCCTGGCCTAGGGAAGAAGCAGGAAGCCAAGATCCTGCCCTGCAAGAGTTCATTGACCCTGACAATGACTAGATAAGGCAGGGTAAGAGCCCTGGTGAAACTGATCGTTGACTAGATTGTTCCGAAAACCGGGAGAGGTTGTAATCCCAATTGATGGTCTGATGGATCCTTGGAGGACTGATTTAATTTAATTGACCCAGGAACTGGGAAGGGTTTCAGTTTATGTTTTCATAGGGTTTTTGTTTGGTTGGTTTTTTGTTTGTTTGTTTGGGGGGTGAGCTTTCAGTGAACTGTTGGTGGGCAGATTTCATTTTGATGGACCCAGTAATCTGGGGAGTGAACTGATGGGAGCTTTGTCTTATTGAGTTAAAATTTGAGTTATCTTAATTGACAGATAATGGGTCGTATAAGGAATTAATGTAAGGCTGGTTTTAGTGAGCCTGCATGAGTGAACATACCTCACAAACTTTATTCGGTAAGCCAGCCAGAAATGGCCAGCAGCATTATGAAGGAATGAGACAAAACTCACAACGTGGGGGGCCGGCAGGGCTGCAGCTGGAGACTGGAAAGGAAGAAAAATACCCACCCAACTTCTGGAGCAGCCTCTTGCTCAGGATTGAAGGAAGGAGTCTGCTCAAAGGTATTTCCAGCCCCAGACAGGGGCAGATAGGGGTCAGTTCCCTGCAGGCCACGGGGAGAGAGGAGCAGCTGAGCATCTCAGCAGGCTGAAACTGCGGAACATGCCTGAGGAACTCTGCAGGAGTGACCCTAAGGCAGGAAGAGACCTGCACACATGCAGCTGATAGTAATATCTGGAGCAGAGATGCAGCTGAGGATCCAGAGTGAGGGAGTCCACAAGGCCTGAGAGAATCTCCAAAGTGGAGTTTTTCAACAGAAGATCCAGAGGAGAGCCTGAGGGAAAAAAAAAAAAAAACTACAGCCACAGGTAGAACCTTCCTGCACATAGGGGAGACCCCCAAAGAGACTGTGAACATTCATAGGGGTGCAGGGCAGGCTAGCCCATAGCAAAGAATGGAATAAGGGTTTGTTTTTTTTTGTCTGGATTATGGTGATTGGGATGTTGAGCACCTGATCACGAGTAAAAGGAACATTGCCGGAGCCTGACAAGAAGGCTGAGAAGTAGCCGGGTTTTTGGGGTTTTTTTTGCTGTTTCTTTTGATTTCTTGAGCACAGGCCAAGACTGGCTCCTGGATAGGTGTATCCAAAAAAGGCCCAAGGACACCCTGGGGTAGGGGGCCAAAATAAGACCACAACAGGCAGCACCGGAAGAATATTGTGAACACCATCTGGAGAGGCTAGGCTGGGATAAAGGGGAGGTTTTGGAGCCCCACAGAAGAAACAGGGATCAAGACCAGGCAGGATCTGGGCAATGCCTCCCAGGAATATATATGTCATCAAAGTCATGGTAGGTGAGAAAACATAAGATCTACTTCCTGGCAGAGCAGCTGATCCAGAGCCAAGGTCCATACTGTTGCCACCTTTAGGGAGATGAGCTCAAGGCAGTGGTAGCAAGCCCTATAATACCTATGGCCGTTACAAGCATATTCAGGCTAAAAAAGATCCTAGCCCAAATGCTTATCATCAGGATGTGGTAAGGGTGGAATGTAAGAGGAGGAGGAGCCCCAGAAAGCAATCCTTCCAGGTGAGGACCTGGTATAATTGTCACTTATCCTATACTCAACTCCCAGTTGTTAAATACAGCAAGATATGGTGGGCAAGAAAAGAACATTTGGGATAGGCAGTGTAGAGACCATCTGGTTCTCCCCAATGATACACATAAGTAAGGGGTCAGGCAGGCGGAGGCCTTGGCCTTATAATACCCCATCCTCCACAACACTTTGCTGTAGTGTTTATTAGTCTACTGTGGTGTAATAGGGTTGCATATGTAGATGGTGATGTTTTACTGCAAAGATAATTAGTTAGCTTGGCAGTAAATTTCTCACATAGACATGAGGAGTTTCAGAGAACCATGTGAGGGAGCCTAATATGTGATCCCAAAACTTGTTTTGTTCCTTTTTTTTACCAATGATTGTGCAAAATGCACTAATTAGTTAGAATAAGGACTTACTGGGTGCCTCTACATGTATGCTTCAATGCAAGGTAGCCTAATTCACTGCATAGTAAAGCATCACCATCCATACACGAATGGAAATTAGGCCTCTGTGGACTAATTTACTGCACCAGACACAAGTACTATCCGGTGGCGGAGTACTGCACTTGAATGTAGACACTGACATCCAGATTAGTTTACTCTGGCTCAAATTGCACCAGAGTTTATTCAGTCACATTAATTGCATGTGTAGTTACACCCCATTTTCCTTCTAGGGCAGTATCTACTTTCTGGCCACAGAGTGAAATCCCTCTCTTTCTTATTCTGGACCCATAAATCTTTCTCTCTTTTATGTCCATTGATTTGGCTTCAAAAGGAAGGTGTGCTCAGTCTTGTTTATCCTGTGTCCTGGCAATTTTGACATTGCCCTGTGATGTGAGAGATTAGGGATAAATCATATCAGTTGCTGGCCCTAGAGCTTGTGTCTTTAATTTCTGGGGTAAATGCCTTAATCATTAGGCTTCTGGGGAAAAAAAGATGGGTGATTTTTCATGACCATACAGGGTCAAACAGTAGATGGTTATGGTTCTTGGCCACCAACAATTTGGGAAATAGGCACAGCATTTATGTGCATCCCTGTAAAGATGAAATCACAGTGGAATATAAATGGAGTTGAGCAATTTGGGGGCCATATTCAGTTGTTTCTGAGCATATGTAACAGTACAAACTTGGATGTATAGAGAAAAATATATGTATTAGCCACACACTTGTAGACGGTGATGCTTTACTGCTCAGCAAATTAGTCTCTGCACAGTAAAGCATACATGTAGATAAGGACATTATGCAAGGTGAAGAATGTTGTTTCATGACTTAAACAGCTAAATATTAAGTGTCACTTACACAATTCAGTGGCAAAGTAGAACTTGTTCCTTTTGTTTCAAGCTGTTTAATTACAACATGAATATAAAGTTTTATCCAGAAGATGTTGCAATCAGTATGAAGTGTTAGTTGTCCTTAATGATGTTAAAATAAATAATAAACTAAGATTATAAATTTCAATTCTTACATTATATTAATTATTAATAATGTCATGAAATAATATAAAGTAATGTAAATTTAAACTGACAAAGCAAGGGTGACATTCTAATTTTTTCTGGCTGTCTAAGCAGATTTTTTTTGGCTGTGTGCATGGTATTTTGGTTCTTGCACACAGGTAGAAATTCTAATCTTGGGTGTGTATCCCTGCATGTGAATACCCAAGCTGAGCAGCCTGGCAATAAAATGAGAAATATGTCCCATTTTATATCTCACTGAGAACCAGGGAAAAGGCTAGAACCCCTATTTTCTGGTCCTGCATGTAACTCACAGAGACATGGGCCATGAACAGGTATTCATATGTGGCAGAAAAAAAAACATTTCTGAGAGATTTCCACCATTAGAAATGTTTCCAGACAGGCATTTGGTCTTCAATTACCCTATCTCTTCCCCTCCTCTACATGCCTTCCCAAAACAGAGGTAATCCCAATCTGGGGAAGAAGTGGGGAGCACTGGCGCTCTACTCTTCCTACTCCTGGGATGGCTCCCCAGGATACCTAGATGGGTGAGTGAAAAGGGGTAAGCTTGGGAGCTAAGCTTGGGAAAGCCTCTCTGATTCCAGTTCCTCACCCTCCTATCACTGCTAAATCCATCAACCTGGCAGGTCATGGTTTGGGGAGCTGCTACCCTCCTAGACAAGTCCAGAGAAGTGGGGCAAAGAATCTAGCTGGTTCTCCACCCTGGGAAGTCTCATATCTGGCAAAAAGGGTAGGAGTAATGTGCCCCCCCCCCCCCACATTCCCTTCCCTTCCAGACAGACGGAGAGGGGAGCGTACAAGCATTCATTCTTATCAGAGAGTTTTTCTCACAAAGCAGATCTGGGAGGTTGACACTTGGAAGATAATTCTCCCAAAAAGGAAATGTTTCCTTCAGGAGAAATTGAGTGAATGCTTGTACACTTGTAGTTTCTACCAGGAGAGCAGCGTTTCTCCTTGTAGAAATATAACACCTGTATATAGCCACAGCCCCTCTGTCTTGATGTCTTCCTCCTGGTCTAGTACATCTCCCATTTACCACACATTGTTTTCTCAGGGGGTCAGCTTCAACAGGAGCTCTGGAAAAAGGAAAAGTAACAGCTGATGTATGCTGTGTTAGAGTGGTGAGTCTGGAAACCTGAGAGTGCCAGATTCAAAACCTCTGCTATTACAGATGCCCAGTCTGAGTACAAGTGTAGCTGCTTATGGTTGGCTACCTGCCCAGAAGTAGAATTTACTACCTGTGTGCAAGTGCCAAAAACATTATGTAGATAACTCTAAAATAGCTATTTAAACCACTAGGGAGGGGGAAAAAAAATCACCCCAAAATTCCAAAACAAACTGTTCAGCTGTCCCTAATAAATATATTCCAAGGAAAACACAGATGTTTAATTAATATTTTCCTGCTCAATTTTTCATTCAAATTGATGCAATATAATGAAAAGACTTAGTTTCAGAGGCAGTATAAAACTTTTATGATCAATTTACTTTTGGACAATAACAAGGTTTAGAACATCTGAATAAGTTTCAAAACTCCCAAATTCCATTCCCCAATAGTCTCTTACTTTTTGTGAAAAGCTGGGAGCATCTACACAAGGCACTTACTGCACATTAGCCTAAAAACACTGCACAGTGTGGTGGTCAAAAACCTGGCTCATAGCCTACTGCACAGTGTTATTAGGCTAATGTGCAGTAAACATCACAAAATAATCATGTGCCGGTGATATTGTGCAGTAACTAGTTATTGCGCAGTCAGTTAGTGCTTTATTAAACAAGTAGTAAACTATATGTAACTATATGTAAACATGCCCACTGAGTAGTATATTAACTCTCTCTTTCACCTAACTAAAAGATGGATTAAGCGATGACAAATTTCAACTGGCTATTTGTAAAGTGTATTTAATTAATGTTGAAGGCTCATCAATGGAATAATTCCAAAGGTTAATGTTAAACCTCAACCCCACATAAGGCCCCATGACTAGGGTATCCAACGAGCCATTTGCCCATGGGATCCTGATACTTATTAGCCAGAGCAGAGCAGGGGGCAAACACAAGCACACACTGTGTTCAACAGCTTTATTGGAGTGGAGGCAACTTCAGACGGGTCCCCACCAAACTGAGGAGTGGCCACCATGCACACACCGCACAGAACACTACAAACACCACGCAGAACACCATTGCGTTCATACATTTATACTTTCCAGCCCACACTCATTAGCCTTAAACCATGCCCAGTTCCCTCCTGTTACACCCACGCCTCCGCCCCTGCATTTACATGTAATTGCCTATGCATTAGGTCATTATCATGAGACTTTCCGCTCTGCACCCACATGAAGTTGTCACCCCTACCTCACCCCTACTGTCTTTGGTCACTTACAGTTCTCAAAAGCCTTCTTTTATATTTTCATATACCATTGGTTTCCCTTCCCTGTTTGGTTTAAGTTCCTCTACTTTACAATTAAACAACAGTCAAACAATTAGACAAACAATTAACCATTTAAAGCCCCTAAGTAAACAATGCCTGGTTAAATCTGTAACTTGAAACCAAGACCCTTCAGTATTTAGGCTCAGCACAAATCAACAAGGGAAAAGAGTGGGAGAAAGAGCAGGTTGCAAAAAAGGCTGGAAAAAGCAAGCATAAGTAAGTAATGCATCAACTGCAAGAATTCAGCAGGAAAAAGGGCAGGAAAATGCAAGAGACAGCTTTACACTGGAAAACAAAGATTGCATAACTAGCATGGCTAGTTGATCCAAAAGGGTATGAAAAACTGGATGAAATGAAGATGGAGTAAAAGATCTTACCCACATCTTTATTATCACAGGCAGGCATTCCATATTCTCTTAAAGGGTTGTTGTTCTAATGTATATGCTGGCATTTCTGTACTTCCATCTGGCCAGAAATCTATTTTACCCTGACACAGTGATTTATGCCTTCATCATGTCCAGGTCAAAGTATGGCATGTGAATGCTATGCCTCATAAAACACACTGCAGCCACCACAAATGCCAACATGCTCACAACACAGCAGGGTTCTACACAGTCTAGTAGTTCACTGTTTACAAAGTCTTGGCTGTAGTATACAAGTTGCTAAAGAGTTTACCAAACTTAGTTGTCTAAATGGCCTTGCCATCTTTGATATATCAAAACAGATAAATAATTTTCTATTATTGTACTGAAATGAAATGGATGGAATAATAGCACATTCTCCATTAAAAAAGGAAGGAACCACTCCCCTCCCTCCTACATATTGGGATGATTCATAATATTTTGCTCAATGTGAAATAAAATGTTCTGTTTAGTATCCAAGTCATCTCACCTTCTTTTACCATTTAAAATGATGCCTTTTTAAAAATATAAATATAAGGTCAAAATCCAAATATTTTGTTTTGAAAATGTCAAATGATTTTTTCTTTCTTTTTTTTTCAAAATGTATTTATTTTCCCATTTGTGAAGTAGTAATAATGTCTAATATTACTATCCTAGTTCAACCTGAATTAATTACTAGTTTTGGTCTCTCATAGAGTCATAGATTCATAGATGTTAGGGTCAGAAGGGGCCTCAATAGATCATCGAGTCCGACCCCCTGCATAGGCAGGAAAGAGTGCTGGGTTCAGATGACCCTATCCAGATGCCTATCTAACCTCCTCTTGAAGACCCCCAGGGTAGGGGAGAGCACCACCTCCCTTGGGAGCCCATTCTAGATTTTGGCCACTCTAAAAGAAGTTCCTTCTAATGTCCAGTCTAAATCTGCTCTCTGCTAGCTTATGGCCATTATTTCTTCTGACCCCCAGAGGTGCCTTGGTGAGTAGAGCCTCACCAATTCCCCTCTGTGCCCCCATGATGAATTTATAGGCAGCCACAAGGTCGCCTCTCAAACTTCTCTTGTGGAGGCAGAAGAAGTCCAGGTGCCCTAGACTCTCCTCATAGGGCTTGGCCTGCAAGCCCTTAGCCATATGAGTGGCCCTTCTCTGGACCCTCTTCAGGTTACCCACATCCCTCTTGAGGTGTGGCGCCCAAAACTGCATGCAGTATTCCAACTGCTGTCTGACTAGCGCCTGATAGAGGGGAAGTATCACCTCCTTGGCTCTGTTTGTCATGCATCTGCTGATGCACGATAAAGTGCAGTTAACTTTTTTGCTGACTTCATCACACTGACAACTCATGTTCATCTTGGAGTCCACTAGGATTCCAAGATCCCTTTCAGCTTCCATACTACCGAGCAGGTCATTTCCTAGGCAGTAGGTGTGCTGGACATTTTTCCTCCCTATGTACAGCACTTTGCATTTCTCCTTGTTAAATTGCATTCTATTGTTTTCTGCCCATTTGTCCAACCTGTCCAGGTCTGCCTGTAGATGTTCCCTGCCCTCCGGTGTGTCCACTTCTCCCCACAGTTTTGTATCATCTGCAAACTTGGACAGAGTACACTTCACTCCCTCATCCAAGTCACTGATGAAGACATTGAAGAGTATCAGTCCAAGGACTGAGCCCTGTGGGACCCCACTGCCCAAGTCCTTCCAGGTTGATACCAACCCATCCACCACCACTCTCTGGGTGTGACCCTCTAGCCAATTTGCCACCCACTGGACTGTATAATCATCCAAGTCACAGCCTCTTAACTTGTTCACCAGTATGGGGTGGGATACCGTATCGAAGGCCTTCCTGAAGTCTAAGTGGATGATGTCAACCCCTACTCCTGCATCCAGGTGTTTTGTAACCTGGTTATAAAAAGAGACTAGATTAGTCAGGCATAATATACCTGCTATGAACCCGTGCTGGTTTCCCCTCAGCATAATGATCTCTTGCATATATGAGCCTTAATAATCTTTTCAAAGACTTTGCCAAGGATGGAGGTGAGACTGACTGGTCTATAGTTGCCTGGATCCTCCTTCGTCCCCTTCTTGAAAATAGGGACCGCATTGGCCTTTTTCCAGTCCTCCAGGACCTGGCCCATGCACCACAAGTGTTCAAATATTCTTGCCAGTGGCTGTTCAATGACATCAGCCAGTGCCTTCAGTACCCTTGGATGAAGATCATCCGGGCCTGCTGACTTAAATGCATCCAGTTCTTCCAAGTGACTCTGCAACATCTCAGGGTCAACATTTGGTAGTCTGGTGCCCTGCTGTTGTTTCTCTACAATCCCATTGTGAGACTTGTCTTGCCCAGCATTAAGGATCACTGAGGCAAAGAACTCATTGAGGAGTTCAGCCTTGTCCCCCCTGTCCATCACCAATTGCTTTTGCCCATTCAGTAGTGGTCCTATTCCACCCTGGGCCTTTCTTTTACTCCCTATATATCTGAAAAACAATTTTTTGTTGTCCTTAACTTGGGATGCCATCCTCAGCTCCATGGTAGCTTTGGCCTTTCTAACTGCCTCCCTACAACTGTGAGCTGAGGAGGTATACTCCTCTTTAGTAATCTCTCTCTGTTTCCACTGCTTATATGCCCCCCTTTTTGCCCTTAGGTTGCTCTGGATTTCTCTGGTCAGCCAGGGAAGCCTGTTGGCCCCTTTTTCCCCTTTCCCCTGCATTGAAATCGTCTCCCTCTGTGCCCAAAGGATCATTTCCATAAGGCACAGCCACCCTTCCTGGGCTCCCATCTCACCAAATCTCTTACTCTGCAGTGCATCATTGACTAAATGCCTGAGCTTGCTTAAGTCAGCCATCCTGAAGTCTAGCACTTCCACCCTATTAGTTACCTTTCCCACTCTATGCCTTATGATGAATTCTATTATTTGGTGATCACTGTCCCCCAGGTGACCACTGATCTGTAGGTCCCCTACCATGTCATCCCCTGTTGCCAATACCAGGTTCTGCATCTTCCAGTGAATTAAGTATTCAACTGCAGGTCCAGTGTTCACAGATGACCAGATGTCATGTCTTGGAAAATGTCACGTGTAGAATTTTAAATCCAGGGAAATTTAGAATGTCTTACAATAGGGTGCCAGATCAAGCCTTTATCACTAAAGTTTTTCCTCAGTAATGATACATTTTCCAAAATTGGATTTTAAAAATAAGTGCTTTAGTAAATCCTGAAGGTGAGAAAACTCAGATGGAAAATAATACTTTAAAAAAATATATAAATGCAACTTAAAATCACACTGAAATAAAGTAATTCTGTATGTGATATTTTATTTTATCAGTAGTTCATACTCTTCACTCTTCACTCTACACGCTCACCCCAGAATGTTAATTTTTCATCAAAACCATAGCTCAATGTTAATGCTTCCTTTATATTCACCCTTTCTCATGAATCTAACTTTCATAGTCAGGTTCTGAATATCAAGGAGCTTGTTTGTCTAGTTTTGCCAGCTGGGAAAACATTTCTCCATACTGCTATGTACATTCAAATACTGCAATACAATCCATTTATTTTCTCAAAGTATGATGGTGCATCATTGATTTAAGCCAGATCCATCAAATCCAATATCCTGGTATTTCAAAATAACCCCAGAAGACCCATAATGAATCTGTCAAATTTTGCATTGCTGTACGTAAGAGGAAAATCTTTTCTGAAGAATTCAGAGCCTAATTTCTGCCCTGTAAGTTGAGACTAGAATGTTCTTATTTTGCTTGTATAACCACATGTACAAAGTTAGTCAGACCTTTTCCAAAACCCAGCTCAAATCCATGACCTCTTCCAATACTGTAGTCTCCAGGTTGGCTATATAGTGTGTAAATAAGCAATGCCCCTCCCCCCCCCAACCGATAACCTGATAAATAGCTTAAAACAATAAAATATGTCTTGCAAGATTGCCTAACTCCAATCCAGCTAATAGATGAGAACAAAAATTCTAACCCATTTGCTGCAAGCTTGCAATTAAGACTATACGGTTGTGGTCTGCATTGCCATTGCCCTACATACAGATATATGCAGTTGCGTGTGTTTGTGCATATGTCTATGGCACTTGCATAATTTAAGAACACAAGATGCTTCATTATCATAATGCAGCAGGTCAGTGGTGGGAGGTGTTCTGAGACTGGCATCCTAGGCTGCATCTCCATGAGTGGGAATATGTGGTTTTCAGTATCTCAAAGCCTTTTGAGGTGCTGCAAATCAAATGTGATACTCGTGAATTGGTTTGCCATGTTGCATATTTGCACTGTGGCAGCAAAACTAGATACCATAAAATCTTAATATCTAAAAAAACTATGGCAGAAAAAAGTAGGGCTGTTTACATAGCTGCAGTGTGAGCCCCCTAAACCTGGAGCCCAGCCAATCAGAGCCATGTTCCAGCTCCTGGCCAGGCTCTATGCACTTGGATTGCCACCACTGATACTCCGGGAGCCCCCCCAGAACCCCAAGTAAGGCGGCTGGGGCCAGCCCAGATTCTGGGCCCAGCCTCCCCTGCCCCACCTGGGGCAATTTGCTGCACGCCTAGGCGTGCATGCAGGGGCATGCTTAGGGACAACTAGCAGAGGCACATATGCACTTTATCGCTCATGGGGATGTGCCCCTAGAGTCATTTGTAATTTTGCTGCATGCAGTTTGACAGCAGTTGCTTCATTCTGAATGGAAGGGAAATGATGTAAGCATGCTTGTAAAAACTGACATTTCATACCAAAAAGTCTATTCATCTTGCCAGAGCATGCATGTTGAACATACAATGTCATAGCAAATTAGATACATCCTGAAGCCAGATCTTCTTTCTCCAGTCTTTTTATATTCAGGATTACTAGTTCTATACCTGACACAATCATGTTCAATGTGTAGGTATATGCATATGTATATATGTATGCGTGTTTTGGGCATACACATGGGCATGTGGATATGTTCAGCTTGCACTTATGTAATATAAGCAGGAAAGTAAAAATAAATAAATAAATACATAAAAAACATGGCTAAGGACAGAATGGCTGATAGGGGGAAAAAAAACCTACCCTAATGATACATGGAAAACCTACAGATTTTGAAAAGTAGGATTTATAGGAACTTAAATTCAAATCAACTAACCCTCAGGAACCCACCCTAAACAGTGGTTGACAGGTAACTTCTGGGGCATGAAAGAATGGGTAAGTCAGTTTTAGCCACATAACTATGAAATGCAAGAGGAGGGATACATTACCCTTTAACCTTGAATTCGTGCCTCAATTCCTTTGGCGGAGGGCTTTAGCTCCACACCACTCTTCAGCA
Organism: Alligator mississippiensis; assembly: GCF_030867095.1. NCBI lineage: Eukaryota > Metazoa > Chordata > Crocodylia > Alligatoridae > Alligator > Alligator mississippiensis. The sequence continues at coordinate 398,563,537 of NC_081824.1, forward strand.
ATAGCCTACTGGATAGCTAAGATGGTCACCCACTCAGCATTTTGCCTTTTCTGAATTTCATACTTAGGAGTCATAATAATCCCCACAAGAGTTTAAGACAACCAGAGCACATAACTCAGGGTTGAGAATTCCAGTAAGCACAGGGTTCCAAAAAGTTAAGCATTTCAAAATCTAAATTCCTGTTTGTAAATCTAAATCTTTTGTTATTAGTTAGAGAGTGTGGCAATGTGTTAAGGTTATTCACCCAGCAAAGAAGAAACAATGAAAAGTGAGTAGTGGAAATGAATAGGGACTGGCTAAATTAAGAAAATACCTTGTAAATAGCAACATGCAACAACTATCACTCGAACAATCTAAGGTTATCTTTTTACTGCCTATCGAAAAAGCTATAAAATGTCATCTTGAATTCATGCAACCAAACATTGCAATCCATCAAACAATTATATAGCTTTGCTGGCACTCTTTGGTCTACTATTATACTGAAGTTGCAGCTTCAACATGAAATGTAGTTTATTTGAAAAGACTGAACTGAGCTAACAGGTTATTTTCAATCAAGGAATGTAGGTTTCTGTTGCCCCTATCTCTAAAATTACTAGCAAAGTCCCAAACACATAAAAACAAACAGATAATCAATAGACCCCAGTGATCAGACTTTCCACAAATCACTATAATGAAAAGCAAATCATGAGTTCAGAATAATACCACAGATGGAAAGTATGAGCCTCATGAAAATTAATGTTCTTCCTTCAGGTGTAGCCCTGGAGCAGTCATTGAATTCCAAACTTAGCATGATACCTGTTTCTGAGTCAGCAAAATATTTATACCATTTCCTATTGTGGTGACAAAGTAATCATTTGGAGATTTTTTTAAAAATAGAAGCATATAATTAAGCATTTAAGTGCATGTTCAGGAAACTGCCTGGTTGACCTCAATAAAGTGTCACTGTTTACCACACTGGAAACTACCAAACACTTGGTAGTTGCAAAATCAGACATATCCCTATTTAGAAATATAGTTTAATAATTATATTTTGGAAAGATTTGTTCTCAGGCAACACTTTTTTGTGGACTTAACTTTGCTACTATCTACATATAGAGATGTTCTAACTTTAATTATTTTAAATGCTTATGAATAAGAAATATATCATCAGATCCTGATGTTTACAGTTTGACAAAAAAAGGGGTAGAAAAGTGGTACAGAGTTTACTGGAACCTGGAGAAGCAACGTATCTGAGAAGCAGTCTTGGGGATGGGAGAAACAGAAACATTTGTAACTATTCAAGTGTTTCATGTGCCTTTGAGGAACATCAAATGGTGAACTGGACAGAGAGGCATGCCTTTTGAAGTTCTCCAGAACTGGTAATAGTATTCCAGAACAAAACCTGATAGAAACAGGTACTAATTACTTAGAGATATTTCAAAATGAAGCCCTTCCTGTTCCATATGCATGCTCTATGGAGTGCAGTGGGAATCCCTGACCCCTCCAGCATCCCACAGTGGGGTGGGGGAAGAATGGGACATTGTTTCAATGAGTGCTGTCCTGTCTTTTCCACCTCTGCTATCTTTAAGTGCTCCCCTTTTCACCACCAGAACTCGATTCCCTATGCCTCTATATCAGAACTGGGAATCTTACTCTTCAGCACCCAACCCCTACATAACTTTCTGCATCTGGTCTTCCAGTTCCTGTGGAGAGATTCAGGATCTCCAGTCCTGATGGGGAGGTATGAATCCTCTGCTCTTCTGATTCAGGGATGAATGAGGGCACTCTGGGAGGGTGGACATGGAGAGGATGGGGCGGCGTTCACTGAAATTGGCTCCAATCCTGTGGTGGAGCAGTGAAGCAGCAGATTGCTGTAGGCCCTTGTTGTGCCCCTGGGCTAGAGAACACACCACAAAATGCAGCCATAGTGATTCTGAAATGCTTGAATAGCGAAGAGCACAGGAGGCTGTACATCCATCCATAGCTGAAAGGTTTAAAGGTTTTTAAAGGCTTCAAATTTGCCTCTACTATCCCTTCTCTCAGAAATTATAAAACAGCTCCCCTTTCATGTTATACAGAAAAATATTGTGTTTGCTTTTACATATTATATATTATTGATTTATAATCAGAACAGTTAATAGATTAAGAAGCAGCCTGTGACCAGCTGAGAGAGGAAGATATGTGAGGATTAAAGGCATGTGACTCAATAGGGCTGTGTGCAGACATTTAGGGGTGTTAGGGAAGGTTAGATCAAATTAAAAATGGCCATTCAATCTAAGGTAAACTGGGATGGTGAGACTAGTGAGCAAAGGGGTTGGGGGGACTAGGGTGCAAGCTGGCATTGAGGTAAGGAGGGCTCCACAGAAGGATTAGGTGGTCAGGTGGGGTCTGTGGGAGGGTTTGGGTGAGGTCAGGGGGGCTAGCAGCATACTCAGGAGGGATTGGGGATTCTCGGAGAGTTTGGTGGGGTCATGGGGGACTTGTGGGATCCATGAGGAAGGGGGTGTTTCTTCCCCACCCCATGGGATGACAGTCTATTTTTAGCCTCCCTATCCCCAGATCAACAACCCCTCCCCCAACCAACTCCCTGCATACTACATGCCCCTCCCCAACCCCCAAATTACTTTCTTGGCCCTTGGTACTTTTGAGTAGCAGTAAAACTGGCACCAGGAGTGTTTTGTGGGACAGGGGTTTGGTGGGCTGGGGGGCTGGCTGGTCCACAGGGGGTGTTGTCCATTTGGGAGTGAGGGGAGGCACCAGGGGAGCTACACATGGTCCAGTGCCAGGGAGAGGATAGGAAAAGTGAAGCTGAGGCTAGCAGCTAGGCGTTCCCAGCCCTGGGGCTGCACTGGGAACTGTGCAGAAGTTCAAGACAATTAAATCAGTCAAGTAGTGGCCAATCTGAACTAAGCTGCTTGTACCTTGGAGATAGGGTTAACTTACATCAGAACAATCATTTTGAGACTGAAGTAACTGTCCTGAACTTCTGTATAGTTCACACTTAAATCCACTTAACTAGCGTAAGGTCTGCAGGTAGGTGAAATAAGTTCGATCAGGTGGCCATTTTTAACCTGATATAATCTCCCCCAACCTCACAAATGTCTGTATGCAGCCTAGATGAAACATTAGAATCATACTAACAGTCCATGTAGCCTAGCATGCTGTTTCTATGACTTGTTACACAGTAATTTTAGGTTTCTTCAGGAGCTCTTAGTCCTTGGAATGGATGCATGTTAACACCTTTTATAGGGCTTAAAGCAGGGGTTCCCAACCCCTGGGCTGCAGCCTGTTGCCAGGCTGCAAAGGGTTTACTACCGGTCCACAGGAGGGCTGGCTGCCAGGCCAGAAGTGACCATGGACCAGAAAATGTGGACTGGCAAACTGTGGACTGGAAGTGACCAGCATGCTGTGGACTGGCATCCAACCCTTTTTTATACTGAGTATAAAAAAGGTTAGCTACCTGCCCACAGTATGCTAGTCACTGCTGATCCACACTTTCCCAGTCTGCAGTCACTTCCAGTCTGTGGCTTGCTGGTCCATGGTCACTTCTGGTTTGTGGTTTGCTGGTCCTCAGGGTAAAAAGGTTGGGAACCCCTGGCTTAAAGCACTTGTTATCAGGCTTAATGTTATACCACTCCAGGGCAGGTTTATCTCTAATTGACATCATTTTGTTTCTGCTCCATTAAATTGTGGTCACTCTCCACAACTCTTCCACCCAAGCTGAATTCCTCCAGCATCCTAGGTTGCAGTGGGTGAGCAGGGATGATGGGGCATAGGAGAGCCAAGCACAGCATCTCTCCCTCTAGGGATGTCCAGCAGAGTGAACACAACAGACCTGGAGTGCCTGGCAGCCATGGTGCCTCCCTTCACTCCTCACACCAGCTCTGGGAGCAGAGCTGGTAAGGCGTGTTCGAAGGTTGTGCCCCTCCCCCCCCCCCCCCGACTAGCTGACTCTGCTCTCAGAAGAAGTAGAGCTTATATGAGCAGCAGCAGGGAAGTGGTGCCCCCTCTGCTCAGAATGATTTACTCTGCTCCCAGAAGGTGAAGAGCCAAAAGCATAGCTGGTCTAAGTGGCAATGGGAGACACTGCAGCTGTCAGGTGCTCTGGGGTTACTGCACTCGCTCTGCCCAGCAGAAGCAATGACTCTGTCCTTCCCCTGGCTCACCAAGCCTCTACTAGCAAGTCACATCTGTACAGATGAGGGGCAGTCAGGGCAGGCTTTTCACCTTATGTGTGACTGCTTCACTAAGTCAAACAACACTAAGCTGATTAATATTTGTTCTTCTTACAGCATGGGGTCTGACAAGGCTCTCTGATGCTTTAGTGAAGAATAAGAGAATGAGGTATGTCCAGAGTAATGCATCCTGTCATGCCCTTCATGGTATCAACCATCATTTGTATAGAGACATCAGAGGATACATTATTGATTGTTTCATTTCATATCTCTCAATCCCTCCATGTTTTTTTCTAATCCCTTTTGGAATGTTGTTATTCTATCCATATCTCCCTGTGCAGTGCACTCCACAGTTTGACTACACTCTACATAAATAAACAAAACAAAAAATCTTCCTAGCATTTGTTTTAAGATGGCTTCTTCCCTGGACAGTTAAGACTCTTAAGTTTAACCCTAACCTTTTTTCAATGGGGTAGAAACTTCTCCACTGCTGTCCATCTATTTTATCCAGTGCCTATTAAATGCAAGGGTGATAGCTCATTTTCAAATAGAGCAGTGGGGAATGCCTAATATGTAGTGTGGTAGTTAGGAAGGAAATCAAAGAAGCACACATTGAACCACCTTCCAGGTGAGCTGGGGGCTAGAACCTAGGTCGTTTCCCATGAACATGCCCCAGGGATCCTGGTTTTCTCTGATAAAAAAAAAATCCCCACTTTATTTGGATTAAAAAAGTAACCCCAAATCCGTATTGTTTCATGATTAAAATGAAAGACCACTAATATATATCTATATATCTGAAAATTGGTTTGTTTGTTTTTTATCAGAGACACTAGGATCCTTGGTGATGACCCAGCTAATCGGGTTAAAACATGAGAAGATCTTCCTTCCCTTCCTGTAGTGATAGAAAGTTAAAATTTAGGCATGCAAGGTCTGAAAACTGAAAATGATAAGAATTGTGAGATGGTCCCTCAGTTAGAAAGTAATTGGTTGGTTAGAGACAAAGGAACTAAAAAAAGCTTACCTAATGCTCCACAATGAAAGCTGCTGTTTAATTCTTCTCATGTATGCATAACTGCCTTTATTGAACTGGGCAAACATACCAACATTTCTTATGCTCAGGTATACACATCTATGCATGGCCTGTGCATACTTTATTGTGTATGCTTACATATCCACAGTTCAGGTAAAATCAAATCAAAATCTGTCATTAGTGTCAAAAAACCCAAAATTAAACAAAAGAAACTTAAGAAATATACCTTGTGGCTGAAAAACTGCCATTTATATACACAGAGGAAAATAGAATTTTGTCTCTAGATTTCTGCTTCTGGGCATGGCAAGTATTTCCTCAGTCTCAATAGTACTAAGAAGATCAGTGACCACTCAGTTCACAAACTGGATATTCTTTTCAGCTGATCAATCACATCTGAGGGACATAATCCATTACGTACTCACAAAATACAGCCTGAGGAAGCGGGTTGCTCCTCTATCATCTAATCACTCAGCAACTAAAGCACCCACTCAGATCTTGGATCCTGATTCAGTTCCTACCACTGTTTGATTAGATTAAAAACCCACATCTCCCTTGTCAAGAAGGAGGAATGAGAACACTGTTTTACCATAGTGTATCCTATGCCTGGTGGTTAAGGAAAATTCTGGCAATGGGGATGTCATCTCATTGAGCAACACTGGAACAGTCCCCACTGGCAGAGCACCCTGTGGGTCAGCCTGCCAGCCTGGGGCTGCTCCACCCCGAATCAACGTGCTGTGGAGGGGCTGGCTGGGACACAAGTGTGTTCCAGTGTGGGTTTAGTTAGCAGCAAGCTCCCACACTGAAGCACCCTCATGCCCCAGCCAGCTGGGGCAGAATCTATATGTGCACTTCTATGGAGTAAAACACTGAGTGTGTCTACACAAGATGCATTAATGCACCTTGGCCTAGTTTGCTGTACAGTATGGGTGCACACTGCACAATACAATAAACTAGGCTAATTGTGACTTAATTCGATACCTGCAAATGCCTACCCCAGGACAGGACACAGGCAGCCTCTGCCTGTCTTGCCTCCTAGCCAGAGCTGCTGCTTGTCCACAAGTGAGTGCTGTAAAGGGCTGTAGCTGAATGCACCCCTTGTTTAGCCCTGATTTCCCAATGGCTGCTGGCTGGCTGTCTCTGGCAGCAGGGCCAACACCTGCTTCCTGCTGCTGCTTACCCCAGTAGTCTATCCTGTGTTTGCAGGTCCTGTGGACCATTGCCTCTGCTATGTGGCTCCCAGTCCCTTGTCGTGCTCCTGTTTTGAGCATTAGTGGCTGTTGTCCAGGTCTGGCCAAACAGCAACAGCCATGGAGGGGGCCAAGGAACCGGTGCAGGATGCACCACCAAGATGTTCTCCCCATCCTCACTGCCAAGACTTGGCCCTACCCATGTGCACATGCCTGAGCCTTCCTCCCAGGACCCCAACTGAAGCCAGAAGGAAATTGGAGACCTTGTGGCACTCTGGGGTGATGTGAAGGTGCAGAAATAGATTGTGTGGGGTGGGTACTTGGACACTCACATTTATGAGGCCTTGTTGGCTGGCACGTAGGAGCAAAGGCACTTCCAGTCAGCATGGCAGTGCTGCTGTCTTGCAGCACAGCAGGTAGCTGTGACTGACCACAGCCATTGTTTAGGACATGCCAAGACCATGCCCTTTATGTGGGAGCTAACCAGGGTTTTGGTGCCCTGGGACCCAGCTGCAATCTTGCAGTGTTCAGAAGCAGGGGTAGCCTGCCAAACCCTTGCCTTTCTCCGACTCTTCTGGTGTCACTTCATCAGAGGAGGGACCCTCAGGTGTTCAAAGCCCTGCCCTGCCCACCTCCCTGTCTGCTGCATTCACTAGCAGCTCAGAGAGCCCTGGCCAGCAGCTGTCTCAACAGCTCCACAGGCCCAGACCCTGCCACACTGAGTGGCTGGCCATAACACTGCCAGCTGCCAGCAGTGCCAGCTCCTCTCTCAGGGGAAACCTTGGCTGGGCAGTGGCCCACTATGCACCATGGGCTGAGAACACCAGGTGCAACTGGATGCCATCACCAATAGCGTGACACACACCAAGCAGCCAGCCTCACCATCCCCAACCACCTAGTAAGTCCTGCACTAGTGGGAGGGCCCTCCCAGCCTCAACCCCTGCCCCTGCCCCTCTCCTTGGCCCCAACCCTAGCCCTGTCCCCAGACTCTGCCCCTGCCCCTTGCCCTGACCCTTGGACCTGCCTCTACCCCTTGCCTTGGTCTTGCCTCTACTCCTGCACTCAGAGAGGTGGGGCACAGTTCAAAACTTTATTTAGCAGTCTGTGTCCCTGCAGCTGGTTGGACATGGGCTTCTCACACCCTAAGAAAGGTGCCAATACCAGCAGTGATGTCCTCTTCAGCAGCAGGGGGAAGGAATGCGTACTGGTGCCACAGGTAGTCCTCCAGGTAGTGGCAGAGGTTGTGGGGCAAGGTAGGTTTGTCCCCTGTGCTGTCATAGCTCATGGTCTGAAACCAGGCATGCAGGTGAGGCTGGAGCACCAGAAGGATCAGTAACAACAGAAAGTAGTGACTCTTCAGCCTGAACAAACAGCTCATCATGCACCACCCAAAGCACATGTAGCAGGGGCATGCTCGGAGTGCCATGGCAGTGCAGGGGGGAACTGGACCCAGGGCACTGCTGCAGAGTGGCTCCCGGCAGGGAGGGTGGGGGTGCGGCCAGCCCCTCAGCCCAATTGTCCTGGAGGCCCACATACCCTGACCCTGGGTGCCATGAGCTGGGTGGCAGTGCAGCAGAGTGGTTGACCTGTAGGTGGAAGGGGAGGGAGGGGGGGTCTGGAGGCATGGCAGCAAGTGTTGCCAGGAACCTGGCCTGGCCCACCCTGAGAAGGGGGTAGAGGAGGCAGGCTGCCTGCACCCAGCATCCAGCAGAAGCAAGCAGGGATGGAAGACTCGGCCAGCAGCTACCTGGGCCTAGGCCTACCCAGCTAGACTAACTATGGACCTTGGGCAGCTGCGCATGGCCAACCTCCTATCTGAAGCCAGGCAGCACAGGGCCTCAAGTGCAGAGCAACTTATCTCTGCAATGTTGCAAACACACACAAAAGACCTCTGTCTCTTGCCTCTGTCAGGCCAATATCTGGACATGGGAGAAAGGCCACAGGACCCAGGGGGATGAGGGCTCCATGTCACTGCCACCAGTGCTGAAGCATGCTGCAGTGCCAGCTGTGCCAGCAGTGGACTCAAGACTCAACCTTTCTGCTCCAGCACCTGGCAGAGGTGGCAGAGGACCAGGAGGCATGGGCACAGGCCTGGCAGGAGAAGGATATCATCTGGGAGACTGCCCAGGATAATGTGTGGAACCAGGCATAGTGGGAGCACTGAGCTATGATGGAGGTCCTAGACAGGAGCATATTGAGCTGTTCAGGAAACAAGTGGCCAATCAGACCCAGGCAGAAGAGGCTGTAGACAACAACTGTCAGGTCCTAGACACCATCCAGGGCCTGATAGTCATGTGTGTGCCCCCCACTGCCTGGCCTCCATTCTTGGCCCCTCTGTGTTCCTGGCACTGCTGCCCCAAGCAGGTCCCTGCCTGGGTCTGGGAAGAGGTCTTCAGGTGCCTCCATCCTGTTGGAGCCCCTGGCCTGGCCCCCATCCTGGGTCGCCTGCCACCCACCTGGGCCCAATCCCACTGCTCACCCCAGTGCCATGCACCTGAGGACCTGGAGGTGCCAGGCATGGCACTGCAAGGAAACACTGGCACTAGACTTGGACAACTGGAGGAGGAGACACCCACCCTTGAGGAGTTCCATTTGGCATTGTCTCAGGATGATCATGCCATCCACTGCAGTTGCTTTGGCCTGCAAACACACAGGAGAGCCTGAGGCTGGGGTGCTACCTGTCTGCTCCCAGGCTCTGCCTCTAAGCACCCCCACCTCACTCCATAGCCCCCCACTCTGGAACAATAAAAGACTGAGATGCTTGTACATCATTTGCACATTGGGAAGAGGGTTTTTTATTGTTGATGAGTGGGGAGGGTTGTGGAGGGGTGCTGTTTGTTGGTGGGGAGGGAGCTCTGTTGGTTGAGGAAGAAGGGGGTAGGGGCTTTGTGAGTTGGGGAGGGAGGGTCAAGAGGGCTCTATGTGTTGAGGAGGGAGGGAGGAAGAGATGGGTATGGCAGTTGCGAGGGGAATAAACCATGTGCCGATTTTTTCAGCCAAGTACGTGTCCTGAGAGTGGTGCTGGGGGTGGTCAGGGGTAGTGGGTGTGAACAAGGTGGTCACTGAACATGGGGGAGCCAGGCAGAGCAAGATGGCTGTGAGCCAGGTGCTAGTGATGGTTGCAGACAAGCAGGATAACCAAGGTGACCAGGAGGATTTGGAGACCCTGTTCCTGGGTGTCAGAGCCAGGGGCTGGGGTAGCCATGGTTGAGAAGCACAGTTGGGGCAAGAGCAGAGCTGCCACATGCTGCCTGTGTCCATGACATGCTGCTTCTCTCAAAGCAGAAAATGTCTACTCAGACTGCACAGTATGGGGCTGTGTTTTAAAAATGGCTGCCAAGTGCTGGCAGCTGGGTCTGGTTTCGACAGGGGAACATGGCAGTGCTGGAGGGAGCTGCCACCAACTTTAGTGCCAGTTCCCTGCACATGTAGACACCTGCCAAAAATCAGTTACTGCTCATTAAGCTAATGAGCAGTAAACTTAATCACAACTAATTGCAGGTGTAGACACACCCACTCTGTAGCAGGATAGGATTCGTAAATACAAGCACTATAATAGTTCTATAATACTATAGTAGGCAGAGTTAATTGGCTTACTTCAGCCTGATAAGGACATACATGCAGATGAGCAATTTTTACTGCAGAGATAAATAGTCTACTCTGCATTAAACATTTTGGATAGGTGCATCCACAATGGAGGAAATTGAATTTACATCCTGAATAAGCGATGTTGCCACTAAACTCTTAGTGAAAAGAATGATCACTACCATATTGTTGGGTTGTGAAATTTTAAGCTATTGAAAAATAAGCAAAGGGCAACACACTTGACACCTGATGCCAGGAGGATGTAGTAAGCCGTGAATCTTGCGTGGAAGGAGGTACCTTTCAGGCACATAAGTCCAGAAGAAGATCAGGTATTAAACAGTCTCACTGTCTTTTATATCAGGTAACGTAGGTGGCTTCCTGTTCAGCATGCTAACTGTTATGACTCTTATTCCTACCCAGTTTTCTCTTGCATAACACAGGGAGCCTAGACACTTAACTTATAGTTGTGCAGTCTTCAGTGATGCAGCATCTAAGAGTTGTTTTTTTTTGTTTTTTGTTTTGATTTAGCTCAGAATGACTTGAAACAATATAAAACAAGATCATCTTATAGGTCTACATGGAAATATTTGCACCTGACAGCATATTACTTCATGGCATCTATACTGTATGCATCACATGAAACTAACCAGACTGGTGCATAGTTTTCATGCGTATACAGAAATATGAAAAAAAAAAGTGAGAAATCAACATTTCAGTCAAAGCAGAATCTATGCTGTTCTTTTAAAACTTTGTGTTTATTAAAAACTTTGCTGCTTTCCTTTGTTGACAGGAAGCAGTAATAACATATTGTCATGAATTAAATAGTTTGTAAAGGATTGAAGCACAAAATGGGATAATTCCATTCCTACCTCCATTCAAGCATGAACATTTCAGTGATTTACAGCAAACAACACTCTCTCTGATATTTGTAGACTTTTCTGATTGAAAGAAATAAAAGCAAGTATAAAAATAGAAGAAATTCCTCCTAAAACAGGTAGTGATGTATCTTCACACTCTGAATTACTATTATAACCTTCCTCTGAAAATGTATGCTTGCAATTACTTTGATGGGCAAGTCATTATAGTTGGAGAAGGTAAAGAGATCTATAGTTAAAGTTGCCTGCCACTTTCCATTATAATTCTGTATTTTCATTTTCTTACAACTGAGCAAACAACAAACTGTTTGGACTGATTTTTTTTTCCTTCAGAGGTCTCTGCCTAAGGCCACATATACACATACTTCCATATATACATGTTTATACATATATATTTGTTAAATACATATAAAATATGTAAATATATAAAAATACTTTTTTTTTGAGGTCTATTACTCTTATGTTTTCATGATGTGGGGAGTTAGTGAAAAAAAAAAAGCCCAGTATGCCATCACATAAAGGAAGACTATATGATAATTTATGTGTACAAAGAGCACAAATTAAGGTTTTACCAGTCAATTGAACTAATTAATTAATACATTCATGTCCTTACCTTTGCAACCTATGAACATGAGCCTTCAATGTGAATGAACATGAGCCTTCAATGTGATGGTGCAGCTAGTGGCTTGCATCCATAGATGCTTCTCAAGCAAATCCCAGGATGTCATGCTCCCATTGTACTCGGCCTTGGTGAGGCCACAGCTAGGGTACCACATCCAGTTTTGGGCTCCACAATTCAAAAAGGATGTGAAGAAGCTTGAGAGAGTCTAGAGCAGAGCCATGTGCATGATCAGAGGTCAGAAAAACAGATCTTACGACGACAGGCTGAAAGCTATGGGACTCTTCAGCCTGGAAAAACTCAGGCTTAGGGGCAATCTGATGGCCACCTATAAGTTTATTAGGGGGTGTTCACCAGGATCAGGGGGAACAATCGTTCACCAGAACCCCACAAGGGATGACAAGGTTGAACGGTTATAAACTCCTGCAAGACCATTTTAGGCTGGACATAAGGAAGAATGTCTTTACTTTCCAAGGTCTGGAATAGCCTGCCATCGGAGGTGGTTCAAGCACCTACTCTGAACACCTTCAAGAAAAAAAAAATAATGGATGTTTATCTTGCTGGGATCCTGTGACCCCAGCTGACTTCCTGCCCCTGGGGCAGGGGGATGAACTCGGTGATCTTCCAAGGTCCCTTCCAGCCCTAATGTCTGTGAAATCTGTTAAACCTTGACTTTAAAATCCTGAGGGCCAGGGGAGGGGAATTTTTAAACTGTAACACAGATGTGTAATATAAAGCTTTAAGTAACCTACTTTGCTAGGGTGACCTTATTTTCTAGATCTTAAAATGGGATACCTCTCCCCTACCTCCCGCCATTCCTGACACTCTTTGGCAAGTTAGACTATATCTAAAATCTGAGCTGAACATGCCAGAGTGCAAAACCAGGGGGTGGGATTTCAGAGTGCCACAAAGTAGACACCAATCCTATTTTAAACAACTCTCCTGTGTGTCCTGGTAAAAAAAACAAAAAAGAACAAAAGTGTTCATTTGACCAAATTGATAGGATAGTATTATTTGCCTTACTAGCTACAGCATTTCATTGCCAGCTCATATTCATAGTAGATCACAGTATGAATATGAGCCGGCAGTGCGATGCTGTAGCTAGTAGGATAAATAATACTAAGGCATGTGTCAATCGATGCATATCTAGCAAAGCCAAGGAAGTGATTCTTCTGCTCTGCTCAGCACTGGTGAGACCGTAGCTGGAACACTGTGTCCAGTTCTGGGCACCACACTTTAACAAGGATGTGGACAGGCTTTAGAGAGTCCAAAGAAGAGCCACCCATATGATCAGAGTCTTAAAAAGTAAGCCATATGAGAAAAGGCCTCTGGGATCTGGGACTCTTCAACCTGAAGAAAAGAAGGCTGAGAGGGGACCTTGTAGCAGCTTACAGCTACACTAAGGGAGCATATCAAGGGCTTGGTGAGCAACTGTTCACCAAGGGGAAAACTAGGAGTCATGGCCACAAACTCTTGGAAGACCAATTCAGGCTCAACATTAGGAAAAACTTCCTCACAGTCAGGGTGTCCAGACTGTGGAATAAGCTCCCTCCAGAGGTGGTGCAATCACCTACCCTCAAAATCTTCAAGAGGAGACTAGATAGTCACTTTGCTGGGGTCACCTGACCCCTAGTTATCTTTCCTGCTTGGTGCAGGGGCTGGATCCAATGATCTTCTGAGCTCCCTTCCGGCTTTACATCTATAAATCTATGATGCCCGGGACAGGTGTTTAACGCAGGATGCTCTCAGTGCATACAGGACATACACAGTGTTGCCAATTTTCATGATTTTTGGTGTTGTTCTTAATGTCTATGCTTCAGGAATGTGAAAAAAAATGCAGCTCCTTTTTATATATATTTATATAAAGTATAAATCTATATAAAGAAATGAAACATTTCTTGTGTATGTAAATAAATAATCTTAGTTCTTTCATGTATATATTAAAGGAAGAGCTAAGTTTTCCACATTCCCCAAATCTAGGCTTTAAGAACAATGCCAAAAATCATGAGAACTGGCAATACTGCACATGGTCACCCTGTATTTTGTTGTCATATGAGCAGTGTGAAGGAAGAGAATAAATTCCTCTCCGGATTTGCCCAATAGCTAACTTAAAACACAGTTGCTCCAAGAATACAAGAAATACTGACTAATTATTGCCACAGACTAATAATAACTCCCCCCCCCCCAAAAAAAACACAAACAAACAAAGCAAACAAACAAAATATTAAAAGGAGCATAAGACAGAATAAACTATATTTTCTTATTCCCTCCCCACATACCACATGGTAGAGTCCCACACCTGTACAAAAGGATATGTCACACCTCATGAATTAATGTGTTTGCTACAGGGAGACCTGCCAGGTCACTGCCCCATGCACTTCCTTTTGCGTGTCTTATCATATACAGTCTAGCACTGAAGGGTTTTGAGAAAGCAATAACAAAATATATTTTATAATCACAGAAAACAAGTTGTACATAATTCAGAAAAAAAGTGAAATTCATCATATACATTTTTTTCTTGAAGACCATTCACGTCAAATTACAACAGAGCTGAAAGTAGACTGTTTCTGCAGAAATGATGCAATCCTCAGAAAAGTTTGAACATCCCACTTCAAACTTCATTCAACCACTGAGCTAGGACTTTCATAGATTTCATAGACATTAGAGGCTGGAAGGGACCTCGTGAGGTTGAGTCCATCTCCCCTGCCATAGGCAGAAAGTCTTCTAGGATCAAATGATCCCAGCTAGATAAACATCCAAATGCCTTTTGAATGAGTCCAGTGTAGGTGCTTGCACCACTTCTGGGGGGAGTCCATTCAAGACCCTGGACACTCGAACTGTAAAGAAGTTTTTTCCTTATGTCCAGTCTAAATCAGCCAGAAGTTTGTGGCCATTAGGCCTTGTTATCCCTTAGGAAGCCCTGGTGAACAATGTTCTCCCAGGTCCTGGTGCACCCCCCTTATATACTTATAGGCTGCCACCAAGTGTCCCCTGAGCCTTCTCTTCTACAGGCTGAAGAGTCTTGTGTTCCTCAGCCTCTCCTCATAAGGCTTGCTCTCTTGGCCCTTCATAATGTGAGTGGCTCTCCTTTGGACTCTCTCAAGCTTATCCACATCTCTCCTGAAGTGGGGGGCCCAAAACTGGATGCAGTACTCCAGCTGAGGTTTCACCAAGGCCGACTACAGCAGGAGGATGATGTCCCTGGTTTTGCTTGAGATGCATCAGTAGATGTAAGTCAGAGTTTGGTTTGCTTTGCTAGCTGTGGCATCGTGTTGGTGGCTCACGTTCATCTTGTGGTCTGTTAAGACCCCCAAGTCTCTTTTGATTGTAGTGTTAGCAAGCATACCACTGCCAAGCCTATAAGTATGATGCTGGTTTTTTCCTGCCAAGGTGGAGCACCCTGCACTTTTCTCTTTTGAATGGCATCAGGTTTTGGTCCGCCCACCTTGAAAGCCTGTCCAGGTCGGCCTATATCCTCAGCCTGTCCTCCAGTGTGACTGCTTTCCCCCATAGTTTAGTGTCATCCGTGAGCTTTGCCAGTCCACATCTCAGGCCTGAATCCACATCATTAAATGAAGGTGTTGAAGAGTACTGGTCTGAGTCCTGAGCTCTGAGGGACACTAGTGGTTGCCTTGCAGCATGTTGATTTGTTCCCATAAACTAATACTTTTTGGGTCCAACCCCAGAGTCAGTTCCCCAGCCATCAGACCATGGGATGGCCGAGACCACAGTTCTCCAGCTTAAGCATGAGGACATCATGGGAAACCAAGTCAAAGGCTTTCTTGAAATCCAGATTTATGACAACAACTTTGTCTCCCTTGTCCAGGCAATGTGTCATATGGTTATAGAAGGAGATGAAGTTGGTCAGGCAAGACCTTTCAGCAACAAAGCCATGTTGGCTGGCACTCATAAAGTTGTGTTCTGTTAGCCTGCTGCTGATGGAAACGTTGATAATTTTCTCCAGGATCCTTCCAAGGATGGATGTCAGACTGGTTAGAGTGTAATTCCCTAGATCTTCCTTCCTTCCTTTCTTGAAGTTTGGGACCATTTTGGCTCTTTTCCAGTCTTTTGGTACCTCTCCTAAGTGCAACAAGATCTCAAATATCTTCACCATGGGGTGAAGTACCCAAATCTTTTGCTAGATTCACCCCAATGGTGTCATTTATGTGAAATGTGTACTTCGGATAATTTTAAAATTAAGGTAGCACTCAAACAAGTTCAAGAGGAAAAGTCAAGAGGAAAGTCAAATCCACATAAAAATTTTAGTGCATGTATTGTTACAGATGTTTCAGATAACAGTAGTAGTAATAAAAATAACAATAACAACAACAATAAAAATAATTATCACTGAATACACCTTCATCTGCATCTAGAATCTATTTAACTAAGCATTAAATTAAAAAACTTTTGATTATTATATTTATTGAGTTAGGCAAACTTCTCTTCCTTGTTTTTCATAAAATTATAGTTCAAGATCCTCAATATTCTAGCTGTCCCCACTTGTTTCTTTGTCCTCCACAACTGCAAGCATTATTTAATACATATTTGTTAGTCCAGTGTTTCATATGTAGTTTGTTTCTATGCTTCTTCCTCGTGCAACTTTCATAAACATAATAGCATGTTTAAGAAAGCTAGCCTGAAATGGTATGTTTTTGACTGCTTAGATAGCTTGCAGTATTCAGAAATTAATCATTTCTGTGTTCTAAGAGAGAAAAAGGATTCTACTTGTTGTTTCCAATTAGATGACAAGTCTTCCTTTAGAGACAGCAAACCAATCTTGAAGCAGACTACTTTCTTATCAGAAATTGATTATCTAGGGATGAGTCATCTTATAGTCTTCCCCCCCCCGCCTCCTCCCCCACGATTCCTTGGACACAGCAATTACACAGGAACCAATCCTGTGATTTAGAAATGGAGGAAAAATCTAAATCGAATCAGTTATATTGTATTTTATACTTCACACAGTAAAAGAAAATCAATTTAACTGGCAAAAGTAGAGTCCATATGAGTTCTTTTATATTCTATGTATTGATGAATTATTAAACTCCCTTCTGCTCTTACTAAAATTAATCTTTGAGACAAATGGTGGCAATTAAAATATTAGTCTATGTGACTTGCTAGATGACTTTGAACTTAGCAGCAATATACTTACATAAATACATACAAAACATGCTTAATCAAAGAATGGAACAAGTTTGAGGAAAATATTTTAATGCATTTTATCAATTCATTTCATGATTTGAATCTCAATTAAACAATGTTCATTTTCAATTTATTTGCTTTAATGTTGATTTTTATGCAGTGATTTTTTTGTGTTTCTTCACAATATGGTTTAGGAAGAAGCTTGTACTTCCTATTAGTACTTATTGACATAACTCCTGTTTATTCATGAGTATTTCCACATCTTCATATGTGCAAATAGAATAATACCAAATATTGTCATCCAGTTATTGTAGGCTATAAGAGTGAAAGTGATAGAAAGTCTGAGATAGGACAAACTTATTTCATATTTAAAAAAACCCAAGCCAAAACAATCTTCCCATCTCCATCTCCCTAATATATAATATATAAATATATATAAATCAGATCGCTATGGCCTGGATGCAAAAAGGGGATCAAAGTAGGTGAAGAAACTAGTTTCTTCACATATGGGCTTTGAATAAGGTCCCATGAGCAAAAGGAAGAAGTGAAGGGAAAAAACATTAGAAAGGTATATGGTACAGGGTAAAAACCATCTTGCTGATGTACTAGCTGTAGAGACTAAAGTAAGTAGTCATGTAAAGAATTATAAAATGGAAGGATCAAAAGAACAGGGAATTTCAAGCTCCAGATCCAACACAATTCACAAACACCAATGCCTTTCTGAATGCTTAGGGAATATTTAGGGAAGATTGAGCTATAACAAATATAATTTGGAGGACATTTGTCGTTTGTAGTAATTATTCATCTCATTAAAATCTTAAGGTTTATAATCTTCAGCGTGCTGGCCTGAAAATTTAGTCAGTCATGCTTCTGCATATCATCTGAGTATTTTTAAAAAGTTCCATGGGAATACATATATATACTCATTTTTATTATTAAAATTATGAGAAACTGGGTAATACAGACTATGTATACATAGCATATACCAAAGTCATATGTATGAAATATGAAATATTAGACTTGCAAGTTCTATTTTTGATTTTATACATAGATATATACTGTATTTACTCAAATCTAAATCAACCCTGCACTTAAATGACCCCCCATAGGTAGAGTCTATATATGCAATACTTATAGATTTGTTACAATTTTCCAGGTATAGAATTTGCTTATTGGAGGGTATAAATATATCCCCCTCCACTGATACAGCAGGGAGGTATCAGGTTGTTGGGGAGGGGTCAGGTAGCCCCCTTGTCCTCTGCACCCCCCAATTCTTCCCCCCTTTAGCCTTCCTGTCACTGGCACCCACAACTCCCCACAGACTCTTCTCTAACCCTCCTAAGTTCCAGTCTCTTCTCCTTCCTCCACTCCCAACAATCTTCACCTCTTCCTTCCTACAGTCTCTACCCCTTCCCCCTCTCCCCTCAGTCTCTTCCTCTCCTTCCACTCTTACTATCAGATGATGCTCGATCTCTGTTCCCTACTGGAGCACATGATATAGAAGCACAGTGCTTTCTGGGCCATGCAACAGCATCGATACTTCTGATGGCTTTGCAAGAGTTTCCATGTTTTCCATGCCCAGGAGGGAATCCAGCCTGAGCCAGAGTCCAGCTGCACCTGACAGCTAGGTGGAGAGCAGGGGCGGGGGGGAGGAGGCGGAAGCTGTAGAGGGAAAGTAGTGGGAAGCAGGAAGATGGTGTGTGTCTGACTCTGACTCCAATCTGGGCTCAGAGCCAGTCAGAGCTCCAGTTGCTGCTTGCCCCCTCCTCCACTCTGTACATCCATCTCAAATAAGGGGCTTTTTCCCTATGCTAATTGGGGGGGGGACTCATCTTAGATTCAAGTAAATATGGTAGATATATACATGGATTTGCAACTAAAATACTGCATATCACATTATTTTCCTGGGAAGAGAGCAACAGGAAAAGCAAGAGATTGACTCTAGCCTGGTGGTTAGAGCACTCAATGATGAGAGAGTCAAGTCCAGGTCCTTATTTAAATGTCTTCTGATTATTTATACAAAGAAAGCAGCTTTAACAAGACAGTGTATGTGAAAGAAAGACTGTGGGTTACCTAATACTTTGGTAATGAGGCTACTTTTGTGGGGGACACTTTTAAGCTGAATGGGAAACTTTTAAAAAAAACGGACCTCTTCTTACCATTTCCTTTTGGCTAATTTAGGCTCCGCTTGCTGGATTCTGTGAATACCATTATTAAAGGGACTCTCTCTCTGACACATGTTTAGTTCCAATGGGTATTTAGTTAATGTTTACTTCATACATTTTATAAAACTATATATATGAATAAGGGTGTCTGTGCCTAAACGCTTGCTACTATTTTTTTGTTTTAATAAATGATATCACATTTACCCCAAAGACCTTGTCTACCTCATTTTTAAGCACTTGGAGATTAACAAATATTAGTTTATTATATTGTTATTTTCTGAAAAAAGTTTGTCATGCTAAGGATATACACCTAAGAATGAAACTAAATCCTGTTAAGATAAATTTGAAATAAAGAAAATGTTGGGTGATAATTGTATGCACATTGGGCTGCTTAAAGTGAAAACTGTCTCTACTGATCTATTTTATTAGAAGATTTTCAGAATGTATTAGGAAAAAAATATTAATTTAGTTCATGGGGCTGTTTTAATTAGAATAAACATAATTGAAAGTAAATCTGAATAGACTATAAGACTGGAAGACTGAAAGAGGTGTGATCCTTTATAGGCAAAGGCAAAAGACACTGACTTTAATAGATGCAATACTAGGTTGTAACTGCAAAAGGATAGCACAAAACCATTAGCCCTTTTAACTCTTCTTACTGTAGTATGTGCAGCAGTGCATGGTCCCAAGAAACACTAAGGGTAGCTCAAGGAGTCAGGTTAATTCTACATCATTATTGAACATCCGAGTTCAGCAAGGCAAGGCAACTAATTGAAATGCAGTTTCTAAACTAAGTTGTTCAATTCTAACCCGCAGGTGACCATTATACATACATGAGAAAAGATACTTTAAAAGTAAGATAGTTAAAAAACAATAGACACTAAATTCAATGTAACAACTATCCTGCTGCTAAAGGGATAAATTAAAAACCTACAGCCCTAGAATGTTGCAGAATATATAGTGTGAAATCCCAAAAAGCACATGGGCTCATTTTGAAAAATTTGATCTCTGGCATGTTACAAAACATTTTTATAGTTCTGTACCATCGTTGTAGTTTCAGGGAAGGTGTGATTACTGGGAGGAAGGGCATGGAAATATTGGAAGACAGAGTCTATGTCCTCTGAATGATATGTCTTATTGTTCTATTCTGTTCTATTCTATATAGTAACATGTTAGAGAATGATGTGCCAAGAATACACACATATTTAAAAGTTGGAGAAAATCTCATGAAAATATGAACTAAGAAAGGCTTATTACCACTAATAAACAAATTAGTCATTGTGAACATAGATATGTGAAATTTTGCATCTGTGAAAAGTTACTAGTTACAAAAGATGAGTTAGGACTATTAACATTACATAATATGGGTTCTGACTCTATAAATAAGAAAATATCAAATGATGTATCTATAGCTTAAAGCAGGGTAATATGAATTCTACTCCTGCCCTTGGCCATTTGTAGACAACACTATATAGTGGGTTTAAAGCAGGTTAAATGCCTTTTGCACCACTGTAATGGCGTTGTTTTTACATTTGGCGGCGTAGTGTGTGTTAATTCCAGCTGCTGTAGCAAATTCGGCGGCGTAATGTACCTTAAATGACATTGGGATGCAGCAAATGAATTTGGGGTGCTTAAAAGTAAAGCACTTCTGAGAAGTTCTAGTTTCCTACCCTACAGCTATGAAGGGAAGCAGCGGGCTTGGTGCAGCTCAGGGGCTGTGCAGACAACCCATGCAGGCAGCCCAGCAGCAGCCCAGGAAGGCAGGCTCCATAGAAGGAAGAAAAAAAAGTGGCAAACTTGATCTCCCCCCACCCCCAGAGCTTGCCTGCCTCTCTGATCTGCGTGGGGGCCCGGTGTTACCCTCTGCAGCTGTGGTTCCCCCTGGGACTGCCTGTAGGCAGGTGCCGGCTGGGAGAAGCTGCCGCTCTTGTGGAGGGAAGCACCAGCCTCCCCCCAACACAAACAGCTCAAGGACCAATCTGCCCACTAGCAGCTCTCTGTCCCCTCCCCACTGCTGGAGAGGCAGGTAAGGATCGGGCTCTGACACAAGGGTATACAATATGGAGGTTTACTTCACCCTAAATTGAAGTGGTGTTTTTAAAATACCACCCCTTCAATTTAGGGAATATTAAACCCCTGTGTCATCTACAAATGCCCAGTATTACTTACTCAATGCACAGCTTTGGACAGTCCCACTTAACCTCTCTTTTTTTCAATTTACCCTTCCCTAAGATGGGCCTAGTTAAGTCTAGCAATTTATTACAGGAGTACTTTAAAAATTAATATTTATTTACAAGCATGCTTTGACCCTTAAATGGCAAGTGCTACATAAGCAAAATATTTTATCATTATAGAAAAGTTTTGAAAATCTTTTGTAAAATATATTCATAAGTGACTTATACCTAAAAAGAGAGAGCTTTGTCCAGAGGGAAAGATTTCTTTTGGCTCATTAATACAGCAGCTGCCAATGGACCACAAAGGCAGTAGTTCAGCTCTAAGCAGCTATAATGTGCAGGACACAAATATGAAACGGTGATTCCATCCACCATCAGAGACTCTTAATGAGATGCAGTCATTCTAGTGCCTAGCTACCAGTTGGCAGATAAAATATCTGATAGGAGTATGACCTGAAAAAAACTTGAAAGATCTTCCAAACCTGAGTAAATGTGGAAAGGGTTGGTAACATTCTTACAAAAACAAAAAATGAAAAGCTACTTGATGAAGAAAAAGAAAAATTGTTTAATAGCATGACAGGTTTATTGTAAGGTTGCACCCTTATAGGATAATATGGAAACATAGAGTACTGGCTAACTCTGGATAAATTCTATTGGATAGGGCTTCATTTACTTTTAAGAGGTAGGAATGAGCCTTAAAAATAGAGATTTATAGTGCATGCTACTATTTCAATTAAAGCCAATGGAGCTTTGCCTTTGATTTCAGAGGAAGCTCTAATAGGTCCATAGTAAGGAAATTTCCATAACAAACAAAAACAGATGACCTTTAAAGTGGTATGCAGTTCTTTTTTGTATATTTTTCTATCACTTCAGTGTAATGATATAGCATTTTATATGTAAATAATTTACAATAATAAACAATAACGTACAAATACAAGAGACAGATGTCAACTTAAGTTATTATGTAAGGGATGTAGACAATAAGATTTACGAGATAGGTAAGCTAGCAACTGATTATTCAGCATGATTTTGTTGGCCCCTATTCCATCCTTCTGAGGTAGCAATAATGAAAATGGTCTCTACAGTATTTTGCTGGTTTACCTTGAAGTCTGCTTTGGAAGAACAATTTTGTGATTTTAGCTGAAATTAATAAGATATAGTAAACAGCATTTTTAGATGTTAAGAACCTGCAGCCTATTTCACTAAAATACACTTCTCTTTTTAGAATCTATTATGGAGAGATGCGTAAATTATCTACTGTACAAAGTGATCACCAATACAACTCAATCCCTTAGCTTTCCACTTTATTATTTTATACTGTATCTGCTTCTAACAGACACTCTTGCCACTACAGGTTGTATTGTGATCAGATTTATATAGGTATAAATCCAGAATTCTGCTATTAACATTTCTTTATGATTCTACAAAGAGAAGGAATTAATCTTTATCCACTTTGGGACCTTCTGGGGGGGAAAAGATCCATACTGAAATGATTTGATTCTGAGGGGGTTAATAACACTTTTTGATTTGTTAGATTGATTTTATTTTAAACTTTTCCAAGAGTTTAACTGAAGCAAGCAACTTTGCTGCAACTTTTTTGTGCACTTCTTTAAGCACTCTGTTCCCTCTAGTGATTCTACATGCTTTCCAGTAGAAAAAAAAAGTGTTAGCAGTTTAAAGTGATGTGAACTCGAGCAATCAGAAATATATATTGGATGATGTGGCTGCCATTATAGAGAGTCACTGAAGGATGAGTGTAATGAATCAATCTGATAAATTGTGATTGGCCTTTAAAAAGACAAGGAAAAGAAGTAAATCCAAATTGGTTAGGGAATGTTCACAGCAGCAGATAATATTATATTGTAGTCTGCCACTGTAGTCCTTCTGTGCAGCTGATCTCAAAGTCAGAACACCATCAGAAAAAAAAAAAGGATCATTGTTAAAACAAAAGCAAAAAGACATGCAATTGTATTTAAAAATGTATGTTGTAATTTTAAAGTGAGAAAAGTACAGCTGTAAACAGGAGCAACCCTATAGAACATCAGCTAAACATATATTTGGGGCAGGCAAGGACCATCACTTCGTTGTTCATTTATTTCTTGCCGAAGCCTACCTGCCCAGGAGAGATGTAGCAGCTGAGAGATGTCTTCCTTTCTTTTCTTCCTTTCAGGCTGAATAAAAAATCTGAAAAAATGGCTTAGATTGAACTGAAACAGAAGTTATAATAATTTCACAGGGAAGCAGAACAACATAAACACCAAAAAATATTGGGTCAAGCACATTTTGGTTTGATTGAATATATATATTTTTTCACATGAGCCTGGGAATCAGCATTTCCCCTCCAAACTTAACTAATTACTCACCATAGTGACAAATTGCCCACTCTGTTCATAAGCCTGTGCATAAGGCCAGCCATGAACTTGATTGAGCAAACAGACAACTATTGCTTTGAGCTGTATTCCACATTTTACTGACTCATCTTGTAGGCTGAATATTTAGTTTCCGCAACACACTTCTTGCAGAAGTAGAATCCAGATTTCCTTTGTCATCTTTCTGCCCTGTGTGATGGATTAAAAGTATTATCCTCATTCTATAAAAGGCAAAACTATGGCATCAAGAGATAGGAGACTTGGCAAAGTCTAGTGGAGGATTCACTCCCAAAATTGGGATTAGAATACAGAAGCCTAATATTCTTAACTCCATGCTTATTCCAATAAACT
This sequence comes from Alligator mississippiensis, assembly GCF_030867095.1. Lineage (NCBI taxonomy): Eukaryota > Metazoa > Chordata > Crocodylia > Alligatoridae > Alligator > Alligator mississippiensis. The sequence goes on from NC_081824.1 coordinate 398,587,188, forward strand.
TTTTATGGCTGACATCTAAAGAAAATAGTCTAAATTGATGAGTGAGAAATATTGACAAGACAAAGAAAAACAAAAAGGAACTTGGCCCACTCACACATTTCCCATGTCAACTAATTGTTCTGCAAAATGTAAGATTTGTTTGGTAGCTTAACTTAAATTTAAATTAGCCAAATCACTAGGAAGTATACCTTATCTAACTACCTTCATTGACAGTGGCATAGAGAAGAATAATTTGTGAAACGATTCATTAGGTTTTTCCAAAAATTATATAAAGTTGATTGAAAAATCTATTAACAGGAAAATTCACAATAGAATTAAATGATAGTGGCCATGATTCTTCAGTCCATTTGAAATTAAGTGGAGATGACAGGGTTTCAGGAGTTGCCTGTGGTTCCCTAATTAAAACTAACTGGTGCCAATACAAGGTTTAAAACTCAGGGACCTTCACCGAAGGAAGCTACTGTACCATATTCCCTTCTTCTCTTGTTCTATTCCTAACCTTGTCATGCCAGGCATGGTGCAAACTTCTGTCTTCCACAGAGCGAGGTGGACACAAACCGTTTCATTATTTTAGGGATGTTTTCCATTTTGGACAAAATGGATTTAACAGACTGGAGAATACAGCTCAAAATATAAGCACAGGTATATTTAGGGTAATAAGGCTGGAAAAGTGAAGATTTGAAATTAATTTGCTTTTACTATAGGCTTAAATTATTTGTCTACATTTTATAACCAGCTGTTCTTCTGACAACATTGTTCTTTTGCTGAAACAGTTCTTTTCTCAACATCCTCTTTATCTCCCTGAAGAATTTATAGAAAACATTCACATCGCCCATCATTTTCCTACACTAAATAAACCGATTACTTCATGCCTAGATCCTATCAAAGACTTAGGTACTTACAGTTTACCTGCTTCAAGGTCTAACTCTTAGAAGCTGGGTCCAGAAACAGAATTGAGAACCCATAGTGAGGTGATTAAATACTTATATAGTGTCTGTTATTTTTGGAAGGCTCCTGGATCTCTTAACACTTGGATCGTCTGCATGTTAAACCTTTAAGTGACTTAAAACACTTGTTATGCAGCTCATAGTTAGGCCAGTCCAGGGCAGGATTATCTTTAATCTGCAAAACCCAGCTCCTGTGCCATTAACATATGGCCACTCTCCACACATTATGTACAGGTTTATGTCTGGAATCTTGGTCCCCTCCAGATCTTAGACACTTGAATCAAGGTGCAGGAGGGCACTTGTACCCATTCTTTATCCAAGGTTTAAAGTTAGGCACTTAAAACTATTTTTTGAAAGAATTAAGTAAGGCTCATTATTTTCTTTTAAGGCAGAGCTCTTCTCTTAAGACAGAACTCCTGTCTTGCTTAGGTATGGCTGATGACACCACTCATCTTGTATATAATAGCCTAGTAGTTGGAAAAATTGTCCAGACAGTGGTAAACCTGGTTTCTCTATTTAGAATAGCTCCATCTTGATAGGATTTAAACCTATCACCCATTTCCTAGGTGGGTTCTCCTGTCCACTTGGCTACTGGACAATCTGGATAGTTCACTCTTTACTCCTCCTGCTGGAGGAGCTGTGCCACTGTAAAGATACAAAAGTAAGATGCATGATGGGAGAAAGAGAGAATGGGGGCAGTATCAGAACTATGAGTGTAGCCTAAAGGTTCTTACAAACTGTTGTTACAAACAGAACATTTTTTTTTTTTTTTTTTTTTTACCTAGTGACTATTTAATGTATATGTCATTGTCTTGGGAAATGTAAAAGCAGGGTAGGCCAAGGTGGGCTTGGGTTTAGGTCTCCCACTTCCTAAGCATGTACTCTGACTGGTATTGTGTTTAAATCAGCAGTGCCACTGCCTATTTTGTGGCCATACTTAAAAAACAAAATTCCTCCAAGCACATTTTGTAAGACACCTGATTCTCTCAATATGTTAGACGTAGTCTAAGCACCCTTGCCAAATTGGGACCTTTGACAGATTTAGGCACTGTTCAATCTATTTTCCAGATCCAAATGGGGATTAGCAGGAGCCAAGTCCTTGGTTCCAACACTTAGCCAGACTTGGCCTGCAGTGAAAGAAAACCACAGGCACCCAGGGCACTTTGACTTCAAACAAAGAGTCATCAGGAGAGCTTTGCTGTGTTCTGGTTGAGGTAACAGCAAGACGGAAGTTTTTTTTTATAATCCTAGTTTTGGATCTAGGTGCTCAAATTCCATTTAAATCCTGCTTTAGGTCCTTAAGTCCTATTTGCCTCTGACCCATAGACTATTGTAATAAAATAGGCTTTCCATTACCCCAGTCATCTTAGTAGTCCTTCTCTGCATCTGTTTCACTTTGAATTTATTTTTATCCATTGTAATACTTCACTTTCCTTTCCCTCTTTTCAACAGAAGATGTTGATATAAGACACCAGTCACTGATAGTCTAATCCCAGCAATATTATTTGGTGAGCTTTGTAAGAATTAATTATTCTCCCTTAGGTTATATTTATTTGGGAAGGAGGGAATAATTTTAATTTACAAGCTTAGGAGAATATATGTAGTGAAATAAGGAATATTAATAAAATTAAATTGCCTTGACACTTCATCTTTCACTCAAGGATCTTGATGCATTTTATAAAATATTTTTTGTCTGAGAGAAATCTTCTAGGACAGTTAAGTATAATTACCTCAGTTGTAAAACCAAAACAAAACAAGTAAGAGCTTACATGTGACCTAAGTCTATCTGCTATGGCTATGGAGAATAAATCTACTTTTCAGAATAAACATATGACATTCTTGATATACACCACCGTTCTCAAATAATTAAACATTGGGTGCATCTTTATGTGCATATTAACGTTCAGAGATAAACTCCAGCACATCTTGCACTGGAGTTAACTACACCTGGGGTCCTCATTTACACTGCACCTGGGACCACAGCACATTGAGCTGGGTTGGAGCAGCCCTGGCTGGCAGGGGGCCCAGGGGTTCAGCCTGCCAGCCCGGGGATGCTCCACTCTGGTTCAATCTGTTATGGAGGGGCTGACTGGGGCATGAGGGTACTCCAGTGCAGGGCTAGCCAGCAGGCAGCCCCTGCATTGAAATACCTTAATGCCCAGCCAGTCTCATCAGTGTCTATACATGCATTGCTGTGAAGTAAAAAAAACCCAACTCCACAGCAGGATGGTACTTGTATTTATAAATGCTAACTTTCTGCAAAGTTTATTAGTTTCCTGAGTCCTAACAGAGCCACATGTGTAGATGCCACCGCATTTGCTGCAGAATTAATTAGGCAACTCTCAAGTTAACATCTCATATAGACAATCCCACCAATAACAAGATTCTCTGCTTTTTCTTGGGCTAGTCATAAGTGAAGCTTTCCTGCTTATTTTGTTATTTCTAGTTCACTGAGGTGGAGCTTCTCTATTGTTCAAAAATGTATAAAGAGTTTCAGAGAATGGGTAAATCTTAATAAAACCTGAAGTCTTTTTAAGAAATGACTAACTATGGTATTTATATAAAGCTATAATATCTGGTCATCTCATTACATCAAAACGTTTTCATAGATGAAGAGACAGAGAAAAAGTAAAATCTACTCAAAACAGTACTGTTTTTCCCTGACTAATTTATATTCATCAGCTCCAGGTATTTAAACAGTAAAGAAACTAATGAAGCACCAGTGACTGAACACCTATTGGTATGTTCCTTATTATTTTTCTCCTTAAACCTTAATGAGATGTAATTACAGTTTCTCGTATTTTGTCTAGGGCATGCATTATTATAACAAAGAGTAGTGACAACTAGCTGTGTCTCACTTCATGAACAGCAAACTTACTGCAAATATGTAAATGAGAAACAACAAAGAAGAGCCTGGAGATATTAACATCTGTGTGAATGAAGCAACCATTTCACAACTCAGTGGACCTTAAACAAAGCAGACATTGAAATCTGTTCGGTACATGGGGCGGATTTTTAAATATGTTCAATTACTGCTTGTCGCCCAGCTGTCACTAGAGCACAGTCTCAGTAACACTAGGGATTCTGCTTTGACATTACTAGCATATAAAAATGGTGTTCTTGATAAATAGTTTTCTAGAAGAGCAAAATGCCTAGGTTTTTGCTCATGTATATGAATTAGAGCTCTACTATTTCTACTATATCTCTGGCAATTTGGGAAGTGGAGACTAAGAGGCATCTGCTCAGAACAAAATAGGCATTTTGTCACCAGACTGAATGGGCATGCCTAAGTTGGCACTTGCTCAGCACTGCACTACAGCAGCTACATAACATCCCTTTCGGGGCGTAATGCACATGGAGTACATGTGGCTCACTTCACTGTGACGTCCTGGCACAGTCCTTTAATGGTGTAGATTGTCAAATAAGTACTTCATAACAAGGTGTAAAATTTCTCTTGTGTAATATTTAGGGGAAGATATTACTTTTGAGGAGAATATGAGTTCTCCTCTCTACCAGTAAGGGAAGACATCATCTCTTAGCAGTTGTAAAAGGGAACCCCTCTTAGCTCATATGTAGAGTCATCATGTAAGACAATACGATTCAATGGATCAAGTTTATCCTTCCTTAAAATGGGTATAATGATACTACATTAGTTAAATGTCCTCAAGTTTATTTAAATAGTTATTGTAAAAAGCTATATGTTTTCTACATTTCTATCTTAAGGTTCCTTAAAATGTGCAGTATCTATGTCTCAGATTCAAAACGTGACTACTATTGCAATGCTCGGTACTTCAGTGACTATCTTTTGGGTACCTAGTGAAATCAAGAAGACTTCATTAAATGACTAGCTCCAATATAGGGGGAGATTTGGCACTTAAGGATAGGATCTGTAAAAGCCAGTAAGCTTAGTGGAATCACCAAAGCTAAGCAATAGGCAATACTAAGGATATCTTAAAGCCTGCTCCTCTCTGGGTCTTGAGCTAAACTTCACTGGGTTTGTCTACAAGTTCATTAATTTGCTATTACTACTGCACATTAAATTTAGTAGTTTAATGTGAGGTACTAACTAAATTCTTATCAGGCTGTTCTAATGCACAGTAGCAAAAGTGTATGTTTTTTTAGTGCAATGCATGGCAGCTTAATTTTACTGTGCACTAGCGTATTAGCAGTATTTGCTGTGACACACTAATGTGCAGTAAAATAAGCTACTTCACATTAAAATGCACATGTAGAAGTGCCCACTGACTACTGCTGGGTAAGGATGGAGAGACCTGGGCTCTCCACTGTTCTAGGAGTGGGGCAAGGTCAAAGGCAGGTGGGTGGGGTCTCCATGGAAACCAGATGGGACCCCATGGGCCAATCCCTCAGTCAAATGCCCTTGCCCAAGCTTGTAGGGAAGGGGGGGGGGGGGGCATGGAATGGGCCTTGGCCAGCCAGGTGTCCCTGCCCACAGCAGCTTGTGGCAGGCCAGTAGGGGTGCTTCTGTGCTGAGCCAGCCACCTCATTGTGCCCAACCACCTTCCAGGCTCTGAGTGCCTCCCTGGGGGCACCTCACATCTGGCCAACCCCCTTCCTGGAGCACCCCCTTCCTGGAGCCCCTTGGGAAATACATGCCTAGTAGCCCTCAAGGGTACTTGACTCACTTCAAGAATTTGGGGTGCTTCCCTCAGTCAGAAGCGCAAGTAGTGGTCTCCCTTAGTCAGTCAAACCAAGGGAACCAAGAGAATCAATTTGAAATGCATCACTTGTTGCTGGACAGACTGGCAGTCTCTAGCCTACCAGGGAGCCCAAGCCCCTCACCCAGGTATGTGATGCCAGTCAGGCAGGCAGAAGAAGCAGGTTTCTCCCTCCCTTAGAAATGTATCCAGCTTAGGCTACCTAAAGAGATAGGGTAAGGTGTGTACCTTCTGCAGGGCCCATCCTAACCCAATTGTCACAGAACAGAGTTTTTGGGGAGAAACAGAGTTCTGCCACACAGCTCATCTGAATTCCTAAACTTATGAGAAATAAATCAGTCCCATCACAACCCAGAAGTACTGCTTTGAGAGGAGTGAACAGGGGCTTCTTTGTAGTAGTGAACTCTGACTGAGCCTGCAATTTAAGCAGCAAGCCTGTGGGCTGTGGCTTTTCTCACTGCCTAACTGCCATCGTTTCCTCTTTATCCCTTAAACCAATGAATATGCTTATTACAATTTTTTGTCTGTATTTGGTAATGTTCTTGCTCTTTCTAGGCCTAAACCAATCATTTTCACTTTGTGTTATATCACTGCACTTTGTTCCTATGCAGCACCACATCCATGTCAATGATTTCCCATGTTAAACCCTGCCCTGATGCCTCACCCCAGAAATCCCATACCTCCATCCCTGAGCCAGGTGCATCACAGGGGATCTGTTAGACCCAGTCTCAGCACTCACCCCAGAGGTGGCTGTAGCGGGGACCTGTTATATTCAGCTGTCAGTGCCATCCCCAGAACCAGTAACATCAGGAGTCCAGTTACACCCAGCCCTAATGCCACTTCCCAGAGCCAGCTGCAGAAGGGACCTGTTATACCTTGTCCCCAGTGTCCTACCTCATAGAGATCAGAGATCCCCATTACACCCAGCCACTGTCACATCCCAGAGCCAGCTGCAGCAATGACCTGTTATATCCAGCTCCCAGCATCAACATCACCCCCAAAGCCAGCCACATTGGTGGGGGGGGGGGGGCTGTTGCACCCCAGCAGATACCCTCCCCATAGGTGGCACCTGCTTCCTGTGTCCCCAAGGCTGGCTGCACCAGAGAACCTAGTACTACTCTGTGTCAGATGCCTTCCAGAGCTGGGAGGGGAACAAGGCTGACTACACCACCGACTGCACCTACTTGCTGGTGCCAGAGGATGAGACCAAGATGGTGGGTGATGGGGAAGGGTGGGGGGAGATTTTAATTGGAGTTCATCAGAGCACATGTATAAAGTGTCCCATGGTTAGGCTACCACTGCTATAAGAAGATTTGAGTTTTAATCATCTATAGCAGGGAATGGAACTGAATCTAACTCTCCTACATGTTAAATAATTACTCTAACTGCTGAACGGTTATATGAAGGGAGGTGGAGAGAGACAACTTATTTAGCTAACCTTCAAGGAAAATGACTGCTACAGCTATGCTTTCTGTGGAGCTTGAGAACACATAGGCTTAGCTCCTATTATACCTCTAAAATGGCTAAGTGGTACTTAAGCATTTATATATAATCCTATTCCACCCTGCTTGAGCTGCTGAAAAAATATTAATACTTTAATGTTTATAACATGCTTTCATCTTTTTGCTTAGTTTTTACCTTAAGACTAAGTCACATAAAACAGAAACGAGGAAGAAGGCTTGTTCACCTTTTACATTAACCTAACTACCCTTTCAATTATTTGTTTTTTAAGAATTTGAGCAGGGTGGAATAGGATTGCACTAAGTGGCACTTAGGTGATGTAGCAGTGAAAAAGGATTTGACCCTACTAGATTGAACCCCTCAGGGTGATACATAGTGGGATGTTAGGGAAGTGATAGGATTAAGCTTGATATTGGTTCTGAGTTGCTTAATTATATCAGAATTGAAGAGATGCTGAGCATGCCATGAAGAAGTAGTTTAGGTCCCTGGCAATTGTAAGATTAATAACTGCTGCCCCTATAGAGTTTAGGCAGTTCCACTATGAAGCAGCATCAGAACAGTGGTTTTGAGAATCTAAGTTTTGTACTTCAATGTCTAAACCCCTTAACCTTATGCTAGGTACCTGACAGGATGTTGATACTGTGCCAGCAAATGTCATGATGAAAAATGCTACTCTAGATCTACTGGTGCTAGTTCTCAAACCAGCACTATTATAGTCATATTAGGATGACCTTGCTCATGGGCCACTGTGTTCAAGTTAAGCACTTAGTTTTTTCTAAACTTTAAATCAGAAGAGTTCAGTGCCCTGGCTTTGGAGAGGATGCCTGAACAAATCAACAAGAAACAATGCTAAGGGTTACATCTGAAATCCAGTTTTATACTTTACTTAGACATGTACCTGTACCTTGGAACTAGATGCCTTCATGAAACTGGAATTCAGAGAATGTAATTTAGATTTAGGTGCCTCAGATGTTCTTATGGGCATACAACTTGCTCGCTGTTTTCTTTTATAAAGGTTTTAGTTTCCATATTTTATATAATTCCCTAGTAGTTGGAGCACTCACCCAGAAAGTAAGAGCCTCATGTGCCTCCTATTTGGAAGTAGCAGCCTCATCTGCAGCAATATCTCCCAGATGAAGAAACCTTTCAGCTAATCCACATTTGGCAGAGCACCTTCAGTGCTTGCCACCTTAAGGTTTAGATCAGGCAGCAGGGCAGCCAGCAGGTGTGGCCCAGGCTGATGAGGCAGTCATATGACTGCAGGAGGGCATTGTGATTGAAGGAGGGGGCAGAACAGCATCCATTTTAACACAATCCCTCAGAGCTGAGCCAGCAGTCTGCTATTGGCAGCTAGAAGAATACCGTCCAGATGAGTGGTTGCTCAGATAATCCTTCAAGGTAAAGGCAGGAGCTATGGGAATGGCAAGAGGTTCCTGGACCTTGGTATAACTGAAAACTACACCCTGCTAGGGAAGGGTGGCTTGGTGGGGCTGCCTGTGGTGGGGTAGTTCCCCAGAAATGTCAGGCCAGTTGCTTCCTCAGTGAAAGGGGGGCAGGGGTGCTTTATAACCCCAGCTTCCACACCCTGGTGTGTTACCCAGTGATGGGGATGAGCACAGGGGCCAGGCATGTCTTTGGACACCTGAGTCCCATATTGTGTAAGACCCCATGGCCCCAGCAAGGGGGAAGAAGTACATGTTGAGGCCTGCATAGAGTGGGGTGTGCAGCAACCTGAAGTGCTGTGTGTGAGGGGTGTAGATGAGGGTCTGGCCAAGTGGAGCTGAGGGTGTGCTGAGTAGGGTTGTAGGAGTGACTTGTAGTTCAGCACATGAGCCAGGCCCCACAAGAGTGTTGGTCTAAGAAGGAGGCCCAAGTGAGAGGGCATGGTTAGAACACCCTAGTGAGAGGGTGTAAGTTGAAGCACCTGGGAGGGGGCAGGAAGGCCAAGGTAAGTCCATGGATGCCTGAGGCCACAGTTGTGCTGGAGGCCAATACCCTAGGGAGTCCTCAAGTATAGTGAGACTGAGTTTGGTTTAGAGGGAAACCCCAGTAAACCCTCAGATTGTAGGGCTGAATTTGGGTCATAAGGCTAAGAACTGCCCAGGGTGAGGGCACTGTGACTATGGCACCAGTGGGGACTGAGCGTCTCATGTGAGACTCTGGAGCTTGCCTCACAGTGTGAGGCACTGGAGGAATATAGGTGCTATCTGCAAGGTATGGGAAATAGTATAAGGGATGTTGGAGCCATGTGTGGTGCCCTAGGCATCAGGGCACTAAGATGGGCAGCCTCCTGCTTATTACACTGAATTTATTAAACATCAAGTCATGGCAGAAGAGACTGGGTGGACTGCCCCTTGGACAGGTGGTCAGGTAAGCGTTGAGTCACACCAAGTCTATAGCCTGGTAGTGAGGGGGGATCAAGAGGAATGGATTTAAATTCCCTCAGATTCAGAAGGGTTTAGAATCCATACTGTCCAAGTCATTGGCAAGTCATTTAACCCATTGATCATTACATAAAAGGAAGACGGCAATCCTCCATTCTCCAGCAACAGTGCTTCTCAATGAAGGTAGCTGCAGATCTAAATACTGTCAGTTCCATGTTCTTAGGAAGGGGGGGAAAGGCCAGAACAACCCTCCCACTTCTAGAGTAGAATCAGTCTCACTAAGCCATCAGTCCTCTGGCTTATTGTCTTCTGGTAGGCTCCACATATCTTCCCCTATTGACTGCCAAGAAGGACAGCCTCAAGAAAGGGACACTTTGAGACATCATTACTGTTGTTCATAATTTAATATGCATATTTAAATCAAATACAAATTGGGCTTTGTACAAAAGTTCAGCATTTCAGAACTAAACTATTGAGTTCATTTATTTTTTTTTTTTTTACAAGGTTTCTTTCTTTCTTCTTCTTTTTTTTTTTTTTTTTTTTAAACCAGAGATGGCCACTGCCAAGCTTCTTTTGTACAGGGGGAGACTCTGCTAGTAGAAAGTCAGAAGAGATGGTGCATTTCCTCTTCTGTTGGAATTTCCCCACACTTGTGTATAAGGGCTATGGACTTCAGAGAGGGAGTGTAGAAGCAAAGAAAGATTATGGGAGAATACAATCAGCATAATATTCTTGAGGTACCTACTTGGTTGTATAGGTTGAAGCTTCCTTCTTTCTCCAATATTCAATTGCATTGGACTCTGAGTGAGAATCAGGAGCTTAACAAGAGACAGCTAGGGATTGGGACAACTTCTGGCATAACTTAGAGAAGCCTGAAAGCTATTGTAATAATAGGCTATATCAGGGGTGTGTAAAATGCGGCCCGGGGGCCAGATGTGGCCCGCCAGGCCATTCTATCCAGCCTGGGGGGCCCCTAAAAAATTTAGAAAATTAATATTTATCTGCCCCTGGCTGCCTGTTATGTGGCCCTCAATGGTTTGCCAAAACTCAGTAAGCGGCCCTCCTCCCAAAATAATTGCCCACCCCTGGGCTATATGTTAGGAGACCAATGCTGCTTTCCTGACAACTGAAGATCGCTGTCTTGGGGCACTGAAGCTTCTGGGCACTGGGGTGTGTCTAAATTGACACTTGGGGCTTTTGGAAAACCAATAAATTGATACAATTACTAAACTTATTTAAAATAGGAAATTTGCAGTAGTGCAGATGGACCAAGGTGTCTGCAGGATGTCAGGGCTGCCTTTCACACTTAAAAAAAAAAAAAATTACATTTTACCTTTCATACTTTTATTCATTCTCTGCTGCATCTTTTCTTTCTTGTTTCAGCCAAAGAACACAAGATAATAAAGAGAGAAACCCTCTTGCCCCACCCCAACCATTTATTCTCAGTTTATTTGTAATTGAGAGTTAAGTTTCTCACTATGGGCCCTGCTCTAAAGGCAACTGGAGTTCACTGATACATTCCCACTGATTATTACTGACAGCCTGCTCTACTCATGTGTGTAAGAAATGCAGATGTAAGTTTATAAAAAAGCCTTTTATTTCCCCTGTTTTTAAGTGATGGGCTAGGTGAAGTAGAATAACCCATGAGAAGTGGACAATTTTCTTCCATCTGACTGCAAAGAATATTTTGATCTGGTATATCTGTTTCCTGAACATATCATCATCAACCCAAGTATATCAATGCTGCAATTTTCAAAGGTAATTGAAAACACAGCTCCCATTAGACTTTTATCCCTTACTTATTATTGTGGAATGTTCTAGTGCTGCAGAAGCAGAGGGCATGGCAATGTTATCATAAGAAAAAATATTTTCAAGGTTTTAAACTAGTCAGCCATGGAGTGGGGAGGAGGAAGAAAACCATTCCTTCTTCTTTAAAAAGCACACCTACACTTCTGTCTTTTTTGTGGAGCAGTTATGGACTATTGAATTAACTCGCATTTCAAATGTACTATACAGCAGTACATGCTTCACACTCTAAAACGTTCATTTTTTAAATTGCCAAAAATATATTTTCACAAGATAAATATAATTTTCCCAGGACCATTGCAGTCTGTTTTAAAATGCACTTCAGTTAACTATGAAATCCATACTTACTTCTGAGACAAAGAAATTTCAGAAAACTTAGGAATTTTGCATACTTAATTTGTAAAGCAGACAGATTATTCATTAAGCATAGAATTCACTGAGGGTCTGGCTTCTTTTATTAAACACAATATTTGCAGACAAGCAATTTGTTTTGCAAACCCAATTTATTTTTAAAGAACTTTCCAAATGATTATGGACAAATAATTTGCACTTAATTTCACTTTCATTATTCACTATTAGGTGTAGAGGTTTTGTTTATATAAGTATATGACATGCATAGGTAGAGATACCCAAACTAAGTTTATAAGCTAGCTCAGGTTCCCTTAACTTAAACCACAGTAGCTTCGAACTCAGCATGGGTGAGTAACAGGAAACCCAGGAAACAGAGTAAATACTAGCTGAAACCTGCAAAAGATCTGTGATTTTTTTTTTATTTTTTTTTTTTTATTGCAAACGTTTTGGGTTGTGTATGTGTGTTTTTTTTTTTTTGTTTTGTTTTGTTTTTTTTAAATACAGAATTTTTAGTTATCCTTTGACTGCATACTTTAACTGAATCAAAAAAACTTCTCACCTTTGGAAAGGCTATTTAAAGCTGTCCATGTGTAAAGCTGTCCAGGTTTAGGAATATCTTCTATTATAGTATTATAATAGCATTGTGCCCCTCACTCCTCCCACTCCACCCCAGGAGCTTGTGCGCTCCAGAAACAGTGGCACCAGCTGCCCTGTGCCACGTTGTGCATGCGCTGCTGCTGAGTGGCGTCATGGCTCACTAGTTGAACCTGTGCTTCATGATGGAAGATTTGTGGGGGGGTTGTTTTTGTAACTTTGTCATCATCATCTTCACTTTATGGTATATGCATCATTGCCTGTTCTAACTTCAAAAGCATTCAGACCATCATTTCCATCTGGTTTCTTCCCTTCATTGTTATGTCACTATGAATTGTGCATTGGCCAACAGATCTGGCCTCCAGATTGAGATTTAATTTATATTGATTTTGGTGGTTGACTTGTAGTAAGATCCGTAGTACCACAGCTCACTTTCTATGAATAGTCAAACTATATAGTTTAAAGTCAGATATAGTGTAGTTACTTTCTGTTATTTGGTATGCTCCCTGATCCATACATACAATGAATAATCTCTTCTGCTGCAGTTTGGGAGACAGCCTTGTATGCTGCATTCACAATCTTTTCTGTGAATGATTGCAACAGCAATATACTACATAAAGTGATTATGACCACTTCAAACTCTATGTATATTTTTACTCCATTTAAAAATTCTCAAGTGACTTTTAGCCTTACAGTGGACTAATTTTAGACTTTCTTTGACACAAAACATTTTCTTCCCCACCCCTAGCTTTTTGTGGATTGCTAAAATTAAATGAATGGTTTAGTGGCAAAACATTTGAAGGTAATCAGTTGAGTAAAACTTTGGGGAAGATGTGTAAGCAACATTAGATTTGAAGAGTTTTATACTAATCATAGTTTGAGAGCAGCAGCTGCTATACAATGACAGAGGTGATAAAAGGGTGATTTGTGATCCAACTAGGCACTAGTATAGTATAAACTGCCATTTAGCTAAAAAAACAACAAAAAAACATTTTTTTTTTTCCTTCTATCAGAGGAAAAATCATGAGCTTCAGTTGGAGGCGTCTCTGAAATACAGTTTGTAAAGTTTCTGAGGAAATTAATACAGTTTTTCCCCTCTCTCCCCCTTCTTTTAAGGGATCAGTGCACCAGAAAAGGACATTATTAAATTTAATCAATGGTTCACTGCAAAACATTAAGCACTCTGCAGCATTTTATGCAAGATCAGGATTAAAATTATATGATGAAATATTCACTGCTGGGATGCATCTAAATTGCAGTCGCTTTGAAACAGTTAACTTGGGTAAGAGTAGCAGGCTACTCATGGTAAAGTTAAATTCTGTAAAAGATGCAACATCAGACTACACAGGGTAGATTAGCTTGCACTGAGTTTCATGCTGAAGCTAAACTGCTCTTGGTGCCTGACCTACCTAGTATAAAGCTAGCTCAGGCGTGCTTGCATTATTATATTGATTGCATTGGTTGTAACATTAAGTTAGGAGTGTCAAATATACAGAGCTTACCAACAGAGACATTTTCTCGTACACCAATCTACTGGGGGGCCATAAAGTGTGTGCATATCCAGGTGTAGAAGAGCCTGCTGTGGAATTCGGAGCCTTGGGGTTCCAGTGTTGCTTACCCCATTGCCACCATGGTGGCTGCAGTCACTATTACTATCACCTGTGCCTGATCCAACCCATAAATAGCTCCTGCATTCCATATCTGGACTGGGGCCCAAGTTAAGTTTTACACAGCTGTGGTAAATAGAAATTTAGAATTGAATCTGGCACAGAAAAGTCACTGATTTCTTTCAACAATGGATTTAAGCATGTGCCTGACTTTAATGGTTTGAGTAAACCTACCAGTATGAATAAGACACTCTCTTGACTTGATTAGAACTATATACATGTTTTTGCACTTTGCTGAATTAGGATCATAGCAATGTGAAATTATAATATTATTTCACCCATAGTATCAAGTTATGTTGTCAGTGGGAGAGTTCAGATTTGACTAATGCACACATCTGTTGGTGGAGACAGATAAATTGAAATCTTTAGGCTTATTGTAGATTTCTTTAGGAATCTACAAAAGATTAAGGGCAGAAGTTGATAATTAAAAGTGGTAATTAAAATTAACTTGGTTTTTAGGCAGCAAGTGGTACAACATGTATTCTGCTAATTTCCTTTTACTACTGTCAACAAGCAAAGTGACCCCGCTAGATTATTGTATCGAAGTGTTAAGTGATGCAACCATTGTAAATAGTGATGCGGTGGCAGAGTGTATCAGCAATTTGAACCAACATGCGAGCGATGCGTGATCAGGGCGTGATCACCTGTGGTCTAGCCAATCAAAGACCACCTAATGGGCATGGCTGGCTGGCCAGCATGTCCATGGGTTCCAGAATATACCATCAGGGGAGCTTCCTGATTGGCCGAAAAAGTTATATAGGGGACCGCACACCTCGGTGCGTGGTCCCCAGGCTCTGACTCTCAGGACGGATTGATCACCTGTCTTGGGGCCTGGTCAGACCCCTAGGTCTATAGCAGAAGCTGCTCCGGTCGCTCTGAGCATTATAGTTTACTGCATCGCCAAATCCGGAACGCATTGTACTTTGTCCCAACCAGACATCGTACTTGTATACTGCAGTCTCCACCCGTCACCCATCGCTTATCCCTTGTTGCTGCATAAAGTTCATCGCCTCCAAGTTATATCACCCTTCAAGTTGTGTCGACAGTTCTGTAAGTAAATACCAAATTTTATTTCACACCTCATTGTCTGTGGTGTTTATCTCCCTCCGGCACTTGGCATCCCCGAGCGTGTCTGGGTTGGTGTCACCACCCGGTGCCCCACTCGACACACAACTGCGGTCGTTTCCCAAGGACCATCCGGGAATCGTGGCCCACATGGCGACGAGGATGGTATCGCCAAAGTGGAGAGAGGAGAATAGCACCCAGAAATCGGGGCCCCAGGGAAATAAGGGGGGCGAAGTCGACTATGTCACTTTAAACTGCCCTTGGAGGGACCGTCAACAGCCTCCGGTAGAAAATATGGCCGATCTACGGGCCCATGCCCTATATCACTGGGCCGAAGCGGGGAAGCTAAGCGGATACTTCTCCGTCTGCACCGCTGAAAGAAACCAAGAGGGGAAGGAGTGGGCTGTCGAAGGCCTCACTCCGGCCGCATTCGGCTGTCTGCTATCGAGCTCTGTGGTACTGTACCGACCATATGATAAGGCCCAAGAAGTGATGCCTTTTATATCCTCAAAGCAAGTCACCGATGGTAAAAATAAAGACTCACGAAGAGAGTATAGTCGGTGCATTAAGTATATAAAAGAGAGCAGTGGCTGTGACACACCGCCCGATTGATTCCTTTGCCCGGCTCTCCAGGAGGGGAGCAGAGAGAGCCAAATCCTGTCAGATTTCGGGGAACGATTGGAGATAGGTGGACGGGAAGCCTCCAGGTGGAAATGCGGGGGAAAGAGATGGAGCAAGGGAGAAGTAATTAATGTCATGTTTCGCACAATAACTGAACTTTTAAGGCATGCAGTAAATCAAGCCGGTGACATTGAGACCACGGCCCAGGAAGCCACTGAAAATAATGCAGCGCTGGCCAAACTGAGATCCCAAGATGGTGCCAATGCTGAGAGAAAGAGTGCGACCGTTGAGAAAAGGGCGCCAAAAATCCTAGCAGGCACAGTGAGTAAAGAAGACGCGGGCCACAAGATGGGTGGGGCGAGTAATATAACCCTAGCGGGGGAGGAGAACAAGGACCCTCTAGCACCCCCTAACGCTTCAGCAGAGGGCACAGCAGGAGGCTCTCTAGCGCCCCCTGCCACGTCAGTAGGAAGTGAAAAAATTAACTCTTTAGTGTCATCTAGCTCACCACTGCCGTACAGTGTGCCATTGATGTACCCTAGCCTCACAGAAGAGACCAAGGCCGCAAGCGCCCTAACTCTCCACGCGAACCCCATAACCACAGTGAAAACCACAGTAGAAGGTGAGCTGACCCGTACTGTTGCGGTATACCGAACATGAACAAGGGGAGAAATGCAAGAATTTATAAAAGAAACGAAAATCAATTCTGAAGAAACCCTGGTAATGTGGGTAGGCTGCCTAATTCTACTAAATGGGGGTGAGTTATTGGATATGGATGAGTGCTACATTAATGCGCCACCCGATATGGAGTGGGGGGACATTTACCGACCAGACTCATATTACATATAACCAAGTCTGGCCAATCCCAGTAAGTGCAGCAGTGGTCCCCACTCTAACAAATCAAATCTATAAGTGGCACAAAAATCCATCCAGTAACCCGACATCGGAACAGCTCTTATATGCTATAGCCGGCATGAGTTATCTTATCTGGGATGCTGACGCCTATCCATTGACACTAACTGAAGAGCAACGGCATGATTATTGGCCTCATCGCTGGTGCCGGGAACCAGGTAGGGTCCCTGTGTCTCAAGAAGCAATACGAGAGTGTGTAGAGCTTTATGGGGGTGATCAAGCGACACGTCTCAATGTCATTATTTACACTAATAGGAACCCCCATCGGAAATATTCTTCATGAGTTACCAGAGATTAGAAAAGTTTTTAAGGCAGAGAACGCATCTGCTGTTCCAAGGGTGCAAGTAGCAAAGCAAAAGGGAGAAAAGGAATCATCTCCTAAAGTATCCCCTAAAATGTCTCCCAACAATTATTTGAGAGAGAGGACGCCAGAAGAAAAGGCACGGTTTGGCTTCCTACTAAAAAATAGCGGGCTCACGCTGATAGAATTACGAAAAGTGGGAGATAGAGGTCAAAAGGAGTTAGCGGCCCGATTGGGATTTAAGTATAAAAGGCTAGAGCAACAAAAAAATGAATAGCGGCCGCCGCAATGGGCACCGACGGCTGACCCGATGGTGATGACTGCCCGTATTTAACTCTAAATGTACAGATGCCAAATTACGACCAGGAAATGCCTGTGTGTTTCCTGTTAGACACGGGGGCACAAGTAAATGTTTTAAAACCTAATGTCCCACACAAGAAAACATCAAGAATAGTATTTGTACAGGGGCTCAACTCCATCAAAAGTACCCCTGTAATTAAATTTAAAATCAACAACAAAATTTTATCCGGAACCCTAGGGAGTGTAAACATCCTAGGGGTACCAGGAATCAAATTACTTCAGTTACAACAGTATATTGTTTCAGCCTTGCCATTATGTGTCCCACATGTGAGAAAACACTGACTGACCATAAAGAACCCAACGCCGTGGCGTTATAGACCAATCACGACAAAGGAAGGTCTACAAGAATCAGTCAAAAAGCTGCTACAGAACCAACAACATCGAGGCTGTATAAGCGAGGTAAAATCCTCTATCTATCTTTCACCGGGGTGGGGCATCCCAAAGCCAGGGAACCCATCGGAAGCCCGGCTGGTAGTTGATTACCGACAGGCCAATCACCGGTGTGCTCTGCTACAAATGCCCGCGACCCACACAATAATGGAAATTATACATGGCATAATGGAAATCCAGGCGGGAGGTGAATGGTGGGCGGTAACACTGGACTTAAAAGATATGTTCTATTCAGTGCCACTAGAAGATGACAAGGGGATACTAACCATGTGCATGAATGGAAAAATGTATAAATGAAACATGTGTCCTCAGGGATATCAGAACTCCCCAGCCCTTGCCACTACTGAGATAAATGACAGTATTCAGAGTTTTAGAGGTATCTATGTAGGAAACAAGGAAGTGAGCATCTGGTCCTACGTGGACGACATAGTGATAATGGGACACCATCAGGAGATCGTGCACCAAACAGCTAGGAGTTTGAGAGACCATCTACAAAAGGAGGGTTGGAGAATAAACGACAACAAATCAATGAAGGAACCAGCCAACAGCTTCATTTTCCTCAGAACTCAATTCACAGGTCAGTGCCGGTCGGGTATCACACATAACATCATACCTACATCTATACAACAACCAAAGACGAAAACTGACTTTCAAGTCCTATTAGGATAATTAAATTGGCTTCATCACTATGTGGCACCCCACATTTAAAAATAGTCCAACGTATCCAGCAACAACTTCGCAAAAGGCCAAGGAATCGTAAGCCCTGGACAAACCGGGACCAAAGGGCCTTAGAGTCAGTATTGTCTGAAATAAGCAATACTCACTTAACTGCGCCATCGGGAAGCACCCCACTACACATCTACGTGGGATTCACGCAGGAGCACATTTGGGCAGCCGCAAGAAACATCGAGGCGGAGCACCCAGTATATATGGGCCACCGCACCTTACAGGAACACCAACACAGATATGGGTGCCTAGCCAAAACTATGTTAGCCACCCAGTTAGTGGAACACCTGGCCCCGTATACCGGAACCTTAGTTGCGTCTGGAGGTTCACTCCTAACATTATTGAACCCCGGCAGAAGCCACCCGGAATATCAGGGAACCACAAGAACCTGGTGTACCATAGTACTGGGATTCCAGTACTACTGGTCAGGGTGGAGAATGCTAGAGGGAGACCTGCCACCAGAGGAAAGAGAAGAAACACATATACCTAAATTTATATGGAACCAGAAAACTGGGCTGGTTGGCGTCTGATGGTACCTCCAGGGGAAATGGAGCATATGGGTTCTACTGCAAGCCGTGCGAATGTACTGAAATTCGCGATGCATGTGATAACGAATCGGTGCAAGCATCAGAGTTACGAGGGTTCCACTTAGCTCTGTTGCATGTTAAAGACTACCATAATGACACCCTACCGGTACCTATAATTACCATCGATTCTGAATACATATACCGGGTTGTAACTGAGGCCGCTAAAGCCACCGAACATCAACAAATTTGGGAAGATATTAGAGAAACATTAATGCAACTCACAACATTACCTTTAATAAGACACACCTGGTCTCATCGCGAGGACACTGATCCGGTACATCAAATCATAGATCAGCTCCTAGCACAGAAGACATTAATTCTATGTTGTCCGATAATACAATTCAATCAAATGAAGACCCCAAATAATCATGATGCGATGGATAATCAAGTATTTCTAACCTGGCTCCACGAGTTTTGGGGACACCCTAGTGCCGATAAAGCCCGAGCTCAGTGGCGGTTAGACGCAAAAGAGGGGCCTAGCCTAAAACAATGGCAGAAAATAGTACAGGCATGTCCTGCTTGTGCCAGGGAGAAGCCAAAGCATCACAGACACCAGCACGGTGCCTTTAATGCCGAGCACTTTGCACCCGGGAAGACCTGGCAGGTTGACCTGTTAGGCCCACTCCCGGAAGCCAAAATGCCAAATAAAGGGTTGGCTATAGTGGATCTAGGAACCAGGCAACTCCTTCTTATTCCAATAAGAAAAACAACAGCTATAAAGGTTCAAGAAAGTTTATTACACACATTTGCCCGTTGGCAAGTGCCTAGTGAGATCCATTCAAACGGGGGGGCTGCCCTTCACCTCGAAAATTATCGAGCAGTTTGCCACTAAACATAATATCAATTGGCACCATCATGTACAATACCATCCTCAATCGAACGGCGTAATTGAAAGACACATAGGCCTATATAAAGAGCACCTACGCCTCAAAAACAATGGAACTTACAAAAATTGGACACGATTTAATGATGAAGTATTAATATCAATGAATAAGACGAAAGATTTATGGGAAAAGAGACCAGCAATTACACCACCAGCCTGGAGGCCTTGTTACAAAGCACCGGAGAGGGTATGGTTAATCGTACCTATAGCCATGTCGACACGCCCAGCTCTGGTTCCAGGAACAATTGTGAAAACAGGGAACTATCCCAACACCTATTTTGTTTCCTTAGAAGCAGCCATACCGTCACGCATCATCCTGGCTCACCATAATTGGCTGAGCAGGAGAAGCTGAAGGACCGACTAGCTAGTAAATAGATATAGTGTTGTAAATAAGTTATATTAATAGATGTTAAGTTTTCTTTTGCAGACACTCTAAGCCTGCTAACCAGCTCTTACAACCCTTGGCTTACTGAGGCAAAAAACGAGCGTTTCGGAACTGCCAGGCTATCGCGCTATCACCCCAGCTTCATCCACCAGCAAAGACACGAAGCCGCGTCAATAAGAAAACAACAAAAATGAAGATCTCACATAACATCGTAACATGTGTAATTGCCATCCTGGTGACAACCCAAGCAGAGGAGAGTTTCAACGACACCACGACCGGGTACCAAGAAAACTCCATACTTAGTTTACTAACACTCTGGGCCAACATCATCGGGGACCCGGATAAGAGCCGACTCACTGCATGTTTGCGAGTACCTTTGTCGGTTGATGACTCAATAATCATCCCATATGTACATGCTCTCAACCTCGGGGCATGGTTCCAAGCCAGAAACCATGATGATCCCCGTAATGTGAGCATCGACATGAGGGTAAGAGACGACGATTCCCTCACTTGGGACCCAGACAAAACTGAACCTACATGGTTCATAAAGCTTCCCCCTGGCCCATTTCGACGAACCAACCAAACTCCTGTGGTTCATACCGCATTACACCACCGTGTGGCCTTAACCACGTGGAATATCAATAACGCTGTTAATGTATCTAACCCAAACGAATGGGCATCTTATTTCTATCCATACGTAAAGTTGCTATGATAAGTCAGTGGTGCCATGGGTACGAATTACCGCCAAGCGACATTGCCCTACCCGGGGAGTTAGTCAAAAGCAGATGGAAAAATAGAAACTGCAGAGAGCTTAAAACTCCGGCTCCCCCGGGAATGTTGTGGGAGTGCTCCGATGCCCACCTCTATACTAACCTCCCGGCTACGCTATCGAGTGTAAGTTGTTTCATCGCAAACGTACTGCTATGTCCTCCACTATCCATTAATAGTGCAAAACCACCCAGCCCCATATTGATTAGACAAAAGCGGGGTGCAGCGTGGAGTTCACTCTCGCAAGACGAAAAGGAACACAAGTTCTGGGGCTGGATAACTGGTGGAGCCTATTGGTGGGCAGGACCACGATTCAGTATAGCACAAGCCTGAACACTTATCGCTGTGTTGGCAGAGCAAGTAGAAACCGCCGCCAACAAAACTGCTAGGGGGTTTGCTCTGGTAGATTAACAGCTCCAAGCCACGTCCCGTATGACATTACAAAATCGTCTAGTATTGGATCTTATGCTCCTTAACGAAGGAGGTATCTGTGGATATCTCAACTTATCGCATGAGCATTGTTGCATATCCATCCCAAACGTATCGATACCCCTAAATCAACAAATTAGAGACCTCCAAAAAGTGGCTGAGCAAACCAACAGGATCAATGATGAAGGAACGGGGTGGCTTGCAAGCATTTTTAGCTCGGTGGGATGGAGACCCTCTGTATGGTTAATGCATTTACTTACCCCATTAATTGCGTTGTGTATATCCCTGTTGGGAATGTTATGTTGCGTCTGTATTGGATGCTGTATTGTAGATACCATCAAGAAAAGAGTAGCTATGTTATCTACTTTGGTTTACACCCAACTGTCCACCTCTGATATCGATGAGGAAGAGCCCGAGTATGCTTCAATGGACAGTACTGTATAATCTTGTATGCATTTCATGCAATAATCTGGCAGAGGTCAAGGGGGCATGTCAACAAACAAAGTGACCCCGCCAGATTATTGTATTGAAGTGTTAAGTGATGCAACCATTGTAAATAGTGATGCGGTGGTGGAGTGTATCAGCAGTTTGACCCAACATGCGAGCGATGCGTGATCAGGGCATGATCACCTGTGGTCTAGCCGATCAAAGACCACCTAATGGGCATGGCTGGCTGGGTTCCAGAATGTACCATCGGGGAGCTTCCTGATTGGCTGAAAAAGTTATATAGGGGACCGCACGCCTCGGTGCGTGGTCCCCAGGCTCTGACTCTCAGGACGGATTGATCACCCATCTTGGGGCCTGGTCAGACCCCTAGGTCTATAGCAGAAGCTGCTCCGGTCGCTCCGAGCATTATAGTTTACTGCATCGCCAAATCCGGAACGCATTGTACTTTGTCCCAACCAGACATCGTACTCGTATACTTCAGTCTCCACCCATCACCCATCGCTTATCCCTTGTTGCTGTATATAGTTCATCGCCTCCAAGTTATATCACCCTTCAAGTTGTGTCGACAGTTCTGTAAGTAAATACCAAGTTTTATTTCACATCTCATTGTCTGTGGTGTTTATCTCCCTCCGGCACTTGGCATCCCCGAGCGTGTCTGGGTTGGTGTCACCACCCGGTGCCCCACTCGACACGCAACTGCGGTCATTTCCCAAGGACCATCCAGGAATCGTGGCCCACAACTACAAGAAAATAAGTTGTTGATTATGGACTTGATTATGGTTTTGCCACATGAATGTGAATAGTACAGGGGAGGAAATAAGATTCAAAACCAAAATTGTCACTTCTCCATCTTATGCTGGGGTAAAGGGGGAGTTATTGAGTACTGGTATCAGTACCAGGAGCTATTTTGTATTTCCAAGAGTCATAACAGATGACTGGTAGTATCAACTACATAGTCTAACCACTCCTTACCTCTCATGTGTACCTTCTCTGATATGAATTTGTAGGGTCAAATCCTGTTTCACTTTATGGGCCCAAATAATGCTTCATCGTTGCTATTGTAAACAGTTAAGCACAGTTTTCAATCCTATTTCATGTGCAGTTTAGTTATGCAAATGTCCACATGGTTACTAAACATGTTCAGTAGGTCATGCTCTGGCTGGGCCTATATATGCATCTATGTGAGTGTACATCACAGAACTGTAGCTAAGGAAAACCTCATGTCTAGCATGAAGGAGGGGAGTTGAGACACTGTCCCTAATATTGATTGAATAAAACATAAAGAAGTCAGGGAAGTTTCTACGCTATTGAGAGAAATGGTCCAACATGTATTCCAGATCATCCTTTCCAGGGTAGCAGCCCTCTTACTTGGTTACATGGCTTTTAACATGAATACCTTCTCCTGGTCTTTCAGTTTTCTCCCTCTCTTGGTTTCCCAGGAGATCAATTTCAAGGTAATGTGGCTCAAGCACTGTGCTAAAAAGCATGAGTTGTAGATTCAACCCCCTTGTTGATGATAGAGGCTGCATAACCTGGGTCTCTTATTTCCTGGATGAAAGCTCTAATCTAAAATTTGGAAGGACCATCCTTTGTCTAACATATGCTAGTTCTATGTTTGTTCCTGGGTGCACTTACCTGAGTAGATATGTGTAGAGCCTTGTACCTACTGAGCCAGAGTACAGCCTACTGAGCAAGCTCAGTAGCCATGTAGACACCTACATGTTCACATTGCACATAGAACTGGATCAGTTCAGTTCCATCAGCTGGAGAATAATTGTAAGCCTTTCCCAGAGAAGTTGTTTAAATCTTACAACTCCAGATCTAAATAGTTGCTGTGAAAAGCACCCTCAACTATTTTGCTGCTCTCTGCATCTAAATTATAGTCCTTCCCCAAGCAATCTTGCAGAGTATTCTGTTAAAGTGAGTGACATTTGAGAATGTCAATATGCAAGTCGGGGACTAAGAAAGAGATGGTGCAATGGATGATGGCTATTATTCTGCTTCATGTCTCTTTTCTAGTTCTGCCTTCCTCCTCCCCCCCCCCCCCCGCCCCTCCAGTCACGTAGCAGAAAGCCCCCTTTTCCTCTTGCCTGCATTTGCTCTCCCCTCTTTGGATATGTTTCTCTTTTTCTACCTTTTCTTCCTTCCTCTCTCTTTCACTTTAAGATAAGGAATTGTGTGTTTAAAATTTGTATGTGTGCATTTTGTATCTCCCCTTGTAGTTTGGTATTTTTATCTATTTGTGTGCCATGGCATTTGTAGCTTATATTTTATACTCCTCACCTTTCAACTGAATATGTTTAGTTTCATAAGTAAATTATACATTGTAACAATGTTAACAAGGGCAGGAATCAAACTGCCCTTCCCTGTATTAGGCTGGCCTCTGAAAGAGTGAGTGAATCAGTGATTGAATGTGTAACATAGTAGCAGGCAGCAA
The DNA here is from genome assembly GCF_030867095.1 of Alligator mississippiensis. NCBI lineage: Eukaryota > Metazoa > Chordata > Crocodylia > Alligatoridae > Alligator > Alligator mississippiensis. Next base: position 398,611,385 of record NC_081824.1, read on the forward strand.
TTATCACCTGGAAGCTGCAGCTCAACCAATGGAAGAACTCAATAGAAGACAATGTAACAACCGGGAAATCTCTAAACATCACTGATCAAGGGCTAGAAGCCCTGGCCTGAGCTAATCAATGCCAGAGACCAACTTTTGGGCTGAATATCTCCAGATCGACCACTCCCAGAGCCCTATTCTAAATTCATCAACGGACTCCCAAACCTGCACGTACATGTGGACGACCCCTGGGGCTGACAGATGCTGTCCAGTAGCCACCGAGGGGGGGAAGTCCCATGAGGGTCAATGACCCCTGGATTGGGCAAACCTGAAAACCGGGGAGTCACCAAAGTCTTCCAGGGACAGATAAAAGGCAGTGAAAAGTGACCCTCATTGGTGCCCTCTTGATCTCGATCTCCAACTCGACCAGACCTGTCCAGCCAGAAGGACCAGCTGGCGACCCCCTTCTGGAAGATAACACCACGCTGAAAGAAGCCTCAATGACAGACTCCAGCGCTTGTAGGATAGGTATACATGACTCTGTAGCCTGCTACAGCGTGTGTGCATGTGTGCGGGGACCAGCCCCAAGGTTTATGATTACAGTGTTTCAATCCGCCTAATAAACTAGAATTTTAAGGATCCCGAGTTGGACATTTGTAGCCAACAGTCATCCCTCCCAAAGTAATCTGAAAGGAACAGATTGGGGGTGGGGAAGGATCCTCAGAAAGTAAAATCTGCTATAACAGTGCTCCCAGTTGTGCTAGGTAAAATTACTTTTTCTTGATGTGTGGAATCAAAAGGGACAATTGTCTGCCTTTAACTCTACTCACATCCTTTTCTTTGGCCACACTTGAGTACAGAATAAAAGCTCATCTGTTGAGAGAGAGATGCACTTCTGAATCATGACACATCACCTTGTTATTTCTCCCCCCCCCCCAAAAGGGGGGGGGGAACTAAAGAAAGAAATAGCTTTTTGAGGATTGATCAGAAAGCCTGCCCTCTGTGAAACTACTTAAGATTAATTACAGGGGGACTCAATAAAGGATTATATGTTATTGAAGTAATATGTAGAAACTAATATTATACCAAAAGCACTTGGATCAGCAGTTATGATCCTTCTCATTCACAGAAATGGACAGAATCATAGAAGGGGCTGTTTGGTAATGAAATGATAAAGAAAACAACCAAATCTATGCAAAGTTCTGGTTCTCCTGGTGTGAACCCAGTAGAACCATGGGGGGTGGGGCATGAGGCTGTAGGTAGGGAAGTCACTCTGAGAAAGATGAAAGCACTAAGGTAGTTAACATTTTTTTTTTTTCCATTCACACTCAGGAGAATACTCCACAGAAGGAGCGTGTGTGTGTAGGGAGGGGGGGTGGGAAATCAATACATGATTAGTTTGGTTTGCTAATGGATTTATAGGTAATTTCCAGCTTATGGAAATTATTTCAGAAAAGGCTCTGAAAGTACATTTATCAAGGTTTAATACAAACCTAGATGAGAGTTGGGAACTGATCATTTGTTCCTGATTTAACAGCCTTCAGGTTCCTGCAGGTTGGAATATAAATTGTATAGGGATAACCTGGAGGGTGACACCAGGAAGCTCCATGTGCTTGTAGAGTTTTGCAATAGCTCTCTGCACACAGGGCACAGACAGAAGTTACATTTGTCACAATATAGGCCCCTGAAAGTGCTCCACATCCATGCTGTGACAGCTGTGCATGACTGCAAAGTGCTTTTAAAGTGGCCGATCACATGAGAAATGAAGGCTCAGAGGAAGGCACTCTACTTTGGACGACTTTAAGGGACACATGTTCCCTAGAACTAATGTGTTGCACAATTGAGGATGGGTGCTGTCTGAAGGAAGGGAAGGAGGAGGGAAAGCATGCTGTAGGCTCCAGTTTTCTCAGCCTGGGCTGGTCATTTGGGGGCCCCCTGCCTCACAGCTCCCCCCCCCCCCCCGACCCCCTTCCCCTCCCTTCTTCCAGATAGTACCAGAGGTGGGAGAGGAGGGGGGCGGGACTGGGAGAGAGGGGTGCCTTCTCCACTGCAGGTAGGCTCAATGCCCCTACCCCTGACCCAATAGTTGAATGTCTTTTGGGTTGAGGTGGGGGGAAGGCTTTAACTCATGTCACTTTTTGTAAAGCAACATGATTTTGAGCAGGGGGCTTCACATCTGTCAGTACTCACCGTGGACCACATAGTTGTATGCAGCAGCACTGAGCACACAGCTCCTCTAATGAAGATCCACATTCTTGCAATCCAAATCAATATTGCATGGAGCTCTGTAAAGGAAATACCTGGCACTCAAGGATTAACTTAATTTACCCTCTCAGCAAAAGACCTCTTGCTACAAGAGAATTGGTAGCTGTAGAGGCTTCCTATATGCTTTTTTCCCCCTTCTCTTCTTTCATTAGAAATTATCTCCTTCCCTAAACATAGTTCTCTTTGCCCCTTATAGTCTGAAAAAAACACCACCAGTACAGAAGGAAGTGAGTTTGTGATTATCCTTACATTGGGGAAACTGGCAGCTGAAGACTATTAAAAGAACCATGAGTTTATTGTAAATTACTGATATTCCAATCATTAAAGAACTGTAACCACTAGAAATGAAAGGCATTAGTGTTACATAGCATAGTAGACAGATTAAAATGTAAAATGGCAACTCTGACCCAAAATAATTTTATTTATATATGTCTCCTGCTATCCAGCTCAGAAAAGGGGACAAGAAAAACAGAGGATAAAAGATGGGAAAATGGGCAACATATTGCATTTTTTCCACTGCAAAATAGATTGGCTAATGGATATCAAAAAGTTTCCTGGTTGGAGAATAATCTAGCTGCTAACACCAAACTGATTTCAGCCTGAAGAGTTAAAAGCTGACTTGGTGACAGTTTTATTTTAAATATACATTTTACAGTAGCACTGCATACCTATACAACAGAATATTACCAATACAATAATAATAATTGATAGATATCTCTAAGTACTACATTTGATCATCTGTTTGATAGTTATCCCTTTATGAGTGTTGGGTCAGATACTATTTTGCTGTAAATTTGCATAACACTATGTATTTCAGCGGGGCTACTTTGATTTCCACGAGCCTATGTTCCATCATTATTGACTGCAACTTAGCTAATTCAGGATGTCAGAAACATGACAGGAGACAGGGAGCTAGCAAGAATAAAAAATATATATATTTCAAATGACAGATGGGGTAAAATTTTACTTCCCTTTGTGTATCTAAATTACATTTTTCTAGCCAAGTATGTGGTATCTCTAGCATTCCTTCTGAGGGAGAGAAAAAAGCTACTGTGCCATTGGATAATGCATTGGAAAGAGCATAGGTTAGAACTCCAAACCTGTTCTTGTTCACACCAATATTAATCTCACTGACCATGTCCACATGTGCATGGATGTTTACTTCCCCAGGGACAGCTAGCAGTAGTGCATTTTGTGCTGCTGCTAGTTGTCCCTGAGAAATGCCTGTGCCATGTGCACTCTGGCATGTGGCAGGTTACCTTGGGTGGGGTCGAGGAGCCTGAGGCCAGCACTGGGATGGCCCCAGCAGACTTATCTGGGGTCTGGGAGGCCTCCTTGAGCTGCAGCATGCCACACAGACCTTGGCCAGCAGCTGGAGTGCATTTCCAGACAGCCTGGCTCCAGTTTTGGGCAGTGCATGCTGCCCTCATGTGTGACACTGCTTCCCCTTGCATGGGGTGTTTTTTGACCACTGGATAGCTAGGGGTCAAAAAAACTCAAAGAACCCTGTGCTGCTCTTCTACAGCATGGAGAAGAAGTAAACGTGCACTATATGGCATGGCAGACATATCTACTGCATCAGTGATCCAGGGATATGAGTTTTCAATTTCCTATGGAAAAACAGAAAGAACCATGGAGAAAAATCTGATTTTTTTTTCCCTTTTAGCAAAGATACCCATGTATTTCCCACTCTTGCAAAGAGCTCTGCAGGCTGGCAGAGTTCTTTGCAAGAGCTAATTGCAAAAAGGGTGGGAAACCCCAAACCCTGTCCAAAGGGAGAGGGGGGGGAAGGGAGGGAGGGCTTGAGGCTTTCAGTCACTCAAGGCTTGGCACAGGATCACTGTTTGTTTCTGGAGCCTAAGGTAAGTGGAACTTGCAGGGGGCTAGGGGCTTGCAGTTCATGGCAGGGGGGCACCAGCAGGACATGGGTGGCAGGTGTGGTTGTGAGAGACTGCCAGGGCTGGGGGGAAGAGCCAGGTGGGAGGCAAGGTGTAGGTGTGTGGGTGGGGGCTGAAGGAGTGGGGAGGTGTTGGGGGAATCCTGACATCGAGTATCTACTGGCGATACATGGACAGGAAGCGGCATGCTATTGGCCCTTCAGGGAAGTGCAGAGCTTGCTTGGGCCAATTAGCATGCCACTTTGGACCCGTGCACTGCCAGCCAGGTGGCCACTCCATGTGGGGCTTGCCCCAGTCAGTTTCCCACAGGAGTGCCTGCCCAGCTGTGGGTGAATGGACTGGGAGCAGCATGTTATCAGCCCAATTGGACTCTGTGCTTCCTGCTGTGGCTTCCCTGAAGGGCCAATAGCACACCACTCCCAGTCAACTGGCCAGTGGCCAGGAACCACTCCAGTGGGAAGCTGGCTGAAGGAGTGGGGAGGTATTGGGGAAAGCATGGAGTGCCCACCCACCTGGCAGCATGTGAACCTGGAGCAATGCACTATCAGCCCTTCAGGGAAGCTTCACAGGGAAGTATGAAGTCTGCTTGAGCTGATAGCATGCTGCTCCTGGTCCATACACCACTGGCTGGCTGGGCACTCCATGTGGGGAGGGAAGCAGGGCAGCAGGGAAGAGTGGAGCTGCACGTAGAAGCTGCTTGATGCTGCAAACTCTGCCCTGCTTTTCTTCCCCAGGGCCTCCACAACCTGGCAGGTGCAAACCAGCATGGCAGGGAGCAGCGGAGCCACACAGAGAAGCTGCTTACTACTGCGAGTTCTGTGATACCTGGTGATGTGCCTCCTGCATGTGGAGCTGCAGTGAGAGGAGTGGCATGGGGTTGTGCCCCTCAAAGGAGTGGTACATGCAGGAGGTAATTGGACCAAGGCAGCAGGGAGCTCACAGTGGCAAACAGCTTCTCATGGCTCTGTTGTTCCCTGCCATGCTGGGTCATGCCCACCAAGCTGCAGAGGCCCTGGGGGAGGGAAGCAGGGAGGGACCCTGAGCCCACAGCCTGTGCCTGCTCCATACACAGATCTGGGGGTTTGGGTCCCCTCTGTCCTCCTCAGTAGTGCACACAGCAGCAGGGAGCCAGTGCCCCCCAGGGCAGGTAGCAGAGGGGAGCAGCTCTTGACCTGGGTCCATAGCTCTGGCATCTGGGGGCCTTCTCTTGCAGGCTTGGGAAGCAGGGGCTGTGGGTGGTGGGTGAGGGGCACAAGGAAGGTTGTGTGAGGCACGAGCAGGGCCAGGGGGCTGTGGGGAACCTTAATCATGGGTTTGGGGGGGTTTTGTGAGGAGAATTTGTGACTTTGTCAGGGAAAGCCAAGATCCCTGTACATCACATAGTACGTGGCTGCTTATCTGGACATGGCCACTTACTTCTACTTTGTACTTCCTGACCCTCCCCCTTCCCCCCCCCCCCCATATCTCCCTCTCTTGGGATCAAGTTTCAAAACGAACAAGAAAGAGAAGATTAGAATAATAAGAGGACTTTTCCTGTATTTAAATGTTATGTTAATCATGAGTTTCTGGCAGACTACATTTTCAGGATTTAGATACAGATGTGCACTCAGAATGGGTGCATGTAGGCAGCTGGGTAGATACTCAATCAGCGAACAGCCTATCAAAATGTTTTCTAGTTTTCCTCCAGGGCAGCCTGGTGAAGTTGTTCACCGAGCCCCTGATGTACACCTCTGATATAACGGTAAGCTGCATTCAAGTCCCCTCTCAATCATCTTTTCTTTAGGCTGAAGAGTCCAAGATCCCTCAGTCTCTCCTTGTATGGCTTGCTATGCAAGTCTCTGATCATATGGGTCACCTCTTCTCTGGACACTCTCAAGCTTTAGCACATATTTGTTGAAGTGTGGCGCCCAGAACTTGATGGAATACTCCATCTGTGGCCGCACCAATGTTGAGTGAAGTGGGAGAATCACTTCTTTGGATTTACTGGAGATGCATCAATTGATGCATACCAGTGTTTTATTGGCCCTAGTTCCTACTGCATCTCATTGCTGGCTCATCTTCATGTTGGGTTCTGTTGTTACCCCCAGATCCCTTTCATTTGTAGTGCTGGTCAGGTTAGTGATGCCCAGCCTGTAGGTGTGCTGGGGGCTCTTCCTTCCCAGATGCAGCACTTTGAATCTCTACATTTAACCTCATCTGGTTCTGTTCTCCCCAGCATGTGAGCCTGTCTAGGTCTGCTTGTATCTGTAGCCTATCTGTGGGTGTGTTTGCACAACCCCATATCTTGGTGTCATCTGCAAACTTGGCCAATGGTCTTTTCACCTCCTCATCCAGGTCATTGATGAAGATATTGAACAGAACTGGGACAAGTAATGACCCCTGGGGTACGGTGCTGCTCATGTCTCACCAACACAACACCGATCCATTCATTTGGACTCTCTGAGTCCTACCCTGCAACCAGTTTTGCATCCACTTGATAGTCCCACAGTTGAGCCTGATATCTTCCAGTCCTCTGATCAATACCTCATGGGATACCAGAACAAAGGCTTTCTGGAAGTCAAGGTATATGATGTCAACTGTTTTTCTCTCATCCAGGTGACAAGTAACCTGATCATAGAAAGAAATGAGGTTAGTCAGACAAACCTGCCTGTAGCGAAGCTAGGGCCAGTATCTGGAAGCTAAGGTATTAAACAGTGGACCCAAGCTGAGGGTGCAGCCAGAGGAAAAGGGGACTAAGACAGCTAAAGCCCTGACAGGTGCTCAGAAACCTACAGGAGTACCCCCTTTTAAGGGGAAGCATTCAAGGGAGAGCACAGGACTCAGGAGGGGGACTGGCCTGGCTGGGCAGGCAAGGTGACCAGTGAGGCTACTCCTGGCACCTGGGACTGCCTCCCCCAGTAACAATGAAAATAACATCAAAGTTGTGGTAGGTGAGAGACTGGAGGTGAGGTAAGGCTGGGAAAGAACCAGCAGGTGGGGTGGACCACAAGGGGGTGGAGGGGAATCAGGTGCTTGGATGACTATTTCTTTACTGCTCTCCCAAGGTATTACACACTGCCGCTTGATTATATGGAAGGGAATATAGTTCAACCCATAGTCAAAAGCATTACAGTTCTTTATATTAGCAACCTATATATATATTTCTTTTTTTTCTGTTAACACATGTCTTCATGTAAAATAATATTGGGTAAAATTTTAACCCATCTGTGTAAAGCTCAGGTGAAGGTAAGGTGAGTGCATGGATTTGGGGATCTTGTATGTGCATCTGAACTCAGAATCTGATCATTCCTTTGCAGTACAGGCTTCATTTGTACACTTAATTTGAGGGTTGTCTCAAGCTTCTCCTTGTATTTCTGCTTCCTATTTGTGCCTTCCTGTTGTTTTCAAAATGATTCACATTTACTGTTTGGATTAACTATTAAAACGGATTGATCTGACAACTTATAAATAAATGTAGTGTTTACACCAAGTTTGATGCTTACTTCCTTTTGATAACCAATAGGATGTACTATAATAAAATACTTTTATTTTATACAGCTTAACATGCACTGATTTATTCTTAATTTCTACTTTTTCATTAGGTTATAAATACCTTATTTAATAGATAATTAATTTTTTTACTCATTAATTGTCAAGTTGCCTTTGGATGGAATTGAATTTAAATTAGAGACATGCAAAAACATCACTTTAAAACTATATTTTTATTAGTTAAATAAATGATCTTGAATGTATTGGATATATATCCAATATGTTTCATTTCTTTTATATGTAAATATAAATACATAAATAAAAGAAAGGAAAAGTGTTCTTGCTAAGCTTATTGCAAAATTTGTCTGAACACTTAAGGGGGGTGAGGGGAAGAGATCAAATGCTGGTTTTCTCTCCATTGTAAAAATTCATCATTTTTAAATAATACAGTAGGGGATGCAGTGGCATGGCTGCACTTCCCTTTCAGACTAGACCACTTAGTGGGAGCCATTGCAGATTTTTGTTAAAATCCCTATAGGAAGCAAGAATCATTTCTTCCTCCCTGTCTATGCTCATAAGTATGTCCCTTTTTCCCTCTTCTCCCCCTGTGTCTGCTGTTTTCCCCACTGTCTGGGCAGAAGCTTGAGAACTGTACCTGGCTACCCACAGTAGCTGCTGCTGTCCAGGTCCTGTCACATTCCTAACTGATCCCACCCACTGTGCAGCAGGTATGGAGAGGGAAGAAGTGGCTTTGAAGCTTCCCCCACCTTTGGGATATTGGGAAAAGTAGAGGTGGCAGGAGGGAGGAGAGTGGGGAGAAAACATAACTCAGACCATGGAGGGGCAGAGGGGGTTTCTTATATGCTTTCTTAAGTTCTGAGAATCTCCCTACTTTATCTGTCTATACTAGTAGAGGTGAGGGGTGGGGAGAGACTTAGAGTTGAAGGGTACAGCCCCCCCCCCTGCAGTATGGGTTGCTGCTTCTTCACTGTCCATTCCCAAATCCTGGATCTCCCCCCTGAATACAGTATGTGACACTGGCTTATCCCATTTTGCAAATCCAATTTGTGTCCAATTTATCTAATGACCATTAAATGCAAAATATAGAAATACCAATTTGGGGAGGAAGTAGGGGGCAAAATAGCTGAGAACAGTACAAGGCTTTGCCTAATTCTGGTCCCACCTATTTCCCACTCTTGTTTGGCTTGCAGGTTGGCTTCAGCAATGGATTAGGGAATATTGGGTCTCCATAGCTCATGATCTGTTCATTAGGGCATTTTGCTAGGAAATAAAAGTTGTGAGCTCAAATCCTCTTGGGGCCATAGAGACACAGAAGGTATCTCTCTCTCTCACTTCTTGAACCCTAATGATATTGTCATTGGTTTAAAGGCTTGTGGGGTTGTCAGTCTTTGTAAAATGTCTCTGTCTTTGTCTCTGTCTCTTTCAGGAGTTATGTGCGCACAGCAAATGGTGAACCCTTTTACTGCATGCACAAAAGGACAATTTCTTTCAGGAATTACTAAGATCAAAAATTCCCATAGTGTCACTTCTTTCTTTTTTATGTTTACAGACATTTAAGGTATAATGGCATCTGATGCATGTGTATGGCTGGAGGTGAGATGGTAGGATCAAGTATTAGATCCCATCACACTATCTTGCCAGTGCCAAGAGAGACCAGGATTCTCAGCAAGGATCCTGGTTTTCTCTAATTAAAAAAAAAAAAAAATCCCAAATTTTCAGATTAAAAAAAAGTAACCCAAAATGCACATTTTTTTTTCATGATTAAAATGAAACACCACTAAGCTGAGTGCAGAGGTTTGTTTTTTGGGGGTTTTTTATCAGAGAGAACCAGGATCCCTGACTATCAAGTAGCATTCTTGGCTTCATGTACTCCACCAACTAATCAGGGCTCCCAGGCTCCAGAGCTAACTAGAGCCTTGTAAGCCTCCCATGTGCCCTGGACACTGGGAGCAGTGGTCACACATGCTATTAAAAGCATGATGGGAACCAGCCACAAAGTTATTGCATATATTTTGTGTAATATCTTTGTAGCTTTCTCCTTGTTTTATCATGCCAAATTAATTGAATAAAGTTGTGGCCATGCCACTACTTAAGATGTGATTAACCAGTTAATTATGTTGTAGGTGTAATGTCTGTCAGGGGTCTCTGATACATAAATGGCATTCAATCACACTTCAGGTAAAATAGGATTTGGGCCATTGTAACCTATTTGCAAAACTTAGTCTCAAAAACAAGAAGGTAAAGCTAGCCAAAATCAATTTAGAAATAAAGGAATATTATCTCTAAAAGATACTACTCTCATTCTGAGAGATTAATAGATTTTTTTTTTTATTTCATTGACTGTAATTGAAGATGATGATGAGTAAAATTGGTTTTAGGGTACATAGTGATTTCTGAACAGTTGAAGTGCATCTAAAGGTAGCAAATAATAAATAATCCTTTCCCACCTAAATAATGAGCCAGTATAATGATTATCTTTTAAAGAAGAAAAAATATTTCTTGGCAAAGATGCTGTACAGCATATTTTGAATAAGGGCTTTTTCCTACTCTCCCAACAAAACATACATGATACAAAATTAAAATAAGTTTCACTGCAGCACTAAATTCAACAAACATTCTTCTTTCTTTTTTTTCCCCCCTCCCCCTTTTATATGTAAAACTCTTGGTTAGCAGGAAGAAGAGCAACTGACAGCTAAGAGAAAAAAGTAGCTGAGCAGAAAAGGAATAGACAGATATGATAATGAGAAAAAACAAATCTCCCCAACATGAAAATATCACTAATGTGGGAAATGATCCTTTCCTTTCTTTCTTCCTCTGGAACTGAGCTAAAGGTGATGGGCTTTGATCCCTGAATACTGTTTAATACCTGCTGATATCCATTCTGTTCCACTCCTTTTTCAACTTCTGATATATGACAAGCTATTGGGACTGACTTTTTTTTTTCTTTAGAATATAGGTACTGTCAAACTCAATCAGACCAGATCATTAAGTCCACTATCATGTTGCTAACAGTGGCCAGAATGAAGGACTAAGGGACTTAAATACTTAAGTGCACCCTTAAGTATCCAAGTCTAAAATGTAACTACTCAAATCCCTCCTCCACTGTCATGTAACACTGGGCATATCTACATGTGTATTTGCTTTGGCACCAGTTTACTCGCAAGTAACTTACTTACGAGTAAACAGTGCCGGGCCAGCATCTACACATGCAGATTTGCTGCCAATCTGCTAGTGCTTCCTGGGGCCCTTCAGTGGGCCCCTGTTGCCACCAGGGCGGGGCTCCAGGCTCCAGTTGCAACTGCCAGCAGTTGGCAGACCTCTTCAAAAGCCAGCCCTGCTCACTGCTCCCTAGCCAGCCAGTTCCCTGTTGACGGACAACATGCCCAGTGCAGGGACAGGACACAGCAGTGCCCTCCTTGCTGTCTGTGCCTCCCTGCACTATGGCTACTCCAACCTCTGACCCTGGCAACAACAACCAGCATCCTGGGCTCATGCTGGCCACAGAGCTGGCCCTGCTGGCCTGCCATGCCAAATGCTACCTGGCTCATGGCCTTCTCACCCCTCAACTCATTTGCTTGGCTCTCCCACATGCAACAACTGCCTGCTAGCCTACCACATTCCATCCCAGGGTTACCACCAGACATCTGCCACCTGAACCCTGCCCACCTGGCTGGACCCTGGCAGGGATGCTAATGATCGGGTCCAGGATGCTGCTGTCATCCTCCTGTGCCTCCAGCCCTGCCACCACCAGGCCAACCAGGACTGGGCTGGCATTGTTGACAGCATGTTGTCCAGCATAAGTGGGAATGATAAGCAGTGGCTGGAAGCCTTCTGAATGACCCAAGTCATATTCCAGCTCCTGGAGCAGCTTTATCCATATCTGGAGTGGTAGGACACTGGCTTCTCAGGCAGAGGGGCTAGGTGGTGCCAGACTGCGTGGGGAGGGTGCAGAACAGGGGCTCCTGGCTGCTGGAGGTAGGACAGGACCTCCTCTTATGCCCTGATGGTGGGGGCTTGCTGCTGTGTGGTGGGTGGATGCTAGGGGGTAGGTGGGGTTAGGGTCAGGGGCCAGGCAGCAGGAAGCTTAAAGGTGACTGCCAGGGCCAGAAAGGTGTCTAGAACCCAGTCGCTGTCTGTGGCCTTCAATGCCTGGGCCAGGATGGCATTCTGCTCCCGCAGTGCCTCCACCTGCTTGTGCTCCAAGGCCAGGAGCTGTGCCCTGAACTCCATCTGCCCAGTTCCATGCCACTTTAAGCCTGTCCTGAGTTTCCTTGCACATGACGCCCTTTGCCCTCCAGGCCTGTCTATCCACCAGCCAATCCTCTGACTCCATCACCAGCCAGTCCAGGAGGAGGTTCCTGTCTAGGGTCCTCTTCTGGCAGAGCTGGTGCATCTTCAGGGCCCTAGCTGTGGGCAGCAGCAACCCCGAGGCCACATCTTGGCTGACAAGTGAAGTCTCTCCCCCACATCCAGCTGCAGGCTTTATAGAGCCATGAGAGAGAAGATGTTTGCACTGGCCAGCCTCAGATCAGGGGTTGGGTGTGCGCGGTTGCCCAGGGAACATGGTAACTTGGGCAGGCAGACTTGGGCCCAGGCAGCCACCAGGGTGCGACATGCCAGGCTCCTGGAAGCAGCTGCTCCAGACCCCACTCTCTTGCTCCCCTCCCCCACCCCCACCTTCCTGCAGGCCGCCTGTCTCCTGTGCTGTTGCCAAGTGCACGGCACCCGGGCTTGGGAACGGTCTCCCACATGCCTAGGATGAGGAAACACCTGCAAACCTGTGCTCCCCACAGGGGGCCTCTCCAGGGAGGTGCCTTGGGGCCAGCACCCCTATGCTGGCACTGCACCCCAAGCATGTCCCTGGTGTGTCACAAACAATGTGTGAGTTTCTGTTTGCATGGATTGCAGAGTGCCCAACCCACTATGCCCTACTGCTGTTTCTGGCCATGATGCTGTGGGTGCACCCACAGCACCTGGAACAGGGTCCTGAAGTTTGGCATGGGGGTGGGGGCAAGCCTGGACTATCTCACAACCTCCATCACTGAATGAAGGGCTGATGCATTCGTTGGTGTGTGTGAGGCCAATGCTCACCTAGTTGTGAGTGCATGGGCTGCTCAATAATATTTTGCACTGTCCCCTACCTTCCTGCATGCTGTTGGGGAGTATCTGGCCCCAGGGACTGCAGACAGGCTGGGAAGGGGAGCTGGGGCAGGGAGGGCCCATTCCCTAGTGTGGGGCCTTACCATGTGGCTGGGGCTGGCATAGATGGTGGCTCCACTTGGTTCCAGCTGTTAGTGATGGTGTGTGGCTCTGGGTGGTGTCTCTGGATGGTGAGGCAGAGTGGGCAGGCACTGAGCTGTTACATAAATGAGCTGAGACCCACTCCTGGGTAGGAGATGGTGCTGCTGGCAGGTGGCAGCATCATAACTGGACATGCTTCATGGTGGGGGCTGGGGCTGTAGAGTTGGAGCGGCAGGGTTTGGCCTGGGCTCCCTGAGCTGCTGGTGGAGGGTGCAGCTGGGGAGATCAGTGAGATGGGCTGCTGGATGCCTGAGAGGCTCTCCCTCAGTGAGGTATCACCACAGGTACCAGCCTGGGGTAGGTGCTGGGGCACACTGTCCATGCTTCTGTGGACAGCACAGCTGCAGCCTGGGTGCCAGAGTGCAAAGATGTCTGTCAGCTGCTGCATAAAGAGTATAGACTTGTAGCAAACCCACCAGTTTTTCTTTTTTAATATATATATAAAGTGGATGTATATGTGCCTGAGCTGGTAGTGTGTGTATGCACCTAATTGATTTGTGTGTTTGTATACATGCAATTGTGTCACACCTTCCTGTCTAACAGCACAATATTGAGATCCTGAGAGTTGGCCTGACCCCACAGGACAACAGACTTACACACACTCCCAACCGATGCTTGTGGTTGGTGATGGCCACCCACTGTGCCTGCAAGACCTTAACCTTTATGCAATAGCGCCATGCCAACCAGTTGTGCCTGTGCTCCCCCATCCAGCCTAAAAGCCCCTCATAGACGTGGGCATTGGAGCACCCACCCTACTTAAAATGGCACTACACCTCCACTTTTCCTCACAGTGCCACAATGTTTTCAGTCTCTTCCTGCAAACAGTTGGGCCCCGAGTAGCAGGCACAGGCATAGGCATGGGTGTCAATGAGGACATCACCATTGGAGCTTTTGTGCTGGCTCTCTGAGTCTCCATGCAGCTGTCCCATTTCTGCTGGGCCTGAGCAGTCGCCTGCAGCGCCCAGCACGGGAGCTGAACATGGCACTGGCACATGTGTGGCAGAAGCATTACCCCACAGCACCTGAAGGCTTAGGTCAGGCTGCTGGAGGTGGGCTGTGGGCAGGTAGGACTGTCCCCAGCAGCCAGAAGTTGCCTGTAGCTGGGCCTGAAGTCTGGCAGGCCTGGCTGGAGCCCGCAACAGTCTGAAGGCCTGGACAGCATGGGCCTGGCATCCACGTGGCACTGAAGTGCCAGGCAGCAATTCAGGGAGGCTGGGGCAGCTGGTCTGTGGCCTGCCCAGAGGGACACAGGGGCCTGGAGTACCCTCAGGCTGGTGTACCCCAGGGATCAAAGTTCTTGCAGGCATAGAGGCAGTGTAGACCTGGGGCAGAAGAAGCTCCAGCCTGAAGCCCTGGGGCTAGCCTGACGTCAGCCCCCTAGTGACAGTGCTGATGTGGGAGTGAATCTGTTCCAGGTTGGCAACTACACATTCATTACTAATCACAAGTAAATATGATGCCAGCATTTGCGGGTATCAAATTTATTTGCAATTAGGGTGTTTACAGCATCGTATGTGTGTGCATGTGTTTCCTGCTCAGCAGGGATTCTGGTTTTTTTTCAGATTTAAAAAAAAAAAAAAAGTAACTCCAAATACATGTTTTTCCATGGTTAAAATGAAACACTGAGATAGAGATTATGGTATTTCATTTTAATCATGGAAAAATGTGGATTTGGGGTTTCTTTATTTTTTTAACCAAAAATTGGGGATTTTTTTTCTCAGAGAAAACCAGGATCTCTGCTGCTCAGTAAATTTATGCTACTACACAGTTAAGCATCTCATAAATATGCCCACTGAATTCTGTAAGCAACTAAGAGCTAAAACTGATTTCCCTTTATGAACTTATATGGCACGTATCTGAGGGGAGTTTAAATCTGGGACTTTTGTTCCCTGGGGAAGCCATTATAGTTTCATAGTAGCTAGGGTCAGGAGGGACCTGATCAGATCATCTAGCCTGACCCCCTGCCACAGGCAGGAATGAATGCTGGGTTCACAAGACCCCAGACAGGTGAGCATCTAACTTCTTTTGGAATTTGCCCAAGGTAAGGGCAAGGACCACTTCCCTGGGAAGTTGGTTCCAGATTCTGGCCACCCTAACTGTAAAATATTGCCTTCTGATCTCTAACCTAAACCTATTCTCCACCAGCTTATTACCATTGTTCCTTGTCACCCCAGGTGGTGCTGGGGAGAATAGGGCTCTTCCTATTTTCTGATGACCTCCCCTGATGAGTTTGTAGGCAGCCACCAGGTCCCCCCTCAGCCTCCTCTTGCTGAGGCTGAATAGGTTCAGGTCCCTCAGTCTCTCCTCATAGGGCCTGTCCTGCTGCCCTCTCACCAAATGGGTGGCCATCCTCTGAACTCTCTCTAGGCTAGCCACATCCTTTTTAAAGTGTGGTACCCAGTACTGAACACAGTACTCCATTTGTGGCCTGACCAATGTCACATAGAGGGGGAGTATCACCTCTCTGGACCGGCTTGAGATGCATCTTTGGAAGCATGACTCGGTACGGCTGGCCTATTAAACAATTGGACTAAAAGGTGGGAAGGTCCTCCACCACCTTACTTCTGGAAGACATGTACAGATGTTGAAATAGAGGAGAAGATGGTTAGGAGCTGGGTCTCCTGCTCCCTAGGTAAGTGCCTTAACCATTAACCCACACTTAAAGTTGTTCTCTTTATCCCCAGCCCACCTACTACTTATTATTTTTCCCATGACTACAGTTAGGGGTGTAGCTTCTCTGGGATGCAAACTTACTGAGTATGCTAAGTGGATATGCACAGGCTAGAATAGAGAGAACTGAATTGCAAACAGTATATGTGCCATTTAAAGTGAAATAAAAATTTAACTCTCAGTTTTTACCAATAAAAATGCCTTTAAAAATGCCTTTTAAAAGCCATGTTTCTGCCACTTCAGTCCTGATGCCACTCAACTGCATAAGCTTCATCGGGATTCACAAATGTGCTATCCCCCCCCCCCCCCCCGAACTACATGTATCTTTTCTAAGTAGCAATACGTGTCACATTTTTTTTTTTTTTATCTTTGTAACTCTTCAGGCTTCAAAAGTTCTTCTAGGCATGCCCAGAAACACCGGAGCCTTGCTAAGGCTGAGTATTTGAGCTCATGTTGGATCCTGTTTGGATCTACAAAGTTAAATCTCATACAACAAAGAGCAGACTTTTGTGATTGCAACCTGCACAACATGGAGTGGTGACTACTGCTTTTCTTGAAAACATGTCCACAAAAACTGGTTTTAGTGCTTTCTTTATACAACAGCTCAATTGCTAAAGTATTCAGCTGCTTCATTCACCTAGATTGACAGATAGTGAGAAAGTTCATACAGTGTGAGCATGATTGTGTAGCCCAATGGTGCTCAACCCTTTAGCCCTTTGGTCCAGCTGAGCAGCACTGCGCTAATCCACAGGCCAGATCCCATGGGTGGGACTGGTCTTCAGGCTAGATTCAGTATAGGCTCAGCATCCAGGATTCATTCAAAGATCTGGCATGTTGGCCCAGCCCTGCCTACCAGAATCAGCAGCAGGGCAGCCCCATGTTCTGGTATGTGGAATCATGCCCAGACCAAAATGGTACAAAAATTTAGCAGTGCGGAAAATGATAGTGTTTAATGAAGCCAATAAATGTAGTCATTTTAAAGTTAGATATTAGAAAGAATTTTCTCACTTGGAGGGAAGTAAAACATTGGAACAGGTAACCCAAAGAGGTGGTGGAAGCTCCATCCTTTGATGTTTTCAAGACCCAGCTAGACACAGCTTTGCCTGGAATGATCTAGTTGGGGATGGTCCTGCTTTGAGCAGGGGGTTGGACTAAATGATTTCCTGATGTCCCTTCCAGCCCTAACTTTATATGATATATTGCAACAATGCAATAAATGCTTGGTTGGCCATTTCCAGATGTACAAGTGATTTCTGTGGGTGGGATGGTATGGCTCTGTGGGCCGGATTAGAGCGTTCATCTATAAGTGTTCTCAGTTGCTGCTCCAAATATTGTTTCAATACTTTATCCAAAATACTTATGGCATAATATGTCCAATCCTAGTCTCATAACTTCAGACTGAATTAAACTTTGAAGGACAAAATTTACTGCTTTCCAAAATGTATGTTCTCATTTATTACTATACTTTTTAATACTCTAAATAGTTAAGAACGTTTCAAGCTTTATAATTTAATGGCTATATAGATCTTGCATTGCTTTCTGATCATGGGTCTTGGTCTCAGCAATTTCCTGTTTTCCGGTTGGCTAACTGCACTGTATGTAAAAAAGTTTAGTATTTTATCAGTTTAGCATTCACACAAGTCAACAGTGTGATGAGTTTCCCAGCAGGGCAAATTGGCTGATGCACGCCACAGTTGTATGTTTCATAGTAGCTAGGGTCAGGAGGGACCTGATCAGATCATCTAGCCTGACCCCCTGCCACAGGCAGCAATGAATGCTGGATTCACAAGACCCCAGATAGGTGATCATCTAACCTCTTTTTGAATTTGCCCAAGGTAGGGGCGAGGACCACTTCCCTGGGAAGTTGGTTCCAGATTAGGGCCACCCTAACTGTAAAATATTGCCTTCTGATCTCTAACCTAAACCTATTCTCCACCAGCTTATTACCATTGTTCCTTGTCACCCCAGGTGGTGCTGGGGAGAATAGGGTTCTTCCTATTTTCTGATGATCTCCCCTGATGAGTTTGTAGGCAGCCACCAGGTCCCCCTTCAGCCTCCTCATGCTGAGGCTGAACAGCTTCAGGTCCCTCAGTTTCTCCTCGTAGGGCCTGTCCTGCTGCCCTCTCACCAAATGGGTGGCCCTCCTCTGAACTCTCTCCAGGCTGGCCATATCCTTTTTAAAGTGTGGTGCCCAGTACTGGACTCAGTACTCCAATTGCGGCCTGACCAACATCACATAGAGGGGGAGTATCACCTCTCTGGACCGGCTTGAGATGCATCTTTGGATGCATGACAAGGTATGCCTGGCCTTGCTGGCTGCGGTTTGGAATTGGCGGATCATGTTCATCTTGGAGTCAATAATGACCCAAAGATCCCTTTCCACTTCTGTGCTTTCAAGAGGGGAACTCCCCAGCCTGTATGCATGCTGCGGATTCCTTCTCCCAAGGTGCAGCGCCCTGCATTTGTCTATGTTGAACCCCATCCTATTCTCATCTGCCCACTTTTGTAGTATGTCTAAATCTAGTTGCAGCCTCTCTCCCTTCGAGTGTGTCCACCTTGCCCCACATCTTAGTGTCATCAGCAAACTTGGATAATGTGCTTTCAACCCCCTCGTCCAAGTAGCTGATGAAGATGTTAAACAGTGTGGGCCTGAGCACTGAGCCCTGGGGGACCCCATTGCTCACATCCCGCCAGGTTGAGTACGACCCATCCACTCTGGGTGTGCCCCATCAGCCAGTTTTTTTTATCCATCTAACTGTGTAGGCATCAATGCCACAGTTGATTAATTTTTTAATGAGACTTGGGTGAGAGACAGTGTCAAAGGCCTTCTTAAAGTCTAGAAAGACTACGTCCATGGCAATACCATCATCCAAGGATTTAGTTACCTAGTCATAAAAGGCAATCAGGTTAGTCAGGCAGGATCTGCCTTTGGTGAACCCATGCTGGTTGCCCCTAAGCATGATCTCCCCTGCTGGCCCCCCACAGATGTGCTCCTTGATGATTTTCTCCAAGATCTTCCCAAGGACCGAGGTGAGGCTTACCGGCCTATAGTTACTTGGGTCCTCCTTCCTCCCTTAAAAATGGAGACAACATTAACTAGTTTCCAATCCCCAGCACCTGGCCAGATGACCACAAATGCTCACACAGCCAGGCCAAGGGCTCTGCGATGACCCTGCCAGCTCCCTCAACACCCTTGGGTGGAGGGCATCTGGACCTGAAGGTTTAAAGATGTCCAGTCCTTCCAGAAGATCCCTAACTACATCCGTGCTGACCCAAGGCCTGACAGAGCTATCCCTGAGATTGCTCTTACCTCTGGCAGGAGGGATATCCTAGTCCCTGTTTAAGAAAACAGAGGCAAAGAAACTGTTGAAAGAAACTGTTAAAAATATCAGCTTGTGTGTTTAAAAAAAATTGGCTATGTGTTGCCAAAAGCTCCAGGGAGATGTTTCTCCCCCTGGAGTACTGTGTCCAGTTCTGGACACCACACTTCAGGAAGGATGTGGAAAACTCGAGAGAGTATAAAGAAGGGCCACCCGTATGATTAGGGGCCTGGAGGATGGACTGTATGAGGAAAAACTCTGGGAACTGGACTTGTTAAGTCCGAATAAGAGAAGACTGAAATGACTTGGTAAACGCCTACAAGTATATTAGGGGTGAGCATCAAGATCTAGGGGAGCAACTCTTTATGAAGGCACCTCAAGGGAGGATGAGGACCAATGGGCACAAGCTAATAAAGGGAAAATTTAGGCTGGACATAAGAAGAAAACTTTGTTCTGTAAGGATTACCAGAATCTGGAACACACACCCAGGAGAGGTGGTACAATTGCTATTTTTGGAGGTGTTCAAAATGAGGCTGGATAAGCACCTTGTTTGAGACCAATAACTTCCTGCCCATGGCAGGGGACCAGACTTGATAATCTTGCAGGTCCCTTCCGGTTCTTTGGTTCTATGGTTCTATGATTTTACTTTGTTTTTTGTAAGGCACGCGTAAGGGAAGATTTCAGCTAGTCTTCACTATACCATACATTACCATGCCCCCTCTTATTTCTAATATCAACATTGGCTGCAAAATCCACCTGAGAAAATGAACTAGGATACTGCTACAGCTACATTGTTTTCAATTAAGATTCAAAATTAGCGGGTGCATCTAGACATACTATTAGCCCAGTTTGTGGCAGTGTCAGTTGATCCCAGGCACAGTGTTTACGTATGTGACTGGAACCACAGAAATTTGAGCTGGGCAGAGTAGCCCCAGGCTAGAAGGGGGCCTGGGTGGTCAGCCCCAGGCTCTGGATGTTAGCATCCCACGCACTTCAGCACTGTCATGCTCCAGCCAACCCCTGTCTACACACACATTTTGGAAAAGTAAATTATTCCACAGTAGGATAGTATTGTCCCCAACAGTACTATCCCATGGCAGAGTTAATTAATTTACTGAAGCCTAATGCCAGTGCATGAGTAGACCATGATGCTTTACTGTAGAGCTAATTAGTCAATTCCACAGTAAAGCATGTGTGTATCCCAACAAGCATGCAGTTTGCTGCACTTCAAAGCAGCTTGAGGTGCCCAGAAAGGGAGCCTGGCTGGCCAGAGCCATAATCTGGCTGTTGACCAGGTTCAAGTGGCTGGTTTGCCATTGTTGCTGCCCTGGGGGGCTTCACAGTATCCCAAGTAAGGCTTCTGGGGCCAGCACTGGTTCTGGCCCCAGCCTCACCTACCTCACCCTTTGTCACACATGCTGCCAAAGCACATGCGACAAAGGGTGGTGCTGCTATTTGTCCCATGGAAAACTTACCCCTGCATGTGCACACTCATTGGGATGCCCCTAGCATGTTTACATGCACTGAAGTTGCATCTTGGACTGCAGTGTACACATACCCTGAGTCCTATTTTAGATGCCTCCATGTTTAAGGGATCTAAGTCTCAGTTTTCAAAGGTTGTTTTAAACACACACAATAAAACTTTGAAGAAATGTCAACCAATGTACATGGTATTCTCACATAAGTTTAAATGTCAAAATAATAAAAAAAGACTTAAGGTCAGGTCACATTAGGGATTTTTTTTGTTTGTATTAATACAGAATTAAGGTACAATTCTTAATATCAGCTTTACAGGGGCACTTAATAACATACAACCAGCAAGGTTTTGAATAACTCAATTATATCCATAATATGTTGTGGAAAATGAAAATGTAAAAAAGAACCCCAAACATTTTTTTTTCTTTTTGTCTTAAGTATTAGTTTCTATCTTTGGCTCCCATGTTTTCTATTTTAAATAATGATCTTTCTCGTGTGAATCCAATCCTAGTTTTTTACCATATGCTTTACTTTCTTCCACCCTTAAGGAAATTGTTTTTTAGGTATATAGGGAGTAAAAGGAAGGCCCAGGGAGGAATAGGACCCCTACTAAATGGGCAGAAGCAATTGGTGACAGACAGGGGGGACAAGGCTGAACTCCTGAACGAGTTCTTTGCCTCAGTGTTCCTAAGTGAGGGGCAAGACAAGTCTCTCACTGGGATTGTAGAGAGGCAGCAGCAAGGCACCAGACTACCATGCGTAGACCCTGAGATGGTGCAGAGTCACTTGGAGGAACTGGATGCCTTTAAGTCAGCAGGCCCGGATGAGCTCCATCCGAGGGTACTGAAGGCACTGGCCGATGTCATTGCACAGCCACTGGCGGGAATATTTGAACGCTTGTGTCGCACGGGCCAAGTCCCGGAGGACTGGAAAAGGGCCAATGTGGTCCCCATTTTCAAGAAGGGGAGGAAGGAGGACCTGGGCAACTATAGGCCAGTCAGTCTCACCTCCATCCTTGGCAAAGTCTTTGAAAAAATTATCAAGGCTCACATTTGCAAGAGCCCGGCAGGACAAATTATGCTGAGGGGGAACCAGCACGGGTTCGTAGCAGGCAGATCATGCTTGACTAATCTAGTCTCTTTTTATGACCAGGTTACAAAACGCCTGGACGCAGGAGTAGGGGTGGATGTCGTATACTTAGACTTCAGGAAGGCCTTCGATACGGTGTCCCACCCCATACTGGTGAACAAGTTAAGAGGCTGTGACTTGGATGACTACACAGTCCGGAGGGTGGCGAATTGGCTAGAGGGTCGCACCCAGAGACTCGTAGTGGATGGGTCGGTTTTGACCTGGAAGGGTGTGGGCATTGGGGTCCCGCAGGGCTCGGTCCTTGGACCGATCCTCTTCAATGTCTTCATCAGCGACTTGGACGAGGGAGTGAAGTGTACTCTGTCCAAGTTTGCGGATGACACAAAATTGTGGGGAAAAGTGGACACGCCGGAGGGCAGGGAACAACTACAAGCAGACCTGGACAGGTTGGACAAATGGGCAGAAAACAACAGAATGCAATTCAACAAGGAGAAGTGCAAAGTGCTGCATCTAGGGAGGAAAAATGTCCAGCATACCTACTGCCTAGGAAATGACCTGCTTGGTGGCACGGAAGTGGAAAGGGATCTTGGAGTCCTAGTGGACTCCAAGATGAACATGAGTCGGCAGTGTGACGAAGCCATCAGAAAGCTAATGGCACTTTATCATGCATCAGCAGATGCACGACGAATAGATCCAAGGAGGTGATACTTCCCCTCTATCGGGCGCTGGTCAGACCACAGTTGGAGTACTGCGTGCAATTCTGGGCGCTGCACTTCAAGAGGGATGTGGATAACCTGGAGAGAGTCCAGAGAAGGGCCACTCATATGGTTAAGGGCTTGCAGGCCAAGCCCTACGAGGAGAGACTTGAGAACCTGGACCTTTTTAGCCTCTGCAAGAGAAGGTTGAGGGGTGACCTTGTGGCTGCCTGTAAGTTCATCATGGGGGCACAGAAGGGAATTGGTGAGGTTTTAATCACCAAGGCGCCCCCGGGGGTTACAAGAAATAATACTTTATACTTCCTGGACCATCACAGTTATAACAAAGCTCCAACCCTGCTGAAATCATTATATAATTTTTGTTAACCCTTTTTCTCTATATCGCCTTCCATTTGTCATGCCTACTTGATCTGTCCTGCCAGTGGGAAAATGGGTGTCTATATAGGAAATAATGGCCAAATTCAGATTGCTTCTCTTGGTTATTACATTTAGGCATTGCAAGATCTAATGATCAGGTGCCTGGCGACAGAGAGTAAATGAAATGCACATTAAGCACATAGGATCTCAGTACAGCCAATGGACAGATATAGGTGCCTAAATTCATATTAGGATCTGGGCCTGAAATCTTTGCATCAGGGATACTTATTTACTGTGTGCAGTGCACTTACGGAGATTAGTCACAGAGTTTTGAATTTTACAGAAGCCTAACAGGGCATGCCTACATGGCAGGGATATGAACAGAGTACTACTACAATGCAGCTATACTGCTTCTTGTACTTAAGCTAGTTCATTTTGAGCTAGCTCCGGCATTGCTGCACAACACTGAATTCTGCTAAGTAGATGTACTCTAAGGGCTATTATTTATTTATATTTTTTTCTATTTATGTTAACAAATGCTAAATGCAAAAGAGAAGTTTATGAAAACACAAAGTAAAAATAAAGTGCTGAAGGATCATGACCAATAAAATGAAAGGAGCTTATGAGAGTTTGGCCTTCATTATCATATATTCAGTTAAAACGTATGGGGAAAGTGACACATAGCAGGAATGTAAAGATGAGTCTAAGAATATGAAAAGGAAGAGGAGAAACAAATGAACCCTGAAGCCATCTTTACATCAGGATACAGAAGAGTTATAGAAGAGACTATTCCTCAAACTTTCCAGTTCTCTTAACATGAAACAACAAAGACCATGACATCACTATCTTGTCACAAACAGAGACAGTATGCAACAGGTTTTGCTTTTAAAAGCTACTAGCTGACCCTCAGCTTTTTTTAAATCTAAATGTTTGTCAAGCATATCATTAGATTCTTTTAAAACTAACGTTTCATCTAGATAGATGTTAGATATTTGGGCACTGAAGTTTTACTGTGGGTGATTTTTTTTGGTGTACTTTTTGACTTTTATTCAGATGTGATGGGGTAAGTGGTGGTATTGGAATGATATCAAGGAAATGTGCAAGAGGCAAGGATATTTGTGGGTGACACCTTTCACTACACCAACAAAATGGTTGGGATAAAATTAGACAAGCTTTTGAAGCAAGGCATTCTTCATCAAGTCTGAAGAAAGAAACACAGGTGGTAATGGTTAAAAACAGTGGGTATGGCTGTGAGATTGGAGAGGGGATACATTTCCAGCGATAGCCACAAACAGTTAGTGGAAGAAAAGAATCTAGATTTAGACCTGTTAAAAGAAAGAGTTTCATTTTCACCTCTAATGTGAAGGAAGAATTTCAAGTTTCAGGAAATTACAGTGTGCCATAAAGTCAATATCAGTGTTCAGTCCTTGGTTCTTAGTGTCCAGACAGCTTATGAATTTTTGTTCCCAAACTTGCCTCTTAAAAGTGTTTGGTAGGTTTCTGTTGAGCATGATCATAGTGAGATCAGAAAGAGCAAATCTTCTGTGAAGAATGTGCTCCTGCTGGCATTTGCATGTCTGGTTCCTTTATTTTTTTTTTCTCTGTGAGAGTTCATTCTGGTGTACAGTTACTGGTTAAATGTGCACATGAGGGCATTTGGTGCATTGGATTAGATATATCATATTTTGGGAAAGGCATGTGTATGATCCATGGATTTTGATGCATTTATTTTGGGTGTATTGACTGTTGAAGCAAATATTTCAACAGGGTTTTGCATCTATTGTTAAAACAAGGCTGCATCCCAGTTTGTTTGTTGAGCAGTGGGAAGTTAATTTTTGATGAGTTAGGCAAGATTATGGGGTTTTTGAAATCCAGGAGTGGAAGGGCAGGGAATATTTCTCTCAGTGTCTGGTCCTTGAGTATAGGATATAACTGATGATTCCTCTAATTAGTTCCAGTGTGGTGTGGTAGGTGACTGCTAGGGTATGCAGTAACAGAGGCATTTCTTTTTATATTGTAGTAGGGTATTTTGTGGCTTTTTCAAAGTTGGTCTATTTTTCTCCTAGATTGTCTTTGTTGTATAAAGGAAGATTTCAGGCTAGCCAAGTAGGTGTCATGAGTATTTTCCTCAGAGCTGATGTGGTGGTGTCTGAAGGCCTGACTGTAGACTATAACTTTTTTGGTATGCATGGGATGATTGCTGGCTTTGTGAACTTAAGTATGGTGGTTCATAGAGTTTTTGTATATGGTGATTTATAGCTTGCCATTCTAGATGTGGACTGTGGTATCTAAAATGTTGGTGTTAGCATAGAAATATTTCAAAGCAAGTTTGATGAAGGGGTGATACTTGTTAAACTGGTGGTAGAAGTTAATGAATTAGACCAGGTGTTCAATCCTGATAATGAAAATAACATCTGTGTAATGCAGGTATAGTGCGAGTTGGATGCTTCTAAAAATTGTTCCTTCTGATGGCTCTTGAAGAGGTTGGCACACTGAGGGGCCATCTGGACATACAGGATTAATGTAATGTTTTATCTCTTTTCAGCTCTGGAAATGTAATTTCAGAGTTTAGATCAGTCAGTCTCTTTAAGAAAACTAGATAGTCCTATACAAATTGGGTGTAAAACATGATGAGAGCTTGTGGACAGCAATGTTACATGTCATATATGTGCCTCTTTTTATCATTTTGGGATTAAGAAATAAGATGAGACATGCAACATAGTCAAGCAGGTGTAATACCCTCACTTGAGTAATCCTCAAAGTCCTAGAGCCCACACACATCAATCGACTGCATTAGGAACTTGGAGGGCTCTGCACCTTACAGGATTTGTCCCTTGTCAAGAGGATTTGGAATAGGAAGTTGAACCTGAAGATTTTGCCATTCATATGTTCAAATCATATTGAAGATAGTAGGCAAATTTATCAAGATGAAGACTTTTATGGCATCTATATCCTATATAAAAATCTATATTTCCCAATCATTATATCAAGAGAAAAATGTAGAATCAGGAAAGCAATCTTCCTAAAATGTATTTCATTTAGAGTGTTGCTTTTCAGCAAGATAACTGAAGGTTTATACAAAAATATGAGCTGCTGTATCCAAATATCTTATTTTTCTCAATGCAATCTCTGTCAATTTAATGTCAAGTTATAAAATGTCAAAAGAGTACAAAACAAGACGAATGCCTGCTGCTTACTTTTACTTAAGGAAGGAATATTAGAGAAATGGTAAGTAACCCCATTATCTCCAGGAAAGGCAAACAATGAAGAATGACAACAGTCAGTAGTTATTGTTTTGTATAGCAAGGGCTCAAAATTCTCTTTGTATATCAAAGTGTTTCAAAACAGCAGGCTATAGCATTGTAACCTAGACTTTGCAAATACCTTTTAGAACTCTCTTCCACAATAGTCTTGTCAGTCAACATTTTGAGAGTGCTTTCCATTGTTGAGGCCCATTGCTATTTTGGTGCATGCAAAATTCAGTGATGAATATGTCACTAAATTACATGATTTTTGTTTTTCTGCTAATAAAGATCATTGTTTACCATGTATCACTAGCAATCATGGACCAAAACTGAGGCAGGAGAAAATACGGTCTATATGCTAGAGGCCTGCAGTCTAATATAGACAGACAACACAGAGCATCATATTTGTGAAATGCATTCTCTCAAGCTTTATTATAGTCACAAAAAGAGCTGTAGATAAAAATTTTCTGTGGGTGTGTCTACATGAGCTGCTTTACTGTGTAGTAGAGCAAATCATTGTGTAGTGTCACTGTCTACACATGCAGACCCTTACTTCTTAGTAATTTGCTCTGCTTTGCAGTCAATTTCCTACCTGCAAATTCAAGTAGCAAATTAATTGCCAAATAATTACTGCATAGTAAGGCATGTGTAAATGACCGACCAGAAGCAAATTTTCTCCCAGTCAGCTGGACAGCAGAGGGTGAGAGATTGCTCCTTACCCCTGGGAACTGCCTGCTGCCAGATCTTGCGCAGGGACAATGTCCCCTTGCCCAGGCAGCAGAGAGCTCCTGGCCTCTGCTTCATGAGTGGGGGCTGGGAGCTCCCTGCATGGGGAGAGTTCCTTGCCCATCCTGGAGCTGGCTGGGACCTGCCCCAGACCAGGACAGTTCTCAGCCAGCCCCAGGCTGCACAGAGAAGTCTGCATGTGAAGCCTGGAGCTGGCCTGGCAGCCATGTGGTGACATGGTGCCAGGGAGTGATGCTGGGGTTCAGGCAGGCTGATGTCACTATCCTAAATCCTCTGTGGGGACACACAGTGGCCAAAGGCTGGCTACAGGTGACCCAGGGCCCTAGTATCCCTGCAGGCCTTTAAGGGCCTGGTACTGGGGCAGGCAAAGAGCTGCCCCAGCCTTGAAGCTGGAGAAGCTCCCAGGCCTAGGGCCCTGGGGCTGGGCTGCTGCTGGCCTGCTGGTGGTGAGGCTGACTAGCAGCAAATTTGCTTCTGGTCAGCATCCACATGTGCATTACTGTGCAGTAAGTAATCATGAGTATTTGTATTTACAGGTAGCAGATTTATTCAGGATTAAAACAAATTACTGTGCAGTAAGCCTCTGCACATGTAGATAGTGATGCTTACTGTGCAGTAATTTGTTCTAATCATGAGTACAGCATCTCATGTAGACACAGCCACAAAGAGTGATGCATATTTACTCCAACCTAGAAAAAACAAACAAACCAAAAAAGGATCTTTTTTTACTGAGAATTTCTACCTTGAGTAATACTTTCATTGGAGCTCCTGATTTGGTTAATCATTTATGTTACTACAACTCAGTATGTGACACAGTGTATTCCTCTTATTTTTCCTCCTGTTTATGTAACATTCTGTGGAAAAAGATCTTGGGAAGAAGGGATGGACTATAAATAACTATATCAGTTTCTGCTTTTTCATCCTACACAACCTTGATTAATTTGTCCATAAAGAGAAAGCAGATACATAATGTGAAACAAGTTTGACTATTGCATCTAAGTGGGGCATTAATAAAGAACACCATAAAATCTTAGTGAAGTAGGGCTAGAAGGGACCTTGAGAGGTAATCTAGTTCAACTCCCTGCCTGAGGCAGGATTATCCCAATGAATACCATCCTATACAATCCATAATCTGAACTCTTCATAAAACTACCTATCACCTTATCCTGCCAGAGGTGAAACAGGAAAACACCAACACCCAATGTCCTTCTTCTATCAAATGGTATCAATATATGCTGAAGAGGTGCCAGGTAGAGGAGTATTGGCACACCCCAGTTCAAGTTTCCACCTTTGGCTGTAGGCAACACACAATGCTTCTGAGAAAAGTTTAAAAACACCCTGACATATAGCAAAAAGAGGGCTGGGGTGGCATGGACATTAAGGTGCACAGTTTGTAGTCTAGGGCTAGGGACAGACATTCAAAAAGCCTGAGCCTGAATTGATTCAGTCTTTGCAGGTTAGTTTAACCTGCCTAGGCTGAGCCAGTTTGTAACTGCAAAGACATATTGTCTGAACTGAAGAAATGCAGTGGCTCAGGCTAGAAGCTGGTGGGCACTAGAGCCACCCTCCCTTCCCTTCCACAGGACTGAACTGAGTGGGGACATGGTCAGGCCCTGGCAGGATGCTCTGATTAGGGAGGGGTTTCCTCCCCCTTGCTGCTCTTGACCAGTGAGGAAGCCAGCAGGGAGTTACACAGCATTTAGTTACAGAGCAGGGAGTTACACAAGGAGTAACACAGCATTTAGCACCCCATCAAGAAAACAAAAGTCTCTCTCATTAGTTGAAGTTCTTCTTAAACAACTTTTTTCCAAGGAATGAATGGAAGGACATTACCAGCTTACCTGTTGATTAGCTCCAAAAAGCCCTAAGGGGACATTGTCCTGTCTGCCTTACACAGACACCTCTCAGCATCAGCTAGCATACTACATGCTGGCTGTGTTCCATGCTGTGGGGGGGGGAGGGAGGGAAATCCCTGCTTGAGCAGGCAGTGGGGAGGGGGGTGGGTGGGATGGGGCAAGGGGAAGCCAGACAGACAGTGCTGGGCCTGCAGTCTCTGCTGGAGCTCCAGCTAGGGAAGAGCGGCAGGGCTAGCCCTGCTCTGGAACAGACAGCCCCTCCCAGGACTGTAAAGCATCTGAGATGTTGAGGGACTCTGGTTTAAATTAAACCAGAAAGGGATCTGGGACATTACATAAACTGTTTTGACCCAAATCTGTTAAGTCTCATACTATATTCAACCAGGTTTATCTCAAACCTGTTTGAACCATTTTCAAACTGGTTTATGTGCACTGAACATCTGTTCTGTTACAGTTTTAAAGCGGCTTCTGATCACTTAATTATCCCACAGAATTATGGGAAATGCCCAAGGTAGAAGATAGGTATAGTATTTCCTAGATCATCCCTTACCACTGGCTATCTAACCTGTTCTTGAAGCCTGCAAGTGATGGAGAGTCCACAACTCCCCTAGGCAGTCTATTGAACTGCCTTACTTTTCTAATAGTGTAGAATGTATTGTATCCAATCTAGAATTAGTTTGCTGCAATTTCAAGCAATCAGTTCATGTCCTCTGTATATAAAAAAGAGAAAAGGTGCTTTCCCTTTTCATTATGGCAGCCCTTCAAGTATTCAAAGACTGCTATTGTACCCCCTCTTCAGCACCTTTTCTGCAAGCTGAATATGCCTAGTTCCTCCAGCTTCTCCTCATAGAACTTGCCATGCATGAAGAATACAGCTGACTTTGAATTTAGATTGTACTCTAATACGGAGCAAGGCCTTAGTGCTGAATAAATCCATTGTGCTTTAACAAATTATAAACAATGAAAAGACCCTGAAGATTTTACTATCTAGTATAATCTTTGGAGATACAAGAGTAAAATAATGTTCTATAGTGCTGGGAACAGGACTTTGAAAGTCTCCTTTTTTCAATGAAAATATTTTTCAATCCTATGTGCCTTATTAAAATCAAAGGAGATGAATTAAAATTGCAATGACATTTGAATTTTACTAAGGAGATGCCTTATTAAAATCAAAGGAGAAATTACCAGAAACAATATTTTCTTAACTGTACTACTCTGCTTCATGCTTACAAAGTTAGTCCTTTGTCTCTACTTGCGTAATCTTCAGATGAACCAAGTTAATCAAATATGTCAATATGGAATGGTTTCTGGCTTGACTTTCAACAGAATAAGTTGTGTGATAGCAACTTTGTAAGACTTGTCAGGCATGTTTTGAATGACTTATTGCCAAAATCTTGGAGAAGGTGAGTATTGTTAAACATGTTTACAAGAAATAAATACAGTTTTAAAAGAATAGAATGGACAACACCCAAAAATATATTCAATGCTGAATTATCAGATTCTCATCCTATTCTTCTGAAATTGTGCCAAAGTAAAAATGTTACATTAAGACATCCAAATACAAAATCAAAATCATGGGCTTGTGTATATTGTGTATATGCTTGGGCATATTTTTTCATTTGCTTGGAGAACCAGATGGTCATTCTCTAAAAAAACCCAAAACAAAACAACACAACAAAACAAACACCCTCCTCCATTTCATTCAATTAAAATGTGAAAAAGTTCTATATTTTTTTTTTCAGAGTGAAAGGATTTTTGGAAGTAACCTACTATCTCAAAATGGTGATTCCCCATTATTATGTATCTGTAACCATATTTATAATTTTGAAATTTAAAAGTCAAATCCAGAGGTGTGCCAAATAACTAGAAAAGCTTCATTTACCTATGATGACTGAATAGTAATAAGGTGATTAAGGATAACCTTGCAATTATTATTTTGAATCTGCAGTTCCAAAATGCATGATGAAAGTGCAAATGTTACTTGGGTGAATCAAATGTCAATGAGGACTTTGTTTTAATTGTTGACATATCACCTCCATAGAATCAAAAGAAAGAAATAAAGAAAGAAGAAAGAAACAGAGAGCTTTCTTTTGTGTGTGTGGGGGGGGGCAGAGTTTGACAGAACTGATACAATATATTCATAATAATATTGACGAGATATTTACTAGTTCAGAGAAATAATAATAAAATCAATAAAAAAGATCAAGGACCAAATGCTTTTCCTTACATGAAAAATGTATATTGAATGAAAAAAGTGTAATGCATGAAGAACACTATTCTAATCCACAATGTATAATCACATAATCTTTGTTCTGACAATGGGAAGCTTTTTCCATTCTAATCCATCCATTACAATCTATTCTGTTGGTTGGGGATGCCTTAGAGAAGAAGAATCAGTACTTTTTCCAGGGCAGTTTTTCCAACAGTGCTAGTCAAGAATGTGTTAAATGTGAACTTTTACCACCCTCTTTTTTACTTACATTAGCAATGATCTGAAACTGCTAGATGGTCACAGGGGTTTTCTTTGGGGTGATCATCACACAAACTAAACATGAAATGAGAACAGTGGAAGACTCCAGGGACAGGATCTGGAAGCATACCCGGCAGTTGTGGTACAAACTTTTCACAGACTGTCTCATTCCCAGCCCTCAATATTACCTGAAGTGTTGGCCCTGAGATCCTTAGTGATTGAAGCTTTGGAAACAAACAAACAAACAAAAAACAGGTGAAAATGCAATGTTAGAGTTATAAAGAAGCAGGGCTCTACGGGACGACAGGAGCATGTCCAGATGAACGTGGCCATGCAGTATGTGGCACTGCAAACATGTTTTCAGTGCCACATACCACACAGTCCAGAGTTCTCCATGCTGCAAAGGCATGCTGCCCAAGTATACGTTGCTCCATTTTTTTTCCTGCAGTTTTTCTTGACCCCTGGATATCCAGGGTTCAAACAAACAAACAAACAAACAAACAAACAAACAAAAAAACCAGGAAGAAAACCTGAAGCTGCTCATGCTTGGGCACCATGAACTGCTGAAAGCAGAGCCGGGCCACTTACAGCCATGCTGCAGCTGCCAGCCAGGCTCCAACTGAGAGGATCGCTGTGGCTGCAGCTCTTGGAGGACCCAGAACCCCAAGTAAGATTGCTGGGGCCAATACTGGTGCATTGTCACTACTTGTCCCCGGGGAACCAAATGTCTACGCACATCTGGACACATCCTAGGAGGCCATCTAGTCTAAACCCCACTGCAAGACAGAATCAGCCCTACCTAAACCACCCTATAAAAACATAATGTCGAATCTGCTCTTAAAATCTTGGATAAAGATTCCACAACCTCTGTGGGAATTATTTTCTAATGCTTAACCAGCCAGTCCCAAGTCTATATTTGTTCATGTAATGTGACCCCTTTATCGTTTCTTCATATTAGGATGGATCATATGCCTAGTCCCTACCCACACTGAAACACAGAATGCTGGGCAAACTTTAAGAGTAGGAAGAGACTGTGGGATTCCTTTGGGTGGACTATTTTACAACTCCAGAATTGGAAACCAAGCACATGACCTATCCAGTGGGATAATTTAGTCCAGGCTTCTTACTAAAAATTCCTCCACAAGAGACTTTTCCCAGATATGAATGGATTTACCTGGGGTAGGACAGTACATTGCAAATGTGCTTCTTATTTACTCAGATGCAATTGCCAGTTACCCCAAGATAAGCGTGTGATCAGACCTTAAGAATAAAACAAACAACAAACTAAACTAAATTCAAATGATAGCTTAAAAGTATTCTAGTTGTTCTTAAAATATTCTTACAAGGAATTTTTTTCCCCCTAAATATTCAAAATAAGTTTTGTGAATTACTATTTGGGGGCACTTTTACATGTAGGTGGAGAGATGGAGGTGGCAGGGCCATGGGAGGGGGGGCATTCAAGCTTTAGTTCAAGTGCCCACGCTCCCATTTTGTAGCATGGGGACACTGATATATGAGACGTGGGAGGCTGCTGGTGGTCAGTAATTGCCATACTCTAGCAGATGCAATCAAATAATTACACTACATTGAATCAGCCTGCGGTCTCATGTACAGGCACTCACTGTGCCTCTACAAGTGTTCTATACCCAACACTTAATACATGTTAGTCACTTTAGAACATTTTTTAAATGTCAGAAATTTCTTTAATTAAACCTGGTTGTATGTGTGTTAAATATAAGGCAAACAGTGGTAGTGCATCTCAGCCTACCTAGTTAACCTTTACTGCATGTGTATTTAACTGAGGCTTTTCAAAGTAGTAATTATTCATTGTTACCACCAGGTGTAGCTAGCTTTGAAGCCCTGTATCAGCATGACTCAAAGCAATCTCCTTTATGTACTCTACAGCAGTGATTCTCAACCTTTTTCATAACAGGACCCATTTGCCAAGATCAATAGCTTGTTCTGACCCACACTTCCCTGGCCATGCCCCCCCTGCCCTGCCGCAGCCTCAGTGGCCAGCCACCTGGCCATCATCCACCAGCGCTGGTAGGCACCTGCCCCCTCCACACTCATCCCCTCCACACACACACACACACACACACACACACACACACACACACACACACACGCTGCCTCCCCACCCTGACAGTTCCCAAGCCCTGATCCTTCAACCTCCATTCTCCATACATCTACCTTCATTCAGCTGCTGGGGCTGCTCTCACAACCCTGCCTGGTTGTGTGCTGGCCACAACCTATGTAACCACTTGCAGGCTGGAACGGTGCCAGCCTGTAAGGGGAAACCTGTGCTTTCATGCATTTTTCTGACACTTGCTCATGACCCTTTAAAATTTTCTTGTAACCCACAGGTTGAGAAACACTGCTGTACAGAACTAGAGCAAGGCACTTAACTTACACCAAGCTGTGAAACACCCATTAAGTTTTAAGGCACTGTACCTAAAGTGCTTTAAGTGAAGTGCAAAAGTTACAGTGCCTTTGGAAATGCCTGTGTATAGACACCCAATGTTATTTGGGAATCCATGTCCCATGTGTGATATGACTGTAGTATGACTGGTTTCCAAAGACAAAAAATTCCTTTTCTTACCCAAGAAACCTGCAAATTCTTATTCTCTTATGGGACTAGGTTGTGCTTGGTCCTCCTATTATAATGTATAGTTGTGAGCCCTTCCTCTACCCACAGAGTACAGCCTGCAGGAATGTCAGACAGAAGTGAAATTCTCATATTTAGGGAACAGCTTTCCTTCTTTTTTTTCTTTACCTTACACACAGAACAGAGCTGGCATGCAGGGTAGATAATAGTAACCTTTATAAAAAAAAGTTACAACAGTGGATACATTTCACCCATAGACCTGGCATTTTAGAAAGCTAGTGTACTTCAGGGAGTCTGAATATTTCCTTGTGCTCTTCTCCTGCAGTAATGAGGTTCCACAGCAGACCTTAATCTGTTCTGTGCTTAACAAGCACAATCCAGGTCAAGAAGTTAACTTTGTGATTTCTGCTGTGATTAGATAACTAGTTATAGATTACTATATGAATATTGCTATAACTTTTTATATTTGCTGTCCAAATACAGATATGACTGAACATTATTATTGTTTTCATAATAGGCAATATAGCATATGCCAGCTTTTTTTTTTTTTTAATCAGTGAAATTCCTAGTAGATTTAGACTGCTCACACTGTGGGCTTTGGCATGGATTTAACAATTAATTACTTATTACTTAACGTCACTGATACAAGCTGACATAAAGCATTGCACCTTATAAGACAGCTGAAAGTTTTGCAGATAACTGCTGACATCTTTTATTTGTTAACTAATTTACTTATTTATTTATGCTACCCAATATTATTTCAAATTGTATTATTTAGGCTAATCTTTTTTTATGCAGCCTGAAAGAACCAAGTAGTTCAGCAGGTTGTAGAGCAAAGCACAAACAAGGATGCAGGACTCGTATAAAGATAGACACTCATTGCAGACTGGCTGCTACATCTTCAGGTAAAGCAGTAGGTAGTTCATAAGTATCCTTTCACTTCTGATCCAACTTCACTGCTTTTTCTAAATACACTACTTATGGACACAACTCAGATGAAAGGGATGGAAGCTCAGTTATCAGACTGTTAACTCAAAAGTCTATTCTTAAATTGCATATCAATCAGCAAAGGTTTATATGGCAACAATGCATGCCACTTGATTCAGATGAGATTTCCTCAAGTCTTTTTGGAAACAG
The DNA here is from genome assembly GCF_030867095.1 of Alligator mississippiensis. Classification (NCBI taxonomy): domain Eukaryota; kingdom Metazoa; phylum Chordata; order Crocodylia; family Alligatoridae; genus Alligator; species Alligator mississippiensis. Next base: position 398,646,008 of record NC_081824.1, read on the forward strand.
ATTGGAGCGAGTGGAAGAAGAGAGTTGGGATCTAACAGATAAGGGAGGGACAAAAGAAGGGAAAAGTCAGAACACACAAAATGAGAGAGGGAGACAGCCTAAACAAAAAGAGAGAAAAGAAGATATTCATTCAGCGACTCTGGTTTGCTAAATTTATATCACCCATCTCTCTGAGAGCTCTAGATGAGCACCTGTAGTATGCTGGCCAGTTAGTAAGGAATAAACCTCTGACAGGAATGCCTTAGTATTCTCACCTTGCTGGGCTAATTTCAAGGGCTCTCCAAGGTTAGTTGCTCAACTTCTATTTCTAGCTAGACTGTTGATAATGCAAAGGACTCTTCAAGGTTATTGACTCAATATTTTTAGTGTGCTGGCCTGTTGTCAAGAGTCAGGGTTCTGTGCAGTCACTAGCTAAACAGCTTTAACATACTCAGCTGATGTCTAGTGTTACCAGATTTGCCCATTACTTTGGGGTGTGCTCATTTATTAGGGATAGTTTCTAGGGTCTTGGTAACTCTGTCAATGTGCTGCTTGTGTTACTATATGGAGCTGTATCTCTCCTTTCTGCAAGCCCTCACCCCCAATGGAGCTATTTTGCAGGACTCAATCTCAATGGGACTGGGTTCCTCCAGTCACCAAATCAGTCATACACACAAACACAAACAAATTAACGTGACACACCTGACCTGGCTGGGCTGATCAGCATAGACAGGCTGACACCCTCATGTGCCAAGAATCAGTTCATCAGAGCAACTATAAACTGCAGTCAGACACAAGCACACAGGTAAACAGAATCCCTCTGAATCTGGCTAGGTGTCCAGCTGACACCCTCATGGGCCAGCATTCCGTTCATAAGGGCACGTCTGAGTCAAACTGGGTCAATCAGCCTGTACAAGCTGATCCCCTTATGTGTTTCAACTCAGCACGTCCCAATCTTTGGCCTCTTGATGAGCAGACCCCACAGTATTTTTGGGCTTCACAGGGATTTAGCTTAGGTAAAATAAGCATTGCTGCAGAGCACAGAAGGAAAGAGAAACAGAGAAGGAAAAATATACCCAATTACTACCAGTTTGACTATAAAAGTTATTTATTGCTAAGCGTATGAAATATATAATGGTACTAGTAGTAATAGACATGCAAAAGAAAAACATACAACAGCAATTACAATATTACCCTGGTTTCACTAAGTATTTGGGGAAACTTAGCTCAGGCTTAACTAATACAGTTCAGGTTCAGAAATTTATGCCTAGAGAGAAAAGCGAGAGAGAGAGCGAGAGCTGGGATCTCACCAGTCCAAGGTACTCGAGTCTCAAAGCTGACAGGTAAAATTCCTAACACAGTCTTTGAAGGGAGATGATCTGTTCTTCCAGCGTACCAAGAACAACAGGGGATGGTGTCATCACAGGAGTTTTCTTCTTTCTTTCTCTTTCTGAAGCACCCACACTTTTACAGATTTTTATACCCTCAGTTCAGCTGCTTCGAAGCATCCTCAGTAGTGTAAATCATTGTCTTTTCTATTGACAAGGGGTTATCTGGTTTGGAACATCTCAAGAAACTGATTGATAATCAGGAAACACATAAGACTAGGGAGTAACCAAATACTTGGGAGCCAGCTTGAAATTCCTATGGATAGCAGATATACTGATGGGATATCTCATGGTTTCTTCAGAAACAATAGATAGCTTGCAGCATCAGGATTTTGGATTTTTACTTGTTGTGCACAAGCCTCAGCTTAGCATGACTTTTCTAGATTTTACTATAGTCTTTTAACAGACTTAAGATAATTATTGGGGTGCTCATAACCTTTTGTGGAGAGGACTCCCACCAGTTGTCTTGGGAAAAGTATGACAACACCTGTGATTAGGGCTCCAATGAGCTGGACGCTGTGATGAACCCTTAACCATTGTTCAAATATTGCCCATACCCCCTCTGACTCGGTCTCTTGCCTCAATATTCCCTAACCCAGCAACCGAGTTTTAGTCAATCAAGTTTAAATAGGCCTCCCATAGTGGGACCGGGGAATGTACGGCCCGAGATGCCTATTAAACTTAGAGGTGTGTGTGTGTCTGGGGGGGGGAGGGGGGGAGTTCTTAGTAAATCCAGATTAGAACTGGTCTGATAAATGCTGAGCTGGGTGTGTGTGAACATGGGTTGATTAGCATTTGGAGCACAGATTCCCCATCATGCAGTGCTCCCCTGCTTCTCTGGTCCCAGAAATCACTGCAGTCTCTGCTTCAGGCTTTCTGTTCTCCATCTCTCATGTAAATGAATGGTCATCTGGTTCCATCTCGGATGCAAATGAGACCTAGGGCAGTTGTTTCACTCTTGTCACCCTTATCTGGAGGGTCTTAGGTGTGTCTCTCACTGCATCTTAATCAGTTTCATTTATGTAAAGAAGGGGAGGGAGGGGGGTGAGTCCTTTGTGAGTCAGACAGGCTGTGTCCTGTGCCAGGGTTGCCCAAGAACACACAGCTAAGACGTAACACTAGGCGCATGACTCTGAGTTAACTGGCTCAGATGTTCTGTAACATTGGAATGATGCCCAGTCACAGCCTTCTGTAAGGATTCTTGATATTGCCTCTAACTTGCTAAGCAAAAGTTAAAAATGAGAACTCTGAAGTTACTAACTCTGCATCTCTAGTTGCTGGGTTGAAGCCAAGTAACAAATCTGTGTGAGGACACTGACTGCACCTCCTACTTAAAGGTGAGTAACACCTAACTCTCATTGGTACCTAAATACCTTTGATGTCCTGCACTGTAGTGTTTGCTGAAAGATGAAGAATCTTTGCTCTTCGTGAGAATAAAGTCTGAGGGCAAACTACAAATTTGTCTAATATGCAATTAAACAAGACAGAGCCACAAGAGAGAAGGGGGTGGTGGACCCCAATTTCTATTGTTGCTGTAAAAGACTATTTCTGTTATTTAACAAATTACTATTTAATTTATTATGTTTAAACAGTAGCAGCAAGGAGCAGAATGCAGATCTCCCCCACTTCTAGGGAAGTGGTCTTATCAGTTGGTTTCTTGCTATTAGGATCATAAAATCAGAGAAAAGTAGGGATGAATGGGACTTCAGGGGGATCTTGTTCAACCCCATGCTCAAGGCAAGATCACCTCTGACTAACCATTGCAATCTGAGACTATGCTCCTTGTTCTACCTGTTGCAGGCACTGGAAGTGTCTATCACCATCCTCTCTACAACCACCTTTCAGATGTTTGAAGACTGTTATTAAAACCCCCTTCACTCTTCTTCAAGCTAAATCCCAGTTATTCCAGATTTTTCTAACAAATCATGTTTCCTAGACATGTAAATAATGTTGTTGATCTCCACTGGACTCCTTCTAGTTTTGTAGACACCCCTAGTTCTCAGACTTAACTGTGTTGATGGATTTGTGTGGATGCTCACAGGATTATAAGGGATGAAGGCTCTAGAAATGCTGACTGTTTACTCTTTTGTGATGTCATGACCTAAATACATATATTATGCATGTGAGGTAGCCTCCAGGTTATGTAACCTGCTTTGGCACGAGAGGTATCCAGCATCCTGTGAGGTACTGAGACACCCAATTGGCCAGAGCTGGGATGGACATCTGATTGATGGATCACTCTTGAGAATCATTGGAGGAGATTTGATTGACAAGTATGGGTTGGCCTTAAAATGTATAAGAGGTATGATGTTTATGTCTTGTGTCTCCTCTCATGACCTTTCCAGCTGTCTTTTTTTCTTCTCTGGACCCACTGTGAGTGAAGGGATCATGAACTTGTCGTTGGATCTTTGTATTGAAGCAAGTGTTTGAGTAGTGTGTATATATTGTTTGCAGAGTCTAAAGTGAAAGTGCATAAGTGTGAAGAACAGAAATTTACCTGGATATCCCGGTGAGCTTTTGGAGACTTGTCTGCAGTCAATTGTCCTCCACCTCTGCATTCTATTCAGATTTGGTAATGTATCACCAGAGATCCTGGTTTTCTCTGATAAATAAAATCCTTAATTTTTAGGTTAAAAAAAGTAACACAAAATCCACATTTTTTCCATGATTAAAATGAAACACCACTGATACATGCGCGTGCGTACACACACACACACACTAGCTAATTACCCATCAAGAATGACGGATTTCAGGGAGTGTTTACACAGTCCCCCCTCACTCCCCAGTCACCCTTCAGGGCTAGCCATGTAAAGACTCCTGCTGCTGCTGCTTCCTCCACCAGCCTCCAGTGTTGGGGCTCCCTCCCTACACCCTCCTCTACCTCGCAATGGGGCTCCCCTCCACTTCCCCTCCCCTCCCCACTCCCCTCTCTCCTTCCCCACTGCCTCCCCCTCCTGGCTGACTTTTGTGGGGGCCAGATGTGGGAGGGCGCTGTCACCATGACCCGCCCCCTCTCCACTTCCCTCCTTTCCCTCCTTCCCTGCTGCCTGGCCCTGGCAACAGCTGCCACCATGACCCTCCCCCACCCCATGCCACCTGGGTCTGCTCAGCTTCCCTCCCTCCCCACCGCCTCCCCCTCCAAGCCGGCTGTTGTTGGGACCCCCTTCCCACTGTCTTACATCCCTCCCTCCCTCCCTCCCCAGTGCCCAGCCCTGACAACAGCCACCACCATGACCCCCACTTCACCTCCCCCTGCCCCACTCTTCTCCTTCTCTTCCTGCCTGCTGCCTCCCCCTCCCTGCTGGCTGTTCTGGGGGGCATCAGGGATGGGTGGCAGCGAGGTGCTGCTACTGTGACCCCCCCCTTCACCCTCAGGCAGAGAGGCATGGGAAATCCCTGCTGTTTGGGCAGCTGGGGCATGTTCATCACCACCATAAACTTCCCTAGCAGCAGCTCAAACTTGGGCCCGTGCAGCATGGGCCTGCACAACCAATCACCACCTGCCCTCTTTGTGACACGTGTACAGTTGGCCAAAAGCCTTAGAGAGAGACAGACACACAGACAGACAATCTAAGCCCTTTTTTATATTAGAATATAATATAATAAAGGGCTTTCATTTTAATCATGGAAATATGTGATTTTGAGTTACCTTTTTAACGCAAATTTGGGGATTTTTTTATTTTTATCAGAGAAAACTAGGATCCCTGTGTATCACCCACCCTAAGTTTGAGGTTCTGAGAACCTACAAGGGGAAAGGAGGAGAAATCCTCAAGTACAGTGACTGCTGTCAGTCAACTCACTGTGACAAGCCTCACTGTTGCAGTATATTGACCTCTAGAGCTTGCAGTAATTGTAAACTGTTCTCTTGTTTGTTAAAACTCCTGTAATATGGTTTCTTATTTATATATTTCTGCTGGTTAATGTTATTGTTAATTATTGTTGTTCAATACACTTTTCTGATTTAACTCTTCATGTCTCCATGCATTATGATGGTGTCAGATGGCCATGGGTTGTAAGCCACTATCTTATAAATTGAACCCTTAAGGCCCACATATGTACATAGATATCACAAAACTACCCCAAGGTTTTGAGGAGGATTAATGACCATTCCAACAAAAATGGAGTTGAATGCTTTAACCACTAGGCTAGTATTGAGGTGGTGAATGCCTCAACTGTTGTTAGCTGTGTTTTTCAAAAACAAACAGAAAAGGGATCATCACTGCTGAATCTCAATGCTGCCAGTATGTATTAGGCATACTAACACTTATAGGATCGAGTTCCTCTGGAGATTTAGGAACAGATACATCAGGTCAGGTGGGATTTAAGTGACTAAACCCTTCTGGGCAATCACAATAGCTGAACTTTATTCATCAAAGCAAGTTTCCACTTGGTACCAAAGAGGTTAGTTAGGAGTTTCCTGGATCAATCAATTGGTTTTAAGCATATAAACTCTGCCTACCATGTAACTTTACATATCCAAACCCTTTTTTGGATCTAGCTCTATGGTTCTATAAAATTCTGGGCTGAGAATAAGGCATACATCTCTTTGAAGCTTTTTCATCAATATCTTCACCGTTCTATCAGATGTCAAAGAATACTCTTGACATTTCTAGTCTTTCTAGCAAATGGGAGTGATGATGAGGCACAAGCAGTTGTGAAACTACTGGTCCAATGTCTCTAGTTCACTTAGTTGACATCAAGATACACTTCCTTGTGTGAGTGCATTGGCAACATGTAGGGGGTGCACATGGGTTCACTTGCACCCCTTGAGATTGGCAGTGCACCTCCTGTGAAAAGTGCTGGTGATGATGCCAGCAGCGCCTGCGGGTGTTCAGTGCTTGCAACTACTGCCACTGCTGCTGACACTGCCACAGCCACCCGCAGGAGCTCCCTGATCGTTGCCACCACACCCTTGCTGACACCATGCCCCTGCCAATGACACCACTGCCGCCCTGTGTGGGTGGTCACTGTGCTCCGCCAGCCTCCGGGGGCACACAGTGTTCATGTGTGAGTGGTTTCATAAAGACACACTTGTTTGTGTGGATGATTTCTAAGAATATCATGCTTTTGCTAGGCATCTGCAGGGACCATGGATTTACTTTCCACCTCTCCCCCCAGGTAACATTGCAGGGACTGGAGGAGGGGACACTTTTTCTGTAATGTGAGTCACGGTTCTTTTCTAGAACCTTTTAAGACTACATTAATCAAAACACTCCTGTGCCATTTCAATGGCTGGGTATTACAGCCACAGGTTGACTTCAGTTTTGTTTTCATAATTTGTTTTGTAGCTTTAGTGGTAAAGGGATCCAGTGGACTATTTTTAGGACTCTTTGGATAAATGGGTTGCCCATGAATGCAGGGGACTACATTTGGTAGTCAGAAAGTCCTCTTCTGGTCCTAATTTTTTATGATCTTATGGTTTATCGCTCTGAAAGATAAGTATTGCTACTGTTTTGGTTTGCTTAGCTAAATTCAAATTTTTTGTGATGTGTCTGGTTACAAGATGTTGCTTGTAGGATTAGCATCAAGTCTGAGGTGATCATTATCCTCCAGGCATTTTGTTATTTTGTTTGTAATTATAATTTCAATCAGTATTCGAGGTATACATGTAAGATGTATTGATTTATATTTCCATTTATTAAACTAGAACTATTATTTATATAGGTATCATTTACCATTCTTTAATTTTCTGGGACCATGGCTGGTTTTATTGAGAGACTATATATTTCTTTAACAGTTTGGCCACTTCCTGTTTAAGCTTCTTCAGCAGTTTTGGATGTATAGCATCTGGGTCAGAAGATTTATTGTTTTTTAAATTATCAGTTTGCTTCAGCACCTCTTCTGACATCTCAATTCAGATAGTACTTCATGTGTGTAACCAGAAAAGCTCAGGTTGGGGGTTGGTATTTCCTAAATAGACTTAATGGTAAAAAATGTCACAAAAAATATTTGACTTCTCAGCAATGTCTTCATCTTCCTGAATTGTTCCTTTAAATCCCTGCTGATTCAGCAAACCCATCAATTCTTTTCCAGGCTTCCTGCTAGTGATGCACTTTAGAACACTATATTCCTTCCCATCCCCTCCATCCCACAATGACCTATTGGGCTTTCATATTAACATTTTGACCTTCAAATTTTCCTCTACTTATTATCTGATATAATTTTCACTTTGTTAACTGGAAGCACCAAGATAAGAATTCCAGATTTACTCTTTATCTTTCTGACCCCCTTAGTACTGATTACCTTCCTGGTTTTCTTTAGATTATTTTATGAAATGTACTAGCATGTACTAGTAATTGTGACTATCTGGCTGGCTCAGATCCTCTATAATATTCTACTTACTAAAATTGATAAAGCCTTATTAATATGTGACCATACTGCAGCATTCTACTTGTGCATCTGAACCTGGAGCATAGAGACCACGCTTTATGAAGACTATACATTGTGTAGACTACTAACATTCCACTATATTAATGTTGTTAGTGAGTTTCTACTTCTCTGTGAAGTCTCTTATTAACTTCAATCTGGCTAGTCTATTTTAAATGGAAGGTGTTCAGATAATATAAGGGGCACTACCATCCATAAACTAGATGGTCTAATTGACACATTGGAGTTGTAGCTCCCCTGTATTATCAAGTTTGTCATTATTTTTAAAACAGGCTGACAGAACATTTAAAAATGGTTTCTGATAAATATTAAATAACTTTTTATTCAAAAGTAATCTCCATTGTTGAAATATCCACACCCCTAGAAACAGGAATTATTCTAATGCCTACACTATTAAATCACAAGACTATGGGAGTCTTATTGGTTACAATTCTTGATTAGCTAAGCAGCAGGGAGGTAACAGCTGTAAATCTGTGAAAAGTCTGACTGGGGCTATTATAAGATTAACATTTGCTGACTCCGATAATGTGGTGTACTCTAGGTCAATTGCATCATCAGTCTTTAGCAGTATGCAATAATTGCTAACTCTATGCCAAGCCACATCCTGGGCAGTCTAATCTGTGAGGACTTTCATTAGGTGATGTACAGAAAAAATATCTACAGGCTGCTGGAAAAATATGGTTTAAAGGCATAACAACATTCAGATATTTCATATTTGAATAGTAAATGTAACATGTTTGAATAATAATGGTCCATATTAATGAAGAATTGTACACCTGGGGATCTCAAATTACCTTATAAGCATTAATAATTAAGCTATCCAATCAGATAGATTGAGCAAATGTCTTTAAAAAAGCATCAGTAACATACATTAATATGACATACATTAATATGACATTAATATGACATGAATGCATTGTACAGTTCAGAAAATAGGGTTTTTTTTATTCTATGTTTAATAGGGGGAATAAGCTATCTAAGATATGAGGGTTTAAGGTCAATTTAGAGCGTACTGAAAGAACTGTGAAAATGAAACTTCAATACAGGAAATGAATGGAAGGAACAATACCTATCACTATATATAAGTTTCATTTGAAAACTATCTTGGAAGACAGGAAAGGGTTTTGTCCCATTATCAGCATGTGAGCCTGCTTCCAATATCACCATCAGCCCTAGAAACCTCTCTCTGCTAGATACATTCCTTTCCAAAGAAACACTGAAAACAGAAGTCCAGAAGCATGGGGTTAACTAACGGAGATCCCACAGAGCTACTAGGGTAGCCTAAAATGATATGCCGTTAACAATAGTAGCTTATTACACTTACATGGATTGAAAATTGAAGGCACTCTGTAAATCATAAGAATACCATTAAATCTTTATTGAATATTTGCATGGAGTTGAAGGCTAAAAGCTTAAAAAAAGAGATTGTGTTGCTTACAGGCTTTTAGTCATTGAAATACAAATTCTATGCATTTAGCAATATTTTTTTCAAAGCAGTTCCAGTCCATTGGTTTGTTGTGTATTTTGGCAGTGCATTCTTCCAAACACAGTACTCCATTTCTGAGCTTCACTTTGAAAGCCTTGGCATGCAGCTGACCCTTTGGTAGTTCTATCACTCTGCTGCTCTCGGTTGCCTGATAAGCAGTGAAAGGGACTGAAGATTTGATTGCATGACAAAGAACTATATAATGTGAATGCTGTCAAGCAGCAAAAGATGGAGGCAATAAAAAAAAGACTGAGATTAAAAGCTTCTCCACATATATTCAGCCCTTTGGGAAAAAAAGTGCTAAAATGATATAAAGCAAGTATACAACCTAGGACAGGAAATAAATAAATAAATACAATTACTTTTTTGTGAAAAGATTATCTTGACAAGTTCATCATCTTCCTTATTATGACCATTTTCACAATAGATCCAGAGAATCCATAACACATGGTATCCAATTTTTTTTTCTGCAGATTACCAGCACTGGTATTCAAATTACCCATCCTCTGTTGCCATCAATTTTATTTATTATTTCTTTTATTGATATACACTCTATACTGTAGTGTTTAGAAAAAATAGTGATGCTATTGCCAATTGTATGGGTGTAGTATTATGGAATATATGTCTATTAAATTGCACCAACAAAAAGAAGACATCAGATTAAAAATCAAATTCATAATGGCAGCTTGCTGATATCATGTTATCTAGATTGGGAAACATATAATATGGAGAAAGAATATTGCAGTATGAAATGAAAAATTTGAATATTTTTAAGAATCAATACGATATACATGTAGCTGTATGTGAGAGCTGTTTTGCTAAAAGTAGTATACTTGTCAAAGAGTTAAGTATATTCTTGTGTAGAGATGAAAAAAAAATTATTCTTCCCAAATAGATACTCATCCTAAACTATATCATTCCACTATTTCATGTCATGGAACAGTACTCCATTGTTGTTTGAATGGTGAATCTGTCAATAGTAGGAATTATTAAAAGCTCCTTTGTGTTGTTCCACTTACAACATTTAGACATTTAATGCATTTGACTGTAATTTATCATTACCTTAAAAATCAAATCATTAAACTATTCCGGTTTATATATGTGTGAAATTTTCATAGGCACTTTCTCAAATCTATTCACTTCAAATTCACATCCTCTGAATTTTTCAAATGATTGTTATTGTAAACATTATTCACTTTCTTATGAATCATCCTCACAATTATGTCATTAATTCATCCAGATGATATGAAACAGAACATGCTGCTCTTTCTTCTCATGTTCTGTCTGAGATTGTTGATGGAAGGAATTTAGCAGAATTTGCAGATTCATTAGAATCTGACAGGTCTGCAATGTGAGTCTTTCTGCTAAGGCCATTGCAGCAGTTGGAACTAGAATATGCTGAAACTTTGAATAAATGAAAGCAATATCGTTTTTCTAGTTAAGTTCATTATGTTGCATCTTTTACCTTAGGAGATACTTATCTGTGTGCTTAACTTTTTTTTTTTCTTCTTGAGCATATGCTTAAATATTTGCAGGACAGGAGTATGGCTGATTAGGATGAAAACTATGACATTGGAACATATATTTTTAGAGGTGCACCAATATATCCATCCCATATTGGATCAACACTAATATAAGGAAAATTGACTGTATCAGCAATTGACTTTTTTTTAGTTGATGTGGCAGATTAAATGCCACATGCATGCACAGCTGCAGTACAACACACAGGTGGTCAGAAGGACAGCCTGGTAGCATGGAGACAAGTCAGGTCCAGCTGGTAAGCCTGTCATGAGGGAAGGAGCATGTGGGGGGAAGATCAAAGCCCCAGCAGTGAAAGAGAAGTGGGGAAGGGGCAGGGGTAGGCACTGCACAGCTGGGATGGAGAGGGGGATGGAGCCATGAGCAGCTTGTCCAGGTGCTCTCCAGGGGGTGGCTCCCACCACTGCACACACCCTGGGAAGGCATGGGGGGAGTGTTCCTTTACATCTGAGGACAGGGCAAAGGCAGTTGCCACTGCAGGCTGGAGATAGGGTAGTGCTGGGTTGTTTCCAGCAGGGGGTTTAGGTGCTCATGGTAGGCAGCGGTGGTGCTAGGAGCAGAGCTATGGAGAATTTTGGGGTGGCTGCAGCCTCCTCTGTATCTCTCTCCCAGCACTGCCCTGGTTTACCCTGAGCACAGCCCAGGCCAACCCCTGACTGTGAAGAGCTCAGTGCTGCCCTGGTCACATCCAGGTGCAACAACAATGAAAAAATAAATTAGCTTTTAGAAAACAAAAATAATATGGTTTCAAGCAATTATTTCATTAAAAACCGATATTCTACTAGATCATCGCGTCAAATTCTTGTGTTCCAGCAAAAAAAACAGTTTTTCTTTTTTAATACATACATACGTACATATATATATGAGGGAATGCATATCTATCACACACACACACACACATATATATATGTGATAGATATGCATTCCCTCCCCTTCCCCAACTATTTCTGGCTTTTCTTTCTCTCCCTCTTTATTCCCTATAGACAAGCATAATTGAGCTCGGACTTAGGATACGCTTTAACATTTTTATTTTGGTAGCAAGTTTTTGATTTTGGATATCCACTGTTTTATATTGTATAATTATTAGGTCTGTATTGATTTTTACTGTTGTATATTGTATTATTATCATTTTCGTATTGATTTTTATTGTTTCATATGGATATTGTATGGTTTAGGCCTGTGTTTGTAAATGAACCAAAGTAATGTCAAGTTTCCATTTTGTATGTCAAGTCTCCACCTTGTGTTCTCTGCCCGGGTGTCTCCTGTGTTGCAACTGTATGATTCATGTACCCCTCCCATGTAAATTGGTTCCTGGATGAATGAGAGTGATTGGAAATGATTGAAATACAATGGTAGAAGGCCTCTACTGAATGGCCTATAATGACCGGGCCATCACTTCGCATTGATTCATTCAGGAACCATGGACCTCCCAGGAACAGAGACAAAAACCCAGCATTTGAAAGACAAAAGACCCTGCAGAACCAGCAACTCTACCATTGTACCCCACGATTACAGACACCCAAAACTGTACATGCCTGCATGAGGCACACATGCTCGGTATGCCAGGGGCTGACCCTTGCCTTGGCATGCTTTCTGTCACTAGGGTCACACAAGGTCTACCCCTATAAAAAGGGGCAGCGAAGATGGACCCAGTGGGAATGCCATTTGCATCTGGACCATACCAGCTTCACATCACCTATCCACCCCAGAGGCCCTGCCGGCAACCTCCTTTGGACAACACCGAGCTGAAGGAGACCCCAACTGGCCATTGAGGATCAACTTTCAGCCTGGGATAGGTAGATATTACGTGCACACCTCCTCTTACAATTTGGACACTCTCTCTCTCTCTCTCTCTCTCTCTCTCTCTCTCCTCCTGGACTTCGGTGGACTTCAGCCCCTGCACAAGGAATGTCTAACCCCTGCTGCCATTGTGTGTGTGTGGGGGGGGGGGGGAGGGGGTGCAAGGGAACCAAAAAGACGTTGTGTCACCATCTCCCCTGTTCAATAAAACCACTGTCATTTGCAATCCCGAGTTGAGTCATGTTTTACTGAATCCCAGTCCCTTCCCTATCTTAAATTCCAGCCTCATTCTCTCTCTCAGCTTCAGCCCCCACCCCTGCTAGTTTCTCAATCTCCTCCCAATTCCATCTCCCCTTTTCTGCCACCTCTCAGGCTCTCTTGCTGTCCTTGCTGTCCCTGCTTTCCTGCTGTATCTGCTGCCTTTCAGCCTTCTGTGCCATCTACTGCCTTTTCCCTGTGGCTTTCTGCTGCCTCTCCCTGCTTTTCCACTGCCCCTGCTGACTTTCAGTCTCTCCTGCCACTTTTACTGTGATTTTCTGCTCTCCCCGCTTCCCACGCTCCTACTGCCTTTTCCCCATGACTTTCTGCTGCCTTCTTCCGCTTTCCCGCTGCCCTGCTGCCTTTCAGTCTCTCCTGCTGCTTTTCCTGTGATTTTCTGCTGTCCGTCTCTCTGTTTTCAGACTTCCCCTGCACCTTCTGAAGTCCTTCCCACTTCCCCGCTCCACAGCTTCCCAGCTCCTCGTGGCTGTCCTCTGGCTCCCCACACCCAGAGCCCCTCTTTAACACCCACACTTTCCCTTAGTCCCATTTTCCGTCTCCCCACCTACCTTTTCAGCTCCTGTTCAAGCCAGGTATCAAATTTAAGTGAGGTTAGTTAATGTGGATTAACACACAGGTAGATTAGTTACTGTGCATTAATACAGGGAATGTAGTCCTGGGTCTGCCCATCCACTAGGGGGCCAGCCAGAGCCCAGTGCCAAGACTTCTGGCTCAGCACCTCTCCTCCTCCAGGACTGGGCTACTGTCTATATAGTTTGTCACTTGTAAGCAGGTTTTTTATTGTTGGTGGGTGGGGATGGTGGTGGAGGGGCACTGTTTGTTGCAGGGGATGTGGAATGGAGGTGGGTGTTGTGAGGATAATCTTTTTTTTTTTTTGGTTATCTCAACGATATGCATGTCCTAACAATGGTGCTGGGGATGAGCAGTGGGTAGGTGATGTGTGGCTGGCAGGGCAAGCATTGTGGAGTGAGGAGTGCAGAAGGAAGAGTTCAGTCAGGGCCTCCCACAGCTGGTGGCCTGGCCCTTGCTTGTGGGTGTGCAGCTTTCTTGGGGCCTGGGTGGAGGAGTGATTCCTGGAGCCAGCAGGGCCAGCATCATGGCCAGCAGAAGCACAGGGCACTGGTCATCACTGGCAGGAGCCAGCCTGGAGTAGCAGGTGCTGGGCATTGCTGGCAGGGGCAGGGGCAGGGGCAGCCCTGGAACAGGGGAGCAGGGTGGGCAAAGAGGGAGCTGCTGCATGCTGCCCCTGCATTGGGCACATGACTTCTGGGAATTTAGGGAAGGGGCTAGCTAGGGAACAGAGGGTGGGAATATTTTTCCAAGATGGCTTCCAAATGCTGGCACCTGGCTCTGGCTTTAGCATAGCTGACAAGTGCTGGCAGCCATGTGTCAAGAGGCTGGAACTCACCCCAGTGGCCACAGGGACACATGGTAGGGCTAAAGTGACTTGGTACTAAAGTTAGTCCCAAATCCTACCACTTGTAGACACCTATCAAAACCTGAAAATTGCAATCCATAAACAGTTAGTGTGAAGGGGCCCATAGCACTGTCAAGTGGGCAGTTGAATTTCTGCATCAACTTAACTACGCCATTGGTCATAAGGTGTAGCTCTATGCCAGTGGGCTATCACACTAGAAAGCAATAAAGGCATGCACAATTTTGGAAAAGGTTGTCAGAGAGGATTTGACTTAATCGTCAAAGATGGGTGGAACAAGCACTTTTGGTTCTGCCACTATTTGGAAGTCTTTAAAGCAGCAAAGGATCCATAGTAGCCTGACACATTGCGAAACCAGTAAATAAGTAAGCATATTACTTCTAAAAAGGGCAAAGAAAGAATGTTATTCATTTGCTCCTAATGTTACCCTAGGTAACCAGTTATCTCATTATGAATAATCAAGTATATAACATTTTCTCATTTGATCCATGTCAGTTTATATAAGTACGAATCTTCCAAGGGAAAAATGGGGAACATTTTCACTGAAAGACGAAGCACTCCATATCATTCCCACTGACTCACTGAGGTGATAATCCATAAAGAAGAGAGCACCTTGCACCCGTCAAAGTTATGTGGCAGCATCCAGAGATAACTTGAATTACTGTCCAGAATAACCTCTCTCTGATCTCACCTTTGGGATGGTGAAATCTCGTACTTCCTGTACCATGAACCAATACTTAATTGCTTCAGTGCTAGAATCTACTTACTTGCTGTTGCTTCTCTCATGTTTACATACATTTTTAAGCTTCTCTGATTACCCTGAGGACAAAATAGCATTAATGTGGATTGTTATGTAAACATTTCATAATTCCAATTAGAAAGTGAATTTTGCTCTCTTTATGAAGTGTGCATACTGTATGGAAACACAATATACATAGTATTTACACTTACATTAGAAAAATTGATTTTAATTTCCCCAAACACCTATTATGAAAGGTGACAGTCTGCAGCCTACATGCCACATGCAGAGTTTCTAATAGAAAGAGCAGATAACAACAAAATGAATGTGAAGATATGAAGGTTACCAGACTGATTCCAACTTTGGAAATTGCAGTGGCAGATGCTTTCTCTATCATTGTTGGCAGCATTGAAACAGAGTTTGTTACTCAGCTTGTCTTATAAATGTGTAATCCAGGTAATATAATACATGACAAATTCCCAATATAAATATAAGCTAAATAATTATTTTCTGAGCTGTAAACCATATATTGAAGTTAAGTGTTATAGGGACGACATCTAGTTCTTTGGATACCTGTGTTTTCTATTTATTTTCTCACTGACTAGCTGACTGTTCTAGTAATTACAAATAATTAGTGTAATTCCTGTTGGAATACCCTCAATTTTGTGCAATGCTGCCTACCTTGATTATGTCAATCTGTTATGGGACACTCCATTTAGGAAGAATGGGATTTAACTTGAGCAATTTCTACTGCACATGAGCAACTCCAATTAGAAATTTAGTCTAGCATTGGAGACGCAAAGAGGATCAAAGTGAGTGAATACTTCCAGTGGTATACTTTAATTGAATATTGATACATGTTAGATAAAGGAGATGCACACTCTACTGGTCATAGCTTCAACAAATATATATTAGACCTTCACAATATGCAGTGTTTAAACGAAAAGCTTTAGATACACAATAATAAAATAATAGTATGCTTGATTGCCATAAATGTCATTAGGTAAGGTAGGTTTTATCATAATATTATACTTTCTCTTTCATAGATTGTGATATTACATGGAATGACCCTGTCAATATATTAATATATATTTTTATATCATCCATGGGGATAACATGTGTTTTCTTTTTGCTCCTTTATTGATTGCAATAAAATGTAATGTTGACATTTATAGCCCAAATGGTTGCAAATATTCATAAAAAAGCATCAAACCTCCAAGTTTTACAAAGGGAGCTATAAAATGAAAATTTACTAGGTCCTTGTGGACTTAGTTTGCAAACATTTATGTTGCAGTTACAAATCATCTATTAGGAAAAAAACAAATGTAAAAATCGCTACTTACACTAAGTAAGAATCAGGCTTCTTGATATTCTAAAAGGTTCAACTATTGAGTGTGAATTATTTTTTAAAACAACATCCTAATCTTAAAATTAAAAAAGAGACCAAATTAATATTCCAGAACATCTTTTTAATGGTTTGGGGGGGTTGTTTTTGTTTTGGTCATTATGCATCTCTACCATAAAAAGCTGCCAAAGAAAAGAAAACAAACACCAATGAACTGGCAAGAGATTTACATAGTCCTTCTAGTACTATAGGACATGTCATAAAGGATGACCTTACAAATAAGTAAAGGCAAAGCATTCAATGGAAAGTTAGGCCCAAACATTGTTGAGCTAAATCTTAATTTGTTGTGTCACTACACTGCACTCATGCCACACTACCTCTATTAATAGTCCCTTTGCTGCCATTGCTTTCCATGCCAAAACTGAAGTTCCATAGAGATGGGGTGAGATTACTCATTCCGATTAGACCATGTCAAGACACTTAAAACTTGAATGGTGACATATTAAGGCTCGTTAAGAAGTGCTAAGTGCCCTCCAGCTGTTTTAAAGTTATGGCACATCAGGCAACGATCATTTTTTACCTGTGCTACCTATCTTGAGTTAAATTAACTTCTGGGTGTTCATCTGAGATAAAACCATCAATCTGTCCTCCATTATCCAAGAAGGCACTTCTTCTAGGTTCACTAGCATTGGGGACTCTATGGCTAGGACTGAAATCTGGGAACAACCAGGCAACAGATGGGTGGGGATGGGGTGAGTTGGGAGAGATGGAAAAAGGATGAAGGGGGCCTGAAAGGAGCGGGGCATGGGGAAGGGATGAAGGAAGGTAGGATGGAAGGGGGGGAGCAGGTTGGTGGAATACTGCCAGGTGCCACCCCTTCTGTCCCCCAAATTTCCCTCCAAATCCCTGAATCACCCTCTCTACAACTAGATCATTCCCCTGCCACCCCAATTGCCCCTTCAGTCCTCCATTGGTCCTGCCAGCCCCAGACCACTGCCCTGTTGCCCCAATCAGCTTGAGAGCAGTGAAGCTGTCCCTTTCCCTGCCTGCTCCTGGGGTCTTTGCAGACCACATGACCCTGTGCACTAGCTCCAGACACTGCTGGGCCCTGAAATTGAAGAGGAGGTAGTGAAGAGGGAATGATGGGGGGCAAGGAGCTGCCAATCTGGTGTAGGCCCTGTTGGGGGAGGGATTTTGCTGCATGGAGTGGCACGGGCTGCAGAGAGCCTGGGAGCAGGCAAGGAGGGGGATGCTCTCAGGCTGATTGTGATGACAGGACAACAATCCAGGCATGGAGGGACTGATTTTGGGATGGGAGTGGGGATCTCAGGGCGGCTGGAGTGCAGTGGAGCAGTTTGCAGTGGAGGGCAGGGGGAAGGCAGGAGGAGGACCCCCAGTCTATACTGTATCTAGAGAGCCAGTGTGCAGAGTAGGCATGGAACAGACTTGCAGACCCTAGCCCTGCTCCTGATAACTCACCCTCTAGTGGCAGGTCTGAGATTTGCACTTTAGAGAGATTATTATTTCTAAATGTGTGGTTGATCCTTAGTACTTGTTAACCTTAACCCCTACTAACATTACTTAGAATTATCACCTGCTAATTCTAACGTAATCTTACCATAGTTGCTTACTTGATGCTGTTTAGATAAGAACAATATATTAATAATTAACTTGGAATAGATAGGATTCCTGGTGAAATATTGATCAGATTTTTAATGTATTTGATGAAGTAAGTAAATTTGATGGCCTGATTAAAATATTTTTGATGCCAGACTAATAATATTAATTCATTTTGTTGGTGTTGTATGAATGATATTCTTGAAAACTTTTGCTGATTTTTATAAAGCAGTTAGTACCTAATTTTGTAGGCCCAATTAGATCTACTGTTAATTTAGAAGCACAAAGCCTACCCCTGGAGGATTTTGTTCTGTTCAGTAGATCTGCAATACTACTTGCTTATGGGAAACATGGAAGTGCCACAGTTTGTTTGCTCTGCAGTCAAAATATGTTCCTTTTTAGACTAATGGATTCAAGGAATTAAATCTTTCACATCAAAATGTGTAGTATCCTGCCATTAACTCAGGAGGGTTCAGTGTGACAACTGAACTAAGTTGAATCAATTTTATGTTTGTGTTATTAACATAGCATAAAAGCACTGTTTGTGAATCCCTATTGAGCAGTATTTATACAATTCCAATATAAACATTAAGTAGAGGTACTTGAAAGGTGGTTTTGTTCACTAATTGCTAGATCATGGACAAAATGAGACCACAAGGTAATAGAGATATGTTCTTTGGAAATTGCAGCACTCAGTAAAGTTTGTAGAGTTCAAAGAGAATGTGTTTAATTATCTATTCACTTTGAGTATGCCTATATTTTTAAAACTGTTTCATGTAAACATGAGCCCAGATTCAAGTTGCCTTAGTAGCTGTATAAGCAGAACCTAGGCAAGTCCTGTATGTCCAAGATCCAGGAAGCAAGTCAAATTGGCATGGTAAAATTCTAAAATTATGTGTGTTGAGTATGCACTACCATCAGGAACTGCATAGGTTACCTCATCGGCACATATGGCTCAGGAAAAGTAAAGTATAGGACATACTTTAGTAGTCAGACTCACGCTAAGCTCCAGAGGCAGTTGAACACAACTGACTCCCCAGAGAGGGCCACATTATGCACCATTATCTGTTTGGGAACTGGCACAAATCATGCCACCCCTCATAATATTTTTCCAGTTTTTGGAGGGGATGCATGCCATACCAGAATAGGCCATGTCTCCCCAGTAGCTCAGTGTGGAGGAAATATTAGGTGAAGGGAAAGCATCAGGACAGAGAAGAGATAACAGAAGAAAGGCCGACAAAGGACTTGAAGGGACATAAGAAAGAAGCAGAAACAACTGACATATTCTGACAGCCTGGGGCTACACAGACACATGGTCCAGTGTTAAGTGAAGGTAATTGTATAGTCATGGGGTAGGTACAAGTGCCCATGTGGGTGCTTGGTGCAATGTGAAGTCTTCTGTGCAGTGTAAGGCTTCAGGGACTATGGATTTTGCTGGTGTAGCCCATGGGGATGTAGAATGAGATTGGTTTGATACCCTCTCCTGGTGGAGCCTGTGCTTACCCAGTGATGTTTTCTTCAAAGAACTTAAGGAAACAACTGTACTTTTGACTCGTTGACCTAGTTAGAGTGATGGAGCATGAGAGATAATGAATGTAAGAGTGGTGGGAAACTCAGGTACCTCTCTTAAGGTAAAGTGAGACAACCACTTTGACTGAAAGCTGGGTGGCAACATGTGTGGAAAAGATGATTGGTGGAAGGAGTGATTGGCATATGGCAACCTTGCATGATTGGAAGAATATAGGAGTTGGAGCTCTTGGTGGCTACTGCATATGACACAAAGTGGTTCTTGTCTGTTGTCATGAAGTTAGCTCTCTCCTCATGTACCACCCCAATATGTAAGAGCACCAACTAGCCACCAGATGGTGCTAAGGGATTGCTAAACATAGTCAATTCAGAGTGAACACAGAATACACCTCATGCAATTCAACTTAACATTTGATGTATTAATAAAGTTAGATTTTAGTTATCTTAGTAGTTTCTATATAGAGAGAAATAAATACACTTAATCCAATGGTTTTACCCTATCCCAGATGATGTTACTCCACCACAGGGTCTGATGGCCAGTCAGCAATCCTGAAAATAGAAGTTGCTCATTGATTGGTAGTCTTTTTGGAGGGCAATTCAGACAGATGTTGTTTGCTGGATAGATGAAAACACACGCTTAATTTTCTTGCTCCCCTTTTTTATTCCTTTTCTTTAACTTCACTCCTCTGACTCTTTGTTTTTGGGTACCTTTGATTGGTTTCCCTGTGGTCAACATACCATTCATATTTTATCCTGGCAGCATATTCTTTTGTTCCAACAAACTCATCACGGGCTCTTAATTTGGTCTGTTACCAGTGTCTTAATTTGGGCATCCCCTTGCCTCCTCCTTTGGTCAGTCTACCAACACCAGAAATCCAAGGGCTCTGAAAATGGACACTGTCCCATTGGTTCCCTCTCATCACTTTTCATTAACATAACCAATTATTTCATCCCTCCAATTCAGTTGGTTAGTGCTAAGTTCAGTTCATTTGAACTGATAACAAGGCTATTACTATTTTGAAAATCTTAAAACAAAACCTTCCTTTATCACATTGCTAAGAAAGGAAAGAAACAATATGAGAGGGAACTCAAAACTATAGCTGACTGTGCAAATACCAAAAAGAACAAACATAAAAAAATAAGAGAAGATTCAAACAACACTGTAATTCACCACTCAAGCGGGCACAACTAAAGCTAAATCTGACAAGCTACCTAACTAATGGTCTATATGAGATTATCATTTTGGTCCAACATATCCTACCAGGTGTCTTGTTAGGCTTAGTCTTCTTGAACAGGAGCTAGTCTCAGAGTATTTTGAGGAAGGCCTTAGTCCTTCTGTCTTGGTGGATGATAAATATCTTACACTAACACATTGGATCTTTGTGGGCATATAAAATAGACAATGGTTACCAGGCCAGGCTCTCTGTGGTAGGGGACTCATATGGAGTCCATTCCCTATAGGATAGAGGATCCCTCAGGCTGGTAAGCACACTGGCAAAGTATGTTCCTTGCAGGAGAAAGGTATCTTTATAAACATCTCCTCTTTTGTTCATGAGACGCTAGGTTTTGTATGAGAGGGTGCTGGAATATACAGTACAGCAGAACAGATGGAAAGGTTAATTACATATTTATGTGCTTTCCCTTAAGATCTCTGGAGGCCCTGAAGGATACATGCTGGGGAGACTGCAATCAAAGCCACAAATGCCACTTTATGAGTTGGCTTTGTCCCAGAAAAGGGAAGGAGAAGAGACAGGGTTAAGGAGAGGGGGATTTAAATTTGGGAGGGAAAGTGAGAAATGCTTGTTTTCTGCCCTGCACTGTTCCCCCTAGAGCTACAATACAGGTTTCAGGTGACTGCCAAAGCCTAAGAAGTTCTCAAGAAAATGTATTTCATTCCCTGCAAGCATTTTATTTTAAACATTCACTTCAGCTCTTTTGCTGAATTCATGAGGTTTCCCCAGCTGTTGAACCCCGGAGGTATTTTGGGGACCAACAAAAGTTTGAAAAGCCCATCCTACAAAAATGAAATACTCAAGAAAACAAATGTAAGTAAAATAAAATAGCAAATGTAATAATGAAACATAGATAATATACTGTGGGTGCATCTACAGAAGACACTTTATTTCACAGTAAGCGTCTATTTCTACACATGCAGATGCTTACGATGCAGTAATTGGCTCTAATCTCAAGTAAATTTGCTACCTGAAGTAGGGCACGTGTAGATATGTGACTGGTAGCAAATGTGCTCCTGTTCAGCCAGGCAGCAAGAGAGTGGAGATTGCTTCCTGCCCTTGGGATCTGCCTGCTGTTGGGGCAAGTTCAGCCACTGGAGCCTGGGTGGGGACAATGTTCTGCTTCCCCAGAAGCAGGCAGGTCCCAGCCCCAAATCTGCAGTTGTGGGGCTGGGGCTAGTAGATTCGTATCTTGCAGCCCAGGCCCTTTGCTCGCGGCACCTGAGCTGGGAGATCCTTCCTTCCCAGTGCCAGCTGTGCAACCATGGGGATGGCAATGAGAGTTTCTTCTGTGCCAGCTCTGTCTCTGAGACCACGAAGCTGGTGCTGGGAGAGAAAAATCTCCCAGTGTTAGCCCTATGACCATGGAGCTGGTAGCTGGGAGACCCTTGCTGTGGGGGCAGGAGGATTTTGTCCCTGCCTGGGCTATGGTGATGGACACAACCCTGGCAACAATCAGCTCCTGGGTTCAGGAAGCAATGTCCCAGCCCTCACCAGGAGACAGCTATCTCCTGGATCCCAGGCTAGCACCCAGGGGGAGCCTACACCTCCACCTGGCTTCTGCAGAGGCCTATTACAGGGCCTCAGGGAGCAGGAGCAGATTGCTACCATGAGCAGAAAATCTGCTTCCACATATCTGCATATGTAGACATGTGCCCAAAAGAAGTAAACTACTCAAGAGTAAACTGTTTCTGGATTATTTGTGCATGTAGATGTGCCCTGTATTTACTACAATAGAAAACAACCCCAATTATAAGATGACCCACCAATAATTATATACTATGTAGAGAAAATCTATTCTTTAAAGTATTTTTCCAGGAATAAATTGACTTTTATTAGTAAATGTTTAGGATTGTGAACCCAAAAAAGATGACAAAGCCAGTAGGGAAATACATATTGCCCGAGCGAGGGACTAACATTAGAGGGATGGGGGTGAGGAGGGGAATGTAACTAGGTTACAGGAGATACAATGTTAGCCAACTAAGCCTGGGGATGGGGGAGAGGGAAGGGGAAGGAGGGGGCTCACAATGCTGAGAGAGAAAGAAGATAGATACACACAAACCCATTCTAATCTAAACACCAGGTCCCTGGTCTGGACCTGCAGGGAGCAAAGCAGGAAAGCCAAGGCTGCAACAGAACTCCGATGAGCTCCAAATATCAAGGACAATAAAAAGTCCTTTTTTAGATATGTGGGGAGCCAGAGGAAAAGCAAGGGCAATATTGGACCCCTGGTAAACCAGATGGGACAACTGACAACCAACACCCAGGAAAAAGCAAACTTGCCAAATGGGTACTTTGCATCAGTTTTTCACCAGCGCCATGGGATGCCCCTGCCCACTATGGGACAGGGAGGACCGAGTGAGGGAGATCCTTACCCTCCATCAACGCTGACCTCATGAAGGAACACCTTGAGAGCCTGGATACCTTCAAGTCAGCTGGCCCTGACAGTTTACACCCCAGGGTACTCAAGGAGCTGGCTAGCATGATAGCTTAGCCCCTGGCACAGATCTTCAAGAACTCCTGGTGCTCTGGTGAAGTGCCCAAAGATTGGGATAAGGCCAATGTGGTTCCTATCTTCAAGAAAGGGAGGAAAGTAGATCTAGTAAACTACAGGCCCATCAGCCTAACCTCCATCCCAGGGAAGATTCTAGAAAAGATTATCAAAAATGCCATTCTTAACAGACTGGCTGACGGCAACATCCTGAGGGATAGACAGCATGGGTTTGTTGCAGGTAGGTCTTGCTTGACCAATCTCATTTCCTTTTACGAGCAGGTGACCTATCACCTGGACAAGGGAGAAGAGATTGATGTCATATATCTTGACTTCAAAAAAGCCTTTGATCTCATATCCCATGATCACCTCTTGGCAAAATTGGTAACTGTGGCCTTGACCCCACCACGATCTGCTGGCTGGGGAATTGGCTCCACAGTAGGACCCAGAGGGTGGTGATTGATGGAAGTCAATCATCGTGGTGCCCTGTGACCAGTGGGGTCCCTCAAGGCTCTGTTCTAGGGACTATACTATTTAACATTTTCATTAATGATGTAGACATTGGTGTCAGAAGTGGACTGGCCAAGTTTGCCGATTACACCAAACTCTGGGATAAAGCATCCACACCTGAGGACAAGAGGGTGATCCAGGCAGACCTTGACAGGATCAGGAAATGGGTAGATGAGAACTTGATGGTGTTTAACACTGAAAAATGCAAGGTTCTCCACCTTGGGAGGAAAAACCTGCAGCATGCTTATAGGCTCGGCAGTGCTACGCTGGCTACCACTATGGATGAAAGGGACTTGGGGGTCATGATTGACCACAAAATGAACGTGAGCCTTCAATGTGATGCTGCAGCTAGTAAAGTGAGCAAAACACTGGCTTGCATCCACAGATGCTTCTCAAGCAAATCCCAGGACGTTATTCTCCCATTGTACTTGGGCTTGATGAGGCCGCAGCTGGAGTACTGCATCCAGTTTTGGGCTCCACAATTCAAAAAGGATGTGGAGAAGCTTGAGAGAGTACAGAGGAGAGCCACACACATGATCAGAGGTCAGGAAAACAGACCTTATGATGAGAGGCTGAGAGCTGAGAGCCTGGAGACTCTTTAGCCTGGAAAAGCGTAGGCTCAGGGGGGACCTGGTGGCCACCTATAAGGGGTGCTCACCAGGATCTGGTTCATTAAAGTACCCCAATGGATGACAAGGTCGAACGGTCACAATCTCATGTATGACCATTTCAGGCTGGACATAAGGAAGAACTTCTTTACTGTCCGAGCCCCCAAGGTTTGGAATAGATTGCTGCCAGAGCTGGTTTAAGCCCCCACTTTGAACACCTTCAAGAGACAATTGGATGTTATTCTGCTGGGATCCTATGACCCCAGCTGACTTTCTGCCACTGGGGCGGGGGGCTGGACTCAATGATCTTCCAAGGTCCTTTCCAGCCCTAATGTCTATGAATCTATGAATCTATGAATTATTGGATGTTTGTCTTGAATTTGTCTCCCTCTCACTGTTACAGCAGGGAAAAATAAATCTTGGGAGTCAGGTAGCAGTCAGCTACTCTGCTTCACCCCATCTTTTTTCTCTTAGCAGACCCTTTCCCTTTTCCTTATCATCAGACCCTGCTCTCCTTGTGCACATGAAATAAGCAGCGAATTAAAAAAACCCCCCAAAAACTTGAAGTTAAAGATGGCTGTAGCAATTTGCATACAGTATCCTTGTACTTAGTTCATCTACTATTGATGCATGATAACTTTTTCTGAAACTGCTGCAAGTTTTAAGATAGGTATTCCATAAACACACTTTTGAGTAGCTCTTTGGCACCTTGTCCACTGGAAAAATGGAGGGCAAAGGTTTTCAATGTCTTTGCTGAACAAGGATCAATGCCTATACCTTCCCTTGAAAGAGGCAAGGATTTCTTATGGGACCAACTATCACCCTAAGAAATCCCTGCCTTTCTCATAATTTCTGGACTGTCGTGGCTACAGCATCACCCTTACCCTACTGTATACTACCCTTAACAGTGGCAGACAAAGTACGAAGTAGGATGTGGCAAAAAAAGAAAGAATAATCCATGTATCAAACAAGGCTGGGAGACCATACCTGGAGTCTTGTGCATAATTCTCAGTGATATTTTATGTAAATGCTATGTAAACTAGAGAACTGAAATAATCTAAAAACATGTTAAATCCTGAAGTGTCTCATGGGTATTTGGGCAGTTAGAGAAACTAGTTTTGCATTCATTAATAACATCAAGATGAAGAGCAGACTTAATTGAGGAGTGTACAGTTCAGAAATGCATGGGGAGGGTGGTGCTACAAGAATGTTTTTGAAGATGATAAGCTCAAAGTAAAAAAGGACATGAGCTGACACTCTGAAGAATATGTCCTGAAGAGAGTCTGGAGACCTTGTGGTTAGCTAGAGAGTAATTGTGTGGAACAAAGTGTAAAAGTCAGCAACAGATTAATTTATTAAATGAAAGAAACTGTAGCCAGTCATGTAGCTACTATTTATGCACATTACAATAACAAAGCAGGTTGATGGTACTCCCCAGATTTTATCATAGTACTGAAAAACTGCATTCAATTTAAGAGAAACAATTTTATCTTTTATACTGTTGTGTCCAGACATAGCTACATATTACATCTAAGAGCTTTTAAACCTGGAATTAGGGACTACTTGATTTGTTTGGTCTGCATATAGTTAGACATTATGAAAATGTAGAAACAATACAAAACCCAAAACCACAAAAAAAAATTTCATGATGTAATGAAAATTAAATGATATGAAAACATGGGCTTAAGTGGTGTCTACGGAGTCCATCTGCAAAACTGGCACCAGAAAACAGTAAAGGTTAACAGCACTTTGGGAATAAATAGCAGTATTGAATTTTAGCTGTTTTTTAAATAATATACAGCATTGCATTGGTAGTTGTCACAGAGTGCCCCTGGGTGGTGGGAGGCTTGGTCTGTACCATTGCAGTTCCACTAAGTGTCCTTAGAGCCAGCCCAGGCATGGTTTCTAGAACAAGGCAGAAACTCAGGCTTCTTTCCACCTTGAGACCCTCTCCTTTTGACCTTATATCTTCTCTGTCACTCCATAGCCCTGATTGGCAAGTAGCTGGCATGCAGTTTCTCTACTGAGAGAGGGACTTTGCTTTCTTGTGAGGAGACCAAGTGTGAGCCAAAGCTCCAAAAAGCAATACAGATAGTATCTTCAGTAAAGGCATTTATTGGAGCAAGGACCCAGGTGGAGGTTCTCAGCTTCCTTCAAAAGGAGTTAATCAGTTCCTATGTCCCCAGTTCAGCCCACATGGACTTGGGCACCCTCAAGTGTCTTCAGCTGTTCAGGCTTGACTAAGCTCCCAAAACTTTTCTCTTGGTCTCTGTCTCTAGAGTCTCCTCCAAGGAGCTGACAGTCCTTAGTTCACAATTCCCCTGCCATTATAAATGCTCATCTTTCCCCTAGCCTCCTGAGTGTGGACCATGTCACTTTTTCTATTATGTCAGCAAAGGTATTCTATACTCTGTCTATCTTGCCTCATCCCACATGTCACACAGATAGACAATCCTGGCACATAGTAGGGGCTTTATTCACCTTTCTTTTCCTGTGTGCTAGCATTATAGGTAAACTGAGGCACACAACAGTATAACAAGATGAAGACAGTTAATGCAGAAATATTGCAATACATCCTATAGTGCAACCAGCATACTTACACAGTGGACCTCTTCAGCTACACCAAATGGTTAATGGGGAGAATAAATTTGTGATGACTATTTGATATCTGAATCAATACTTCCTTTTACTGATTTCCCCTGAGTATTTTACATAGCATAATATTATTGTAAACTATATTATAATATTCTATTATATAGAGGTTTTTAAATTACAAATGCAAAAGATAGCAATCCCAGAATAGTTTGGTTTTTTTTCTCCCCTTCGGGATTGTGTTATAATGACTACAACAAGTGATTAACAAAATATAATACAGAAAGTAACACTTAGCTAGTATATTCTCTTTAGAAATACTACAGTATTGAATTCTGGCAATCCTTCATTCGACTATTGTTCTGGTACAATCATAAATGAAAATATGAATGTAAATGGGAAATAGTATAAAATGCAATGTGGGTTTATTGAAGGTGGATCAAGCTAGACTAACCTCATTGGTTTCCTTGATAACTGATTTTCTAAACAAAAGAAATGTAGATTTCCTTTGACAGGACTTTAATAGAGCATTTGATATAGTGCCACAGCAGAAAACGTTATTAAAGTTAAAGAAGATGGGGATTAGTAGAGGAACTGTAAGGTGGATAAGGATGTGGTCCAAGGGAGAGCCTGCAACAAGGGAGGTATTACACTGGAGTAATGGGTTGCTAATAGAGTTCTTCAATGATCTGTCTTAAAACGTATCATGTTTAATATTTTCATCAACTGGCTTGGCACAAAGATGTGGTTGTGCACTGCATAGGTTATATGCTGCAGGAGTGGGCCCCCAGAACTCCCCTTCTGCCCTACCACACAGGCTGCATTGACAAACCCAACCACACTGGCAGTGTCCACAATGAACCCTTGTCCTCTGCTACATAAGCTGCCTGTGACTTTTGGGCTGCTAGTTGAACACTCCTTGATTACTCCATTAGTTGGTGATTAAAGCACTTTATTGGGAAGTCAAACATGTTGGTTCAAATCTCCTTCAGGCAAGGCGGGGTTAAGTGTTTGGTCTCCCACTTGCCGGACAAGTAGACTAACCGACAGGTTACTGTGTTAAGAATTATCAGGTCCTCACCCTCATCAAACAGTTACTAGTCAGAGTGTTTTGGGAAATTATAGACAGTATATGTGTAGTTGATTTTATTCTACCGCAAAAGCCTCTTGTGTATGGTCAGAGGAGAAATGCAGGGCAAGCATAGCTATGCAAATACAGCTGCATAAGTGCAACATAGATGAATAATAGTATATGATCTTAGAAAATTACATACTTTTTAAACTAAGGTAATTTAACTTAGATTTCATTTTTATTTAAATGATTATTTTTGTAACAAGTGAAAAAATATAATGCTATTCAAATACTTTACAGGTAGGGATAATCAAGTGCAAATAGTAATGTGTTAGTTTATAAGAATATTTTTCTTCTTGCATGAAGAATGGGTGGAGAGTGCATATATTCCCCAAGTCCATTAGACCTTTTAAGCATTATCATTTTCACTCATCTGTTTTGTCATCATGTACATTCTTTAGGGAATTGGGTGTAATATTGCTGAACAGATGGGTAGAAAATTATATCACCAACTTCAGACTGATGAGCAGACTCAAAAGCAACATGTGGTCCTGAACAAAGCTATTTAATGATGACCCTGGTCTCAAATATTGAAGATTCCCCATAGCCTGGCTTCTTTTTTGATACCAGGAGACCAGTAGTTAGCAAGTGTTGTTATACAGTTCATGTTGTTCTCCAACAAGTTAGTACAACCAAGTAAAGTAGGAGATGGGTATAGTGAAAAGCCCCAAACATTTGTTTGACCTTCAGTTTGTTCAGGTGATTTTTTTCAAATTAAATTCTTTGAGCTCAATCTTCCTAAACCTAAATCCATAAATCTTGAGTCTTGCATTTTATTTTCCATGCAAGTTGGAGGGGGAAATCTTTCAAGAGCAAAAACCACTGCAGTGAAATTTGGAGACAAAAGCCAATGTTATAAAATTGGGTGTCTAAAATAGCCAGGTAAATACAGATTTAGGCAAGTAGCTAAAAGGGAATGCTTCACAAATGATAAGCACCTACAGTTCCTAAAGAAATGGGTAAACTGCACCTCTAAAAACCAAGCCTATGTTGTCTGTGAACCTTAAGTGTACTTTTGCTAGGTGCTAATGATCCTAAAACACCCATGAGAGATGACTAGGTCAATAGATATAATTTGGTTGCTCACATGCTTTGAATATTACTATAAAAATGTATAATATTTTTAAAGGGAACTGGAGTACTATAGTAGTATGAATGTTTCTTTGTGACTACAACAATACATTTTGGGCATTGAAAGCCTTATATATTGCCAATATCCTTAGAATTACAAGAAATAAGTTATAAAGAAACTCTGCATCCATCCATTTATTAAATGGTATAGGATAGATGCATATTCATGAAATCCCCTTTAGCAAGCCATGCTATTAAGCATAAACATGTTACAAAGTACTGTTATTTACGTTGTATAATGTAAGTGTATGTCCATAAAGATTTACCAGGGCTTACTTGATGAAAAAGACGACTTTTTTTTCTTTCTACAGCTCTAATCCAGAGTTCAATTGTATCTGCTCCAGAAGGACACTGTAAGCTTGGGGAGAAAAAGCAGGGAAAAGGTAACCTTTTGGGACCAAAGGGCAATGAACAGGCCAGTTTACAGGGGATTTTGCTAGGGAAGGTCTGCTTGGAAAGAGGGGCAGGAAAAGAGAGGTTGCAGATTAAGAGACCCAGAGAAATGGCTGGAGGGTATTACAATGCCAGAGCCACTGCCACTGCTAGCTCTTCATCAGTTTACACCTGTCAGGTGTCTGTCCAGGCACAGCCATTCACTTCTGCCCAGGTCTGGGGTTGATGCTGTGGAGACTGTAATTTACAGGTTCCTTCTACTGACAGCCAGGTGACGGAGTGCCTGCTATGTAAGCAATGCCTTCAGGTGGCATCCTTTGGGGAGAAATCAAGAGAGCTACAGGAGTAAGTGGTGAGGCTTTGAAACATCCTCTGCCATGAAGACTACCTTGATTCAATGCCAGAGAAGGCCTCTAGGACTGTGGAGGAAGTACTGACAGAGGATAGTGATGGCTAGAAAATGATATTTGGAGGTTTGCTTTTGGGAATTGGCTTGTAGGTAAAGTAGATATGTACTAAAGATATGGCCCAGGGCAATGGCACAGGTTAATTGATTTCTAAAAGCTTGTTTGTGGCAAAGTTCCCTTCAAGGCCAACTGTCTAACACAGGCAAGCAGGAAGCAGACACACAGGCTGGGAATTGAAGACATGTATCACACTATTCCATAATAGACATAAAGAACTCTGCAGCACTGGCTAGGTCACAATGCCTGTCTGCAGAGCCCTTGGGATTTCCAGTTTTGGTAAATGGACCAAATTAGCAGAAACTGGAAAAAGCCCAAATTAGAATATGTACATATAATGGGTTTGTAATGAAAGATATAAAAAAAGTAACCCCAAATCCACATTTTCCCATGATTAAAATGAAACACCACTAATATATCATTATATCAATATATATATCTCTCTATATAGATATAGATATAGATACTGTTGTTTCATTTTAATCAAGGAAAAAAGTCAATCTAGAGTTTACTTTTTTTAACCAAAAATTGGGGATTTTTTTATATCACAGAAAATCAGTATTCCTGCTTATTATAAGGTTGGAAAACTTTTGGGCTGTAGAGGCTAATTGAATTTGCACACAGATAGCCACCAATTCCTGAGGCCTCTGAAATGGAAGAAAATTGCTTAGGCAAGGTGTACATAGATGATACAAAAGACTGTTTATATCCCTTGGTGTAAAAAAAAAAGTCTTTTCCCCCAAGGTTCATGTTTATCTGAGGAAAAAAAAAAATCTTTTTTATCTTCAGGTCTGGTTATCAGTAGGATTTTGAGAATGTGAGAGAGATGGGTCATCCAAGTATCTAAGAAATAGATTTTTCCACCACTTCAGAACATTAGTTCAACCTATCCAGTGTGTTTTCTCATATTGTGACCAGTATCTTCAGAGGAAGAAAAGCAAAGCAAACAAAAACAAGAATGTACGTAGTCAATAATGTACTGTCAGGCCTTTAAATGTATGACCATACGGCTACAACCTGAATACCTGGCACATGGAAAATACTGAAATGTTGCCACTTTTTGGAATTAAAACGTCATAATTTTACAAGAAGGAAGAAAAACTTAATACCTGGAACCTGAGACCCTGGTCCTGCCTTTATTTGAGTGAATCTGCATTCCAACACAGCACAGGAGATTCCTGCTTAGAAGAACATTCCATCTTTCCACTTTTCTGTGAAATTTGAAGCATCATAACCAGGAGGAAATATGGTTCTACATCCTGCTTACCATGAGAAAATTTTGAGGTAAAAAGCCTAATCTGCACAAAATAAACTGTTCCAAACAGGAGACTTTACCACACCTGCAGCTCTCCTGTGAAATACAAATGTTCATTTCTACCTCGGAGAACTTCTACGATCTTTACAATCTCCTATGCCTGATGAAGGGTGCCTGTGCCAGAAAGCTTGCAAATAAAGGTTTTATTTTGCCAATATCTAGTTGGTCTAATGAAAGACCAACCTCTGCCATGGGTTTTGATCATGCTGACAGTATTTCAGACAATAGTGTCCTGAAGGAAGGGGCTGAGAAGGGAGACTTTAGAGATTCATAGATTCCAATGCCAGGAAAGATCACTATGCTAGTAAAGAGCTATCTGAAAAGAAATTATGTAACATTTCCCTGTAAGTTTGATTAAAGCATATCTTCAGAAACAAAGAAAACAAAACAAAAAACTTATAATCTCATTTTGGAGATTCCAAGCAAAGCTTATTCTGCCACCTCCTGCTGTAAAATGTACCATGATTTAATTACCCTCACAGCTAGAAAAATGAATCGTATTTCAAGGTTGATTTGTTTGACTTCAACTCATACTTTCGTCAGCAATGTTGGAAAGCTCCTCAGATACCTTTTCTATTTACCTAAATGTCTTTATTTTCTAAATACCTACACACAGTGATCAACTCTTGTTTCAGTCATCTCTTTGAGCAAAAGTTAAATATCTTAAGATACACACATTGACTCTGCTCCAGTAGCTGCAAATGAACTCAAGGCATTAGATGTCACCGCTGCGGCCTGAAAAAAATTGTTAGGTGCCTAGACTTGAGCTATCGTGTTTGCTCAAAAGCAGTTCACACTGGCCACCCTTGGTCCGTTAGGCATTATCAGAACATACTTAATGTCTGATTGACACAGAAGCATTGAACTGAGCATGACAGGAACAGTGATCTCCTTTTTCACAATAGCCTAGTGATTAGAACACTTCTACAGGAAGTAAGAGCATTTAACCTGAGGTCTAAAACCTGAGCAGTTTTAAACTCAATCTCATCTTTCCCAGGAGAATAGCCTATTCACCAAGCTATAAACTAGCCTGAAGAAGAATGAGGTATAGCCCCTTCTGCTGAAGCTGGGCCACGGAGGAGCCAAGAGTGCAAGATTATTAGGAGCTAAGGGGGGCTTAAAGATTATTAGGGCCTAAACAGTAGGTGACCCAACTCTCTAGCCCAGTGATGAATGCAATGCTGTTGGACTAGGGGAATCTGGATTCCGGTTCCTTTTTATGCATTTCACATCAGACAATCATTGATTAAAAAATAGAATAACAATAATAGAAGGGCCTGGAGCTCAAGATTCCTACTCCCTAGAAAAGTGCTCTGCATATTAGACTATACTACCAAGAGTGGGCATCACCATCATATTCAAGAGAGACTGTATAGTGCTGTGATTTGCACTGAATTGAATTCAGTTCTTATTTAGCATTAGGTGCTTGCCCTCCAGGATACTGAGATCCCAAGATGAGGAAAGCACTTAATATGCAGCATTGAGTTAAATACCTAGCTTCAAACAGCAGCATTAGTCAATGCATAGCCCTGTGCCTAGTATTTCCTATTGATTCTTTGTAGGTGCCTCCCTGCTCATTCTCAGAATCAGGATCCACCTTTGGAAGAAGCTATCTTCATTGACCTTACTGGGAGCCTACATGACTGACTTTCAGTTTGGACCACTATCATGGCGCAAAGTACCTAATTTCAGGGATATTAAAGCTCCTACTTGGGAGACTCTGTAAGGATTATTTGGAATTGGCAAAATGCCAGCTGTTCTTTGCTGCTAAACCTGTATATAGTGATCCAAGGATTTTTCTTTTTGGGATAAACTGTCAGAACTCACTCTGTTTCAGACTAAATATGATTTTTCTGAAGAATCAGCACTAACTGGAAAAAATATTAAATCAGTTCATTATAATGTTCATTGGATCCCTTTGTTTTGTGTGCAAACACATCATTCATAAGGACCATTTTTTTTTTATTTCAGAACCTTTCCTGGAAGATCTAATAATCTGAAATAATATAGCTAACAAATTCTGTGCATGAATTCAGTAATAGTGCTTCTTGAACATGATGAAAGTCTGTGTTGTTAGGTATTACTGCAAGCTTCACCTCTGTGTCAAAGCATTTTCCAAGATATTCTTGCAGAAGAAACCCAGCATCTTAAATGTATATAACAAATGACAAAAACAACTAGTAGAGAAGGAAACAGACAAATGACTCTGAACAGATATTACTGAGGTTTTTTTTTTAATATTGTACAGTTTTATACTGACATGATGGGCACTTTAATGATAGTAAACAGAAAAACAGAAGCATCCAAGCACATAAAACTAAGAGAAGAACATCAATTTAAAAATACGCAGGGATAAAACATTAGACAGAAGGCAGAGATTTTATATGCCTACATCATCTTCAAGAGTCCACAGCAAAATATCATTAATTAATCATCCTGCTCTAGACAGACCCTATCAAATATTTTTTTCTTGATTTATTTGACTGAACTGACTCTGAACATTGCTGGTCATTATTCAAAGTATTTTTAAGAGTTCAGAGAAAAAGAAGCATCGAGATAAATGACAAATTTGAAAAAGGAGTATAGGTTGTACCTGTGCTGGTCTAAGGACATAGACACAGAAGGTTCTGTGGGTAAATCTGATATCTTTTATTAGATTAACTCAAATAGTTGGAAAATTATTCTTTGCAAGCTTTCAGGTACAAACACCCTTCATCAGGCTGAGGAAGCATCTGCAGTTAGTGTGTGCTGCTCCTGGATGGAATGAATAGCAAAGAAGCCAGACTCTGGTATGCATGCAAGAAAGCCAGTCAGTGAAGATACAAATTGAGGGGTAAACAGGTTGGGGAGGAGGGGGAGAGGAATGAATGTAGGTGGTAAATAGTGAAACAGTACCTGGGGAGTCAATGACTTAAATGGACAGTTAAGCCAACTGAAACATTTTGTAGTACAAATATTCAATAATCAGAAGTAAGCACAAAAGTTATTTTTAATGTATTGAATGTATTGCAGAGAGTAGGACACAGATGAGTGGCTTGACATTGCAGAAAAAAATAAGTTTAGGCTGGATATCAGGAAAAAAATGATTCACTGTTAGAACAGTGAGGCAATGGAATACATTGCCGAGGACAGTTGTGGACTCTTTGTCATTGGAGGTGTTCAAGAGTAGGTTGGACAGTAGGCCTGTGTGAAGCAGCAAATATTCAATTCGGATTTGGATTCAGCCAATTGGGAGGACAGTGATTCGATTTGGTGATTTGAGTTAGTGTCCTGATTCAATTCAGCCATAGACTATAATGGAGAATCACTAAAATACCTGTAACTGTCATTTTTTGGCAGGTTTGAATGAAAACAGCAGGAATGGTAGTTCCTTCTGAGGTCATGAAGCCTACCAAGTTTCAAGGAGATAGATGCAGGAGCTTCTGTGAAAGTGGACCTCAAACTCTTGAAAGCAAAATGTGTATCACTTGTGTGTGTTAAGGAGTGTAGATTGTAGCCATGTTGGTCTAAGGACATAGGCACACAAGGTTCTTTGCCCCAATCTGTTATTTTTTATTAGAACAACTAAATAGTTGCAAAATATATCTTCGCAAGCTTTCAGATTTAAAAACCCTTCGTCAGGCTGAGGAAGCATCTGCAGTTGGTGTGTGCACTCTTCCTGGATGGAATGAATAGTAAAGAAGCCAGAGGCTGCAAGAAAGCCAGTTAGTGAAAATGTAAATTGAGGCATCAGGGGGTGAGAGACAGGATGGGGGGAGGGGAAGGGGAATGTAGCAGGTAAACATGGAGAGATGTCAGCAGGTTATAGTGTCATAAGTCCAAGGTCTATATTGAGTACATGAGTTTTTGTATCTAGGAGGTTGATGAAGTGAAGTTCATAGGCTCATCTGTGAAAAGTGTTTTGTAAATCCAAACAAGCACCGAACCTCGCTAACCTCATCACCAGAAGCAAACTTCCTACAGCACAAAAAACACTGAATTGATCCAGACCATGCCATGACAAGAAATGCAAAACCTGCAACATATCTCCAGTACCCCAACAATTACTATACCCCACAACAGAACCATAACCATTCCTGGGTCTTAGAGCTGCACCTCCAGAAACATTATATATCTTATTCAGTGCACCAAATGCCCTGATGGAAAATACATAGGAGAGACCAAACAACAACTGTGCATCAGAATGAATGCACACCGGAGATCTATTAAAGACCAGAATATCCAATTACCAGTGGGACCTCAAGAAAACCACTCTCTTTCCAATCTCTCAGTCCTGATCCTCAAAGGGAATTTACAAAACAGACAAGGCTTCACAGAAAAGGCTTCTGATTTGATTCAGACCTTTTTATGGGTCTCCCGATATGATTCGCATTCAGAGATTTGGCCACCGAATCAGGCCATATCTCCTCCGAATCAAAACAGCTACTGACGCTTCACACAGCCCTATTGAACAGGCATTGGTCAGAGGTGACCTGGGTGTAGCTATGCCTGTGTTCTATTATGGGTATTTCCAATGCTTCCATTTGTAACATGGGACTGGAAGGGAATTTCTTCCTGTCCTGCTGCTACATGTGTCAGGTTCCCTTTTAAAGCCTTCCTTAGAAGCTTTGGGTATTGACTTCAACCGAAGCTAGGGATTTTGACTGGGGTGTGTCAAGGCTCCTCCTGGGACTTAAAAACCCAGAGGTTCCTGGCCAGAGGGTGTTGCCCCTCTGCTCAAGGTCAGATTAATCATCATATTTGGGTGCAGATAGGAATTTTATGCCATGGTCAGATTGGTATAGATGGGGGAGGGGGGGAGTTGCTTTACTTTGTAGCTGGGGTCTGGCCCTTTTCCTTGGATCTCATGAGTGTTTCTTTGAAAAAAAAATTGTAGCAGGAGGGCATTGACTGCCATAGTTGCACTGATTTACCTGTGGCAGAATGAAGTGTCAAGTCTTGTGGCTGTGTCAGAGTTGACTATAGTTTTATAATACGTTATACAATGGGTTTGATAGGAATGATTCTGTTGCAGTCAGGGGCAGTAGATGACCTCTGGAGGTCCCTTCCAGCCCTACTTCCCTATTATAATGTTAAGGCTTTTAAAAATAATTAAAAACCCTACAGAAATCTTGAAGTATCTGGAACTGTATGAAGAGAACACAATGAGACTTAATTTTTTTTTTTTAATTATCCTGTGAGCTGTGTTTTACTTGCCTTAAGGAATAACCACTACAGAAGAGATTAATTTTTATTAGCACCTATGCCTAAGTAAAGAGTAAGTAGAAGATTTTCTGATTCAAAAGCATCAACCTGGATGCCAATTTGATAAGCCCATCAGGGAGAGATAAATTAGAAACTTTTAATTCTAAACAAAGGGAATTTGATAATAAACCCATCAAGCCTTAAATTCTATTTTAAAAGGACCTGTTGTCAAGAAAAGAATGAATATGGTGGGGGGAGGGGGTAACAGAAATCCCATAGTGATTACGTACCTTAAAGAACCTTGTTCATATATAATGAAATTTCATCATAAGGAATATTGCATAAACTTTTGAAATGTCAGGAAGAGATGATTAAAAGCACAAGAGATATTAACAGATTTATTCATAGAAAATAAGAGTGTCTCAAAGAATGACAGATTCTAAAACTGTTGGAAAGTCAAAATATTTTATTTCCAGATGTTCAAAGACATGATATTTTTTTTTCAGATGGTACAACAGACAGCACTTACACCTGTGAAACTAAAAAAAATAAAATAAAAAAATAAAAGAGATATGAGAAAGCGTAGATTCACACAATGGAGAGGTCGGGAAAAAGCAAGCAATTTGAAGAAAGCCATTTAGTTTGGTTTGGTTTACCAAAACAAAAGAAGGTGTCATTCAGAATAGTTTATTCACTTTAAATTTCTCAGGTCTCACTATGGGACACTATTTTCAGGGAGGGCAGAGAAAAGGAGATAGTGTGTCTTTATATATATAACCCAGAGGTTCCTATACAAACACACACACACACACACACACATTTCCTTGTATCCTTGAAGTGTCACTAAAATGTCATTGGACAAAATGCTAAGGTGAAGGTCCCCCATTTCCCCACCCACTACCTTTTCTCAATGCAATAACCCACCCCTCTGGCTGTTCAAATAAAAGATAAGTATCCAGCAACAATCCCAAAGAGTACAGAACATAACTGAAGATGCTGTTGATAGTAATTCATTAAAAAGTAAAGATTGAAATCATAAAGTAAAAGGACCCAATAATATGATTTAGATTGCTTAGACAGAAGCCAATTTTAGATTTAAAAATAACTTCTTTTCATGTAGTACAATGTTATCTAATCTGGAAGTCATAGAATCACAGAAAATTAGGGTTAGAAGAGAACCCTCTGTTCAAAGCAGCACCACCCCCAACTGTATCATCCCAGCCAAGGCTTTGTCTATCTGGGTCTTAAAATCCTCCAAGGATCCATCAAGATTCCACAACTTATACGGGTAGTATGTTCCCATGCCGTACTACCCTCCTATTAAGAAAGATTTTCCTACTGTCTAACCTAAACTTCTCTTGCTGAGACTTCAGACCATGGCTCCATTTTCTGTCATCCGCCATCACTAAGAAAGGTCTAGCTCCATCCTCTTTGGAACCACCCTTCAGGTAGTTGAAGGCTGCTATTAAATTCCCCCTCATTCTTCTCTTCTCCAGACTAATAAGCCCAGTTTCCTCAGCCTGTCCTCAGAAGTCATGTGCCCCAGTCCCCTAAACAGTTCTGTTTCCCTCTCCTGGACTCTCTCCACATCCTTTGTCCACATCCTTTCTGTAGTAGGGGGCCCAAAACTGAACACAGTACTCCAGTTGTGGCATCATCAGTGCCAAATAGAGAAAAATAATCACTTCCCTTGATCTGCTGGCAACACTCTTACTAAAGGAGCCCAGTATGTTGTTAGCCTTCTTTGCAACAAGGGTACACAGTTGACTCATATACAGCTGATAGTCTACTGTAAACCCCAAGCCCTTTTCTGCAAGTTGCTTCTTAGTCAGTCAGTCCCCAGCCTGTGGTTCCATGCTAAGTGCATGATTTTGCATTTGTCCTTATTAAACCTCATGAAATTTCTTTTGGCCCAATCCTCCAATTTGTAGAGGTCTCTCTGAATCCTAGCCCTACCCTCCAGCACATCTACTACTCCCTGCAGCTTGGTATCATCTGCAAGCTTGCTGAGGGTGCACTGCATCCCATCTTCCAGGTTACTGATGGAAACATTGAACAAAACCAGCCCCAGGACCTGGGGCACTCCACTTGATACTGGATGCAAAATAGACATTGAGCCATTGATTACTACCAGGGATCCTGGTTTTCTCTGATTAAAAAATTCCCAATTTTTGGATTAAAACACAAAATCCTCATTTTTTCTGTGATTAAAATTAAACACCACTATATATATATATTATATATTAGTGGAATCACAGAAACATGTTGTTTTTGGGTAAGTTTTTAAATCTGAAAATAGAGGATTTTTTTTCAGACAAAACCAGGATCCCTAGTTATAACTCTTTGAGCCCAACAGTCCAGCCAGTTTTCTGTCTACCTTACAGTCCTTCATCCAATGCATACGTCCTTAGCTTGCTTGCAAGAATGTTGTGGGAGATTGTAGCAAACGCCTGGCTAAAGTCAAGGCATGTCAGGCCCACTGCTCTCCCCACATCCATGAAGATAGATATCTCATGATAGAAGGCAGTCAGGTTGGTCAGACAGGCCCTTGGTGAATCCATGTTGACTATTCCTAATTACCTGCTCCTGCAAGTACTTAGAAAATAGATTCCTTGTGGACCTGCTCCATGATATTTCTGGGGGCTAAGATGAGGCTGATCAGTTCAGAATTCCCTAGATCTGCCTTTTCTCCTTTCTTAAAGATAGGCACTGTATTTGCCCTTTTGTAATCATCCAGGATCTCTTCTAATGCCATGAGTTTTCAAAGATGATGGCCAGTGGCTCTCCAATTATATTGGCCAATTCCCTCAGCACCCTCAGGTGCATTGCATACAGTCCCATGGACTTGTACACATCCAACTGTTCTACTGTTCTAAATAGTCCCTAACCTATTCTTTTTGCCACTGTTGGTTACTCATCTCCTCAACAAACTGTGCTGCCAGGTGCAGCAATCTGGAAGCTGACCTTGCCTCTGAAGACAAGGAAAAAAAAAAAGCATCAAATACTTCAGCCTTTATCATATCATCTCTCACTAGGTGGACCCCCTCTTTTAGTAAGGGACCCACACTTTCCCTGATCTTCCTCTTATTGTTAACATACTTTGGAAATCCTTCTTGTTACCCTTCATGTCCCTTGCTATTTACAACTCCAGTTGTGTTTTGGCATGCCCAAGCAATATTTTTATACTCCTCCCAAGTTATTTGTTCAAGTTTCCACTTCTTGAAAGCTTCCTTTTTGTTTTTCATCTCACTGAAGAATTCCCTGCTAAGCCAAGCTGATCCGGTGTACTTTTTAATCTTTGTACACATTGGCATGGTTCCTTCCTGAGCCATCAGTAAGATTTCTTTAAAATACAGTTTTGGACTGGCCTGCTCTCCTGGACTGCTTTCCCTCTCAGACTGGCCTCTCAGGGTATCCTGCCCATCAGTTGCCTGAGTAAGTTGAAGTCTGCTTTTCTGAAGTCCAGGGTCCTTACTCTGCTGCTCTCCTTCCTTCCTTTCCTCAGGATCCTGAAGTCAAATCAACTCATGGTTGCTGCTGCCAAAGATGCCATCCACTACTACATTCCACCAATTCTTCCCTGTTTGTGAGCAGCAAGCCAAGAAAAACATGGCCCCTAGTTGGCCACTCCAATACTTGTACCAAGAAGTTGTCCCCAACACTCTTCAAAAACATCCCAGATTGCCCGTGCATTGTTTTATTGCCCTCCCAGCAGATGTCAGGGTGATTGAAGTCCCCCGTGACAGCCAGGACCTGTGATTGAGAAACTTACATTAGCTGTTTGAAGAAAGCCTCTTATACCTCATCCTCCTGGTCTGGTGGTCTATAACAGACACCCAGCATTTAGGGTTACCATATTTCAATCAGCAAAAAAGAGGACACCTGGGAGGGGGAGTAGAGGAGAGGAGGTAGGGACATATGATTGTGGGGGGGGGCAGTGATATTTCCGTGTCCTGCCTCTGCTCCTCATTTCTAAGCCCCTGCTCCCCCAGCCTTACCTCACTCCCAATCCACAGCCCCCTACTCCTCAGCCCTGCCGGTGCCCCTCACTACTGACTTGCATCCCCTGCTCCGCAGCTCTGCTGGACCCGCTGAACCCTTCCCCCCATACAATGTCTCTTTACCTGGTATCCCAGGGGAGCTGGGGTGACCAGAGGACCCCAAGCCAAAAACAAAAGAAAGCCTCACTTACCTCCTGCAGGGGCCGAAAGGCGTGGGGAGAGGCGCACGGCAAAACTGCCCGCAGAGTTTGTTAGCCACGCCTATATCCAGCTGGATCAAGATGACGTCAGCAGGAGACACTGCCTGGCAGGGATAAAAGACTGCCCTGAGGATGCAGCAGGAGGGCTGGTGAGCGGAGGCTCGACAGGGAAGCGCACACCCCGAGAGGCGCAGCCGCTGCGTCAGGCAGCCCGGGACAGCAGGGGCGGAGCCTGTGGAGACGCAGGTGGTGGCATCAACAACACAGCTGGCAGGGAAGCCGGTGAGGAAGCCGGCAGCAGAACTGGCATGAGAGCCGGCAGCAAAGCCGGTGAGGAAGCCGGCAGCAGGACCGGCGTGAGAGCTGGCAGCAGAACTGGTGAGGAAGCCAGTAGTGGAGCTGGCGAGGGATTGAGCATGAAAGCCAGTAGCGGAGCTGGCGAGGGATCGAGCACGCAAGCCGGTAGTAGAACCAGCGAGGGCTCAAGTAGGCAAGCCGGCAGCAGATCTGGTGAAGACCCCAGCTGGGAAACCAACAGCAGAGCCAGCGAAGACACCAGCAGAGAGGTTGGCTGGGAAGTCAACTGGCTAGCCAGCTGGCCACTCGATAGGGAGAGTAGCTGAGTAGCAGCTGTAGGAAGAAGCCCCAAGTGGGGAGCTAGCCATTAGGTTCAGGGG
Organism: Alligator mississippiensis; assembly: GCF_030867095.1. Taxonomy (NCBI): domain Eukaryota; kingdom Metazoa; phylum Chordata; order Crocodylia; family Alligatoridae; genus Alligator; species Alligator mississippiensis. Next base: position 398,687,459 of record NC_081824.1, read on the forward strand.
AACTCTGGGCCCGCTGGGACCCACTTACTATTGTGGGTGGTCGGCATGCACAACAGTCACGGTGTGGGTAAAATAGGGGGTTGAGCAGGAATAGATGAGGCAAGGGCAAAGGGCCTCGGGACCTGTGTATTTTGGGCTGAGACACCGAGCCGCTGGCTGCTCATGGCCGGATGGCCAGGAGAGATCAGAGTAGAGCCTGAGGACATACAGAGGCATGTGAGGGCCAGGAGATCCATGATAAAAAGGTAGTGAATGGCCTGGGTGTAGGGGAGGTCGGAGCCCCGTGAGTGCCTGCCAAATGGCGTGGCAGCCCTGAAGGCTACCCCAAGGGAGAACCCCTCCCCTGAAGTTAAAATCAAAGTCATGGCAGGCGAGATAAGGGGAACCCCGAACATCAGCCGGGGTAACCTTTGGGAGCCCACCCCAGGCTTTGGCCATAGAAGATCACTAGTGCGGGCCAGGGCTGCAAGGGAGCACCTGATAGAACAGAGGCGGGCACACCTGGCTTGCCAGGGCCTGCACAGGGAGTACGTGAACCCCAACAGCTAACCACTTTGCCTGCTGCTTCCAGTCCCAAGGAGCCAGCCTGGGAGAGCAGAGGGAACAGCAAAAAAAAAAAAAGAACATTTGCTGTTATTTTAAAAACCCACCCAGATGTAGAACAGGGGGCCAGAAAACAGGACATATCCAGGAAAACCAAGATGTATGTTAACCCTAATCCATGATGTCACCCTTTTTGCTCTTGCCTTTGACCCTAACCCAGAGACTTTCAACAGTCCTTTCCCCAGTTTCATATTGAAGGTCTGATCATACAATCATACAGCACTTTTACATAAAGAGAAACTCCTCCTCCTCCTCTCCTGCCCTGCCTATCCTTCCTGAATAGATTATAGTGATCCATGACTGTTTCAGTAATGCAAACTATCCCACCAAGTCTCTGTTACTCCAGTTTCATCATAGTTCCACGACAGTGCAAGATCTTCCAATTCTTTCTCCTGAGCTGCAGAGGGGGGAGACGGTCCTTCTTCTGCAGTGAGGGCACTCCTCAGAGCCATCTGGGTCATGTGCTATCTGCACAGGAGCAGTGCCTAGTGGGCTTCCAGCTTGTGGGCTCTAGGAAGAGTTGGATCTTGTGGGTGCATCCTGTGAGCTGAGACAGCACTCATGCAGCTAGAACCCTGCCCAGGCAGCCCTGGGGGGTGCCACCACCACAGAGGGAAGAACTGCCCCCCACCCCACACACATCTCACAGGCTGCATGGCCCAGTAGCAGCTTATGTAGGCAGCCTCCACTGAGGGGGAAAAAAGTGGAGAGGGGCCTGATCCTTTTTTTCCCCCTGTGGAGCCTGCCTGCCTCTCCTGTGGCCAGGGGGCAAGCTGCCAGTGAGCCCTGAGCTGTGGGTGGCCCTGGACCTTTCCTCCATGATAACAGTACCCCCTGGGCAGCACCCACCCACTAGAAGACCACTCAGGTTGCCACAGGAGGCCACAGAGAATCAGTTCACAGAGGACCAGCCAAATAGTACTTGGTTTTCCCAGTGTGCTTTTGAAATGTACCAATACATTTAAGCTAGACTTCAATTTCATGCACATCCAGACTCTTGGGGTGTTTAGAGACATGCTCCAGGAGGTGGGTGGGAGCAGTTTAATTAGCAGCCTGTGCTAATTAAAAGTGCCGAAGCATCACGTGTTTCAGCATCCCCACACTGAAAAAATGGTGGCAGGGCACTTTGAACTAAAGCTGATTCAACAAGCTTTAGTTCAAAGTGTCCCACCACCCTTTTTCAGTGCAGGGATACTGATACATGTGCTGTTGGAGGTTGTTGGAGCATGTTAGTTTCCGTGCTCCACTGCTTGATTAATCAAGTCTGCTCTGACACACTGGATTTATAGCACATTGGAGCAGCCTCCCTGCATGTGTGTAAGTGCCATTGGCATTTAACATTTATTGACAATTTTCTAAGTGTTACATCTGTCCTCACCCAGAAGCTGCACCTTAGAAATAACATACTCTGAGACAGCTGCTCAATGTGTTACTCCTTACTTTACCTATTTTATTTCTTCATGATCATACCTGTTTCGGTAGGATTTTTTTTTTAATTACCGGTTGATGTTCTCTCCAATATTCCAGGAACAACATTCCCTGCAAACATGTGTTGTTTACCTAAGGACAATGAATCATGTGAATTGCTTACTAATGCTGTCAATCAGAACTGTAGTGATAGGCCCAACACAATCAAATTAATGCACAAATATTTACCAGGCTTAGTATTAAAACAAATGTAGATGTAAATATACATATATTTATTTGCTCAATAAAATTGCCTGTCTCACACAAATTAATTATTATTCCTCTGTTGGGAAATTACTTGATAAATACAGGATAGAAACATTTTAGCTAGGGGTATTAAGAAAACATATTAATATGTAAAAACTTATCCAATCTATTAAGATTATAAAACAAGCAGTATGTTCTCTTGAGGTTTTAGTAAATATGTCCACATACCTTATACATTATTTCTACTATGAGTAACAACATTTGACTATTGTCTGTAAAACAACTTGAAACATGATTTAATTTAGGGAAAAGAAATAGTCTTTTTTTTATTTTTTATTTATTCAAAGACACATATGATGCAGCACATCCTCATACAGTGCAAAACTTCACTGCTGCATTCTAGTCAGTGGGTCCTGATTTTTTGGAAATAGTAATCATTATTTTTATTCTACATCTCCACCAATTAACAGAACTAAAAACATATAAATTCTGAAAGATGAATCTGTAGGCTGCATATAGTTATTCTCTGAGGAGGTCTGTGGACATTATGGATAACCTGTGCACTCAGTTTTCTTTGATTCATCTTGCCAATATAAAAACTTGAGACCAGATTCTATTTGGAATCTATGTGAATTCAGGTGCTTAAGTGCAAATCCATTCTACCCTGACCAAGTCTAGTAAATCTAGTAATGCATCTATTTTTGTAACATGATACTCCTGGAACTTAACCTTCAGCAACAAAAGAGAAATGGGGAAGAGTACCCACCCTCCTTTTGTATTACCATTTTTGCAGAAATTTGGGCAGAGCATAAGAGGGTTGTACTTTCATGCCAAAACCCAATTTCAAAGCTAGTAGATTCTGCTTTGGCAATCTGGTTATTGAACTAAATGTAGAGTGCAATTGGCTCTGCACAGTTATGGGCCATTTTTGTGCCATTAAAAAATATGATTAAATTCAAACAACAACAGTGTAAAATTAAAGTTTTGGGAGATGCACAAAGGGAAAAAAAATGTGTAGAAACTTTTTTTCCTTAATTTATCTGACTGTATACAGCTTGAGTATCAAAGGATAAATGATCCTGTATACCATACATAGTACAGTACACAGACACAATGAGGTGAGTTAAATACAGTGTTTCAACCTTAACTTGATTTTCCCCAGTTTTATGGATATAAGCCTGACCATTAAGGCACTTTTGTGATTTAATTTCTTCCACAATCATACTTAATTGCTTACCATGTCGTATAATGTTCAATAAAGCAAAGCAATGAAGCAAAAAATAGCAGGGCCTCTTACAAAGGTTAAAATGGAACCCTTATTAAGACAAGAGTGAATAACACCTCAGTGCTAATTACCATGGTATAGCCAAAGCCCATGAACAGTGAAAAAGCTCATTTAGCTCTATTAAAATGTACACTTCAAATTTATCTGGTCATATAGATGAATAAAAATTAGTATTTATATTAGCCCTTAATATCAACCTTTGCTTCTCAGCAGGGTGAAGTCTCTATGGGTTTCGATTACTAAAATAATGAGCAATGAATGAAATCTCCCTTCTAAAATGCAAAGTATAGTAAAATATAGGTTATATAAGCCAGGTAACTGAAAATATCTCTGGATGTAACATTGTAGAGAAGACCCACGGGATGAAGGAAGGAAGGAAGGACTTTGACTTTTTAACTACTTTATTTAGGGGTTCAGGTATACAAAAAGGTTGGCCGCTTACAAAGCATAAAAACAAACAAATTACTATCAAACCAAGAACACCATGTCATTGCATTCATCACATCACACCATGACAGACACCTTCGCTACATTCCATGTCGTGTCTTACATGCTAGTTATGTAGTCGGAGTGCTGGTCACATGGTCATAATTATAAACAAACCATTTGTACCCTGCTCTATCCAATCATACACGTGACAACACCTTCAACTTCCCATACAAAAAGAAAGCAAAAAAGCAGCCTGGCGAGGGCCCAGAATGCGGCACGAGCTGGAAGTTGTAGTCCAACACCAAGTCAGTCCAGTCGCCCAGACCAGTCATGACATCAGAGCACGTATTTGAGACAGCCATCCTCCACATGGCACAGCGCTCCTTCAAGGGCCCAGCATGTCTCAAAGGCAGGCACCACCCACCAGACCACAGCGTACTCAAACTCCAGCGAGAGGCGCGACTGAACCAGGAGGCGGAAAAGCCGCAGGGCATCATCTGAGCCAGTCCCGGCAAGCTGGTTTTGGCAGCTCTTGAGGAGGGCCATCTTGGCCTGACCCAGTAAAAAGTTGGCCAGGCAGACAGGGTCCTTCTCAGCTGCCTGGTATGGGTAGGAACACACATAGGTGGTCTCTGAGAAGCTCCTGCCCAGTGCTCACAGCAGTGGCTTGAGGGTGACAAAGAGCAGCTGCAGGCAGGGACAGTCGAGGAAGGCATGAAAGAGGGTCTCCTCAACACCCCCTGGGCAGAAGGGACAGGCCATCGAGGTGGCTGGGTCAAAGTGGAACACAAATGTGGCAGTGGCTAGGATGCCATGCAGCAACCACCACTGCAGGTCACCAGTCTTCTTGGCAGTTGGTGGCTTATACAATGTGCACCACACCGGGTAGTCTGGTGGGGAATCTGGCAGCCCTAGGTGCCATCGCCATGTTGTATCGGGGCGGCCCACCAGCACTTGGGCATAGCGGGCATGAACCACTGAGGCATGTAGGCTTCTATGCAACATAAAAGCAAAGGGGCAACCTGTGTCACTGTCAGGAGGCACAGGGAGCATCAGCAGGGTGCCAGGGCCACTGGCCAGCTTGCCAGCCAAGGCCAGGGTGACTGGCAATGCAGGGAAAGCCTCACTCAGGCCATCCACAGCACAGAGGACCTGGCCCACCCGGAGATGGTCATCCAGGGTGGCTGCAGCCTCCAATAGGAGGGCATCCTGGATGTCACACAAGAGATGGCCCCCACTGTGGATGGAGCACATGCCCAGCCAGGTGGTCAAGGCCTCAGGTGAGAGCCAGGCTGACTGAGCACAGTCAAGGAGATGGCTCAGGTAGAGGACACATGCCTGGATGAGAATGGCCATGAGACTGGCAGAGGCCAGGCTTGGCATGGAGTGCCTAAGAGCTGGGTTGTGCACCAGGGGTTCCCTCAGCAAATGTGGGAACTGTAAGTTACGGGTCTGGGTCTGGAGGTGGAAAGTGGCTTGCAAGGCTTGTACCATACCACGGTAAAAAGTCAGAAGCACCGCCCAGTTCAAAAGCATGAGGTCCAACAGAAAGAGCTCCTGGGCAAAACTGAGGGCCCCCACTGTCTGCAGAAACCAGCACACCAGTTGTTGCTAAGGTAGGCACTCCTCACTGTACAGGAGCTGTTGAAGGGCCTGCAGGTGGAAGCCGACCACCTTGCTCACAAGGTCAACCAAACTCTGCCCCCCCTCAGCTACAGGTAGGTAAAGGACAGCTTGTGTGAGCCAGTGGCACCCATCCTAGGAAAAAAAAATCAACTGGAGGTGCTGGAGTCTCTCGAGCAGGTCCTGTAGTGGATTAAGTATGGTACACAGGTACCACAAGGTCGCTGCTGCCAGGTTGTTTATGATGTGAACACATCCATGGTAGGAGAGGCTGGGTAGGCACCAGTGCCACCATTGTAGGTGTGCCTCTACCCCTTCCTTGAGGCCATCCCAGTTGTGCACCATGAAGGTCGATGGTCCTAGAAACATGCCTAAGATCTTAAGGCCCTCGCACCCCCAGGTGAGGCCTCCTGGCAAATCTGGGGGAGTCGCGCTGATCCACGTGCCAAGCAGCAGGGTATCACTCTTGGCCCAGTTGATATAGGCCAAGGAAGCGCGTTCATAGGCTTGTTGGCAGTCTGTTAGGGCCTCCACATCTTCCTGTGTGTTAAGGAAAATACTCACATCATCTGCATATGCTGATAGCTGGAGCAGAGGGGCAATGGACAGGCCCATGGCCAATGGCAAGCCACACCACTCAAGCGGTGCCACAGTGCATGCAGTAGTTGTTCAATGGCCAGGGCGTAGAGCATGCCTGACACGGGGGCAGCCCTGATGGATGCCTCTGCATGTGGGGAATGGGGCACAGAGCACCCTGTTCATCTTGAGCAGACTGGAAGTGTCTTGATACAAGACCCGGAGGGCCCCAGTGAAGAGGGGCCCAAAGCCAAAGGCCTCCAGGGTCTGAAAGAGGTAGGCATGGCCCACCCAGTTGAAGGCTCTCTCCTGATCCAGAGAGATGAGGCCAATGTCTAGGCCAAAGAGTTTACTGTCTGTGAGTAGGTCATGCAGCAGAAACAGGTTGTCTTGCATGGTTCTGCTCAGCACGCAGTAGCTCTGCTCAGGCCCAGTGACAGAAGCCATGATAGTGCGGAGGCAGGCCACCAGTGCTTGGGCCAGAATCTTGTAGTCCGTGCACAGCAGGGAGATTGGCCACCAGTTCTTAATGCAGCCAAGGTCTCCTTTCTTGGGCAGCAGTGTTAGTACTGCATGGCTGCAGCTGATCAGCAGGACCTTGTTGGCAAGACTCTCCTGGAAAACATGCAGGAGACAGGGGCTAAGGAGAGGCCAGAAAGTCTTGTAAAACTCAGCAGGTAACCCATTGAGGCCTGGGGCTTTGCCAGAGGTGAGGCCAGCTGTGGCAGTTACCAGCTCCACCAAAGACAATTCCTGCTCAAGCTCGCTGGCCTCCAGGGCACAAAGGTGTGGCAGGCCAGCATGGAGTTCCTGTTTGGCCTCAAGGCAGGATGGCTCAGCTGCACACAGGTCATGATAGAAGGCAATAGCATGCTCGTGTACTTCACCCGGGTCACTGATTACCTGGCCCTCAGGGGTCTTGAGGTGATCTAAGACTTTGCTCGCTGCCCGCCATTGCTCCAGGTTGAAGAAGAAACAGGCTGGGACATCTGTTTCAGCCAGCTCTTGGCAGCGGGCGCAGATCTTTGTTCCATGGGCTGCACTCTTCACCAAGTCATGCAGACACTTCCTGCTGAATTGGAGGCTCTTGTGCAGCATTTCATCACTGCTGGCATCCGGTAGGGCACTCTTGAGCTCTACCACATCTTCTTCCAGCTCTCTGATATGTCAGCTCATTTTATTTGTGGTCAACTGGGTGTACTGCTGGCAAAAAGCCCAGATCTGTACCTTGTCCATGTCCCACCATCACTTCCAGGAAGATTAATTCAGTCTTGTGGCCTCCCAGCCCCGCCAAAATTTGGCAAAGCAGTCCTGGAAGTAGAAGTCTTAAAGCAGGCTGATGTTAAAGCACCAATAGGGCACTCACGCGCAGGTTCTCCCTGGCAGGCTTAATTCACAGCAAGCCATGCCATGATCTGACAGGCCTGAAGGAATGATGTGGCCACTACGTAGGAGTGCCAGATGGTGCCTGGTAACATAAAGGCGGTCGAGGTGGGCCATAGTGAGACCACCGCCACTCATCCTTGCCCAGGTGTACTGGCATGCGTGGGGATGCAGGGCTAGCTAGACATCAATGAGGCCTGCACTCTCCAAGCTGGACTGCAGCTTGTGGGCTGAGGGCATGTGAGGCTCAGGCCCTGTACAGTCAATCAAGGTGTCAGTAGTACAATTAAAGTCCCCACCTACAAGGAGCAGGTCATCATCCTCGCTAGCATCATGCAGAAGGGCAGCCATGTCTCAAAAATTAGTCCCAGCCACTCTGCTGGACAGCACTCTCACACCAGAGATTCCAGCCTCCTCAGATGGAACAGAGATGGAAGGAGGTTTGGAAAAGTCCCAGCCTCATTGGGTGGGGCCTGTGTCCCAGAGGTGGATGCACCACCTGTCAGTGCTGCTGTAGTCACTGATGTTCTGGCCACTCTTCCCCTGAGGACACTGGGATGCTAGGTGTGAGGAGCTACCACACTGGAAACACATGGTCTCCCCAAAGAAAAAATAGATCACAAACCTCCACCCATTGATCATGAGGCTCAAGGACTGAGGCAGGGACCGTGGGCCCTCCTTGAGGAGCATAAAAACCTGCCTTCAAAAAAACAGGACATGCATCAGCTTTAGGTTCTTGCTTCCCATCATCAGTCAGTGAAAGGGACTCGTAAGAACCCTGTTAACTAGGGTAAATCATTGGGACCATGTTAAAACAACCTGCGTAATGTATGTTATGCTGTCCCAGGAGACTAGCTAGGGCATCTATGCAGATCTCGACCACAATGTAGGGAGGGGTGTGAACCCTCAAGCCATGGGTAATGGGGAGGTTCTGAGAGGCAGCCTCATGCGAGCTGCTGGCTGTAGGAGCAGCCATTCCTGCTAGCATAGGGTTAATCTCAAGCTGTGACTGAGAAAATGAAAACAAAGATGTTTATACTAACTAAAAAGACAAGCGTCTGGGACTGCGGCTATAAAAAGCTAAATGAGAGGAGGGAAAGGGGTGGAGGGAAAAAAAGCTGGGGAGAACTGGGGTGGGTTATGAGGGTTAAGAAAAAAAACAGAAAAAGAAAAAAGGGGAGGGGGGAATTAAGAGCATCCCTCGGAAGGGAAGATATTGGAAATGATAACTCCCCACAACAAGCAACAGAAAAGAAAGCAAGAAAGGAAAAGAGACAGTAAGAAAAAAAAAGGCTGTAATGAAGCAACTCACAGACAAAGAGATGAAGTACAGGGGGAGGGGACAGAGAACAGAGAAAAAGAAGAAAAAACACTGTGAAAATGCAAGAAAAGAATTGGAAAGTGAGATAAACAGAAGCAAGAGACCTTTAGACAGGTGGGAGTCAGAAAAAAAAAAGAGATAGAAAGCCGGGAAGTCTTATGTTCAGGGTCACCTCACGCAGTTCCAAGTGAGCCTGTTCTGATGTGTCCAAAGCAGAGGGAAGGAAGGAAGGAATTTGCATATGGCATAATACTATTTTAGGACATTATATATATATGAGAGAGAGAGAGAGAGAGGTGTTTCATTTTAATTACAGAAAAAATGTGGAGTTTGGGTTAGCTTTTTTTCATGCAAAAATTGGGGATGTTTTTTAAATCAGAGAAAACCAGGACTGCTGGTGATTGGGGAGACATGCAGGACACCTGCTGACATGTAGGCCACGCCTACTCAAGTGGTGGCACAGAATCAATTGATTATCCAGCAAGTTGGTGACATTATTTCAGATATCTGATGTCCAAGTGTAATAATATTTGTGCTTATTACTTTAAACATCTATTTACCCCTTGCATAATGGCAATGCTGTAAGTCCAATACAACATGAGGAATGGCTATAAACTCTCTGTGGTCGTGTCTCTCCATCCATTTACATTTCCATAGATCCATTTACATTTCCATCATGAAAGAAGGCTTGCACTGGAGCTGGGTATGATCTTGCAAAAATGTAATCCAAAAGTCTATATGATAAAATTATGGACTTTATATTATTTACACATATGTGCTCTGATCCTGGAGTTAGTGGAAGCCATATTAATTTTCCACCAAAATTATATTCCTTGACTTCAGTAGAACAAGACCGATGTCATAGTCAGTGGCAACATTTAGGGGGTGCATGGGGGTTCATGTGCACCCCCTGAGAGTGCTGGTGAACCCCCTGACAGGCAGCATTCCCTGCTTAGGTGACAGGTGGGGGGGAGGGGGGGCAGGTGGGAACGCTGGTGCCCTCCCTGAGAGCGCCAACTGACGAGTGGGGGTATCAGAAGAAGGGCCACTGGCTCTTCCTGGCACATCCCTGGCCCTTCGCTGACTGGCCACTGGGGGGGGGGGGGGGGGCAACTGCCCCCCTGACTCAGGAGACACCAATTGCCCATGGCCATAGTTTTCCTTATACCCATTCCATCTCTTCTCCAAGCACTGACAATATTGCTGCGTGCATTGGTGTGCTGCCATTGAAATTAGCTTTAAGAGAACGCATTGGGAGTCAGTGAGAGATATGAAGAAGTATCTTGGCTGCCAAATATGAGACCTAAGGAGAATTTGGACACCTACACCCAAAACAATAATCCAGCAAATCTGTTTGTTTGGGTCTTTTTTCCCCAATGGCTGCAAAATCCAAGCAAGTCTAGCTTCTATTCTACATATTAGGCACATACATGGACTAAGGCACCCAAGTGTAATTCTTTTTCATTGTACTTGAGTCCTTGAGAAAATGAAGGTACATGCACACTCTTATCTTACCTTTCCCATTTATAACTTTAACTATGAGACACCTGGAGAAATACATTTTACCAGGTTATTTGTATTTCAGTCAGCTCCTTGTGTCCCTTGGACTCTTGAAAGATATAGGATGGCTTCATTTTATAAAGGAAAAATATTGTACTCAGAATTCAAATGGGCCAACTGATATGTTTTGTATGTTTACCTTTACATATTACAAGCCAACTTCTGTTCCACCTATTTGGCATCTAAATAGAATTAGGCACTTAAATGGTAGTCTACTGCATTCTGTTCTAGTCCTGGAAATACATTCACATGTCTACTTTACAGCATACCACCATCTTACTTTTAGGAATAAATCACAAAGAGCAGCAGAAGGAAGCCCCATGGACTTCTGTTTTAACTTTTTCAGAGCTCTGAGTAGGATGGAATTCAGGGACCTAAATTCATTCACATGCCTGAGAGAACTTGGAATATTTTTTTTTTCCTATTAATAGTTTGACTGAAATTTTTGGGGCTATTCAAAGTAAATAAAAAAAATAACTATTTGTATGTAGGATTTCCGATCTAAGACTCAGGGGCCAGAAATATCCTCTTCTCTCTCTCTCTCTCTCTCTCTCTCTCTCTCTGTGCGCACACACACACACACACACACACACACACACACACACACACTGTTTATGGCAGGGACAATAGGGACAGGACTTAGATGTGTTTTATTTTTGCTTTAAAATCTAAAGAACAAAAAAATAAATAGATAGATGCATTCTGAACAAGAAACAGAAGCTTGAGAAGAGTACTGAAAGTTGTCTCAAAATGTTTCCAGACAGTAGAAGACAATTTTTTTTCATTTAATGAAAACCATAGGATATTTCTGGCCCCTGAGCCTTAGATCTGAAACACACACACACACTCATACACACACACCAAAGGGACAAAGGGACATACTATGATATCCTCAAAAGCACACTTCCCAGTCCACACAATATTTGACATACCCCAAAGGGTTAATAGGTACTTAACTTCAATAACTGAAAAGGGTAGTATGGCTGAAATCTGGAGATATAAGGGGAAGTTATCATATTAATATCACTGGTGCCTAATACTGCTAGCAGTATGCACATAAAAGATTTGCTGCTTACCTGCTTCACTGAGGTTCCTAGAAACCTTGTAAAATAACTTTGTTTTTATTTTTTGTCACGTCTACATTTATATCATATCTATTTATGTGAATAAAATGTAGACTAAAATAAAAAGGTGGCTGAGAATATGTTAAGAACAAGAGAGAAATCTGTCTTTTCTGATCTTCATTAAAATGTTTTGATAATAAAAGTATTTCTTTGTTTAAGGTGTTCAGCCTACAAGCTTTTAAGTACTGAAGTAAGTAGTCATACTTAAAATGAAATATCATTAAAAAAGTATATAAATATTTTTGGGGTTAAGGCCTAAATATGGGTACCACTTAAATCCTTTTTTCTCTCTTTTTCTATATAAGGGGTATTTCAAGCAATCTGAAATGAGACTGCTTAATGTAAGCACTTTAGCTCAATTAAGAATTCTAAAGTATAGGATAAAATTAGAACCTATCTGAAGAAACCCAAAAGAAGTGTGTTTTGGAAGCCTTTCCCCTCCCAAATAAACCCTTAAATAACATTCATATTCTTCTTCAGACTACTGGCCTGGGAAATGTGCTGACAGTCACTGATCCAAAATCCCTCTTATATTTAAAATGAGATACAAGTTTAATCATTAAAGATGCCAGCATGTGAACAGATATGAAGGCAGTGAGTTCTTCTTCAAATTCTCCTTTTTAAGATTAATAAAGTACTCTTTTCCTCTAGAAACCTATCTGTCTGAAGTACAAAATCACAAACAATGAGATGCCATTACTAGACTGTGATTCCCTCAAATGAGATGTGCAGTCATTATAAGCAGGTGTTGTTGGACCTGGTGTACATATAGGGTATGGTCTTGCAGGAAGAATGGAATAGACTATTTGAATCACTATTTATGGTCTCATTCATTCTTTGATGAAATAAGAAGAAAATGGATCTCTTCTTATTTGAAAAATTTAAACACTGGATAATAAGGGGGAGGGTGGGAAATTACTCCTTTAATAACTCATAACCTGTCCTATATTCTCCCCACTCCCGGTCTATTTATATTACTTGCTCAAAGAAGAAGGGCCAAACTCAAATATAATTTCTTTGTTTTTATTCTTTATCTGTGACATATTTTTAATATTATCTATTTTTGTATCATCAGGTTTGCTTTAATTTTGTTTAGTTTGCTAGAATGTATAATTTTATTGTATGCTTTGACCTATAACTATACATCATATAAGTTTATTATATTATATTATATGTAATTCCACTGTATTACTTAGCAAAAGCTGAAAATCAGCTACTATATATTTAGTGTGTGTGCGCATGTGTGTGTGTGTATATATATATGTGGAATTTGAACTTCACAAACACACACATTCAGAGAATTTTGTGGATTCATATTTGCCAGTGATTTCTTTTCTGTTATTTTTTCCTCTTGATGTTATATTTTCTATTTCATTAGTCAATATTTTAATTATTTTAAGTGCAACTCTCTGATTTCAAATAAAGTGTGAAGGCTGGAAAGACTTGTCTTCCAGCAGAAATACTTCTACTATGTAGTTTTCAATTAAATGTCCATTTTTCTGTAGTACTAAAACATGTGGGAGAAGGTTGAGCAGATACTTCTGCTCAATAATGACCTTTAGATGCTTTAAAACCAACTATAGTAGCAAAGCCAAAGCTTATAAGATTAGGTTCTCAACTTCGGTAAAAGGAGAAAAATCCAGTCTTTGTACTATCACTTTATATACTCCGTGAAAATGTCTGTAAAGAAACAAGACTGAGCTGGAAGATGGAAGGCCTGAGCCTGGAGAATGCTCAGAAGCTCCTGACAGTACTATTTTCAGTTCCAATTGAAGAAGACAGATTTGAAGACCCTTGCTTTAAAGAAAAAATGTTTTAAAAATGTTTTATTCTTTAAAATCATATGAAGCTGAGGTAATAAAATATTTTTTTTGATTAAAAAAATGGATCCTGGCTATTCTTAGAGCCCCAGGCATTCTGTGATTCTGGTGGTCAGGGGATTTGATGCAGAAAGAATTCCTGTCTGCAAAACTGTTCTGCAAAATGTAAGGCCCAAGGGTTCTTCTTTTTTCCCCACCCTTTTAAATTCTAGCTGGTTGACAAGGAAAACTTAAAAAAAAAAACCTGACAACAAGGTATACAGTGTTGTGTCCTTGAATATAGTGAGAGCCTGAAACAAGAGTGCTATGGATTGTTGTCCATCTCAATTAAGGCTTGATCAAGAGCCTATTGCAGTCAGTAGAGATCTTTCCAGGACTTCAGTAAAAATTTAGATGAGAGAATTATTAGCACTAAAAATAAAAGATGAACATGTATGTACCAATTTTATTAACTATTTCATTGCTGATAATGAAACTTGAATATCACACTTTTCATGCAATTCCATATCTACTACAAATGCCTTTCCAAGTGCCTCAGGCCTAAGCTGTCCAATGCACAGCTGCCGGAGACCCAATATTCCCGCCAAAACATTCATGTGCAGCTTTATTCTGGCAATATAATACACAGAAAAATTGAAGGGAAAAAGTAAAGAAAAACAAATTGAATGGTATGTCTAACTAAAGGACAGTTGAGCACACTGTAGTAATGTATTTATTTATTTTTAAATGTGTTTAATCCTGGCATTGGACATTTACTCTGTCTTCTGTTGTTTAAGAGTAACAATAGAAATTAGTTATAGTCTGGATACAGCTTTCCCTATAGAATGGCAAGGACCTTCTTTTACATAGCAAATAATACAAAAGAACATCTAAATTGTGCAAAAAAAAAAAAAAATTGTCACAGAAATCATGCTAACCTGTGAACCTGTGTTCAAATTGTTAACATTGGTTAACTTAATTAAGAACATGTGTGAAGTGTGTTACTACCTGGAACATTTAATACAGTCAGGGCATACCTATCATTATTTCAGGATAAAAATACTTACATTTTGATGTTACTTATTCTCCATGTAGAATAAAAACATTTTTTGTTGATGAGGCTGTATTTGTTTAGAAGTGAGCAATAGCACCCCCGTAGATCCACGGAGGAGCCTTTTATCAGAAACAGCCTTTAGGCCACAGTTTGCAATCAGTGAATATTTATATTAGCAGCAATTGCACCAGACAGTAATTATCTTATCACAGAGGAAAAGGTTAGAAAGAAGCTTCTCCATTGGACACCTGCTGTGTGGATAATTAAGTATCTCCATGGTTTCTTTCATTACTGCATTCAATAATAGTTAAATACCAGGGAATCTAGCCATAATCAGACATGATTTGATGAGATATGGAAAAAAAAAGACAAGAACAAACAAAATTATTCTCACTCTGGGGCACTAGGACCCAGGTGGTACTCCTCTACCATGCCATGTGGCCTCAGGGGTGGGGAGGGAGCAAAAGAAAACAGAAAGAAAACAGCCAGAAATTACAGCAGGTAGAAGCAATTTCAGAAGAAGTCAAAGGAAGGACATGCAGAGAACATTGGAAAATTCTGTCTAGACCTTCTCTATAAGGTGCTGATTGGTTGACTGCTCCAACCATCCCCCTGACCTTTTATCATCTCTGCCTTCCTTATCTCCCTCCATCATGCTACTTTTCTCTAACCAGTCCCTCTAGCCTCCCTACCCTTTACTTTTTTGTATCAGCTCCTAACTAAATCAAATCTTTTCTAAAAAACAAAATATGGAATTGACATGATATTTGCTGCCTACATATTGTTTGCTCTGGGTGCATCTACATGACACGCTATGCTGACATAGCTCATTGCTAGAGCAATGTCACGTCAGCAGTCATGAACCATGATGCCAATGTTACTGCAAAGTAGCAGCAAGCTACTGCACAGTAGCTCATTTTTACTGCATAGTAGGGTTGGAAACAACCCATGCACCATTGGGACTGTGCAGTGATGGTGGTTACTGCACAGTCCTTTAGTACTTGCTAAAGCAAATACTAAACAACTGCACCATAACAACTGCACAGTCAGAGGCATGTGCAGATGCCCCTTCTGTGTGTGTCTCACCCCCTCTGCCTATTTTATGGATGTGGATTATAAACTCTGGGGTCATGGACTGTCTCCTATTCTAATTTGTTAATTACCTAGCTCAGGAGGGGCACATGTTGGCTTTTAGACACTACCATAATAAACATTGTTAATAACAACAACAACAATGATGACTCTCCAACAGTACCATGGGTAATAGCAAATATTTCTCTAGACAGCTATGGCTAGCTTATAGTTTTAAAATTTATTTAAGTTACCTTGCCTATAAGTGTCATTAAGAATTCTTTTTAAAAGTGCATACTGTGATATGGTCCAAGGTGAATAAGAGGGTTTAGTTATAATTAGCATCTTTCACTGAAATCATGAAAGATAAAAATTATCTTAACATTAATTTATAAGTGTATTCTTTGCTTTCTTTAAAAAAGACATAGTGAAATAGTTTGCTTTAAAAAGGTCATTGGTACTAGCAATAAAATAGATAATATTTTAATATTGATTTGTCAAAACCATATATAATGAAGCAAAAACAAAACAATTTCTGAAAATGAACTTGGTTCTTTTTCACAAATAAAACTATATTTACTGAGGGATTCAGAACAGAAGAACCTTTTTTGATTTGTACAAGCAGTGACTTAAAAAGATTAAAACTTGCCACATCACTCGATATGAGTTTCCTGGAACAGAGAGAAAAAATAAAACCAAATGTTTAAAACTTGGTTTCAAGAAATGGATCCTCGAGTTTTGGACACCCAAATAGTTGTGCCTTGATTTTCAGAAATGCCAAAACACACTCAAAAGTCAGGACAATGTTTCAGTTGAGTATACAACTTTAATTCTGTTTCTTTGTGAATATGTGTTATGATCAAGTCTTTATATAATAGATATAGATAGATAACTAGATAGCTACATAGATAACATGCTGGGCAGCTTTAATAGGATTGTTGATAGCAGATCAAGGAAAGTGATTATTCCTTTCTATTCAGCAGTGGTGAGGCCACATCTGGAGTACTTTGTCCGCTTTTGGGCTCCCCACTATGGAAAGGAGGTGTACAAATTGGAGATAGTCCAGCAGAGGACAATGAAAATGGCTAGAGGGCTAGGGCACATAACTTCGGAGGAAAGGCTGAGGGAACTGGATTTATTTAGTCTGCAGAAGAGAAGACTGAGAGGGGATTTAATAGCAGCCTTTGCCTACCTGAAGAGTGGTTACAAAGAAGATGGAGCTAGACAAACCTTAGCTGGGATGATATAGTTGGAACTGGTCCTGCTTTGAGCAAGAGGTTGGACTGGATGACCGACTGAAGTCCCTTTCCAACCATAATTTTCCAGAATTCGATGACTGAAAGGAATGTCAAAGAACAACAGCAAAAAAATCTGTAATCTTTCTCCATGCTAGGTCTGTCAATAGAGGTGATAGTGTTGATCCCTACAAAGTCACAAGAGTCTTTTATATGGGAACATGACAGTCATTCTGTATCTAAGGGTCACTACCAAGTTTCCCATTATAATAAAGTCTTTTAGTAGGGTTCATGTTTTGTTTTAAGAAAATGCTAAAGGGGTAGAAGTTCAAATCCCACATTGCAATTAATGCAGGCAATCATGTTTCCTGGGGAAAATATAATTCGTCTCTTGCTGTGCAATGGAAACCAAGAAAAAGGACAATGAAGTATGTTGTATCAAATAGTCATTATAAAACAGCTGCATGTCTAGTGTTTTTTGATCATCCACTCCCTGTTCTAAAAGTGGTCCATTAACCTTCACCAGCCCTACTACTACAATTAACTACAAAATGTCAGTAATTAAATAACTCTTCCTTGGTGGTCTGACAATTTCACTGTCAATGAAAATATGGGTTGTTTTTTTTAATTATGACATTAAATATATTTTAAACATATTGAGTGAAAAGTAGAAGCTGTAATGGCAGCTCACTTATAGGCACATAAGTCTCTTGTTGGATTTATCCCTAAGTTCAGGACCGAACTGAGTTTTAGTGGGTGACATTCACCGACCATTGATAATCTGATCCTGTAACTATCTTACTGAATAGCTCCAAACTTGATGAGGGAGGAAGACCAAAT
The DNA here is from genome assembly GCF_030867095.1 of Alligator mississippiensis. NCBI lineage: Eukaryota > Metazoa > Chordata > Crocodylia > Alligatoridae > Alligator > Alligator mississippiensis. The sequence continues at coordinate 398,705,036 of NC_081824.1, forward strand.
TCCCAGACAAAGGCTTTTTGATAAATCTTTCCAGTCAGTATTCAGTCACTCCTACTGACAGAAGTAAGGCTCTCCTATAGGTGTTTTCCAGAGAACCATTTTCTTTTCGCAATCAGTGAGTGAGTTCATTCTAAACCAAAGCCACATTTGCCAACAGATATGGTAGAGTGGACATCAACTCAAATATTCTGAGGCTCACCCCCTTTGAAAATGCTACTGGAGAGACAGACTGAAAAACAGATTTTAAATAATATAAGGTCTGAGGGAAGTTTATTTTTCCTCAGATAACTTAATTGAGATGATATTAAGGTTTGGCCCAGAAGATTCAAATTCTGGCCAGTAAATAATAAGGAAGCAAGGCCCTTAAAATCAATCAGAGATTAGTACTACTCCTGATAGCTACTTTTAAGGATTTGGGCCCAATCCCTTGAGCACTGTCTTTCTCAAGACTGCTGTGACAGAAAATGCATGTAATTGTATCATTTAGATCAATGGTATCCAACATATCTAGGTCTGCAGGGTGGATTAATTTTGTTAGGTCATGGGCCTGATCCAGCATGTAGGGTTGGTCTTTGGGCCAGATCTGGTCCATGGAGCTATTTCAGCTGTTCACAGGGCTCCCCACTATTCTGGAAATTTGACAGCAGGATGATTAGCTGCATCAATTAACACTCTCTCAGTGCCAATTTTTTGGAATCATGGGGAACCCTGCAAACTAGATGACATGGCTCCATAAACCAGATGTAGCATGTGAACCAAAATCTTGGTAATCCCTGATCAAATCCAGGCGTGGACTCCAAGATGAACATGAGTCGGCAGTGTGACGAAGCCATCAAAAAAGCCAATGGCACTTTATCGTGCATCAGCAGATGCATGACGAATAGGTCCAAGGAGGTGATACTTCTCTATCGGGCGCTGGTCAGACCGCAGTTGGAGTACTGTGTGCAATTCTGGGCGCCACACTTCAAGAAGGATGCGGATAACCTGGAGAGGGTCCAGAGAAGGGCCACTCGTATGGTTAAGGGCCTGCAGACCAAGCCCTACGAGGAGAGACTAGAGAAACTGGACCTTTTCAGCCTCCGCAAGAGAAGGTTGAGAGGCGACCTTGTGGCTGCCTATAAGTTCATCACAGGGGCACAGAAGAGAATTGGTGAGTATTTATTCACCAAGGCGCCCCCGGGGGTTACAAGAAACAATGGCCACAAGCTAGCAGAGAGCAGATTTAGATTGGACATTAGGAAGAACTTCTTCACAGTTCGAGTGGCCAAGGTCTGGAACGGGCTCCCAAGGGAGGTGGTGCTCTCCCCTACCCTGGGGGTTTTCAAGAGGAGGTTAGATGAGTATCTAGCTGGGGTCATCTAGACCCAGCACTCTTTCCTGCTTATGCAGGGGGTCGGACTCGATGATCTATTGAGGTCCCTTCTGACCCTAACATCTATGAATCTATGAATCTATGAAATTACCAATATAAAAAAATTCTGTAATTATGTGATGGACTACGTCTTTAATATTTCTGTGTTAATTTTGTTCACATTGTTACAATATTATGCAACTCAATTTACTTCATTAGTCTGTACACAGAGAACAAAGGGTTATGTGCAGGAGGAGCTAAGATGGACCTCTATTATCCAGAAGAATCTTGAATAGTTTTGTTGACAGATTAATAAAGGGGAGATTGGAAGCCTAGGAGGTGTCCAGAAGGGACTTACATGGGTGAGCAGAGAGACATAGTCTGGATTTTTTGTCCCATAGCCTGACAGCTGAGAAAAAAGAGAGGCAGGGAGAGTTTAATTGTGGGCAGGAGGGAAGTGGTCCCCTGGGGCCATCAGCCAATCAGATCTGGCCTGTGCCCACAGCTGCTATTGACCATTTCAAATGGAAACCTGTAAATCATTCTGAGATGCATTCACAGGGACCCAGTGGCTATGATGCACTGTAATGGTTGTACTATGGTGAGCAATAAATGTGACTAAGTTAAATTAAGTGAATTATGAAAATAATATGAAGTAATTTGTAAATCAGGAAACAATCAAGCGAAGTTCACACTATGTAAAAAAAAAACTTATTGCACATAACAGATGTTTTACATAAGATATTGCAAGATGTAGATCATTTTGTATGACGTTAAGAGCCTTCTTTGAAGTGAGTTAAAGCTGAAGTCTATCATTCACTTCAGAACTACTGGTTGACACTATTAGGAGTTCTTGTTGTATAAAACATTGACACTATTTCCTCCAAAAAACCCACGTGATTTCAAATTGACTAATAAGCCTCACTACTGGGTTCACAATGATTCTTAACATTGTCAGTATTGTAACATTTTTTATTTGTAATGTAGCAGAATGTGTGGGGAGAGGGGGGCAAAACAAGATTGTGTTCAGGCCTCTGCAAACACATACTAAAAGAGAGCCTCTGTCTCAGTCCAAACGCCAGCCTTCCTTGTTATTTCAGATTCATAATTAACCACAGAGAATTGCATCCATTAGTATTAAAATATGGTATAAGTGTGATTTTTTAAATATGTTCATTATAAACAGGATGGCACTATTGGTGATGTGACAAATTAAAAAAAAATACTTTTCTATGTTTTGTAGTAAATATTTGTTAAACAAATTATCCACAATATAATACAAAGAAAAAATTTAATTCTTCAATGCTGTGCAATGATCCTTCTGGACATTGAGAGACACCTATATGTGACTATGTTTAACATGAGGAAGCTGTTGCATGGAAACAATAACCATACAATCTGGGTCCAGTAGGAAAGGACAATCCTAGACAATAGGAGACCTTCATCTTTCTGCAGCTTTCTTCCAACTTTACAACCATTGAGATTCTGACATCATCCACCTAATCCACCATCAAGGACTTGGGGTTGGACTGTGGATTTTCTGGAACCTCCCCTCAGGACTTTTTGCCCTGGGTTACCCTGTCTGGAGTGTGAGACTCTGGGGAACATAGCTTTGAGGATAATTGAGACACACAAGCCTCTCCGCCACTACCAGGTCTCAGTCCATGGAGATGAGTGGCCTGAGGTGTTGTGATGATCAGAGGAAATAATACAAGAACATGTTGAAGGCGTGTCTCAAGAAAACAGATGCTAACATGAGGAGTTGGGAGATGCTGGCTGCCAGCTGACCCCAACAGTGATGCAAGCTCAACCAAGTAGCAGCCAATCTGAAAGTAAAGCATCTTGCCCTTGAAGAAGAGAAAAGAGACATAAGGAAGAAAAAAAGAGACAAATCCCATTCTGTAGCCTAATCTCCCACATGGAAAGACCTGCAACTTGGATCTGTGGCTCAAAGATTGGACTCTTTAGTCACCTCAACACCCATCAGTGAGACATGGCAGAGATCAATCTTGAATCAAGGGATTGTCAATCAATGAACCTTCAATATTGACTGAAGGATAAAAACAGAAGTCAGGTTTCTCCTTGGCTTAAACCTTTTGTCCTGGGATGCTACAGACCTACAACCCATTGTCCTACTTTAAACAGTTGTGGAGTATTTGAGGTAACACTTTTTTTCCCCCAAGATAATGGCAATTAACTGGAGTAGCCAAAATTAATTCCAGGAACAAGCTGGTTATGTAAAGAGCTATGTTGCTTTCAGGTTTCGTCTCAGATTAATCAGAATCATCAGTGCCTGTTTTTACCATAAGATTTCTTAATTTTAGAACATATATGATTGGTGTGTATTATGACCAAAATATTCATGGCCATCCAATATCTAACAAAAAATCTTGTAACTTTTTTTATGTTATCCTGAAGAATTTTATGTATGTAAGTAGACAAGGTTCCTTGGGTGAATTTGATATCTTTTATTAGACCAACCCAAATGGTTGGAGAATAGTTATTAAGCAAGCTTTCGGGTTCAAAAACCCTTCGTCAGGCTAAGGAAGCTTCAGCAGTTGGTGTGTGCTCTTCCTGGATGGAATGAAAGTAAACAAGCCAGGGGCTGGGCTGGGCTGGGCTGGGGAGTCAGTTGCCAGGCAGATTATAATGTATCAAAAATCCAATGTCTGTGTTTAGTCCCTGATCTCTAGTATCCAGCAGTTTGATGAAATGGAGCTCATAGGCTCGTCTCTGGGAAGTGTTGTGTAAGTTTCCCTTGAGGATCAGGACTGAGAGATTGGAGAGAGAGTGGCCCTCCTGTGAGAAATATGCCCCCACCGGTAATTGAGTGTTTCTGTCTTTGATGGATTTCCGGTGTGCATTCATTCTGGTGCACAGCTGTTGTTTGGTCTCTCCTATGTATCTTCCATCAGGGCATTTGGTGCATTGGATGAGATATATTACATTTCTGGAGGTGCAGCTGTAAGATCCTGGGATGCTGATGGCTCTGTTGTGGGGTGTAGTAATAGTGGGGGTGCTGGAGATGTATTGGCAGGTTTTGGATTTCTTGTCCTGGCATGGTCTGGATCCTTTTGGTGTGTAAGTAGCTTTTCATAAAGTTGAAGTACTTGATATTTTGATTTCAAAGGCATTTATTAATTTTTTTTGCATAATTTTAGAAGTACAGATAAGAAAAGTGCACTTTCCTTTAATTTACTTCTTCCCAAAGTGGACTGTGATATAAGATGTTTTAATTTTGTTCCACATGACAGTTTAAGCCTGATTTGCACCATTTCTGAGCACCCATACTGTAGTATGAACTGAAATAATGTAGCTGATATTAACATAGAGTGTAATGGTAGTGAGATGTAACTACCTTAGTTTTGTTTTGTAAGTAACGTCAAAACTTTATTTTGCATGCCTTTGTTTGACATAAGTGAATTAACTTTGTATGCCCTTTTATGGATGAGTGTATGTGAAAGGTTGAATGGTGAGAGAATGGCATAGAAGGCAGGAAAAGGAAAATGTAACTGTTTATGCAGGCAACAAGGTGCCATTTTGCCTTATTCCCCCTTTATAAGGTCTTGCTCTTGATTTGATAAATTGGAATTTAAAGTAACAATACTTCACAATTAAATTAATAAGAGATTCTGGTGCTCAGAACTAACTGCTGAAAATTAAACCCAGTTTTAAAGGCAAGGATTTTTTGGGGTGATATTTTATACTGGACCCACTAACCACCAAATACTATAAAGAACTTGGAGAGAACCTCACACCAGCTTTTGTTCTAGAACTGAAAAATATAATTAAATCCTTCCCATGCCATCTTCTGGAAAAGCTATTTCCACTTGTACCTAGTTCTTCTACCCCAATAACTTTCTATATGCTCCCAAAGATTCATAAACAAGGGAGCCCTGGAACCTCAATCATATCTGCCTATGTTGCCCTCACTGAAGAGCTAACAGGATTTATAGAAATTCCCAAAATCACTTGTAACTCAAGGAGCAAGTTTTCTACAAGATACAACAGACTTCCTCAAAAGAATCCAGAACATTAATACTAACCCCCCCACCGCCGCACCCCCATAAAAAAAGAACGCACTTACAATCATGGATGCCACCAGATTTTACACTAACATCCCACACCATGAAGGCACAAGTGGCTGTTTAAAAGACTTACAAAAATATAGAGCACTCTCAGATTTCCAATATATTGCACAAGCCATCAACTTCATCCTCACTCTCAACAACTTCACCTTCAACACTCAACAATTCCTCCAAACCATGGGCATAGCTATGGACACAAAGATAACCCCTCAATATGCCAACCTCTTCCTGAGCCACCTTGAGGAAGAAGTTCTAAAAAACTGCACCATCTAACCTACAATATGCCTGCATTACACAAATGATATTTCCATCATTATACTGTACACCAAGACTCACTCACTAACTTCCACCACAGATTTAACAACTGTCACCCCTCAATCAAACTTTCTTTGGAATACTTATACACTTTCTCTAGAATACTCCTACACCCTCTAGATACCATGATTCACATCCAGGATGACACCCTACAAACAAGAATATAACATCCCTCCCCCCTTCCAATGGATCACCATATTTTTGTCCTCAAGATCATAAATCATCCCAAACACACCAAAGAATCTGCAATTTGCAGCTGAGCTCTCAGATACCACCATATCTGCCCTAAGAACACTGGTGATGCCCACCTGGCCAGTCTGAACAACAAGGATACTCCAATAGAGCAATAGACTGTATATTTGAAAAAGCCATCCAGATCATAAAATCAGAGAAAAATTAGGGTTGCAAGGCACCTGTTCCAGTGCTTCACCAGCCTCCTAGTGAGAAACTTTTTTTTCCTAATATCCAAGGTAAACTTCCCTCACAGTACACTGCTACAATACAAAAAGGAACCCCTCTGTGAGACATACCCTTCATGGTTCTCACCTCATACTGGAACTGATTAGAAGAATCATCGAGCAGTTACAGCTCATTCTCAACAAAGATCAGTCTTTGAGAGAAATATTCTTAGGCCCTCCACTTCTGACTTTCAAAGAGCCCCCTATCCTTACTGAATTTGTCAACCAAAGGAAACTCCACACTGGTCAACAGATATCAAGTGGGACACAGCCTTGCCTTAATAATATGTGTGTAACCTGTAAACTTCTACTCAACTTTTACTACAGTTAATGCTCTGCAAAATGAATGGCTCTAAATCTATGGATCTAACAAATGCCTTGCCCAAAATGTGATGCATTTGATCCAGTGCCCTCATGGTAACTATGTGGATGAAACTAAACAGCAACTACAGACCATAATGAACTATCACAGAAAAAAATGAAGCATGCATACCACAGTAGAAGAACATTTTTCACAGAACAGCCACTCTCTTTGTGACCTCACTATTATCATGCTCAAGGGAAACATTCCAAACACCATTAAAAGGCAAGGTTAGGAACAAAACATCATAATGGACACAAGAAACAAGGGTCTGAACACAGATACTGAATTTATGACATGCTAATCTACCCAATTCTTGAAATTCTTCCTACACATTACAGGTAGTAATGACCCTCTTCCCTTTTTTATAGTTCTTGATCTATCCATTACTGGATGGTAACACAATGAGATGGTGACACAATGCCAAATTGATTCCCTTGCACCCACCCATCCCCCCCCACACACACACACATGCAGCAGGGGTTAGAGAGGCTTGGTGCAGGGGCTGAAGTCCACGAGGAGAGAGACAGAGAGAAAGAGAGAGTCCAAATTGTAGGAGGAGGTGTGCAGGTAATATCTACATATCCCAAGCTGGAAGTTGATCCTTGATGGTCAGCCAGGGTCTCCTTCAGCTTGGTGTTGTCCAGAAGGGGTTGCTGGCAGGGCCTCTGGGGTGGATAGGTGATGTGAAGCTGGTCTGGTCCGGATAGAAATTGTTACTAGTTACAGTAGTCTTTATCCTCCTTCCTTTAGGGTTGCACGGCTTAACCTCCCCTGCTACTTGACTGGAATCCTTCTCATACAATATGAGGACTTCATACCTGATCTCCAGTTGAACAGTTGCAAGTCCAGAAGAGGAGTCGTCTCTGTTCCCAGAGGTGAAAAGCTATCATCTTCCAGAGAAGGTGCATCTCCCAGTGTTTTCTCTGGGTTGACCCTATTCCATGATACTGGAGGTCTCTTTTTGTATTGAATTGATGAAGGCCTCATGCTTGCAGATGTTTTGGAAGTTATCCAGCTCTTCCTTTATCTACCTGACCTAATTCCTTAGAGAATCCACCAGAACGCATGTCTTGTACCATAAGCACTCCCCCACCTGGCTGTCCCTGGAAGGACATGCAGACGGCGGTCACTGCAAAGCCAGGGCAGAACCTGTGTGGAAGTCTTGGTGGTCAGGGGCTGTGCCATAAGTAGGAGAGAAAGGGCTAGCAGTGTCAGAAGCTTTGACATTGTGACATTTTCCTGCCATCTTGTTGATTTTTTTTTTCTGTTAGTTCCTTCTTCTGGTTCTGTTGTCTTGGAAAAACAAACAAACAAACAACAAAAAACACCACTTTCTCCTTCACCTGCTTCCACTCAAGCTTATAGAGATAGGAAGTTGTTGGGCAAGCTCCCCAGAGAACTCTGCACTCAAACTCCCCTGCTTTGCTGGATGTATGCCACTAGCTCCTGGGCTGCTGTGATCTGGCAGGCCTAGGCTTTCTGCATTAGCTAGCACTACGTTCTCTCTCACACTGCAATTACCTCCAATCATCTGCAATCATTCTCAATGAGGCACAATCAGATCCCTCCTCCAAACAAACCTACAAAATGATTCCAAAATTAAACTAAGCATTTACCAACCTCCTTCTTTGTGACATCTACCAAAGATATACATGTAAAAATTAGATATAGGCCTGAACCAAGCCTGCACGTGTGAACACCCCAAGTCTTGATCTTGATGTAGACCTGGAAAATGGGTATATGTAATAAAATTACTCCAATTTATTTTAACTGTACCTTTTATTGATTTTTATTTTCATTCTGTACATTTCCCTTTATTTCTCTACCTTTCTCCTTTTCCCTCTTTTGTATCTGGGAGAAGTATCCTATGATTCTAGTTGTCCAACTGACTCTACAACATGCTTCCGTTTCCATGCACAAATTTAAAAATCATGGTACTTTTATTTCTTTTTTTATTCATATTTATTATTTCATAACTCAGGCAGTTTCATGCTTTTAATACTGCACATAAACTTTAAAAATTATATGGCACTTAAAAGGCAGTTAAAAAACAGAGGTTAAAAGCAATTACTATATAAGTTAATTTAAAAGCATCACATAAATATTGAAGTTAATAAAACTTACTATTTCATTTTCTTTGCCAGTAATTCAGAGCACTACATATAAAACCCAGCTTAAGGTACTAAGGGTTATATCTCTTAATTTTCTGTTTACTACTGCACAGGGACAGGTTCCTTCCTGTTTGCCGCACTGGATATTTTAACTAAAAAGTGATTAATCTTTTAGATGGCAGGCCTGGGAGGCTGCAATTTAAAAGCTAGTTTCTCAAAAGCACTCAGGTGCCATTTAAGGTCTTAAATGAAGTGGTCATGTTTTCAATAGTGCTTTAAACTTTACATTGGGAGTTTCTGGGAGAGAAGTTCCTTTGAAGTACTGGCTCTAACCCAGTATTATAATTTAGGAGAGTGAGGTTACCTAGAGTACCAATTCAGATGAGGTATTAGATTGGCAGTCCCAAGGGAGCTTGCCTTGCCATCACTGCTGCAGACCATGCTCAGGGTGTTTGTACTGAGGCAGCAAAAGCCCAATGCTGCTGAAACAACTGAAGCCACTCCAGAGTGGACAGGGAAGCTTTTGTTCTGCTCAGGGTGGCAACATTTTAAATTATGCTTTTGCCCTAAATGACTTGATAGTTTTATAGTTTCTAGGGTCAGAAGGGACCTGAGCAGATCATCAGGTCTGACCCCCTGCCCTAGGCAGGAACGAGTGCTGGGATCATGACACACCAGGCAAATATCTATCCAACCTCCTCTTGAAGACCCCCAAGGTATGGGAGAGCACCGCCTCCCTTGGGAGTCCATTTCAGAGCCTGGCAGCCCTAACCATAAAGTAATGCCTCCTGCTCTCAATCAATTTGTGGCCATTATTCCTTGTTATCTCAGGTGGTGCCTGGGGGAACAGAGCCTCACCTATTTTCTGCTGCTCCCCCCTAGTGAATTTATAAATGGCCACCAGATCCCCTCTCAGATTTCTCTTGTGGAGGCTGAATAGGTTGAGGCCCTTTAGTCTATCTTTGTAGGGCCTGGCCTGCTGCCCCCTGATTATATATATAAATATATGAGAGAGAGATCAAATCAGTTGGGCAATGTTTTATTGATATATTTACAATTTTAAGGCACTTTGGAAGCCTACCAGTGCCTCTACCATCATCATAAAATAAATTCTAAAGATCTATATGTTTTGAGGTTTGCTTTTGGTTTTCTTACCTTAGAGCAGTTAGAGCTCCCCCAACCCCTTCACTAACCAGGATGTGGGGACAACAGCCCCTGCAGCCACAATTCCTGCCAGCAGATTTGATCCTGTCTGGCTGTGGCAGGTAGTCACAATGAGTATGTGATGGGGGATATGGGGTTTGCAGGAGTGGGGTGGGAAGGAGTGTGGGGGGATGTGGGGGTGCCTAGAGTGTGTGGACAAGTATGGGGGGATTATGGATGTGGGGGAACTGTGTGGGGGGGCTGCTCAGAAGGTGTGGGTCCCCTGCTCCCAACAGGGAACAGCCCCACCACACAACACATTGACTGCACCACCTCCTACAGGGCCACAACTCCCCTTCCACCCTTCCCCCACAGGGCTCATAGTTCATTAGCCCATGGGTTTCCCAGTCCTGTCCAGTGCCATTCACAAGCAGACCGGACCATGCTGGGTCCATTCAGCATGTACAGAGCCTGGGTCACACAGTGCCACATTGCTGCTGGCTGTAACTACAACTGCACTGGCTGCTGTCACTGATGCCACAAGTGGTGGAAGTGGGACAGGTGTGTGTCAGCTCCTGTTTGAGCCCCTCCACAAACTCACCCACAGACCACATATCCCCCTGCCAATCCTCACCCCCCCCATCCCAACCACCACTCCTCACACCCCTCCCACACCCATAAAACCCCCCACCCCCATGTCCCTACTTACCTGTGACAGCACCCAGGTCCTGATCCTTGCCACACTTCTGCTTGCCCTAGCACGCTAAAGGGTTTGTATGCCACATGCTGGGCATCAAGATCACAATAGAGATGTTCTGGTCACAAACCAGAGCATCTCTCTGGAGGACCGGCCCCTGGGTTACCTCTGAGCATGGTTGGGGGCCATGCCTTGCCCCACTTTTTCCCCCTGTATTTTATTTTGATACCTGGATATCCTGCAAATATGTGGCATTGGGAATGTTTTTGTTTTCCTGGTGTGTGTCTTGCAGCATCTTGAACTCTATTGAGATGCCACAAAAAGCATGTGTGGGCTCATTTGGATGTGCCCTAAATGTCTATTCCACAAAAGTTTTGCTATGGATTGAACAAATTATGAATGAGTAGAATGAAAATTATACAAGCTATAATTCAACAAATGACCTGGATGGAATTAACCAAAGACTAAAATGTTTGAAGTACTGTTCTCTTGTATTTACACATATCTTTGCATTCTTACTGAGGCTAAAAGTTCTAAAATACCAGGAAAGGCTGACTTTACAGCATTGGTGGTCAGCATAAAGGAAGAAACTACTAGAAATTTCAAGGGACAATGTATTTTTACTGGTTGCTAACTCAGTTTCTAGACCATTAGGTTCAGACTAACAAACGGGTAGGTTTGGTGAAGTCTATCTCCTCAGGGTTTCCTACACCTCTTTGCTTCAGCTTTCTTCTTCATCCTCTGCTCTCATTGTATTTCATTATTCTCTTCATCTGCCACTCTACAATCCCATTTTACATTAATTCCTCCCAAATTAGCCCTTGCAATTTGTTATTTTCCAAATTTTGGAACATTAATTCTCTTTTTTCATTGATTATTTAAGGCCACATTACACAGTAATTTTGGGTGCTCCTGGAGCAATTAACACCTGGATTGTCAACACATTAACATCTGAAGCTGGCTTTAAGCATTTGTTAAGTGGCTCAAAGTGATGCCACTCCAGAACAGGATTATCTCTGATCCATGTGACCCAGCTCATGTTACACTTAGGTGCAGCCAAGCTAGGATAATTCTGAAAATAGACATCATGTATATCTCAAGAGAGAGCCTTTTTTTCCTCAAGGTCCTACAGAGATACAGGTCCACTGCCCTGCTTTAAGGTCCCTCTGAAACATGTGGGATAAAATATACTAAAACTCTTTTTAGGGTATGGCTACATTCATCTGTCAAGTTATTGTGATTTTTTTTTCCTTTTCTTTTTCCAGGACAAGCTGCCCAGGCTGTGAATTTCCCTTTGGTGGAGGATCAGCAATGTAGCCTGGAAGGGCAGTGTGTAAATTACTATGTTGCACTTGTTTTGATCTGTGTCAAACCTCTGGATAATTAGATCAACATCAAATGAGATGCCAATTGACAGCCTAACAGGTAAGGATGGCACTAGCAGGGAAATACGTATTGGTGGCAAAGAGTGAAGAGGGAAATAGCTCTCCCACTGTGGATGGAGGCTGTTCTTCCTTCTTGAGCTGAAAAGAATCTTGCTCTGTTTAAGGGAAGGGAGGAAGGGAACTGTTGATAATGCAGCTCCTTTTGGGTGTATTAAGGAGTTAAGATGAATTTATCCTTTTTTAGTGTGCCTGGGAAAAACAGTGAAGATTAATATGTTCACTTTTCCTATTCTAAAGGTTCATTACTTTTAAAACACTTAAAATATTTAGTTTAGGAATTATTGTTCTCACAGTAGTGACTTCAAATTGTTGTCCTTGTGTTGTATTCCAGTGCATGGTCATTTCCCCAAATGTACCAGTTATTCCTGATTCCAAGTCAATCCTGGGTTCCTAATTAAAAACAATAAGTAGATATAGAATATGGGGATGTATGTGGTAGTCATATTGGTCTGAGACAAAAAAAACTGCAAAAATCTAGAACTCTTAGTTCCAAAATGATAGCTTTTATTAGAGCAACTGAGAAACTGCTGAGAAACAAATTTTTTTTTGCAATTTTCCAGCACCCTTAGTATGCTGGATCTAATATAAAATATGTGCATTTTCAAAAATACTGAAAGTATCTATTGCTTGTTTAAATGAGTCTTCTAGTCAGAATAGCACTCTCTTACTTGTTCAACACAATGATTTACAGCTATGTGGGGGGCAAGGCTGTAGTGTTCTTGCTCAAATATCAGTACGTGCCTAAAATTCAGCACATTAAGATCCTTTGTTGATTATTATAATTTTCCAATTCTTTCATGTTGTGACTTTCTTTTATACGTTTGATGTGACTAAGCTCTGCTCTGCCTTCTGCATCTTTTTAGGTTTGTGATCTACAAAATATAAAGTTGTAAAAATAAATTGGCTTCCTTTCTGCATTCAAAATCTTTATCATTTTCTCTAAGACCTCATGGTCCTGAAGTATCATAAAGTTATAGAGAATTCACAAGTATCAGAGGCAGCTATCATATATGAGATTGTGGTACTGATGTATGGCCAGTAACCATGGCTCTCATCCCTTCCATACTTTTCTCAATATCTGAATTATGAGAGATTTATGCAAACATTTTAACAAGCTTCTTATATCTTCCCACTTCTGAAATAATCAAGTTTTGTTGTGCTTTTGTTTTCATCAGTAAAACATCATTTTCTTCATTAATGTCTTCCAGAAATAGCAAGTCTGATCACAATTTGGGGTCTACTTTTGCTTTTACTTAAAATTTCTTTTGAATAACTCAGATTTCTTTTTAATTCAGATGTATTGCTTTCTGTCCTATTCATTGAGGCTGGGGGCCAGAGATTCTCATTGGAAGCACAGGAGTGCCAGGGAGCTACATGCTATGGGGCCAGGCTGGGCTGTCCTTGCATGCTAGAGGAACATGGGAGCTTTACCCTAAGGGGCCAGGTATGTCTGGCCCTGCATGCTGCCATCATGTGCAGCTGGGGACTTAGGAGGAAGTGCTATGGGGCTGGGTTGGCCTGGCCCCACGATCTGCCAGCCATGCAGCCAGAGACTCAGGTGAGAGATCTATGGGCCTTGGATGGGCTGGTCCCACTCAGTGCTGCCATGTGCAGCCAGGGACTTGGTCAGGAGTACAGGAGCTGTGTGCTATGGGGCCAGGTGGCAAGGGACCTTGAGAGGCAAGTCTGAGGGGAGAATATATCCAGAAGAGCTGGCTGTACTTTAAGGAGGATCTCTTCGTGGTGTCCTGTGACCAGTGGGGTCCCCCAGGGCTCTGTCCTTGGACCCATACTGTTCAACATCTTCATTAATGATGTGGACACTGGAGTCAGAAGCAGACTGGCCAAGTTTGCAGATGACACCAAACTTTGGGGAAAAGCATCCACACCAGAAGACAGGTGGATGATCCAGGCTGACCTGGACAGGCTCAGCAAGTGGGCGGATGAGAATCTGATGGTGTTCAACGCCGATAAATGCAAGGTTCTCCACCTTGGGAAAAAAAACCTGCAGCATCCTTATAGGCTCGGCAGTGATATGTTGGCTAGCACTATGGAAGAAAGAGACTTGGGGGTCATCATTGACCACAAGATGAACATGAGCCTGCAATGCAATGCTGTGGCTAGTAAAGCGACCAAAACGCTGGCTTGCATCCATAGATGCTTCTCAAGCAAATCCTGGGACGTCATTCTCCCCCTGTACTCGGCCTTAGTGAGGCCGCAGCTGGAGTACTGCGTCCAGTTTTGGGCTCCACAATTCAAAAAGGATGTGGAGAAGCTTGAGAGAGTTCAGAGAAGAGCCACGCGCATGATCAGAGGTCAGGGAAGCAGACCCTACGATGACAGGCTGAGAGCCCTGGGGCTCTTTAGCCTGGAAAAGCGCAGGCTCAGGGGTGATCTGATGGCCACCTACAAGTTTATCAGGGGTGACCACCAGTATCTGGGGGAACGTTTGTTCACCAGAGCGCCCCAAGGGATGACGAGGTCGAATGGTCACAAACTACTACAAGATCGTTTTAGGCTGGACATAAGGAAGAATTTCTTTACTGTCCGAGCCCCAAGGTCTGGAACAGCCTGCCACCGGAGGTTGTTCAAGCGCCTTCATTGAACACCTTCAAGATGAAACTGGATGCTTATCTTGCTGGGATCCTATGACCCCAGCTGACTTCCTGCCCTTTGGGTGGGGGGCTGGACTCGATGATCTTCCGAGGTCCCTTCCAGCCCTAATGTCTATGAAATCTATGAAATCTTAAGGGTGCAGGAATAAGCTATCCTGATGAGCAAGGATCCTGGTTTTCTCTGATTTAACTGAAAATTGGGGATTTTTTTTAAAGTAACCTAAAAATCCACATTTTTCTCATGATTTATATGAAACACAACTAATACATTTCCTATATATAGTCATGTTTCATGTTAATCATGGAAAAATGTGGATTTGGGGTTACTTTTTCAAGCCAAAAATTGGGGATTTTTTAAATCAAAGAAAACCGGGATCCTTGCTAATGAGGTGGAAAAATGAAAAGCACAGTAGGAGACCAGCCTGGCTATACAGTACTCTCTAAAACAGGAATCTTTAAATTCCTCAAAAAGGAATCCTGTAAAAAGGAGGAACTTGATTATAGTATGAGGGAAGAGTATAAAAGTATCTCCCAGGTATGCAGGGAGAAAATTAGGGGGGCCAATTTAAGATACGGCTGTCAAGGGACATAAAAGATAATAAAAACAGATTCTATAGATTTGTCAAAAGTAAAATAAAAACCATAGATTCCATAAGAATGCAGAAGGCAATTTAGTCATAGACAGTCAAGAGAAGCCTGAAGTATTTTAATACCTTTTTTACTTTAGGTTTCACAAGTGCACTTGGTAGCAGAGATAGGGGAGAAGATAGGGAGACTAGAATAATGACAAAACGAACTAGGGATTACTTAGAGAAGCTAGATCAAGTTGGTAAAACCAGATGGGATCCACCCAAGGGTAATGAATGATTTGGATGAGGGAATTTCAGAGCCACTGGCTATCCTTTTTGAGAATTATTGGAGGTCAAGTGAGGTCCTGCATGATTGGAAAATGGCAAATATAGGATGCCTATACATATGCAGCAAAGCTTCTCCAATGCACTGTAATTACAGCACATCAGAGCTGGATCATGATAATGACTACACTTCAGCATCACATGTATCAGTATCCCCATGCTGGAAAATGGTACCAGGGGTGCTTTAACTGAATCTCGTTGAGTTAAATCACCCCTGTTGCTCTAACTAAAGCATGCCCCCCTCCCCCCCGAATACGTGTATAAATACCCATAGTGCCCATCTTAAGAAAGGGGAAAAAAAGATCCAGGGACTTACAGACCAGTCAGCCTGATGCCTATACCTGGAAACATCCTCAAGGAATCTATTGTGAAGATCCCAAAGGAGAGCAAAGTGATCTGAAACTGTTAGCATGGATTCACAAAGAGCAAGTCATGCCTGACTCAGCTGATTTCCATCTATGATGAAGTGGCATACTCTGTGAATGAGTGAAGATCAGAGGACCTGTTATATTTTGATATTAGCAAGGCTTTTAACATTGTCTCCCATGACATTCTCATTAACAATGTCAAGAAATACAGACTAAATGAAAGTACTTTAGTGTGGATAGATAAATAATAACTTACTGGATCATCTTACTCAGCAAGTAGTCCTCAATGGTACGATGTCTAATTGGGAGGGGGTATCAAGTAGGGGTCCCTCATGGTCTGTCCTGGGTTTGATATTGTTCAACATCTTCATTAATGATTTGGGTGATAGAACTAAGTGCACACTTAGAAAATTTGTGGATGACACCAAGTTGACTGAAACTGTGGACACTCTGGGGGCCAGAGCCTAGATAAACTGGAGAAATGGTCTGCAATCAATAAGATGAGATTCAGGGAAAAGTTAAAAGTCCTGCACTAGGGACAGAATAACCACATGCACAACTACAGACTGGGGAATTCCTGGCTTGGCTGTAGTACTTAAGAGAAAGGCCTGGGGGTTACAGTGGTCTGTAAGCTGAATATGAACCAACAACATGCTCTTGTTGCAAAAAAAAAAAAAAAGTTAACAGCATATTGGGTTGTATCAACTGCCCCTTGCAAATCAAGGGAAATGATTCTTCCATTCTGTTTAGCATTGTGATGCCTAATATGGAGTACAGTTCTGGGCCCTACATTTTAAGAAGTATGCAAACATTTTGGAAAGAGTCCAGAGCAGGGCAACAAAAATTATTAGGGGACTCAGAGTCAAGACTTATTAGAAAAGGCTGAGAAAACTAGAGTTATTTAGTTTAAAAAAGAGAAGGCTGAGGGGGTGTAAGAGGGTGCAGCAAAGACCACCTCTCTTCTCTAAGTACACCAGGTCTCCATCCCCACCTTCTCTTTCACATGCCATGCCTTGTTGTTTAAAGTTAGAGGGAGGTTGAATTTTATGAGAAGGGCAAAAGTTCCACCTGGATGAGGGCAGTCCTCTAGGCAGGGCTCCTCCTCCCACCTATCCCCTGATCCTTAACGCTCCAAGCCAGGTGTCTAAATCTGTGGCCTTAACGCTTGAATTATGACCTACTCAGGCAGTAACTGCCACCTAGTCTTTGTGCTCTTCATGCATTCTGCAATACTCAGTTTCATAGCCAAACTTATGACCTTCCATTTAAACTATTTGCTTGAAGGGCCACTAGACTTCTCAGGATAGGGTAATCAAAATGTTGAGTTTCCTTTGCCCTATGGCAATTTAGTCAGCTTCCTGCCTCTCCAGGGAACTCAACAATCACTTCTGCCAAGTTCCTAATACAGCACCTCCAAAATAATTTTTCCTTTTGGGCATCAGTTAGATCATCAAGCCTTTCCTGGTGCAACTCAATGAATTCTTGATCTAGTCTGGAAGGCCTACTATCAGCCAATTCGTTTCACAGTGCAAGCTACTGTCTTTTACTTCCTTCTTCCCAGTAATTTTAAATGCATTCATCATTCCCCCATTCTTACAGAAGATCCATTAATTATCAATACATTCCTCAGTGTCCCTTGATTATAATAATTATCCATGAACTTGCCAGCCTCTCCTCATTACGTAAATTCAATTGATTCTCTCTTTCCTCTTAGAAATAATTCATCCAACATGTGGGATAACCCTATCAATAGTTTGGGGTTACTGACATTTAATTCATTACATCCCCCCCAGCACCACCATTTTGCCACTTCTTATAGTAATTGATCAGTTGAATTCCTTTTCTGTCTCCCAGTCCCACTCTTCTGAGCTTTCCCCAAATTACCAGACACCACCATGTGCCAGCATGGCTGCTGGGATGTCTCAATGGCCTCAAGCTGCAACAGGGGAAATGTAGCTTGGAGATTAGGAGGGACTTTCTGAATATGCGGGTGGAACAGGCTACCTCGAAAAGCTGTGTAATCTCCATGCTTGGAAAGTGTCAAAAACAGGGTAGACAGATACCTGGTTGGGGTGGTTTAATCACAGATGATCCTGCTTGAGCAGGGGGCTGGATTAGATTACTTTTTGAGGTCCTTTCCAGCCCCATTTTCCTATGACCATTTGTTGTTACGGTAGGGATTTAAACAGAAATCTGAGACTTAAAAGTAATGAAAGCAAGGGAGACAGAAAAAATGGTCTGTGTACACTAGGAGTCAGATTCACTTTATACTCCTAAACAGCACCTACACATGTGTATCTTCCATTTTTGGCTCTTAGGCACAGTTTGCAACTCACCTCTGTGTGCACAAGCCCATATATGCCCTCAGATTTACTCACTTGGACTGCACTCTTGTTGGGCAGCTGCTTGGAGATATAGGATCACCCAGGTATGGCTCAAAACTGTCATTGCAGAAAAAAAAAACAACTGGGCCACTAAAAGAAGGAGCTATGTGAACAAAATGTCTGAAAATAAGATTGTGGATGAGTGAGATGGCTGAAGTTCTGAAAGGGAGGAGCCCTGGGTTTTAGTCTGGTGCCTTACTTCAAAGAAGAAGGAAACTTTCCCTGTGCTGTTTATCCAGTGAATATTAAATGCAGGATATGTGGGAGATTTAACATCCAGCTAGTCTGCCTCTTCCCCCCTTCTAGCTCTTCCAATATGCCACCCTCTATCTTACCTGCCCTGAGTTGATAGAATCAATTAACTAGGAAGCATCTGAAGCCTTTGAAGGGGTGGGGAAGGGGAAGTTCATTTATGTGACCTGGCTTCTCGTTTCACATTTTGGCAGGCCCTGATCTTCTTGTCTGAGGCCTGATTTGCTCTAGCTTCTCTCTTCAGCCCTGGGCCCATTTAATCCAGCCTTGGCTTTCTGATAGCCGCAGCACAGCTGGGAATTAGGCTTCACAGTAGGGTTTTGGCCCTCAGGGTCTCTCAGCCTAAAAGGGATTAAATCCCCATCCCCTGTCTCTCTCTCCATGTATGACCCCTTGCCTTCAAAGTGTGAAAACACGCAGGATGCCTGAAAAGCTATCTCAACCTCCCCTCACAGTCACTTCTGGGCCTCTGGGCATCCATTACAAAACAAAAATTAAAAATCATAACTGAAAGTTCTCCTGCTTTGGGGTAATGGACAAAGTGGCACCTAAACCACCTGGAAACAAAAAGGGAACACTGCAACAAAACTCACTTCCCCTTCCAGGGCTACTTTCAGTGTCCATTTAGGCTTTCTCTCCCTTCAGAAGGGTCCATCTGACCTCTCCATGATCAGGGTTCCACTTCCTCTCCAGCCTTGGGGAAAGCTATGTACCCCCTGAGCTCTGCCCCTTTCTGCCAGCCTGGCCTATTAGATGGCCTGAGCACAGGAGCTGCACATTAGTCCCAGCCCTGCCAGCTGCCTTTGCCAAGGCCACAAAAAAACATACTCTGATTCTGCTGGTTTTGTAGCATGTTCCCAGGAACAGGGAAAGGGTTCCTCCTTATAGGGTACAATAGATCAGCTTCAATAGGAGGGGTCTTAACAGACAGACAGGGGATATTGGGGCTGAAGGACCTGGCGCTGGCATTGGCAGTGGCCCTGAGAATTTGTAGGGGTTTGTGGACTCAGGAATGCCTGCCAGGCTACCTTTCTTCACAGCCCTCCCTGTGGAGGGGGAGGTAAGTCAAGCACTGTGTGATTCTAGTGGATCTCTTGTCTCTGTACTCACATAAGAAAAGGTAAAACACTTCAAACTAGTACTTCATTCAAATATATATTTTTTGTTGCTGCTATTTATATGTGACATTTATACTTCCATACAACTAGCCCTCTGAAACATTTAAATTATTATTTCTGTCTGCACCCAGAGACTCACAGCTACCTCTCTCATTCCATTAATATGCAGACTTATTGACAGCCTAATTTGCTTCCCTCAGGTTGTGATTCAACTTCTCTAACTTGCTAAGAGGGTAGATTTCCTTTTAGGTTACAGTTTAATTAAAGGAAGTGTCTATCAGCATGTTTTGGCACATGTTCTTTTAATGACCTGATAGGCTGATCCCAGATTCCAACAATCATGACTCCTTCCATGCCATATAGGCATGGCAGGATGTGTGATTTTGGGATCAGAGATCAGATCCCAATTTTACTATTACTACTTGTCAGTGAAGGAAGAGCTTAGGATCATGGTCCTGGATGAAAGCTGGGTGCCCACAGAACCAGGACCTACAGCTAGGTGGTCACAGTATGAATCAGAGCAGGCCAGGACTGAAAATTAGCTGATCAGTCCCAGCCCCAGAATGGTATTGTGATCTTGAACCAACACTGCTGGATCCCAGACATAGGACTGCATTGGAGTCTGGAACCAGCTCAAGTTTGTTGCTATCCTGCCACATGTTCAGTTTAAGGCACAATGGAAACTATCCACAAAAATATTACACATCTTTTGTGGAATATTTGTGTGTTTAGTTTCCCATTTTCTCACACCATTTACTCCTTGAACACATGGGAAGGTTATTATTTACAGTGTAATAAAGAGGTTAATTGTCTCTTAAGAGTAACATCTCCCAGAGATCCACATTTTCTCTTCCCAGAACAGTTACCTAACCTCCAAGCAAAGGACTAGAAAGCACTGATAACATCTTCCATCACTTCTACTGAAGCTGTCCACTTGGACAGCAAAGAAGGGAAATAATTGGTGGGTTATGGGGTTGGGGACTGTTTTAAGGGGTTATAATCAGATTAATATAATTCTTGAGGTTGTTTAATGCAAGTGGAACCACCCAGAGTGTTGAAATTATTCACCAAATCTTGCAGTTGTACATTTCATTCAAATTGTTGGTTTTATTATTAACTATTGTTATTATACATATTTTTCTTCTTTTGCTTATTCATTTCTTTTTCTGTATATGGTTGTACATAATAAGGAAACCAATGAGTTCACTGGGTTTGGAGTAAATTCCTGGGTGGTGAGAATGAGGAACACCCCCTATCCTCCCAATACCTAGCAGAGGTATTATCTGGGTGGACCAAGGGCCTCAGATCCTTTGGATTCAAGGTGAGGAGGCCCTCAGCCACTCCTCAGAGACTGACCCCTTGACCACAGCCTTGTCAAAGTGGAGCTTCTGGTATCTTTTGCTTTAAGTTTGGAGAGGATGGGTATAGGGTCAGGGAGTGCTCAAATGAAGAAAATCCAGATTTGGTGCTTCAAAGATGGTGAAACCTCTGGGTGCTGAAGGGAAATGACACTGGGGTCAGGACCTGGAGCCTCCTGTCACCCCATGATGCTTTGGCTCTACAGTCACAAAACACCAGAAACAGTTCCCACCTGGACTCATAGGCCCTCATGCAAAGGTGAACACCACTGTGAAAGGAGTTCAGTGCACTTCCCTTTTAGACAGTGGCTACACAGGTGACTATTGTCTTTGAATCATTTTATGAACAATATCTGGGGCACTTGCTGTTTCATCCATTAACTGGTTTAGGCCTCTGCAGCCTCAGCCATGATTTCTATCCCTACAATGGTTACATCATACTTTGCCTGGAATTTCTCACTAATGTGGTGGGGGTTAAGAAAAAAATGACTACAGCCACACTAGGTTGCCTGGACCCCGAGTGGATGAAGAGAGCCCCAATCATTGTAAGAACCAACTCGAGTTTATTTCAGTTGTTAGTCTGGTATTGCATATGAAAGGCTGGGAGGCAATACATGAGGACATTGACTCTGTGCGTGTTGTGTGCCAAGGCATACCAAGCCATCAAGGACAAGTTAAGCTCCCAGAGTGACTCATGTGTGGGAACTCTTCACTTCACCAGGGCTGCTGAGGAAATGGTACAGGCTCAGAGCAGCAGGATGTTGACAGTGAAGTGTCACTCTAGGGCCTGTGGGGGAATCACTATCTTGGGCATTTTGGAACCCACTCATCATCAAGTCCCATGAAACAGATACTGGTACCTCATGGGGTGATAACCAATAGATGAGGCTACCAAAGGCAAGGTCATAGTGTCCGTGCTTAACGCTGCTACTAGAGACGTGTGTGTGAAACCAGGGCAGCAAATTGCTGAGATCACGGGAGCCGATGCAGCCTTGCCACATTTAAGTTCCAGTGCCATGCATGCCTTAGATGCTATACAGTTCTCATTTAATGACTCTCCCATACCGTTGGAGTGGAAACAATGGCTGCAAATGAAGCTGAGTCAGAGTCCTAAGGTATTCTCAACCCATGAGTGGGATGTGGGGCTTGCCACTGGAGTAGATTACCAGATACTGCTAAAACATGATAGACCATTTAGGGACTTTGGGACTCCTTAATAATTTCTTGTCATTGCAAGTTCTGGAGGTGCTTCCTAATATCCTCCACTTCAATCTAGAAGGATAGCCCTCACATAAGTAGAGGATATTAGGAAGCACCTCCAGAACTTGGTACGACAAGAAATTATTAAGGAGTCCCAAAGTCCCTATGGGTCACCCATTCTAGTTGTGAGAAGGAAAAATATGGACGTGTATTGATTACTGAACTTTGAACAGCAGGACCACGGTGGATCAATACACAGTGCCCTGGGTTGAGGATGCTCTTAACTGCCTGGTGTGCAACAGGTGGTTTTCAGTGTTAGACCTTCGTAATGGTTATTACCCGATACCATTGAAGTAGGAAGACAAGGAGAAGACCACTTCCATATGTCCCCTTGGGTTCTTTCAACTTGAAAGAATGCCACAAGGGATGTCTGGAGCTCCTGCCATTTTTTAGTGGTTGATAGAAAGTGTGGTTGGCGACATGAATATTATGCAAGTTTTAGTTTATCGAGATGACATCGTTGTGTTCAAGAAAACACTGAAAGAGCATGAGGAACAAGTAATGAGAGAGTCTGGAAGCTGTTAGACTCAAGTTGGCACATGGTAAGTGCCATTTCTGCCAGTTGGCCATGAAGTATGTGAGGCATAGTGTGTCATCAGACAGGGTTAGCATAGACCCTGTCAAAATTAAGGCAACGACAACCTGGCCACGAACTAACCGCTCCTGGGATCTAAAGTGATTCCCCAGGTTTACAGGGTACTAAAGACACTTTGTGTGGGATTATGCAGTAATCGTGAAATCCTTAACTGAGTTGGCCCAAGGATACTGGCTAGGAAAGCATAAAAGAGGAAGAAACAATATAGGGCCTGGAAATAAAGAGGGCCTTTCAAGGTGTGGCCTTGAAATGAACAATGATTTCCCATCAGGCTATTCTTAAATTATATGTCACATAACTGGTATTGTGACAGTAGGGGGTTGGGGAGCAAACCACTACAATAGAAGCAGGCAGGCATTCCATCATTAAGTCATGATTTCATGAATTAAAATGACAGATATTTAAATGTTAATTCTTTTGTGGAATGCAAGCATCATTAAAGAGTCAGTACTTATAGGTTTCACTATTATATATTTTATCACCATGTACAGTCATGGATTTCTTTATACATATAATCTTACAACCATGTAGCAGAGAAAATGAGATTACTCAAATATATTCCTCCACCTCAGTAAAATTCACATGAATATTACATATATACCTACAGCCACCCAGTAGAAATAATGAGATTACAACTACTCCTACTTCTTCCAAGGATAAGAAGAAGAAACTACTGTACTCTACATGATTATATTTCTGAAGTTATTGTAAAGGACAAAGGAGATTACAGTTGTCTAATAACGAAGGTGCAGAAAAATCACTATTAAATCTTTGCAGTATTAGCCCCTACAATGTGTCGTCAACCTACATGATGAAAAACTGAGAAATTCCCCATTACATATTTTTTTTACTAACTTAATGAGGAAAAACACAGTGAAAAGAACTTTAATGGTTATGTTCAAGACCTAATAGTTATAGTAATCTTACTATAGTTAAGCAGAAAAAAGAAAAAAAAGAAATTAGGAATAAAATAAGAATGCCCCTCTCAACTAAGATAAGATTTTTACTTTCTTATACCCAATTGATTAGCCAAAAAGTCAAGGTCTTTCAGGTTATTCTAGCTGGGAGGAGAAAATTATGATGGATGATGGAGTCATGTTTCTTTGACAACCCTGATTTTCTCTTTTAGGGTTTTTTGTTTTTAATAAACACACTATTTCTTGGATTCCTGAAATAGCAGGAATCATGTAGCACAAGACATTTTCTTTGCTTTCAGCCCTAAACCACCTAACCTCATATCTCCCCCTCTGTCTAGACTCTTTTCATGATCACAAAACCAGTAACTGATAGGTTTCTCTGATACATCCTTTCTGGTTTCTCACACCACCTCTCTCACCTTGTTGCCAAGGAACCTCATAGCATACTAGGCTGCACTAGCAGGAGTGTTGCCAGCTGACTGAGGGAAGTGGTTATTCCCCTGTATTTGGCATGGGTGAGGCCACATCTGGAGTACTGGTGTAGATACTTTTTGGGACTTCTTCCTGCTAGCCTCCTGGTTAGCCTCCATGAGCTCTCCCCTACCTGTATCCTTTCCTGCCATGACTTGATGCAACACCTAGTGAGGACACTCTCAGACATCAGGCCCATGTCTGGGCTGCATCCCTCCTGACCTCAGTCCAATTTTACTCTAGCTGTGCCTACTAGCTGGGAGCCCACTGGTCAGGGCTGTGAGCTTTAGGTGCAATGGGTATATTGCACCATTTTCAGTCCCATCTGGCTTTTCCCTGCTGGGCTCAGAGTTAACCCTATAGTCTCTGTCCTCTGCCTTCCCAATCATGTTGGGATTTGGGGTACTCCATGAGCACCCCCTTTCCTCTGCTTCCCCTACACCTACCACCCAGACCACCAGGTTGAGCATTGCCTACAATCCTGCTGTTGGCTTGACTCAAAACCAAAAGGGTCTGCCTTAGGTACATCTCATCCCTGGAGCAGCATTCTCTAAGCCAAAACCAAAATAACAAACAAGTTCCAGATCTCACTTTGCTCCCAATACAATGTTACCAGCATTCCTTGCTTGGCTGCTCCCTGGAATCACTTCTTCCCTGCTCTGAGTTCATTTCCTCTGCCTCTTCACAGGGAATTGCATCCCCTAGGAATTCTCTGGCCAAACTGCTTCTCTGGCCAGAAGCTTAAGTTTATAAAGTGCGATGCAGGTCACCTGACTTCTCTACTTCAGCCCTGGGGTAATCAGGGACTCACAACAGCTGGATCCAGTTGCTGTCTTGTTTCAAACTCCTCAGCTTGCTAGTGAGCTGCAATAGCTCCCAGAGAACATGAACAACAATGACCAAGCTAACATGGTGGAGGGAAGGGGAGTGTAAGGGGTTGCAGTGAGAACATGAGCGCAAGATACGGTTGGGGGAATAGGGAGTGAACTACACCCAAGACAGCCAGGGGGATCCAAAGGAAAGGGACAACCCAGAAAACCCAAGAGAGGGCAAGGGAGTGGGGAGTAAAAATATATAGGAAGTGGGGGTGCGGCGGGGGGGGAGCCTCAGCACCATTGTCCCTCTATTAACAGTGTAGAGGCCATTACACTTATGCATTTGCAGCACACGGTTATCTTAAATGAAGTGCTGCAGTTCTACACAAGCCTTAACAATATTTTTGTTAGAAGGCAAGAGTCAGAAATGCTATGCTATGGATTTTTAAACCATTTTATAAGCTCCGTAGAAGAGATTTTATTATTAATTAATTTATTTGCAATTATTCTTTTGTAGCACTGAGTTGGGAAGCATCAGGGGACACTTACTGGGCCACTGACAGTGCTGTGACTCATAAATAGCATTGTGTTTGTAGAGTGTTATGTATAAGGGGAATCACATTATAACATCCTTTTCTTTTTTGTCTAGTCAGCTAACCACAGCAGCCTAAGAGATGTCAAGGACACCATCCACTTACTCATGGAAACAAATTTCTTACCTGATGAGGTAGCAAAAAAAATTTTTTTTTCTAAGTGAGATCCAAAGAGGGCTCATGATAAAAACAGAACAAAACAAAACAAAAAAAATACTGCCAGCAGGTTGCCATGTTGAGAGAGATGTTTAGTCTGTATTCATGTCTTATTTCAATATGACAAAATAGAACTAATAAGTGAAATATAATATGGATCCATGAAAACTGAAAAAATTGGTATGAATTAGTCAGAGTCCAACACATAACCATTATTCCTCACTGAATTTGATCAGTGTTCCATAAACCCCTTCATAAAACAAAGTGAAAGAGAGAGTAATGTGTATAGAAATGCTTTATTTATAAACTGGAACAACCCCATTTCAGTAGCATATGGACTGCATCTCGAATCAGATCCTTTAGCTTTGCCTTTCTTGCCTGCATACAAATTAACATTGGAACATGAAATTATTAATTACTGAGCAATAAATAATATCTGTATCTATTAAAATATTTTTAATTTAGAGCTTAAGATGGAAAGCTAAGTTCAACCTTAACTTTGTGTGTTTACACTAATGGAGAAGCAAGGGGTTTGTAGGTGAAATCTTTCATTGGACCAACTGCATGATTGGCACAGATTTAGGCAAATTTTCAGGCACAAGATAACCTGCTTCCAGTATGTGGTTTTGCTTAGTGTTACAAATGGTTTAACTTAAAATTCTGTGCTCACCAACACTGTATTCTATGGACAAAACTTCCTTTTTCTTTTTCATCCCAAAGTGATTTTCATCTGGAACATCTAGGCAAAATCAGTTCAGTTGTCTAAGATGGATGAAGGTGTTTTATATATATACTTACTATATATATAGTTATAGTTATATAATGATACACACACACACAGACTTCCCTTTATAAAATAGTCTAACTAAACTTGCAGTAGAATTAAACCAAAGACATTTCAAAGTAAATACAAATAAAGTAGAGAAGTGAATTCAGCAGCTTTCTGTAAAGGTTCTTAGCCCATGCTGTTTCACTTCTTATCTCAATTAAATTTTGTGAGAAGGAATGATTAAAACTACAGCTCTCCTAGGAACTTAATTCCTATCCTGAGAGAGGCAGTTTGTCTGGAAGAAAGAGAATTTGGTTTGACCACTCACTCTTGAGTGAAGCATACATTACAACTCACTAAAATGTGGTGTTGGGACTTACAAGACCAGCAAAATAGGTTTCCTTGAAAACTTTAGCTTGTCTTCTTTAGACTGCTTTGTCCCCTGAGTAAACCTGGCCCGTGTCTGTCATAATTTTTATGAAGCAAGCCCAGGATGTGGTAGTATTTGCCCAGATAATTTCCTTTTTTAAGATGTAAAGGACAGATCCTTTAAATAGGTCATAACAGCTGCATCCAAGTGAGCAGGGGAATGTGCTTCCAGTGGCAAAAGTAGTAATGGCATCAATTTGTACCACTACTTTTTGCTGCTGCTCACACACTGGTACATACACTTTGTTGAGGGACAAATTGTTCCACTTTGTACAAACTGTTCTTGCCCAGCTCCTCCCATGGTGAGGAGCCAGGGCGCAACTGAATGAGTGGAGATGCTCTTTTCTCCCAGACAGTAGTGTGAGGATGAGTGATATAAAGAGGAATGATTCTATTAAAGTGAAATAAATGTCAACAGCAATTATAGCCCTCATTTTGAATAGCAACCTAAAAACAAATTTTATCACCAACAGCTGGAATAAGTATTTATGATGTTGCTGGTATTCTTCAGATAATTTTGTCCTCTGTATTCAAATTGGTTGGCATTCTTTTCTTGCCTGATCATCTAAGTGGCCACTTTTTGGATGTCTCCAGGGCATTTTTGGTATTCCCCCATCCAGGGGCAGGCTAATCCTGGGCTTATAGTTCTGTGCATGTGAATGATGATATACACATGCAGGCTGGCAGTAACAAAACACAAGTGAGAAAGACTTCTCATCTTTTCCTGAGTGGCTAGGGCACTCACGTGGGTCCCCTCACTTCTACCCTCAAGGTTTCTCTTACTTCCCAGAGCAACACTTTAGCCACTACAACACATACCAGCTTCCCCACCCCCCTTGTACTACATCTGAAGATATTCCCCACTGCGTGGGAACTACATGGGGAGAGAAAGCAAGGGGAAAGCAGTAAGTGTTTGGCACAGTATGGTAGCTGCTAGCTTGAGAAGGAAGAGGCACATAGGACCTTGCTTTCAATAAGTTCTCCAAACTTTGAACTGACAACCATCCTTCTTTTCTAGCTTAAGTCTTATTGTGGTTAATAGTACTAATAATTGCATGAAAATTACTTAGGGAAAACATAATTGTTAGCTCAAACAGCTCTAAAGAATATGAAGGCCATGTTTACAATGTACAATTACCTTTACTCTGAAGATCTCTCAAACACTGCAGTACCTCTTCTTTGTCAGTTGCCTCCAAAACTTAACAATATTCATGCAGTGTTTTAAGAAGTCTAACTGGCTACTCAAGGTATACATATGCAAACATGTATAAAGTACCCAAGTATGGCAGCAAGCATATATTGTAGCACTCCTAGAAATGAGGAAAGATCCCTCAGATCCAAAGAACTTGAGACCTATATCCTTACTATGTCATGTTTTCAAACTCCATGAAAACTTTATATGAAACCATTTGTCATCAGTTGTCAAAGAACAGCTAATCCCTGAGCAAGCTGGCTTTTGCTCAGGGAAATCATGCACCAGTCAAGTATTAAACAGCACACAGCACACTGAAGATGGCTTTAAAAAAAGAACGGTTACTGGTGCAGTATTTGTAGACCTGTCAGCAGCTTATGACACTGTAAACCACTAGAGAGAGACTCCTTCCAAAAATATATATGATGAAATATTATAAGATAGTACAAATAATATGATCCTTGCTAGACAACTGGTGGATTGAAGCACTGGTGGATGAGGTCTTGTTTGTTTGGGTCCTTGAGTCCTTTGACATAAATCAAGCATCAGCATTGCCTCTTCTGTAGCCACCATCTGGGAGCCAGTTTTAGTGACATAACTGAGTGGATGAGTTGGTGAACAGTTCAGCAATCATCAATTCCTAGCATAGCTCAGGTAATGTGGACAACTTTGTGACCCCAGGCACAAACAACGATGTAGCCAGTCAAGTGCCAATGCTTGGAGCATGCATGTTGCCATGATGTCTTATGCCTGTTTTTCTGGCAGAATAGGGTGTTGGTGATGGTGAGTCTGTGTTCTGCACATTTGGTCAAAAGGAGGATACCACTAGAGTTGACCTTCCCCCTCTTTCTTTGCCAGTGGTTCTGTTCCAGAGGTTTGAGTTCCTTCCAACTCTGGCATTGAAATCACCAAGATGAATAAGTCTGTTTCCCTCCAGAATACCAGAAAGGATTTAGCCAAGGTGACATAAAATTCCTCCCTGGTTTCATTTCTGGTGTTAAGAGTTTGGGCATATACATTGATGACAGTGGTGTATTGGCTTTCTTCTAGTTTAAGATAGAAAGTCATGAAGTGCTCATTAATTCCAATAGGGAACTCACTGAGTTGATTTATGAGTTCATTCTTGATGGCAAAATCCACTCTGTGAAGCCAGTATTATCCTTCCTGTTTACCCTTCCAGAAGAAGGAATAGCCACCTACTTGTTCTTTGAGCTGCCCATCTCCTACTTCCTGGGTCTCATTTAGTGCAGTAATCTCAATGTTTTGTTGTTAGAGTTCTCAAGCCATGATTGTGGCATTGTAGGCATTCAGTATTAGGATTGTCTATATGGGTCCTGTTGTTTCAGGTCCCAAGATTGATTGTTTGTTATAACTGATCTTGGCTGAAGTAAAGCTAATTCACTGGACAGTTATACAGTCAGTAAAAAGGTAGCCAGACTATGTTTAGGGCACCCTTTTTAGCCCCCTCCTAATGTGGAGTGAGCAGAACAGATTTTGAATAGGGCTGCTCAGTTGTAGTTACAGCTGTAGAATTGCACACCTGGCTCCAAGTGCTAGATCACCTTTTTATAACTGCTGCCTTCATGCCAGTTCATGAATAGGAGCTTCCAAATCTCACAATCCTGCTCCTGTCATCACTAGGTGGTCATCAAAGGACTTGAAGAATGGACTGGAAAAGCTGTTTCCATGGAAAATGCCTATGCGCGATTCCTTTCATCATGGAGAAGCTGCTGCACATCAGCTTCCACATTTTTCTTGACAGAATGAGACCTTAATCCAATGGCAAGAAGGCCAAGGTAATTGGAGATCTCATTCTGCTGCAGCCTTTGTTCACCTTTGCAGCCAATGAGATTCTATCATTTTCTTCCACCTATTCTGCTGTTAAGAACCTGTAGACCCATAGCTGGGGGCTAGGCAGGCTTATTATAATGATGACCTCTACTTGCCATGTCATAACCCCATCAAAGGATGAATGTGGATTTCAGGAGAGAAAGCATAGCCATCTGCTGTCCCCACTGCATCCCGGTGGTGCTGCCACTACTTGGTCCATGACTGCTTATTTGTCAGAATTACCCCTACTAATTTCATAGCTAATCTTCCCTGAAGGTCATTCCATTATCCAACACCTGTGGCTGTGCTGGGTAGCAGTACAGCTCTGCCACCAGGAGGACCAGTGATATGAAGGACAGATAGTGG
The DNA here is from genome assembly GCF_030867095.1 of Alligator mississippiensis. Classification (NCBI taxonomy): domain Eukaryota; kingdom Metazoa; phylum Chordata; order Crocodylia; family Alligatoridae; genus Alligator; species Alligator mississippiensis. The sequence continues at coordinate 398,735,410 of NC_081824.1, forward strand.
GAAGACAAAGCAAAGGAGATTCAACATCTCACTGACATGCACAATATGTGTTGTTTTTTCAGTGCCACCACATCTACAGTCTGAGCACTCAGGCACCAACCCCCTTGAGATTTAGTCTTCTAACATTCAGATCATTAGTCTTCTGAATGTTAAGTCCCATGTTCTTGTATGCCGTGGTAAAGATGTTGGCAATTGCGTGAAGGTCTGCTTTCGAGTGAGCACGCACTACAGCATCATCAGCATACTGGAGCTTGATGTTTGAGGTCAGGGTGGTCTTGGTTTGGCAGGCATCTGTACTTCAGAAAGATCCTCCACAGTGCTTCTCAGTTAATGGAATTGAAGGATTTTGTGAGGTAAAAAGGCCATGTAGAGAGGCTTATGTTGTTCCCAGCTCATTTCCTGCAACTGTACAGCTGTAAAGATCGTGTCAGTTGTGTCTGTTGATACCCTGAACCAGGGGCTGGCAATTATTTTGGGTGGAGGGCTGCTTACCGAGTTTTGGCAAGCTGCCAAGGGCCACATGGGTAGCCCCACCACTTGACGGGTGCCCCACCCCCTGGTCGCCATCTTGTGACCAGAAGCCCCACCCCCCAACTCTTGACCTTTGCCACCCAAAGTTTCTCCCCTTGCTCCCAGAAGCACTCCTTTCAGCAAGGGGTTGTACCATCTCAGAACCAGAAACATACCAAATTATATTTTAAAAGGTGAACATCTAAAACATTATTTAATTTTATTTTAAAAAATATTTTTGCCCTGGTTTACATGTGTTTGTATACTGTACATAGAGGTGATTGCACAACAGTGTAAAATGAAGTCTTACTTTTGTATGGGGTGTATGTATAGGTTTGTGAGGGGCTATGGGTGTGTGAATGTGGGGTGTAGGTGTATATAGGGTTTGTGGGGGGCTATGTGTGGGGGTGGGTGGCTGGGATGTGTGAGGGGGTGGGGGTCTATGTGTATGGCAGTGTGAGTGGGTATGGGTGCATGTGTATGGTGGGGTGTGCATGTGGGACTCACCCTATGAGCACACACACACACACACACACACACACACACACACACACACTCTGCCCCTGCCTACACACACACACACACACACACAGATGCACATATACTGGCATGGCCCCATGCTTCCTGGTCCAGCAATGCAGCCAGGAGCCACACAGTGCTGGAGCAGTGTGGGGGCAGGAAGAGAGTGAATTGGCTGGGGGTGCGGTGGGGCTGGGTTCTTCAGTTCTACTGAGTGCTCCCCCTGGGTCCTACTGCCCCTGTCTCATGTCAGCTTTGACAGGCAACCAGGAGAAAATAAATATTAATTAACTTATTTTTTTAGGGTCCCCTGCCCTAAACCCACACTGAGATTCTGAGAGGTGCTCTTCATCCAGTGGAAGGAGACAGTTCAGAAGGGTTCTCACAATGATCTTTCCTATGGTGAACAGCAAGGTGATTCCTCTGTAAGGGATCATCTTGTAAGTTGGACTTGTCTCCTTTTCTTGAAGATTGTCATGAGCATGGCATCCCTGAGGTCATCTGGGATTTCTTCATTATTCCAGTTCCTTAAGATGAAAGCACAGAGCTGTGATGTGAGCTCCTGTCCCCACACTTGAAGATTTCAGTGCAAATTCCATCAGCTCCAAATGCCTTGTCATCCTACCTCTGCTTGACAGCTCTCCTCACCTCATCAAGGGCTGGAGGGATTCTGAGATCATTTCAAACTTGTTGTTGCAGGATTGCGTTGAGAACACTCCCATCAACAACAGAGTCTTGATAGAAAGAGATAGTACAGCATGATTGAAGGCACTGCTCTCTGCCATTGGGCCATATAACTATTGCCATATTTACCTTACATAAATCACAGATGCAGGATGGAGAGTATAGAAAGGTAATACTTCAAGAAAATAATGCTGTTATAATAAAGACTTTAATTTTGAACAACTCCTTTAATCCTTTTTCCTTTTGTTCTTCCCTCTGTCCCATTTGCTTGACCCTGTCACTCTGAATTTGAAACGTAGGAAGCCACTTCAGCAATTAGCTTTTATGGTATATTGTTTGTTCACTGGCCAGGAAAAAAAAATAAAAATTATAGTGCTGAATTTCAGGAAAGGGGCCAACATGCAATAATTTGCATTTTTGTATAGTGCAAAGTATGATTTATATACCTCAACCATCCATCAGCTTTGTGACACTACTTGTCTAAACTTCTTTAAATAAAACCTTGAAGAAGATAGATTTGGACAGAACACGCTTATTTAAATAATGGGTAACATAATGAAATGTGTTGAATCAGAAAAGACTAGATTTAAGAATGGGATCTCTATTTTAGCTGCTTTGGGTAAAACAGGGAGCATATACTATCCATTTAAGCTTTTGTTCCTCCTCTGATCAATAGCACAAATCATATTAGTTTAAATGGATAAATAAATTTATACTTTTCAGGGCTAGAAGAAACCATTATGTTGATCGAATCAGGTCTCCTACATAACACAGGACATAACTTCTCCCTGAACTAGAACATATCCTTTAGAAAGACATCAAATTTTGATTTAAGTACTTCAAGTGATAGCTAATATGCCCAAGAAAATAGTGTTCTTTTATATGTAATACATGTTAGAACACACCTAAGTAGTAATGGGTAGACTGGATCTGTGATGATCAGCATGGACAAATTCTCCCCATTCCAACATCTCTGGGAATGCAGAGTTCCTAAACACGCAGGCATTATGGACCCATCCAGACCAGCTGGCATTTATATTGGTGATCAAGCCTCAGTGGTCCATGATTGCTTGAAGGATGGCTGAAAAGAAGCCCTTCCTATTAATGTAATCCAAAGCAAAGTGTGGGGGGGGGGGGGCAGAAAATGGACATGTGGGTACTAGCAATGGTTCCCACATAGCTCAAGAAACCCCAGCTGCTCAAAGCCAGAAATCAACTCTCATGGATTCCCAAACCAGAGCATCCAAAGCCCCAGCTATTGCAAAACTGCTTCACGCACTTCATGCATGGCAAGTGTTGTTTTCCACCCCACACAAAACTGGTTGGCCATGCACCAGAGGCTGTCAGGATTCACCAGCTTCCAGGTTACCATCAGGAGCCATCTCTCCATGGACATGGGTGCGGAAGTGATGTCCTGGCGCTGGAGTGGGGTGCAAGCTCGGGGCAGGGGTCCATGAACATTCCACGAGATGTTCTGAAATTCTGTGTCCATTACTTGTCATCCCAGGTCCTGAGCACAAGCTGTTGCCACCAGCTCAAGCCTACAGGTAGTGCCCAGCACTATAATGGGATCTGAAATTGGGCACTTACAGCTGTGGCTTCAATGCAGTCATCTTCTATCTCATGCAGCATGGCTAGCAGGATTCCCACAGCTACATTCCTGTCTTTGCTGTAGTGAGCCACTAGTGCTAGCTGCAGACAATGCTGGTGCTTCTGTATGAGAAGCTTAGCCATGATTGCTGTGATTCCATCAGCTGCCATCTCAAAGATCCAAAGCTAGCTGCAACAGTCAGTTTGGTCAGAGAAATTATGATCAGACCAGACCTGTATCTCTGTCTGGCCAGGGGGGTTGAACTGCTAGCTGTTGGTGGTTAACCAATCAGTGCATTTTGGCTCTTTCCCCAAGCCCTCACCTCCCACCCCCAGCCATTCAAGGCAGGCAAATCAGGCAAAAATAGCCCACACAAAGAGACTGGTGTTTATTTCCCTCCATGAGCTTCAAACCTAGCTTGGCAGGGGAGAGAGAACAGTAAAACAAGGCTTTGAAGACATCTTTTGATGCTTATCCCAGAACAACAGTGCACTCTACTGTACATTAAACTCCATTAAAAATCAAAGCACCATTTTCTAACTGTGTTGCTTTCCTTATAGTAAAGACTGAGAATGGTATTTAAATTTTTCTTGTACTGCTTTCCTTTCCTTTAATTTTGACCTTAATTTAGAAAGAGATGATACTTAGTATGTGTGGCAGTGCTATGTTGAAGGTGCAAAGGATTTGAAGTAACTGAAGTTTCCAAGCCTTCTTCTGGGCTCTGGAGTGAGGGCAGCACAACCCCAGAAAGTGGAGGAGAGCCCTGGCTAGCCCCAGAAAGCCTCCAACCTTGGTCCTGCTCTGGCAAGCCTTGTGCACTGAGCCACCAGATATGCTTGTACATTTCAGAAGAACTATGGTTACGGGTGGTTAATTGACATTTTCCCATGGTTGCTCCTGGCAGCATGGAGGCTGGTTGGCCAGGCAACAGAGCACAGACCAGTCTGGAAGTAGGGCCTGGGGGGAGTGGGAGGGTAAGGGAACAAGGCCAAATCTGGCTTTCCTACAACAGGCTTTTCACTGGCATTAAAGGCATTGCAACCACCTGTGGCCAGATTGGCTGGTGGTGGCACATTTCCCAGTGACCTCCTCCCTGAGCCCTGGGTAGCGGAGGAGACATTGAGGTCAGGGCTTTCCCCATCCCTAGCCACCTGAAGCTAGTGGGGCCACACTTCCCTGCCAGCCTCAAGGCCATTGTGGCAACTGTTCAGTGCCTGCCTCCCCCCCCCCTCCCCCCCAGCCTGTCTTGAGCCCTGGGGAGTAGAGGAAGGAGGCCCAAATGGGTTTCCATGAGTTGGGGCTTCTTTCTTAGGGCAGAAGCAGTAGCTCTCCCAAAAATACCTTCCCTCACCATTCCCACATTCCCACCACCCAAGAAGCATGACCAGCACCCCAATTCCAATTCATTAAAACACAAGACCTTCTTTAATTAACTTCCTGTTTATTTCTTTTAAATTCTTTTTTTTTTTTTACTTTCATTTTTGTATCCTTCAGTGGCTGGCTTCCTTCTTTTCACCATCCTTTCTCCACCCCTATTTCCTTTTCATCTCCCATTTCATTACACACCTTCATCCCATTAACTCTCTACCCCAACACTTCATTTTCCTACCCCTCCCCACCTGTATCTCTCTCCCCAGTAGAACAAGGATAGAAGCTTGTCCTGGCTCACCGACACTACAGTGATAACTTACAGCTATCAGTCTTATTCCTGCCCTTCTGCTCTTGTTCAGTGGCAAGTCACAGCTGTGCAGGTTGGGGAAAGTCAGAGAAGGATTTTAGCCTCCAAACTTGAGCTAGTACTAACACTGATTAACATTTGAGCAGCTCAAAGTATAATGCGTAACAAGGCCCTTAGATAAAGTGCACACCTACATACCTTGTTAAGCCTTCAGGCTGCTCTGTGTCACCAGAATAAAGGAAGCAAAGTAAGTAAAGGCCAGTAAAGAAAGATGGAAAAAAATGAAAAAGACAATACTGTCCACTTTTCTGCACATAATGATTAGCTAAAAGGTAGTTCTGCCATTTGGTATCTATTAAGATACTTGAAAAGCACACATGAATGTGGAATATAAGCTTACCTGAAGCTCTTTGTCCTCCAGCAAAACTCCCATATTGATGTCAAAGGTATTTTTTCCAGAAAAGAAAAGAAAAGTAGGACTGAGTTTTATAACTTTACTAAGGAATTGTTTTAGGAAGCCTGAGTGACCCAAGAGGCTACATTCCAATTTCAAAAGTGCCTAAGGGCCTTTCTACCTTGGGGAACTTACTAGCATAACAATACCTGTAGAATCATAATGATATACCAATATAATTCCCAACCTGAACTCTTATTTTGGTAGAAATAGCTTTTTTGTAGATGATTTTGTGTTGCTTTAAAAGCAGTTTAAGGTAAATTAAAAAACGCAACTCATTTTGGAAGAGGAGTGTTCACATTGAGAGTTTTACTGTTTTAATTATGCTGGTAAATTTAATCAGCCCTAGGGCTATAATTTCCCTAGCCTTTAGGGAGAGATCTACAAAAGCACATGGGTGCCTAAAGGGTAACTTGTCCCTCCTCCAGGAGTGGTTTGGGCATTTTGCATATAATTCATTGTAAAAAATAAATAAATGGTGTTTAAAGCAGGGAGTAGAACCTGGGACTCAACCCAGGAACTGGCAGAGGGGTTCTTGGAGTCCTCGGCAATGATCTTCATGAAGCCATAGGAGATGGGCCAGGTGTCAGAGGACTGCAAAAGGGCCACCATAATGTCTCTCTTTAAAAAAAGGCAACAAGGAAAAATCAGAGAACTACAGACCAATTAGCCTACAGTTGTGCTAGCTAAAACGAACGGGATGAAGTTCAATGCAGACAGATGTAAGGTGCTGCACCTTGAGAGGAATAATCAAAAACACAAAAAGAAAATAGGGAGAACCTGGCTAGATGGTAGCTCTGTGGGAAAGGACTTGGGAGTCTTGGTAGATCACAGACTATGTGATCTATATGCAGCATAAAGCAACCACATGAAAAGTAAAAGTGCTTTTGGGATGCATCAGTAAAAGAAGTAGGTATAAGACATGGGAGAGAATAGTGCTTTTCTACTCAGCACTAGTCAGACCTCATCTGGAGAGGGTCCAGAGGCGGGCAAAAACATTATCTTCAAATACTTGAAAGGCTGCTATAAAGAAGACAGAAAGCACCCTTTTTCTCTTGCTACAGAGAGAGGTATATGGACCAAGGGCTTGAAGTTGTAGCAAGGTAAATTTAGATTGGATACCCAGAAAAACATCTTGTCTGTTAGAATAGTGGGGCAGTGGAATAGACTGCCTAGGAAAATTACTGTCCATAACTGTGGAAATCCAATGGAAGACGTGTTCAAAAAGAGGTTGGACAACCACTGTTTGGGGATGATCTAGGCATAGCTATGCCTGTGTTCTATTATGGATAGTTTCCATGCTTCTGAGCTTTTCTGGTTGCTCCTGTCCCCTCCCTGGTTTTTCTGCTATACATGTCAGGTTGTATTTTAAGCCTCCCCAGACTCATTGGGTGTTGGCCACAGCTAAGTCTGGGGACCTCATCAGGGTTCTGCTGATTCTCCTGCTAGGAGCAAAGTCAGAAGTTCCTGGCTAGAAGGTCTTGACCCTTCGCTCAAAGTTAGACCAATTGCCATATTTGGGGTCAGGAAGGAATTTTACCTGGTGGTCAGATTTGTATGGACTCTGGGGACTTTTACCTTTCTCTGTAGCAGGGGGACGTGGCCCTCTACCAGGTACCTCTTGGGCATATATTGACAACATTATACAGAAGCAGGACATTGGCTGCTGTGTTTCCCCTGCTTTACCTGTGGTAGGTTACTTAGATCTGTGTTCTGTCAGCATTGAGGGTAGTTTTATGTATGTTTAGGTTATGGTTCTATGGGATGGCTTGGATAGGAATGATCCTGTCTCAGGCAGGGACTTGAACTAATTGACCTCTGGAGGTCCCTTGCAGCCCTACTTCTCTATCTATGACTATTACTTTCTCAGTAAATTCTGTCATCACTGGCTATAGTAATATTTTTTCTTCCTTTCTGTTCCTCTGCCATACCATTTGTTTCTATGTGAAATGTAGATTCAGCAGAAATGGGGAGTATGCTTACCATTTCCCCGTACCATTCAACATCCTGGCAATTGAGACTTTCCTAGGAAATGCGTGATGTGTATTTGAACCCATTCAAACTGAGGATCCAGATGTTCCACTTCCTGGGCACGTGCTTTAAACATTGGACTATTATGTAAAAGGAACCACTAACATTATCACCTTCTTGAAAAAAGAGAGTGAGCTACCTGTCTCTACACAAATAGATTATTTTAGGCATTCAAATGCAAAAGGGGATCTCAAACTATAAGTCCTAGTCTCACACAGAAGCTTAACTCAGGACTATGCTTAAGTTACTAAGTCCAGGAGAGAGGCAGGATTTTAGATATATCCCTCACTTCAGGCCTACCCTGCTGAGTCTGTTAGGAAATGTGAACGTCATCATTAGGTGTCTCTCTCCCTTCACTGCATACAGAACAGAAACACCTAACGCAAGTTTGTGAATTTTTTCCCCAGACCCAGACAGACACCTAAGTCCTTTTTGTGTATCTGGGCCTTGGATAATTAGGTGTCTAAGTCTTATTGGCATTCAATGAGATAACAATGTCTTTTAGGCACCTTTAAAAATTTTACTCAAGTATTTTGTTTGGAAATTATGCGCGCACAAACATACACACAAAGACATATATATTCACAGCAACCATGGTGAGGCTAATATGGAATGACTGACAATACCGCTGCCACTAATGATAATAGTACAAGAAATAATTTCTCATGGGAACTCAGATCATGTATTCAGGAAAAAAAAGAAAAGAAAAGCTGCAGGGAGATTATTTGATCGTTGCAATGTGTAATAGATATATCCTAGCAACACTTGCTACTCAGCCCCTGAATTTCTTACAGAGAAGTAGCTCTTTTCTGATTAGACCAGAAATGACCAGGTAAGGGAAAGTTAAGATAAAACCAGTAAAAGCAAGTTAAGCAATTTACACAGAATACCCATGTAAAATGGTCCCTAAAAAACACCACCTTGTAAATTATGTAAAATGCTGTCCTACACTTATTAGCTCAACAATAAGTTATTTTTGTCTAGGATAAATCAATCCGTGACATGTGGAAGGAATTGTATTTCTAGGTATACTAATTTTTTACAGTATTTGGAACAGTTATGGCTCCTCAGTTTTGGGGTTTTTTTCTCTAGTTATAAATTTAAGGAGATGATAGGATTTTATTAACTGTTTAACTTGACATTTGTGCTTCCTTCAGAAAATAAAGTAATAACCAACCATTTTAAACACTGAAAGTAAATGAAAAGGTTTGATCAACTCACCCAGCTGAGAATAACTTCCCACATAAATGATGGCCTGTGAATGCAGAGGCTAGACCAATGACCCAGAAGGCCCCTTCCAATCTTAGCTTCCTAGGTATCCTCCTATTTACTTCCCTGTTATCAGTCAAACATGGTAACGTATCACAATTATAGTGTCCTTTCTTGCTTAATATTTCAATTAGTTAAAAAAAACCAGGAAATGTGACTACCACTAAATATGTTGTTACAAAACTACATCTAATGCTCTTTTGATCTTCCTCTATATTGTGATGGAATTGTCAGCCTATCTCAGAATTTAATTAACTTTTTTTCTCTCAAAACTATATTTTAAATGGGGAAATTACTAAACAACATTGCATAAGCCTGAGGCTATTTATTGCTCATTCCACAAGTCTAGACAAAATCATTCTGTAAGCTATTACCAATAGTATTATGCTTCTGCAAAAGGGATGCAGAAATTATACTATGTATAGTATGTATGACTGAAGCTGTGTCTATATTAAACGGATTAAGGAAAATATCATTGAAAATCAGGAGTTTTAGTACATTTAGAGGGGTACTGAGCTACATATTGCTACCAGTTCATACCACTGTGGTTTTTGGTACCATTATATTAAAGGGACATCTACAGGGAAATGTTACTGTGTAGTAAACAAGGATGAGCAAATGCAGAAAATTAACTACTCTGTATTAGCTCACCATATTGACATTTTAGTGAGAGTTAAGAAACCCTTTCTATAAAAAAGCTTACTTCACTTTGAAAATGGAGTGAGTTACCTCACAAGAGGGGCTTGTGTACAGGTGGACAGTCAAGAAAGTTAATTGAATTAAGATGTATGCTTACATTGGATTAATTAAACTTAATTGTATGTGTAGATAGTCTTATGCAGCATTAAAATCATTTAATTTGATTTAGTATAATTTACAGCAGTAGTGCAACTGAATTAAGGCCACTTTGATTTTAGATGAAAGTGTATACACAAAGGTTTACTTCAGTTTAACTTATCCACTTTAGTTAATAAGTTAATTCAAACTAAATTTTACTGAGGGTCCACATATAGACATTCAAGGAACACTATTACTACATTTCTGCTTACTAAGAAGATCCATGTGGAGAGTTAGCATGGACTAGCTACTGTGCTGTAAATACACATCATAGCTTACTTTGCAGTAACTTCACCATGAATTCTATGAATAAGTGTTCACAGCTCATATAAAGGTCAGTAAGCAGGACAGTAACATAATTCCTAATAGAATTGCTGTTCAGATACAACATTTCTGGTTCTAGCTGAGGCTATTATGGTCATTTTCTATACCAATAAGTACACTTTTTTTTTTTTGGACAGATCATTTTTTGTGAAAAACAGCCTTCTCCTCTTATAGTCATTGACAGCTTCCTTGATTCATGTTAAAACAGCTTACCACAAACCAGAGTTATTACTGAGAACAATGTTGAACTCCAAGCAAGTCAAGCAGGAGCAATCAGTCAGCTGATTTGAAAGGCATTTTTCTAAGGTCTTGGCACTGGAAGTCGATTTTTCTCTAAATGTAAACAGAGAGAACATTACGTGAAAATTATGGGACATATTCATAAAAGAACATTCATAGGTCATATTCCCTTAGTGATTTTTTAAAACTGTTTGGACCAAGGTATGGATTCCAAATGCAATTCCTTATGACAAATTTCTGATGTATTTGATATCTTGGTGGTTGGGCAAAGCTTAAGGAGATAAATTTCATTTCCAGCAATCAAACAGAAACATAAATACAAGTCATTTTTGATCATAAAATCTCTAATCACCCAGCTAAAAACTGGATAATATATGCAGTCTTTAGCTACTGATTTGAAAACAAAAATACTCCATGAAATCATTTTCTCACCCTTTTTATATGTCTCACTGGTAAAGTTATGTCTGTTGTAGACTGGTTTATCCTGTTTACCATGTAAAATCTAGATAGAGTTTAGTATATTATGAGAATTATATAAAAAAATCTTCAGTCTTTGCTTATCCAAAATAATTTTGGTTTTGATCTCTGAATAAATTGGAAGGCATGTTTTGCTTTCTAGTAGGTTTTGTCAGAAGAATTCTACCTATGTTGTACGCTAAGATTATGATTTGTAAAAGAAAAAAGTATAGGTTATAATGTAAAATGAAAGGTGGTAATTTCTTTCTTTATTCTTTTTTATTTTTATTACATGACATGAAAATCTTTTGTAAGGAAAGAAAAAAGCTTTTATGTTAAACATTAATGAAATTATCTTCAAAGAAAATGAGTTGAAATGTCTGATCATCACATGCACTTCTATCTAAAAGGTAATTGAGCATTTAATGTCTGATCCATTATCTACATGTTATGAGATGCTCATAGACATTGTGACAGAAGGACTATGGACTACTTTTCTAATGATATTTTAGAATATTTGTAGACATATTCAAATGCTATGTCAGTCTATCAGTCATCTTTAAAAGAGTTACAGGTCTCTATTTAATACTTTGTTTTGTTTTATTGTGGGGGGGGGGGGGCAGGCTAGTTTTAAGACATTTAAAAGAATGATACATTTGGACTTATATTGTTTCCCAATCCTGTTACTGCAATTTGCAGTCCTCTTAGAGTTAATGGCAGACTTCTCTTTTCTTTCGGTAGGACTAGAACTTGGTCCTGTGGAGTCGATCAATTCACATTAGCTTTACTGCAGGCTATCTTTCTCAAATTCACCACCACCTATGGCAGAATAATATAAAATACAGCATGATTTTAAAATGGATTTTTTTCTTTAATGATGAAATAAAATGTATGCTTGTCTTGGTTTCTCTCAATTATACAAGTGTAAATAGAGTTATATTCTTATGCAAACAGTGTAAGGTTAGAATCAATCTTGAGATTACTTTAATTCTTGGATAATGTGGAAAGAAAATGGTCCATGTTGTCTTACTTTATGTGTTGGAACAGTAGTGGGCAATTATTTGGACTGGAGGGCCACTTAGGAAGTATTGGTGCAATGTGCCAGGCTAGGTCAGCACCCAACCCTCCCTCTGCACCAAGTCATCACCCCCTCCCCCCAGCTTGCAATAGCTCCCCAAAATTTGTTAAGTGGCTCTGCCCCAGGTCTGGGGCTCAGTCCCATGCTGTTACCACCTGGCAATCCCAGTCTCAGACCCAGGGTCTCCATAGAGACTGGCCTGGGACCCCTGCAGGTATGGAGTGCTTGATCAGGCAGATGAGATGGGGCTGTGGGTGGGCACTGAGTGGCACCTGGGAGTGGGGCGGGTGGACAGGAGCAGAGCTGGGATTGTGGGGCAGTGATGGCATGGGGCTGGGCCCTGGTCCCAGGGTAGAGCCACTTATGGAATTTTGGTGAAATGTTATGGGCCGGAGGGTTGCTGACATGATGCAGCCGGAGGGTGGGGTGCTGACCTGGCCTGTAACAACTCACCAAAAATCTCCAATTGGCTCTTCAGGACAAATAATTTCCCACTCCTTCTCCAGCACCCTCAGCAGTGGGTGTGGTACAGACAGGCCAGGGTGCCTGGACAGCGTGACTGGGTTTAGTGGTGGTGGCAACACTGGCAGTGGCAGCCAGAAAAACTACCACCACCAGGGCTGCCTGGAATTGAAGCCCAGCTGCTGTGCTGCCCCATCGCCACTGCATGCCTGGAGATAGCAGGACCAGTGACACATGCCATATTCCAGTTACCACCCACCCCTGGGACAGCTGGGGCTGAGGGACTTGCCACCAGCCAAATAAAATTCCTTGGAGGGCCAGTCCCTGGGCCATATTTTGCCTGGCCCTATATTGGAAAGTACCTTTGGAGAATTCCCCTACACATCAAATCTGAAAGTCCAGATCTTCTGGCTGCCTTGATCAATGCTGCCTCAAGAGTTAGGAATGATAGCTATTGACAAATATGACTAATTAGTATCAATCTGTAGAGTTTCTTCTTCATCTTAACACTCCCTTTCAGTGATGAAAACTTTTATAGAATATACCACTGCAAACACAACTTGCCCTAAGCTAGGCTGATTCTTAAGTATAACACTGAAAGGGACCTGGGGGTGACAATCAACCAGAAGATAAATATGAGCCAACAGTATGATGAAGTTGCCAACAGGGAAAATAGATACTCTGGCATGTATCAGTTGATTGTTGTGAACAGATCCAGAGGTGCTCCTCCTCCTCTATTTGGCATTGGTGAGGCTACAGCTGGAGTACTGTGTCCAATTCTGGGCACTGTACTTCAGGAAGGATGTGGATAAGCTCAAAAGGGAACAGAGAAGGGCCACACATATGATTGGGGGCCTGGAGGATAGGCCCTATGAAAAGAGACTCTGGGAACTGGGTTTGTTCAGTCTGAGCAAGAGAAGACTGAGAGGTGACTTGATAGCCACCTACAAGTATATCAAGGGTAAATTCCAAGATTTAGAGGAGCAACTCTTCAGAAAGGCACCCCCAGGGAGGAAAAAGACCAATGGGCTCAAGCTAATTGAGGAAAAAATTAGGTTGGACATTAGGAAAAATGTCTTTTCTGTAAGGGTATCTAGAATCTGGAATACACTCCCAGCAGTGGTGGTGCAGTCACCATCCTTGGAGGTGTTCAAGAGGAGACTGGACAAGCACTTCTTTGAGCTCATTCGTGCCCAATAACCTTCTGCCCATGGCAGGGGACTGGCCTTGATGATCTTATAGCTCCATTCAGGTCTTTTGATGCTATGATTCTATATCAAAAGGTTATGGTTTCACTGATGGTGATACACGTAGGTACAGCATTTCCATTAGATTTAATTTATACACAGACTTGTTTTATATATACTGAAGGATTTACTACCAGAATAATCTTATCATCATAACTTGTCCTTGATCAGTTGGATTGACTGGAGACCCATGCATAATAGGTACTGTGGCTAAGGTCTTCCAAGCCTGGGGGTTTATATCTTTTTGGAATTCAGTTGGATTTTGGTGTTCAACTCATGTAGGCACTTTAGAAAATCTTAGCCCATATTCTTGTGTGCAATATGTAAGGCTGTTATATTTTCCCTCTTATCAAAAAAAACTTTAAAACTTACTAGTTTAATGACCATATATAAGCAAAAGTTTGGAAAATGCCAATTAAGTTTATCAATGAGTAATTCACAAATAATTAAGTCATAACTAATTTACTTTAACATTTCATAAAATAGTAATTATAAATAATTAAAGCTTCTACTCCAGTATGCAATATTATATTGTTGTTCACTGGTTAATAATTTAGAGAAGGCTAAAACTTGTGAAACAACTAGAAACTGATTAAGTTGTCTGAATTATTTGTGTGTGTTTGCTGTAAAGTTGTTATACTTGATTTTCCCCTTGCCTGTACTAGTATAAGCAAGAAGCAACTGCACTGAAATTAATAGACTTACATTCATGTAAAACTAGTCTAATAGGAAAACTGAGTCTTTTGTCTATTGATGTACTCTAATCCACTTTATTTCTTTCAGTAAATAGTGAACACATTCATTACATTATTGAATTCTATCATAATTTCAGCTTATTTATACCCAAAATAAAAAATCATTTAGCTGCCCAGCTTTCCATGGATGGATGGTTAAACAGTGTTCTATAATTATCATTAGCAACAGATTCAAGCTGAAAACTTTCATTCGGTACTTTCTCAAACTGCAAAACTATCAGTACAGAGTTTTGTTTTGACCCTTTAGACAGCTAATGTACAATCTGAAACTAGGTCACTACTTCCCTCAGCTCCAAGGGCATTTAGATGTGAGGTTTTGTGAGGTTTTGTATCAGGCTTATATCTGTTTGTAGCAAGCAAACTTACATCAGTCTAATAATGCACAAGGTGCATTTTAATGCTTTGGGTTTATAAATCTTGATTATGTCATCCTATCTTCTGTCAAACATACTAAATAATCAACACCAATCAATAAAACCCCTGAAAACTCAAAGTCTTTGTCTAGACTAACACAAAAAGGGGCTGAGGCTCTCCTTGAAACATTGGAGAGAGTGTAGTGTACAAAAGGAATAGAAGATATCACTGAAACAACAGATTGGTCAATGCGGCTTAGGTAAGTCACTGGCCTCTGCACATATCAACCATGCATATAAACATGGAGTTGCATTCATTTCCCTTTGATCATCTAAGTGACAGATTTTAGGTGTCTTAGTTGTATTTTTGGCATTTACGCACAGGTTATAATTCTGTTTCTTGGATGCATAACCTTGTGCACGCAGATGACTGCATGAATGGGCATCTGACTGCAAGTCCCAGAAACAAAATAAATGAAGAGGAGAAAGGCACACATCAGCCCCAAAACCAGGCAGTTATACATTTTTCTGGGAAGCTAGAAACTTAAGTTAAAGGCCAACTTCACAAAGAGTGGAATTGAATCTGCATCTCTAACTGCAGAGCTCACTAGCCAGTCTAGGGTGGTGCAAAACACCATCATTTCATTTTGATATCCATTTCATCTTTTCAAAGGGACAGTGTTTCATTTAATCATTTGTTTTGTTTAGAAGCACTGTTCCATTTTGTTTCATCAAAGCTGTTTCACTGTTTTGACAAGTTTTGATGTTTTGCCCATAGGCTATAATGGGGAATCATGAAAATGCCTGAAACTATGTCATGTCTTGCCTGATTTGGATGACAATTGCAGGGATGGTAGCCCCTTCTGAGGGCATGAAGCCTGCCAAGTTACCAGGAGATAAGTGGTACCCATACCACAGATTGGGAACTGCTGCTTTAGCATGCTTTTTAGCTCATATTTCTCCCATTCACGTATGCCCAGAGGGCCATTGAACAAAACAGTGACTTAGTATTCCAAAATGACTGGCCTGTGTTGTGGTGGCTTCTGTACTTTGATGTCATAATGATGCAAGTTCAAGCCTTCTCTAGCTGAGGATGACCTAGAGGCTTTCGCTCCTGCTTCCTAGGCAAGTTTTCTAACTAATCAACTATTAGAGATAAAACACTGGAGGGCTCTCTTCCTGAGTCTAACCCATGCTAGTCATGGCATTAGACTGTTCAGAATTTGGGGGCATGGCATATGCACATAGGTTTCTGAAAAGTACATGACTTCCTGCACATGCTCAGTCTGTGTGCATATTATGCACAGCCACTTATGTATCTATTCTTTTAGGAAACAAAATTGTTTCCTATGCATCAGTGTCACTTTGGTGACCTGGATAACACTGCCACTTATATGACCAAAGTGCATTTACATTCCTACATTAGAAAGGAATGGGTAACTCTGGGAATCAAAAAAGATATGGGGAAGAAACAGCAAAGTTCATAGATGGCAACTCTTTGAGGTAGGAGTCCAGTGCAAATACTTATTCAATTGAGGGAATCAGCACTTGGATATATCCAATTTAGATGCGGCCTTAGGGAAGTTATCCTGTAAGAACAATGTCAGAGTTCTTACTGTGTAGTTAAGCCAGAAACAACAGCAAGCACTGGGTTTCCAGCAGTTGTCTGGGGACCAGCATTTAAGCGATGATGAAAACGACTAAAGTGACAATGATTAAAGAAGAATGATCTGCCTTGTATAAATTACTGCTGCAAGGTATGTCAATTTAATAAAGTCGTGGTATTATTAAGCCTTATTTTGTACATCTTTTTTCCTGACTGCCTGACAGAGTGGTCTACTAAAAGGATGCTCAACTGGCAGAATATGAGCTGCATGAGGTCTATGAAGGGTTAAGTTATGGCCCCAGGCTTTCACCACTGATCCCAACATTGTTCTGCTGCAACACCAGCAGGAGTTTCAGGCTCTCCTCACCTCCTCCTCCAAGTGTTTAGAAGTGGATTCCTTGACAGCCTGCTCCATGATTTTTCCAGGAACTGAGGTGAGGCTGACCAGTCTATAGTCCTCATGATCCTCCATGTTCCCTTTCTTAAAGATGGGCACTATATTTGTCATTTTCCAATCATCTGGGACCTCTCCTAGTTGCCAACAGTTTTCAAAGATAATGGCTAACTGCTCTGCAATAACATTGGCCAACTCCCTCAGCACCCTCAGGTGCCTGGCATCTAACCCCATGGACTTGTACACATCCAGCTTCTCTAAATAATCTCTAATCTGTTCTTTCACCACTGTAAGCTGTTCACCCTCTTTAGACTGGCCTCCGAAGGGATCCTAACCTGTGGCTGTTATTGAAAGCTTCCCAGATCTTTCTTTGGATGCAGTGGCATACAAATCCTACATATATATATAATTAAGTTTATATATATAAAGATATAATTAAGTTTATACACACACGTAAACATATATCCATTTGAAACCTAACTGACTGGCTGTATATCTTACTAAGTAGTCCAGTTTTGATTCGCCTTATTTAAAATAAATAAATAAATAGAAAGACAGGCAAGGATTTTTGTTCATAATGTCTTTGACTGGACTACCTTGCTTCTTATTTTTTCCTGGACCATAAAGGCTAAATCACCCCAATTGTAAGAAAAAGTAAAAACAGGTGGAAAAAGGAAAAGGAAAGAAGGAAATAGAAAACATTTATACAGAACCCCCCCCCCCATGTATATTTATTCAAATTAATACTTCACATCTGAAGCAAAGTCTGCTGTGAGGATAATTACGAGTATAACGACGTGTACAAAAGAAAAAGACTTAGCCTTAGGCAATATGCTTATCTTAATATCCTAATTTTAGGGTAGTGCAATTTCTTTACTTCCCTAGTCTTTAGGTTTTCTTTCAATTGATTTCTTATAGCTAATTGTCACTTACTCATGTAAAACAATCAGTTTGTATAAGGAAACATAAGGATAATTATACAAAATTCATGTTTCTATTTAGTTACTATACTGTGGATAGCAAACAGATTTCCAAAATGGATTAAGTACTAAATACATTCACAATTATGTTGTATTTTATTTTTAAAATGTCTCCAGAATCTGCTCCTTTTCTTCCCCTACTCTTGTACCATCTTTATCTCATCTATAAGATGAGACTAATCTCCTTTGTAAAACATTTTCAAATTTCTGGGTAAAAATCATGATATAATATTTTATAGTATTATTGTATCATAAAAAAAGTGTGAGAACCTAATTTCGGTGCTTACACTGATGCTTGTATCACATTCAGGGTGCCATTCACCATTTGTTTACAGGCAAGAAAAGAAAGTAGTCTTGGGAGGTTCTGGAAGGTACTGTACCTGTGTTTCTTTCCTGGTGCCTTGCAGGCATGTTCCCACACATTAAGCTTTACTTAGAGATATGAATTAAAGGCACTATGAGTATTAATAAAAGTGCAATATAACCCTTTCCTCATGTCTGAATGTAGTCCATCAGAAGAGCCTGATATTTACAAACATATTCATTATTCACAAACATTTATTCAATAATTTATACGAACAAGTCTTAGCCCAGAAATTGTTAATGAACTTGGGTGTGATTCTTTAAACCTTTAGATCTTATAGTACTACCAATCAGAATCCTCCCCTTCCTTACACTAATAGAAGCAATTAACATTTACCTAATACAGGTACAGTGGAGTTTCAGACCTCTTTATTAATTATTCACCAATCATAGCATTGTTCCTGAAAATACAGTGGTCCCCCACTGGTGGGAGTGCTGTGAGGGCTGAGAGGGTCCAGAAAAGGAGAACAACAGTTTGACCCTTAGAGGCAAGAGGGCCAGAGGGTTTAGATCCTAGACTGTGAGGCTTATCGCCCCAGTAGAGCAGCTGCTGCTGAGAAGCCAAGACCAGAAAAAGGAGACCTTGGACTAAAGGTAGCACCCAGAGTAAATAGGCCAAGACTGAGAGGGTCAAAGTTGAGAAGACACAAAGGGTTGAACCAGGAAGTTCAAAGGGATAATCCTAGCAGATTGAGATCTTCAAGGCATGGGTGTGTCTACAGAGTATGCAGGAAGTTGCTATTAAAGCTTCTTAGGCAATTTAGGACTAATTGGTCCATTGGAGCTTGTCAAGCTCAGTGGAACTATCCATTATAATGTAGTAAGCCTGGACCAAACAGGGGGGAGTAGTAGATACGCTGGAGGATAGGGCTAGGATTCAGAGTGAGCTAGACAAATTGGAGGATTGGGTCAAAATAAATCCCATGAGGTTCAACAAGGACAAGGGCAAAGTCCTGCACTTAGGACAGAACAATCCCATGGACCAGTACAGGCTGGGCGCTGACTGGCTGGACAGCAGCTCTGCAGAAAAGGACCCGGGGGTTACAGTAGACAATAAGCTGAATACGAGCTATTGATTTGCCCTTGTTGCAAAGCAAGCTAACAGCATACTGGGGCTGCATCGATAGGAGTGCTGCCAACAGATAAAGGGAAGTAATTCTTCCCCTCTATTCAGCACTGGTGAGGCCGCATCTGGAGTCCTGTGTTCAGTTTTGGGCCCCCCACTACAGAAAGGGTGTGGATAAAATTGAAGAGAGTCCAGCACAGGGCAGCAAAAATGGTGAGGGGGCTGGGGGACATGACTTCTGAGGAAAGACTGAGGAAAATGGGCTTATTTAGTGTAGAGAAGAGGAGATTGAGAGGGGATTCAAAAGCAGCCTTCAACTACCTGAAGGGGGGTTTGAAATAGGATGGAGCTAGACTGATCTCACTGGTGACAGATGACAGAGCAAGGAGCAACTGTCTCAAGTTGCAGCAAGGGAAGTTTAGGTTAGATATTAGGAAGAATTTTCTTACTAGGAGGGTAGTAAAACACTGGAACAGGTTACCCAGAGAGGTGGTGGAAGTTGGCCTACCCAGACAGGTGGTGCACACATCCTTGGAGGTTTTTAAGACCTGGCTAAACAAAACTTTGGCTGGAATGATCTAGTGGGGTGTGGTCCTGCTTTCAGCATGGGGTTGGACTAGATGACTTTCTGAGATCCTTTCCAACCCTAATTTTTTATGACTCTATGATTTTATGACCAAGGCTGTACTGAAAAGATACCACTCCAAGGTTTGGGACATCCCGTGAAGTATTTATTCCATCAAGATGTAGCAAGCAAGACACCACCTGATGGTATGGAGGAGCTGGAGTGGGACAGGATAGCCAGCCACTGTGGGCACTGCTACTGCCAATTACGGTTAGTCCTTCCACAGTTACATGATTATATATATAAAATTGATAATGCATCCTATCCCAAAGGGCTTCTATATGCAAGTGTGGAGGTTGCTCTGATGCACTGGAATTCCAGCATGCGGGGCAAACTCAATTAATTGAGTCTGCTGGAGTGTGGCAATTACTGTGTTCCAGCAGCCTGCTGTGTCTCCTGTATCAGAGCCCCGTGTTTAAAAATAACAGCAGTGGTGCTTGAACTAAAGGTAATTTGATAAGTTTTAGTTCAAGCACCCCTGCCACCATTTTTAAGTGTGGGGAGGCTGATATACAAGATGTGGCTCACCTCTCAGAGCCACTTTAATTAAAGTGCTCTCCCCTCCCGCCCCTGTAGCATGTGTAAAAGTCCCCAATGTGACAAACAGAAGCTGATTTAATATGATGCATTTGTTTTAAGAAAACATGTTAGTTTAAAAATTTTTATTACCAATAGGCTCTGATTATTATGTATTCACTGAAAATATTATGTAATATTATGCAATGGGAAACTTACTTTTCAGATTATGCATTTACAATTCATAAAACTTTTATGAACACTTCTCTAATGTTATTCATGGCCATGCAAAATGCATATGACACAAAAATATGTAAAGAATTACTTACTAGTTATATTAAAGAACTGCTACTTATCCTTTATGGGATATCATCTCATCTGTTTTTTGTTTTTTTTTCCCAGAAAAGTCAACTCAAATATTAATGTTGTCTATTCAAGTACTTACTGTAGCTAATAAAGAACACACACTTACATTTGATTTACATGTTTTAAAAAGATAAAAAGAAATGCTTCTCTTATCTTTTACCTTATTCACTGCAAATAAGTTGTTATAAAAACGCACGCATTTTTGCTAATTACCTTTAATGTAAAATATTTTAGCAGACCTTGATACAGGACCTGGACCCAGACTCATACCCTATACCCACATGTGTGTGCTTTCACCATTATTCTGGATTCATGGTCACCTTCACTTGCTCTTTTGTTCCCTTGCTGGCTCCAGGAATCTTGTAATCTTGGTTGAAGAGTGTTACTAATTGGAGCTGGAGAGATTTAGAGTACTCTTTAGCTGCTTTATAGTGTGGAGATTAGGGATGTACCTGGGAGATATGGATCTGAACAGCATCAAGCAAAGAAGGCATAGACCCCAAAGGTCTATTTGGCTTTATGCATCTAAGCCTCATAACTTCATAGTTTCATAGTTGGTAGGCTTAGAAGGGACATGAGCAGATCATCAAGTCCAACCCCCTGCCATGGAAGGAAAAAATACTGGGGTCAAACGACCCCAGCAAGGTGTTCGTCTAACCTCCTCTTAAAGATCCCCAGGGTAGGAGCCAGCACCACTTCGCTTGGAAGTTGGTTCCAGGTCCTAGTTGCCCTGACTGTGAAGCACCTCCTGATGTCTAGTCTGAATCTACCCTCTGCCAGCTTGTGCCTGTTATTTCTAGTCACTCCTGGTAGTGCTCAGGGGAACAGGGACTCCCCCAGTGTCTGCTGGTCCCCTCTGACTAGTTTGTAACAGGCTACTAGATCCCCCCTCAGCCTTCTCTTGTGGAGGCCGAACAGGTTCAGGTCCCTTAACCTTTCCTCGTAGGGCCTGCCCTGCTGCCCCCTGATCATGCGGATAGCCCTCCTCTGAACCCTCTCAATGCTGTCCACATCCCTCCTGAAGTGCGGCGCCAAGAGCTGGATGCAGTACTCCAACTGTGGCCTGACCAGTGCCGCATAGAGGGGGAGGCTCACTTCCTTGGACCTGCTCGAGATGCATCTGTGGATGCATGACCAGGTGTGCTTGGCCTTTCTGACCGCATCCCCACACTGTCGGCCCATGTTCATTTTGGCATCAATAATGATTCCAAGATCCTTTTCTGCCTCTGTACTGACAAGAAGGGAGTTCCCCAGCCTGTAGGTATGCTTCTGGTTCTTCCTCCTCTTCAGTTTTGGGCACTTATGCACAGTTTATGATTAAGCTCCAGATGTGCAAGCATTCATATGCCTATTGAGCATGCTTAACAGGGTGGCAGTCTGGGCATAAAATCACCTGTGGAAAACTGGGGAAGTCCTGGAACTGTAGCTGGCAGAAGTTCATAACCAGCAGGTGTTAGACAGAGGCCCTCATATTTTCATTCAAAATCCTAGAGGTTAGGCCCCCAAGGTTTTAGGTTTCTATCTCCCAGAGACATTTTGAACTTGCATCTCCTAATTTTCAGCAAAGTACTCTAAATACTAGGCCCAAGAATGTGCATTGCCCAGACTCCAATGGGACCCTATGTGGCCCACAGGCAAGATAGAGAGGGAGATATGCGTGGGTGAATGATCCTAAGCCTGTCTCCCTCTGGACTCTCCTGCCATGACTTAGATAGAAAAGAAAGGAAGAAGGTAGCAGTGATCTTTCTGGGTTAGGAATCACTAACGCCACCCAGTTGGTACCTTCTCACAATGTAGGTTTATTTTTCAGCAGGGAGTTGCACAGTAACAATAGCCTCACTAATTATTTTACTAGTAAGGAGCATCCAAGCTGCCAATAAGGTAACTCAGCACCGGTTGCTTTACAGGTACAATGTAGTGATTACCACACCTATCATTGATTGCCTTGTTAACAAGGCATGTTCTCCACATCTTTTGCATCCGCCTCATGCCAGGAGTGGTCCCTGCTACTCCTCCCCCTCCCCAACTGCGTTATGGTCTTGAAGGGCCAGAGACTTATATGAGCTCCTCCTGCCCATGTGTTACCCTAGAGTGACTCCCTTCACTCAGGACTCCCCCACCAAGCCACTCGATGGAGCCCCGGCTCTTCCCCGCACTCACTGGAGTCTCTGGGGTTCTCAGGTATGTAGCTTACCTTGGGGTTGAGCTGTCCTGTCATCAAGCATCCTGCAATCTCGGCGTCTTCCTTAGGTCCTCATCTTCCTCCTCATCTGGGGTTTTGGTAGCCCCTCATTTCTCCTCTCATGCCCGAAGGCAAAATGTGTATGTCCCACCACCGGATATATACCGACTGTAGCGGGCTAATCACCCTGCCCTATCCTGGGTGCTTGATTCCCTTCACCTGGTGGAGTGCATCGTCAGGTCAATCTTGCCTTACGCTATTTCAGTAACAGGGTTCCCGCCTGAGCCCCTGTTACTGAAATAATATTTTATACACAAAATAAAAATAATCAAACTAAAATACAAACTGTTGAAACAAAGCAATTGTTGTGCAGAACAAAAAGGGGGACTTATCAAAGTTCCCCTTTCAAGAAAGGATAGTGATTAAAATTTTCTGTCAAATAATTCTTCTTGGATATGTATAAAGCAGTTTAACAAATGTTTGGTAAGCAAGTGTATCATCATTTTTACAGAATTGTGATAAGGTAGCACAGTTTAAAACATCTTAAAATTATATATAAGTATAAATATAAATATTTATATATATAAATTATATATAGATATATATCATATCATATTAAATTCTCCCCCATTCATTTTAAGTACCAAACAAAATAACAAATTCCCTTTTTATATAAAATATGTATGTGCAATGGTCATAAATGTTCTCAAGGTCCTCAATATCTTTAATGTGTACTAAGAAAATGAGGCTTTCCAATTCCTTTTTGAGGAGTGTTAATGTCTTTTTGTACACGTTGCAATAAACTCTTGGACATGCTGTAGTATTTGTGACCTCTGACACTGTTCCTCACACTAAGTGCCGCTAGTGTGCTCTGCTCTGAACTATGTTGATTGCTAGATCTAAAAACAGAATACTTAATGATGCCAGGAAATATAGCAAACAGAAGGTGTGAAGGAGTCCTTAATGAAAATCCATTAATTGTTTAATGGTTCTTCCAAGGTCAGGTAATTTCTCTATCAAAACACATAATTAGACTGTATTTCAATGTTAAGGACTTCTGGTATCATACTGCTTTTCAAAACTCTGGAAGTCCACATGTCTATCATGTTTTATTGCTTGAAGGAGTGCCTAATACGTCTATGCTTGACAGTGTTCATGAGGAACAGTTACTAATGATAGCAAACTATTTCAGCAACATTATGACAATGAATCCTCATGTTGACATTCCAGCAGCTGTCATGAATCCATGTAAGTGACACTTTTGTGAAATACACAATTCTGAAGAATATACAAAGTTTATAAATTATTGACAACAGCATACATAGAACAGTGAAAAAAAAAAGAAAACTGTCAATAACGAATGCTTCTTTCAGTTTCCACTTGAACCACAAATTACTTTGGTGTTGGTTAAGACTGAAGGACTGTGGCAAATTAAAACAATGGGAAGTTATACTTTGATAAACCAGAACAACAGATTTACTTGTGTGTGTTAGCAGGCCAGCATTGGCACATGATGCATTATGGTTGTTGCACTTAATTACACAGCTTAACTGGCAGATTAAGGGAAGCAGATCAAATAGAGTGTATTTTCCCCGTCTCTAGGAAAATTTGTCCCAAAAAATATTTTGAATTTAGCTGGAATGGTCATTGCATCATTGTAACACTCTATGTGCATTAGTTAATGTTCTGTCACATCTGTAACTAGCAATCTACACCAGTAACAAAGAAGCAGATATCATAGCAGTTATTTCTTTACCAAAAATGTATTTGTAGCATACCAAAAGACTTGGAAAATATACCAACAATAGAGATGTTGTGATAATGGGTGTAGAAAAGAACATATATGAATTAAATAAAGGTGACCACAAGTAATTTTAAAGTATTGTAAAGGAGCTTAAGCTGTCAAACAGACTTCCTTCATTGAAAGATAACTTCAAGATAAATGTGTTGCTAGTGTTCCCATTATAAATTCTTAAAATAGATGATAAATAGCTGACTGGTGTTGAGAATTATGCTTTTCTGTGAATGGATAGCTTATGGGACCAAATGCAATTGTGTTATATCAGGATATTTGAAACATGTAATACAGAACTCAATTCTACTAGGTATGATGCTTACCCTAGCTGCAGCACTCTGTCTGGTCTTTGGTATTTCATATTTACAGCAAAAGCAAAAAGAATGGTGATGCTAATACTCAGTGGTATGGAATTTTAAATGTGGTGTTTTCTGTGGAACAGACGTATATTTTGGATTGACTGCAACTGCAAATATCTACCATTTAGAAAAGTAATATAACCAAATGTCAAAAAGAATCAGAATCCAAGAGAGAAATGGTCATGGGGAAAAAAGGAAATATTATTAAATCCATTAGCAGCATTTTCATAGAATCATAGAATGGAAGGGTCAGAAGGGACCTGAAGTGATCTAATCCAATCTGCTACTCAAGGCATGAACATCCTCATCCAAACCATCTCATACAAGTGTCTGTATAACATATTCCTAAAATGACGCAATAACCCTGTTGTACAACAAAGGCATATTGTCCAAAGACAACAAGGACACCCTAACCTGTCACAGGTAAAGCAGGGGACAAGGGAACTGTCCATGTCTTTCTGTTTTGAGGGTTATTAATATGCATTTGAGAGATTGAAAGGAAGATGACCAGGCCCCCTGCTACAGAGAAAGGCAAAAACCCTCAGAGATCATGCTGATGTGTCCATGGGATAATTTTTTTTTTTTCTCATCCAAAATGTGGCATTTGGGGCAATCCTGAGCAAAAGGGAAGACCATCTACCCAGTAAGCTCTGGGTTTTAGTTCTAGGAAGAGGATGGGTACACACCCCCATCAAAATTCTAGCCTTGACTCCAGTCAACACCCAGTGCTTCCAAAGCAGGGGGTGGGGTGTCACTGCCACCTGTCACCTTTAGCATCAGGAAGGTGTGGGGGAACCTTTCTAGTCCTATGTGGTAACCAAAAAAGCCCAGAAACATGGGTTGGGGGGGGGGGGGAACACTCACTGCTCTGCTTTGCATCCTGGGGATAGCAAAAAACTTCACGTATCACATCCCATAAATGGAGAGCCAGAACACCTACTTTTGTCATCCTATTCCCTTCAAAAAACTTATGCTAGCCCCTTTAATTTTCTTTCATAGCTAAGCTCATTGTGGAGCACTGCTTCATTCTCCTGAGCACTGTTCTCTCCAATATCCGTTTGCTCTACAAACTACAGAGCTGTTCTCATGATTTCCCAGTGAAGCATGTGTAGGGGTCTCCTGATCCTCCAGCTGTTTTTTTTTTTTTTTTTTCCAGCGTACTCCAGGTATAGCTTCTCATAGATAATTCCTGATTAATACCTAGCCAACCTCTTTTTGAAAGTTTGAAATGAAGAAGATTCCAAATTTGGTTCTGAAATCAGTTTTCTGGTGGCACCTATAGATACTGCGGCTGTTAATGTTTCCAAGATTACTACTCATTCTATTTTATATATTAGGACCAACAGAAACCTTAATAACTGGAAGGCAAATTAGGTTAAAAGTTACAACCCAAGTTAAAAAAAATTAGAATTGTATTATCTGTGATTAAATGATTATGGTAGTCTGCTCATTTATTGAAAAAAATGTGGGCTGTAGACAAGGAAAGCAATGCTTGCCAACAAATCCATTTTGAGGAACTTTGGAATTTGTTTTTTCTGAATTTTGAATAGCTTTCACTATATCTTGGAGCATCCATTACACATGGATACCTTTAGAGGCATTTTTTAGAATTATAGTAGCTGTCTTTCGGAAATGCCTTCAATATTTCAGTGATAACAAGTGGAGACAAAAACTACTTAAAACAATGTTGGATAAGTTTAAAATAGGCAGAGAAGATTGATCAGAACTTGTGCAATGGGAGATATCTTTTTTTCCCATGAAAGTAATCTTCAAAATGTTTAAAACAGTCAGGCTGTTTCCCCTAAATATATTACCCAGTGCTTTCACCTTCCCTACACTTCAAGCTAGCCTCCTGGGCAACCAAGAAAGGTATACAAGGCCAAAGAACAAGGAAACTTGAAGTTGTGTGTCTCAGTGAAATGGGCGCTGCCCTATGGTGGCCTGGTGGTTAAAGCACCCTAAACTAGCTCTTAAGTAGCTGGAAGACTATCATTGTGGTCTGTAAAGTGAAGTAGGATGTAGTTTAGTGTATCTGCACTGATTTGACTATTTTGACTATGTTTGGGATTAAGGTGTTAGTTACTAAAGTTCAAGCACCCACTTTGAATGCCTTCAGGACACATTTGGATGTTTATCTTGCAGGAATCCTATGATCCCTGCTGACTTCCTGCCCCTGGGGCAGGGGGCTGGACTCAATGATCCTTTGGGGTCCCTTCCAGCCTAAATGTGTATAAAATCTAAGAAATCTATGAACTAATATTTACTTTCAAGAATAAAAGAAGATGAAGATGAAATATAAAACATGTTTACCTAAGGAATAGCCACAGTTTGTTAAATACAATTTAAACAATGTAAAAACAAGTGATGAGCTAAATCTATAAGCAAAAGTTCATGTCAGTTTCTCTTTCATTTGTGCTCACTTCCAGATTCTTTTCAGAAAATAGCTTGAATTAATATAATTGGAATTGGACCAGATCCTAATCTGCCTCTAAGGCCATGTACAGACATTATACTTTTACCAGTAGAAGTGATCAGAAACCGGTCTACACCCATAACAGAAAAGAAGTTTGGAGCACAAAACTGGTCTATACCCATAATAGAATAGAAGTTGATATAGACTGGTTTAAAAATGGCTGAAGCCAGCCTAAGATTCACCCCCACATCAAAGGGTGAATTTGTGTTCTATTCACTATCAATCTAACCTACGCTGCTTACAGAAAATCATGCAACTTAGAGCAGTTCTGCCTCGGACTTTTTATATGTTTGTACCTAGCCTAAGTGGCTCTTTCAAGGATCTAAGTTCACGTCTATACCATGTCCAACTGCACTAGGGAGGACTACCATTGCAGTATAGCTGCTAATTCATTTCAATATCCTATGAACCAAATGCCAAAAATATAGTAGCACATAGTATTAACTATACCTAAGATTGTGAAGCTGAGACAGGTACCCCACACATATACTAAAGAATGACTACATTCCTTCTTCTTCCTCTCTCTTTCTCTATTTTGGTGTGCTAGATCTAATGGCAAGATGAATAGAATTTGTTCTCATGGTAGACCTGCCTAACATGGCTAGAGACAGGGTAGATATGTCTTAAGATACTAAACCAGATCCCATTGAACTCTATGCAGCAGACAAAAGCAGCAGGATTCCCTAGATCCCTCATCTGTTTCATTTAGCTGGAAGATCCCTAGGCAACTATGTGTGGAATACTACTTGCTCAAAATTAACCCAGAAAGTACATTGATACTTCTGTTCTGGATTCATCTAAGCTCAGGGGAAATTCAGTTCTAATTTGGAAGTCCATTCACCCTATGCCAATCCCAATCCCTTGATAGGAAAATACTTGGGAAAAACTACATTGAGTAACTAGTTGGTATGCCCATTTCCCTTTTGCCCAATAGTCTATTGTCAAATGCACTTCTCCAAAAAAGGAGACATGTATTCTAGGGGCTCTTAGAACAGAATTAGAAATAAAAGCAGAACCAAAGATTTTCTACCTCTAAGAAGAGGCTACAGAGGTAGGGCCTCTTGAGTTAGTTCTCCTTCTGACCCTTTGACAGTTTCCCTCATGGCTGATTACTGCTCAATGGGACATGAATGGAAGGTGCTTACAGTCAGTCCAGTTCCACAGGTTGCTGATTAGGGCACTGTTGGAATATAAAAGATATGGCTGAAGTTGGAAATGGAACTAAACCGCAGGTGTCCTATATTTTGGGCAAATGTTCTTACCACCAGGGTGTTTGAGGCATTGGAGGTGCTTTATATTACATCCAATGATATCCGTTAGGCAGATAGAGTCATCTACATAAATATCTTCCTGCTCAGATTGTCAATCTTATTATGATGCCTGTGTTTTAAACTGTTAGGTAGAAGTCAAGGGGTCCTATGTTAATACACCTTCCAAGCAAGTGAAGGTGTTTTAACATAGG
This sequence comes from Alligator mississippiensis, assembly GCF_030867095.1. NCBI lineage: Eukaryota > Metazoa > Chordata > Crocodylia > Alligatoridae > Alligator > Alligator mississippiensis. The sequence continues at coordinate 398,764,085 of NC_081824.1, forward strand.
GTAACTCTTTCCATTGAAATGGATGTAAAGCTACATGCCTTCTGAGCAGTAGTGGATCTCTTTCTTTTGCTGGCCATTGAAATAAACTCTCCAACCCTCCTTTTGAAGCTGACCCATGAAGCAGCCAGGAGGGAGAGATGTGGGTCATATTATACATTCTGAAGCAGAAAATCAAATGTGCCTTGGAGATGCATCAGCTCCCCTTTGAAAGTATAGAATAATTAAGGGCCAACTCCTATTTCATCTTTATGTTCCCAAGTATAATTGTGTGTTCAAACAGGTCAGAAGATAGACACATTTTATGTAATGGATATCAAATGTCAAGTACAGAAACGTCATTGGTAGAATGAGGAAGGGGGAGAACCCTCACTTTCATGGAAGAATCCATCTAATACATCTACACAAAGCATGTAGCTCACTCTCTGCCACCTGAACCATATATCTTCCCCTCTCAGCTGCCCAGTGGTCACCTTCAAAAGGAGAGTATAGAGTGCTATGAACAATGCCTAGCCCCCATTTTGTAGCAATAGTACTTTGCTTAAAAGCAAGAGAAGCAGGTTCCCACTTCCTGGGAAAGTACCCTAACCAGTAGTCTATTTAACTCTTTTGCACTCCTTCCCTGCCCCAGCCACTAACAGTGGCTTTTCTTCAAGACAGTGTGGCTGTACACCTGGTAGAAAATTTGTTAAAAAATAAATTATGCTTTTTTGTAAGGGAAGATACCTGGATTCACTGGTGTGGCCTGTGGTTCTCCATGGTGACCCATACAAAATGTCATCTTAGCGATATCACACTGAATTTTTTTTCTCCACAGTACCTTAAGAAGTAACAGGAGTTGAAGCAAACAATGTTTCACTTATGTGTAGAAGCATGAAGTGGTTTTCTAGGTGTTAGATATGTGCATGCGTGCGTTTTTTAATGTAGGGTAGAAATGTCTGCATCGAATATATATATATATGTATATATGTATATATGTATATATGTATATGTATATAATAGAAACACACACACATACATACACACACACATATATATATATACATACATATATATATATATATATATATATATATATATATAATGTTCTTCACTGTGTACAGCATCTACAGACCCAACCATATTTACTTTGTTATTTAGAGAAGGCAAAGACGAAGGAGGAGGAGAGGGCATTAATCTTTGCAACAGACCCTTTCCTCTAATAAGTATGTATTTTTCCTGTTCTTCATATTATAAAATTATTTCTATGCAAAATGCATTCCTAGTGGAAGCCCATATATGTAAATAGAATTACTTCTTGGATAGCTTTGAACCTTTGTGTTTAACTGAATACCCACAGATATTGTCTAAAACTTCCAGTTCTCACAATATGGTATGCCTACAATATGTAGTATAACAAAAACACATGAAAAATTCTCCACTAGGCATCCTAACACTCAGGTAAAGAAAACATATGTCATCTAATTATCATGTGTGCTCTTTTATTCATTTCTGGGCATGTTTAGCTCTGGGTTTTTGTTGTTGTTGGTTTTTGATCATTTAGCCATTACTTTAAGCTTCTCTAGGCTTATGTTCAGTTAGCGACTAGATTTGTTCCTTCTCAAAATATTAAGGGCATTGATTGTGTTTTGTTTAGGGATGCTATTATGAATTGTTGTCTGCTTACTAATCATGAGACTAGCTTATCCTCTATTTCATCCTTCTCTGAGTCTATTGATTATTATATTGATTTTTCTATTCATTGTGTACTTGCTCTTTCAGACTAGTTTCTGCCACTAACAGAATGTGTATTTTCTCCCCCTTTCCCTAAGGTTTGCTCCAGCATTAAGCATTAGAAGACAGCAACGTGTTCATCGTAAAATAAACCTTCTAAAGTTTGTTCTGTGATAAGTAATTGATCCCCAATAAAGGCTAGTTTCTGTTTACCCTCTAAAAGAAAGGAAAAGATTAAGCTAGAAGGACAGAAAGTGTGAATGCCAATACTGAGAAAAACAAAAGAGACATCTATAGTGGTAGATTTAAACACGTATTTAAATCGAACAGCAGATAAGACAGGACCTGTGATTCTCAACCAGGAGCCTGAAGCATCCTGGTATATCTTGAGATCTTTTTAAGGATTCTGTGAGATACCACACAATGTTATCACAGTTAGGTATGCAAAATAAGATAAACACAGAGAATTCAAATGGGAATACACAGTATTAAAAAAAACAAACAAACCCAACTTCTGACCTGTTGTGGTTTTTCTGAGGTTTTTGCAGAAGTAAAGTTTCTATATTATTTTTCCATAGTCAAAAAACAAGTGAGAGATAAGAGTATGTCTTTTCCCAAGTGGTGTCTTGGTACTTGAGTCTAATGATGGGTGCCTTGAATCTAAACAAGAAGTTGAGAACCACTTGATCAGAGCTTGTACTTTATAGACTAGAAGTCATGGGTATGACCTTGACATAAAGGGGTCAGGGTTCAGAAGCCAGGGGTAAACAATACCAGAAGTTCAGAAACAAAAACAGAGGGTCACAATAATAGGTGTCAGTCTGAATCCAAGGTATCACACCAGGGATTGAGGTCAAGGCTGGGGCAGAGGTCACTCAAAACCACACAATAGGTAGGCAGGAGCAAGGTACTTGTGTCCAAGGCAGGGGTGAGGAAGGAATAAAGCAGGAGGGTCCAAGGGAGAGCTGAGACAGGATCAAGGCAAACCAAGGCAGGAAGGTCCCAAATAACAAAGCTACAAATGCTATTGATGGGACAGGGCCCCAGGGGAAATGGACTGTCTTCTTGGGCTGGAACAGACAAGACCTCTCCATGACCTGGGGACAGGAAGATTTGTGGCACTTGGAGGACAGGGGCTCACACGCTGTGAAAGGAAGAAAGACCTGCAGATCCTGCAGTGAAGGAGACTCTGCAAGGGACCTCTTGGCTGGTAAGTAATTAAAGATATGCATTTTATGTTGCTGACTATTTAAATCCATTAGGCAGGGATGTAGCTATGGGAAGACTACAGGCCATGATTAAGAGCCCAGAATCTGTGCTAGAGGCCCTGGGACACAGACAGCAGGCAGCCTGAGAACAGCCCCATATGCATACAGCCCTTGAGGGAATGCACCAAGAAGGGATCCTAAAAAGGAAATCAGTCTTTAGAGTCAGCCTCCCAAATTTATCAAAGCATTTAACAATAAAAGCATGGCAGGCAGGAAACAGAAAGGTGCTGTGGAGGCTGGCAAGCACAGCACACTGATCTGGCTGCCAGGGGGTGTCAGACTCTGGTTTGCTACACTGGTGACACACAATTAAGACATTGGGAAATCAATTAAAAACAGCGATACTTGGCATCTTAAGAACTAAAAGTACTTTTCTCAGTGACATGCCATTCTCAGTATAAAAAAATACTGTATTACATTTTAGCAGAGAAATGTTTTACAAATAAGTTTTGCCATTTTTTAAATGATACCACTGTTCAATGTAAAATGAGAAGTTTGTGTTTATTTTGTAAGTAGTTCCTGGGCTTAGTTGGCTAACATTGTATTTTCTGTAACCTAGTTGTGTTCCCCTCCTCACCCCCATCCCTCTAATGTTAGTCCCTCGCTTGGGCGATATGTATTTCCCTACAGGCTTTGTCCTCTTTTTTAGATTCACAATCCTAAACATTTACTAATAAAAGTCAATTTCTAATATGAAGTGCCTTCATATTATTTGTTCATATACATTTCATCCTTGCTTCTATTCTATTGTAAAGCCATAGATGAAAACAAAACAAACTTTTTTTCCACCAGCTAAAGTCACTAACTATTTTATAAACATAATAAGTCACTCCAGGGCATGAATTGTGTTATATTAATTCAAGCCTAGGTACTCTGATAGCACTCAGCCTTCAGCCTCATGCTTAGCAACACAGTAGGTGTGAAATATTATAACACAATTCACACACTGTCATGTCTTATTGCTTAATTAGAGGTGTTTATGATCTTGTTATTCATACTTTGTCAATAAGAGACAACTTAAAAAGAAGCAAAGGAGCATTATAGACAGGATGGCATTATAACAAGCAGTAGCAGACTGCTCAAATAGCAGATCACTTCAGGTTGGGAACTAGTGACTAAGAAGGAAAAAAACACTTAACTAGCAGAGCAGAAATATGATATTCAGACAAATAATTGGAAAGAGACTTGACATGAAGCTTTTGTCTGTGTCACGAAGAGAGAGGCAAGAACAAAGAGTGCCTCAGATTCTCTATCTTGACTTTTAGAAACATAAGTTTTTACGGGGGGGGGTTCTGCACTAGCTTTCCCCAACAATAATAAATATGAACTAAAGGAGATACTCAGTTTTACAGCAAGCCAGATAAAATGCAGGTTTTGTCAGTTCCAGTCTTCCCATTCAGTAAGATAATGGAGTCTTTTTGAAGTCCTGTACCAATGAAATCACTAGGGTATAGTAAAGCATATGTGTATCACAATGGGCAACAGATGAGGAGTATATATACTGGTAGATTGACTACAATATCATAAGTCTTGGCTTCTAAGTCTACGTAACAGTTGTTAGCAGCCTGACTTTCAAAAGATATACAGGAAACTCCTCAGAAATCATCACAAAAGCTTGTGTGTTGGGAACTTTGTTTCTGCATTGCAAGATAAAACGTTGAAATGCTTAGAGGGATGTAGGTTGTAGCTGGGTTGGTCTAAAGTCATAGGCAGACAAGGTTCTTTGGGTAAATCCAATATCTTTTATTAGGCCAACTAAAATAGTTGGAAAAATTCTTCTTAGTAAGCTTTCAGGTACAGACACCCTTCATCAGGCTGAGGAAGCATCTGCAAATGGTCTGTGCTCTTCCAGATGGAGTGGTAAAGCAGCCAGAAGCCACTAGGTCTTGCATACATACTAACCTTTGGTTACTAACTCCATCCGGGAAGAGCACAGACCACCTTCAGACACTTCCTCAGCCTGACGAAGGGTGTCTTTGCCCGAAAGCTTGCTAAAATGAATTTTTCCAACTATTTCAGTTGGTCTGAAATACTTTTATTTTACACTGTTTCTTTCTGCCTCCTGTAACTATTGGCTATTTGGTCCTGGGTTGGACACTGATCACTTTTGGAAAGAGCTTTATATGCATGTTGTTTATATATAGACAACATGCATTAAAAAATGCATACTGTCATGTTTATCTAGTATTGTCATGCTTATCTATCATGTTTATCTAGTACTATGAGAATCTTTCTGGATGGTGAACAGTAGTGAACAGACAATTTAATTGGTTCCCCGTGTGGTCAATTTAATTGTGTGCCCCACCCACACTCCTAATTTCACGCAATCTGGAAAATTTAAAATCGATAAAAATCAACAGAAATACTTTAAAATAAACCTTGATTTAGCCTGTGAAATTATATTAAAAAAAATCTGCCAAACCTACTTATGTCAAAGAGTTGATACTACCGGTGGGCGGGGGGGGGGGGGGGTGGCACCAGGAGTAGTTTAATTTAAGAAGTTATGCAAACTCTAGTGTTTTCTTTGGTTTAAATATTATGTTCAAGGAACCTTTTCAGGATCAAAGGAATGATGATCAAGAATAAGACTGTCTTGTGCCTGTGTTTTCTCTTTTTTTTTTTTTAACCGTTTAGCAGCAGCAAGAATCCCTCAATTCAAGGATGGTATCAACCATGGTTCACTGATGGGTCTCAAGGTGACTTAAGCATGCAACTCTTGGGCCACAGATTCATCCACAGAAATTGCAGGTTGTTCCACAGTGGAAAATGGATTGCAGGCTAGGATTTCTCTACTTGTCCTTCCTTGGTTCTTTTCCCTACTTCTTATCAGTAAATATCCACAAATCAATAAAGCATACCTGCTTTAAATCATTCCATTCATTCGTCAGGAAAGGGCCAGGCAGGCAGAGACCAGAAGGGGAGGGCAGCAGCACTTCAGAGCTCTGGGAATACAGGGACAGGCAGCAGCCACTCAGACCAGGGCAGGAAGCAGCTCCCCATGGGTCCTTATCAGGAGAGCCCATCCTGGTGGGCACCCAATCCTGTGATGGCCATGACTTTCTACCCCTCTGGGCAATATGGGGGCAGTGGCTGGGCCCTGCCCGCCCCCCCTCAGCCCTGCCCTGATCATACTGCCTCTCTATATGTGTTCTCAGCACTCTGACCAGCTATCCCCTACACTCAGGGCAGGACATGGGGGTGCCCTATGGGGCCCAGCTGTGTCCCCTGTGCTGCTCAGAGGGGCAGAAGGCTATGGCCTACCCCTCCACTGGCTCTCCCCAGAAGGCCTCAAGAAGCAAGGAACTGCTTCTCGCCCTAGGCTGGGCAGCCACTGCCTCTCCCCATCTTCTCTTGTTCTCAGCGCTCTTGCCTAATCCCTATGTGAGCAGCAGGGATCCTGGTTTTCTCTGATTTTTAAAAAATCATCTTTTTTTAATTAAAAAAGTAATCCCAAATCCACATTTTCCCATGATTACAATGAAACACCACTATAGATAGATAGATAGATAGATAGATAGATAGATAGATAGATAGATAGATAGATAGATAGATAGATAGAGTGGTGTTTCATTGTAATCATGGGAAAATGTGGATTTGGGGTTACTTTTTTAAATCTGAAGATTAAGGATATTTTTTTTTAATCAGAGAAAACCAGGATCCCTGGTGATCAGGGAAGAGGCTAAACCCCCAGTGAACAGAGAGTAGTCCAGGTTCACCAGAGATTGAATCCCTGGCTGGGCCCTGGAAAGAGAGAGTGGCCAGCAGCATTGGGCTCCTGGGTGCTACCAGCCCTGCCTCTCAAACCCTCCTGTCCAGCATGGTTCTATCAGCATGGGCCCCAGTTCCTGCAGCAGCTGCCTGAACCATTGCTAGAGGAGCAGTGCATTGCTGGCAGATCTGGGGCTCTCCCCATCCTACCTGCAATAGCTGCCATGCACATTTGTGCATGCACACACCCTTTCTATACATTTTGATGATTACTGATGGATATATTTTATTCTGTCAGTCTGTGGGGTAAAGCCAGAGCTTATCAAATTAAAAAAATTGAATCTTGCTAAGCCTAGACATAAGTAAATATATGAAAAGTCTTTTGACTGAGTAAATTTATAAAAATTATTTTTATGAGCAACATATAGTAGTACTGCTTACTCTCAGCACAGTTTATTAGCATGTATATACATTATATGCAATGGCAGGGGGAAATGGATACCAAAATTGGAGTGCATATACATTTTGAATAATCAAAACCTATGGTTATCTCTTCACATCATCAGGTTCATAATAATTTAAAATTACTCCCTTGAGAGTGAGGTCAAAATAGTTAATTTTCAGTGATTTCTTCCCTGAGTTTTTTTTTTTTTTGTTTTTGTTTTTGGAAACAAAAATACGTACTCGATCCCTTATCTATGAAAAAAAGATTTTAAAAATGAACAAACAACCTCTGAAGCATTTCAGAGATGCAGTGATTAAAATAAATTCATCTTTTTACACCTATTAAAGTTTCTGCATTTGTTAAAATTTTCATTAAAAAGAAAAATCTTTCAGCATCTGCCTTATAGGTGTTTTTCAGACATTAAGGACTATGATACATTAATATATTTAGGAAAAAAAATATTTTCTTGCTTTCACTTTGTATTCAAATATGTTTTTATTTTGCCTTGCTTTCAAAATATGCACTGAAATATGGTTGTCTTGTTAGTCATACAGTGATTTGCAGCTGAAGTTATGGCTTGAATAGCAGCAATCAATACCACTCTTTCCAATTAATTTTACATATATTATATCACATGATGAAGACTAAAGTTCTCCACAGAAATTTCCTCTCTTCACCCCAAGAAAAGTTAGGTACTTGGATATGTGCATATGAATATGGATCCATATAAAACAAATTTGACCATCTTCAGCATTTTGCCAAATACAGCCTGTCACTTCCCTGACTGCTTATTGGTTCAAATTTGAAAACCAATTCTGCAGTTAACAGATGCTGAAAGGAAACAATTCTATGTTAAAACAAAACATGTGTGTCATAGCAAAGAAGTTGCTTAATCTTAATAATTGAGATGTAAGAAGTTATACAAATCAGTGTTATGGGTAATAACATGGATTTTGGGGAGCACTGAGTGTGCAACTGAATGAAGACTTTTTCCTGTGTCTCAGCAAAAGCCACTAGTCACAAGGCTGGATGATATATTAAAAGTAACTAACTTTGCTAATGCTTAAGTAAGTGGATTTCTAACAAAAGGATAGGGTGCAAAGTGCATGATGTGTTGTGTAAAAAATAGGATACAGACTAACAGCTATCATTAGGGGACAAATCAGAAGTACTGCCTTGGAGATGGTGCTGAAGTCAGCAAGAAAAAAGCATAAAGAACCAGAAAGAAACCACAATTGACTGGGAAAAGATGGGGGTCAAAGTCTTACGCATGTGCTCTTAGCAGAGAGGCATGTAAATGAATGAAATGGATAGGCAATACCATGCTAAGGAAGCAAACAGTAAACGGGGTGGAGCTTGTAATGGGAGGAGAAATGGGTGGAACCGAAGGAGCGTCATAGGCCGGGTAAATGTTAATAAGTATGAACCAAAGTGTATGAATGTGGAAAGAACTAATGTTCACTGCGGCTCCCTGGTTTGTTGTTTTTTGGGAGCTAGTCCGAAGCTGTCTCCATTCTGAATATAGCTGTTGCGAGAAATGTGTGCTGGTGTTTGCTCCCTGCTTGCTCTGGCTAATGAGTAATAGGATCCATGAGCAATTGAATCGTCGTCTCCCTAGCCTTTGGGTGCCACATGAAGTCAGGGTCTAACACACAGGGCAGAATTTTCCCTCTCTTCTATCTATATATTGGCATAATGCGCAACAAGAAATCTTCCTAACTCATGTATGGTCCTAAAGTTACATAGAGTTCATTTTATGTTGAGACTCTGTCACCGTTGATAGGTATGTAGGCAGGATTAATAAGACCAAGGAACACTGTGCCCCACAATCAACAAACCAGTCAGTATAAAAAAATTAAATAATTTATTACCAGTCGAATCTACCTATTCATATCTCTTCTCACTGTGGTCAGTAGCTATTGTATTATTGTGCCACTGTTTTGCATTTTGTGGAGTTATTTATACATGAATGCTGTGTGCCCCTAGAGGCTGGGGGTGCATGGCGAGCTCCTGCACTGGCAGTGGTGCTATCGGTGGTGGAAGCATGGCAGTGGTGAGCTCCCACTGGCAGCTGTGGTGCTGTCAGCAGTGGCGGAGGGCTGTCAGCGAGCACCGACCGGTGGTCAGCAACCACCCACAGACACTGCTGACAGTGGCGATGGTGGCCAGCTGCTATCAGGGACTACCTGCAGACATTGCTGGTGGCGAGGGGGCATTCGGGTGGCAAGTGGCAACTGCCCGCAGGCACTGCTAGCAGCACCTTGTTCCCCAAGCTCAGGGGATGCACTTGAACCCATGTGCACCCCCTATGCATTGCCAATGCATTTGTATATAGGTTGCAATAATGTTAGGCATGAATATTTTTAATACAACAATTGCACTGTGTGACAATGTAAGGAATCTGTTTTATGAACAACTTATACTATTGGTTTGATTTTTAAGAAGTCTGTCTGTTTATCTCTCATGTTATGACTGTCTCTTAATTATGCTCTTACTTCACACTCCCTGTTATAAGGGATAAGGCATCAATGCTAGGCCATCTTCCTATATTTAGGTGAATTGTTACAGACTATCAGGATCTACAAAGAGCTTGCCTCCATACAAAAAGTAGTAACTGTATTCTATTAAAAAAATACCATTTTTCTTCAGCTTCTCTGCAGAGGGAAAGGGTTTGAAGGAATGGCATTTCTCAAGAAGAGGGGAAACAAAGAGATAAAGTGTTAATAAAGCCCCTTAAGGAACAGACTAAGTGGGTTAGACAGACAAAGGAAACTTGTGGGAAGAGATAAAATAAACAAAAAAAATTGTCTGCTCTGCTCCCCTTGCATCTCCTTGGGTTCACTTCTTTACCTCTTCTCCCACACTTGAATGCAGGTGTCACTTTTTCTTCCAAGCCTATAATTCCTATCTTCCATTTCCCAGTATTGATGTGGCTTGTATAGAGAAGTGTCTGTGTAGGGGCAGTGGAAAGCAGAGGAGCCCCTTCACCTTTTCCTCATGAGAGGTGAATCTCCTAAAAGGGTTAGGGAGAAACTCCTGCTGTTTCCTTAAGTAACTCTTAAAGTGACTGTTCCTTAGAAAGTTGGTCAATGAGAAAAGCAGCAAATCAGGAGCTTTTTTCCCCAAGGGGTACTAAAAAATTGTCTCTATCTCTGACATAGATCACATTTCAGAATTTTGATTTCCTGAGTCTGCAGCTTATAAGGACCTTGCACATTTCTGAGTACTGGACTTTTGGAAGAAAAAGGGGATTTTTTGAGTGAAGAAACACCTGTGGCTGATAGAAATTTGCTGCAGGAAGAAAAGTCTACATATATCAAAAGAGAAACCATAAGCTTCAAGAGATGTGTTCTCAGTTCCTTAAAAAATTCTAAACAAGCCCAACTGGCAACACATAAGAATATAAGATATTATAGAAACTGGAGCAGGAAATGGTACATATTTCATTATTTTACCAGTATCAGTATATACCATGCTTTCTAAAGTGCCAAAAACAATTATTTCTTTTCTTCTTTTTTTTATAAAAACACCTTTGGCAAAATGTGTATCTGATTTGCTCATTTAACTTGTGTTGGTGATTTTTTTCCAGATTCAAAATGCTGCAAAAGTGTATGTTAATGAAAGAGGGTCAGTATCTAGCATAACTTGTTTAATTGTTTAACTGATTAATTAAATAGCGTTCAACAAATCAAAACTCATTGGCTTGTTTCCCCCTCCCTCTCTTCTTGGCCCACATACCTTCCTTTTATTGGTGCACAGGAAATCAGCTTTAAAATGAGTGCCAAAAAGCAATTCAGGTAATGCCTAGTGGTGTTTAGAGGGTTGTGCTAAGAAGTCATAAAGATGTAAGGGCCTTGTTACATGTTACACTGTAAGCTGCTCAAATGCTGATTGGTGTTAGTGCTAGTTTGAGTTTGGAGCAATTGCACCTTAAGGATAAAAACCTTCTCTGACCGTCCCCCACCCGCACAGCTGTGACTGGCCACTAAAAGTCTGGTGAACAGAGGCCTCATTAGGAGATACAGCTGTGTGTTGCTACTATGTGGCTGTTGAGCCAGGTGAGGCTTTTATCTCTACTCTAGGTGGAGAGGGGGCGGGGTAACAGATGGGTCAGTGGAACACAAAGCTGGGAGGCAGGGGCTAGGGACAGACATTACACGTGAACCAGTTAAACTGATCAAAAATGGGTTTAAACCTGTAACAGAACAGATGTTTAGTGCACATAAATCAGTTTGAATATGGCTGAAACCGGTCTGAGATAAACCTGGTTGAATGCAGTATCAGACTTAACTGATTTGGGTCAAACCAGTAATGCAGTCCCAGACTCCTTCCCGGTTTAACCTAACCTAAAATCCCAGCATCCCAGATGCTTGCAGCCCTGGGTAGGGCTCTCTTCTCCAGAGAGCTGGGCTGGCACCTTCCCTCTGCTCCCTGGCAGAGACTTGCAGGCACAGCAGGGTCTGCCTAGCTTCCCCCCACCCACACACAAACACTCCCTGATCAAGTAGGGACTCCCTCCCTCCTGTCTCCCACACAGACTATAGCCAGCAAATGGTATGCTAGCTAATGCTGAGAGGTGTCTGTGTAAGGCAGACAGGACAAAGGCAAACAGGACAGTGTCTGCTTAGGGCTTTTTGGAGGTAAAAGAAGATCTTGAACTAATGAGAGAAGCTTTTGTTTTCTTGATGGGCTAATAAACACTGTGTTACTCCCTGTGTAATTCCCTGCTGTGTAAGCAAATGCTGTATAACTCCTTGATGGCTCCCTTGCTGGTCAGGAATAGTGAAGGGGAAACACCTCCCTAATCAGAGCATCCTGCTGGGGCCTAGTCACACCCCCCCCCTCCCCCGCCCAGCTCAGCATTCTGGAAGAGAAGGAAGGGCTACTCTAGCACCCCTCAGCTTCTAGCCTGAGCCACTGCAGGCATGGAAATGCATTTATTCAGTCCAGAGGGGATGTCTGTGCAGTTACAAATCAGTTAGCCTAATCAGGTTAAACTAACCAGCAAATCTTGAATCGATTCATACTCAGGCTTTTTGAATGTCTGTCCCTAGCCAGGGAGTTAATGGGATGGGGGAAGGTAATGAAATGGGAGGTGGTAAGGAAATGGGGATGGAGAAGTATAGTGAAATGAAAGAAGTCAGCCATTGAAGGATAAAATCTGAAGTAATAAATAAATAAATAAATAAAAGGAAATAAAGAGGAAGTGAATAAATAAAGGTCTCATGCTTAATGAACTGGTATGTGGAATTGGGATGAGGGGTGCTGGTCATGCTTCTCAGGGAGGCTAGAAGGTGGGAGCAGCAAGGGAAAATGAAGACACTTTTGGGGGAGCAGGAAGCCCCAGCTCATGGGGACCCAATCCATTCAAGTATCTTGCTCCTCTTCACCTTCCTTAGACCCCACTCTTGAACTCATCCATGCCCTGTAACTGGCATGTGTTCTGCAGGCTGTTTGAATGGAGTTGCACCCCAGGAGGTGAGAAGGTCACAACATTGGGGGCAGGAGGGGAGTTGGCTTGGTACCAGAGCCCTCCCCATGGGCAATAGAGTTCGGGGGTGGAAAGTTTGTCCACATAGAAGAGGAGGGTGAGGAAGTGGACACTGTACCCTGGGATGTTGAAGAACTGAAACATGGGCTGCTCATCTGCGTGGAGTAGCCATACAATAATGTAACATGAGCTGGGTAACACAGATCAGACATAAACCTGCCCTGGAGTGGCATAATTATAAGACACCTGAAGTATGCTTAAAAATAGTTTCAGGTGTTAACGTATGGACAATCTAGGGGTTAAGACCTCCAGGAGCCACCTAAAATTAATGTGTAAAGTTCAAAACCCTTTTGGGAAAGGAACATGTAGAACTGAAGTTTCCAGCTTTCCAGGCAAGTGCCCCACTTACTCACTTCTTAAGGTCAAAAGATGGGAAAGTCTTTCTCCTTGCCAGTGTTTATGCTTATCATTGGCTACACACTTAGGGATAGAATTTATATCTGAATTTTCTAATTGAAATCACCAAAAAATGCTAGATAGATCACTCAACAAGCAAGGCCACACCATATGTCCATGGCATTTTTCAGCTGGCATAAAGCCACTTCAAATGGCTTAAATTTTTTTGTTTGTCTACACACCTAGCCTCAGAAGTAGATGATTTGAAAGCTGCAATTTTTCCAAGTTTAGAAAGCAGTAATATCATAAGAATAAGTAAAGAAAAATAGGACCTTCTTGGCAAATCTATGAGAGACATTTACTGCAGAGTTGACTAATTAGCTCCATGGTAAATATCTCACATCTACATGTGCGGCCCTATTAGGCTGGATTAAACTAATTAACTCCACAGCAGGTTAGTACTTAAAAACACAGGTACTATCCTGCTTCAGAGGGTTTTTTTTACTCTTCAACAGTGCACGTGTAGATGCTGACACAGCTCACTGGGGCATGCAGGAACTTCAGTGTGGGGGCTGCCCCACACTGAAGACCCCTTGTGCCCCAGCCAGGTCCTCTGCCGCAGGTTGACCTTCATCAGAGCAGCCCCTGGCCGGCAGGCAGACCTCCTGGACTCCCTGCCTGCTGGGGCTGTTCCAACCTGGCTCAACATGCTGTAGTCCCAGATGCAGCACCTAGGAAAAATAAACTCCAGCACAATAGGTGCTGGAGTTTACTGCTTGCTTTGCCTTAATCATACATGAGGATGGGCCCACTGTGGAATAAGTTGTAGTGGAACAAAGTGGGTAAGGGAAGGGTGACTGAAGCATAAGCCCTGGTGCTTATACCAGAGCGGGTACAAAAAAATAGAAGGGGCTACACTGGCAGACCACCTGCTGGAATGCCACCAGCAGCACAACCAGTGACAGTGCCCCATGCCAGTAGGCTCAGATGTCACATTATGTCTCTGGGAATAAGAGGTGTTACTTTTACATGATGTGGTTTTAATTGGCAAGTCTGAATAGTATAATGATTTTTTAAGTCAATGCACAATAATTATACAGTTTTGCACTAAAGGATAGACTGCTTTCTCCCATTCCATTTAGATTACAGAATACAGCTAGGTTTTGTATTGCCAAATAGCATGCATCCAAGATAGTTATCAAAATGCACTGAAAGGTTCTAATAAAGTAAAAGAACTTTCAGAATACAGAATTCACGTATCATGGAAAGGATACAAAATATTTTCAATACACATGCTGACACTTGCTAGCTTATGTATTTTCACCCCTGATTAAGGGAAGAGTAACATGAACATATGTAATAAAATATCTTGCTGAAAATTATTAACTGGACTTGGCAATGTATGTGCTATTTATACAAGAAAGATTTATTTATAATGTATAAACCAATATAGAAAAGGGCTTATGAAAAAAAAAAAAAACACAAAGAAGTGAAGATTTGCTCGTATTAAACCTGTAGGTATTTTCCAAATCCTTCTTTCTGAATATATTAATGAATGGACCTTACATATGTGCTAAATATTTAATAATCTGAAACTGCATGCTTAGATCCTATATCTGCTGGCTTGAAGATTTTTCTGTGTTTCAAGGAGAATTTATGATTTGCAACTCATTGCTTTATACTAGTATGTGCAATTTAGAATTGCACGTACCACTATAAAGCAACGGGCTGCAATTCACATTCATGGTTAACTCCAGAGACAGGAAAAAATATGTAAATCTCAAACATAGTCAAGCACTGTATAAGATCAGTGTTAAAACTGAGGATCACAAACAGCAATAAAGGGTATGAAAATGTAACAGCAATGCATATAATGCTAAAAAAATGTGATGATTATGTACAACTGAAGGCATCTGTAAATAACATGGTTCAAAGGAAGCTATAATAAAGGAAATGTATAGCAATTTCTATACAGTCACATCCTTTTGAAAAGGAGATGCCTGTAATGATAACCAGAGATCTTGGTGTGGCAGGCTTGCCAGTGGCAGCCTGGCTTGCTAGCTTGAGCCAGAAGGTTCAGATTGATTGGTGTGGGCATTCCCCTTCCCCACCAATCAGGATAAGGTAGGAGAGAGGCTTGCCCCACCGTGACCTAGGGGCAAGGCAAAGAGAGGACTTGAAAGAGAACTAACTCCTCAGGCTTTCCTATTAGTTTGCACCAAGTCCAGGGGCAGTTGCCCCAGAAGTACCTGTAAGACATGTTCGCCAGATGGGAAGCAGCAATTGGCTGCATCCCCGTCCCCCACAAAGGAGAGAGATGCAACAATGGTGCATAGACTGGTGCAGAGGGCTGAAGAGCCAGTGCCTGGAGGATGGTGCACAGAGGGTCCAGGAGTGGATGGGACTGCAACAGCTACAGGATGCAGCATGGATCCCCAGCCCTGCACAAGGCAGGTGTAGAAGCCCCCAGTGCACAGGGCTGGAGAACCAGTGCACAGGATGGTGCACAGAGGGTCTGGGAGTGGATGGGACCACAGCAGCTGCACAAGCAGCCTTGGCACTTATCAGCTGTACGGCCCTGTGCACTGCTCCATGCACCAGGCAGCACAGGCTTTATTCCCCCTGCTTGGGGCAGGTGCCATTTTGGTGCACAAGGTGGTGCATGGGGAGGTGAGTGGGCCTATGGTTCAGAAGAGTTGAACGGGGTAGCTCAGACCTTCTCGCCAGGAGCAGCATGGGTCGACCACCCCAGTGAGGGGAGAGGAAAGCCTCGCCCCCAACACACCACTGGAGATGAGCCCAACCCCTTCAAAGTCTGTGGGAGTCATGAGTCACCTGAAAAGGACATTCCCATAGGGGAGGAGGGGTGGGCTTTCGCCACTGTGGACAGCTGAGGGGAAGCCCCTGATGGAAGGGGACAATTCACCCTGGGACATAAAGAGGGATTCAGGGCTTCTGTTTGTTATGGGGGGTTCCCTGGTTTGGGGACCTGTCCAAATGAGTAAACTTGAGAGGGTAATAGTGCCCTATTAGGTGACGGGGACCCTGCTTGGGTTATTATTTCTCCTTTGGGCACAGCAGGTGTGCCACTGCTTGGTTCTGTTTCTTGTCCCATGCTGCTGTGATTCCTGTTGTTATCTTGCATCTGTTGTATTAGAAGAGGATTATCAGCTGTCCTATATTGGTATTTAGGGTATTGGGTAATGTATCTATATATGTTCTGTTTGATGTAACCTTATTATATATGTTTATATATTGTCCTGTTACTATCAGGTATTATCAGGTATTAGGCCAACGTGGTGCCTATCTTCAAGAAAGGGAGGAAAGTGGATCCGGCTAACTATAGGCCCATCAGCCTGACTTCTATCGCGGGAAAGATCTTAGAAAAGTTTATTAAGGAGGCCATCCTTAATGGACTGGCCGACGCCAATATCTTAAGGGATAGCCAGCACGGGTTTGTTGCGGGTAGGTCTTGCTTGACCAATCTCATTTCCTTCTACAACCAGGTGACCTATCACCTGGACAAGGGAGATGAGATTGATGTCATATATCTTGACTTCAAAAAAGCCTTCGATCTGGTGTCCCATGATCGTCTCTTGGAGAAACTGGCCAATTGTCGCCTTGGGTCCCCCACGATCCACTGGCTGGAAAATTGGCTCCGGGGTCGGACCCAGAGGGTAGTAATTGATGGAAGTCACTCATTGTGGTGTCCTGTGACCAGTAGGGTCCCCCAGGGCTCTGTCCTTGGACCCATACTGTTCAACATCTTCATTAACGATGTGGACACTGGAGTCAGAAGCGGACTGGCCAAGTTCGCCGATGACACCAAACTTTGGGGCAAAGCATCCACGCCAGAAGACAGGTGGGTGATCCAGGCTGACCTGGACAGGCTCAGCAAGTGGGCGGATGAGAATCTGATGGTGTTCAATGCCGATAAATGCAAGGTTCTCCACCTTGGGAAAAAAAACGCGCAGCATCCTTATAGGCTCGGCAGTGCTATGTTGGTTAGCACTATGGAAGAAAGAGACTTGGGGGTCATCATTGACCACAAGATGAACAAGAGCCTGCAATGCGATGCTGCGGCTAGTAAAGCGACCAAAACGCTGGCTTCCATCCATAGATGCTTCTCAAGCAAATCCCGGGACGCCATTCTCCCCCTGTACTCGGCCTTAGTGAGGCCGCAGCTGGAGTACTGCATCCAGTTTTGGGCTCCACAATTCAAAAAGGATGTGGATAAGCTTGAGAGAGTCCAGAGAAGAGCCACGCGCATGATCAGAGGTCAGGGAAGCAGTCCCTACGATGACAGGCTGAGAGCCCTGGGGCTCTTTAGCCTGGAAAAGCGCAGGCTCAGGGGTGATCTGATGGCCACCTACAAGTTTATCAGGGGTGATCACCAGTATCTGGGGGAACGTTTGTTCACCAGAGCGCCCCAAGGGATGACGAGGACGAATGGTCACAAACTACTACAAGATCGTTTCAGGCTGGACATAAGGAAGAATTTCTTTACTGTCCGAGCCCCCAAGGTCTGGAACAGCCTGCCGCCGGAGGTTGTTCAAGCGCCTTCATTGAACACCTTCAAGATGAAACTGGATGCTTATCTTGCTGGGATCCTATGACCCCAGCTGACGTCCTGCCCTTTGGGTGGGGGGCTGGACTCGATGATCTTCCGAGGTCCCTTCCAGCCCTAATGTCTATGAAATCTATGAAATTATTGCTATTGGGTTGTATTGACTATCCTTAGGTATATAAGTTTCCATTGGATGTAACCTTATTGTATATGTCTATTTATTGACCTATCACTGCCTGTTATTTTTGTCATTGATCTGTTGATTAATCTGATGCTTTAGCATTAAGTGTTCCTTTGGCTGCTATCTAGAGGGCCCTGCCAAGGGGTGAGGTTGAAGACTAATCAGAAGGCCAGAGGATAGGCCTGTGTTTGAGGTCAGGGTTAATTAGAGCTTTTGTTTGGGTGAATTTATATCTGTAGATAGCATGTGTGTATATATTTTTATGGATGTAAGTGTATGGCTGTAAGTTATTTATTAATGTGTAACATTAAACCTGTACATAGTTAAGAATCACTTTGACTCCTAGTCTGCTCTGCTGTGCTCTGTAGGGAAGGAGGTGACCTGGCCTATAACTAGGCAGACACGCTCCCCACAGCATATACACTCCCACTAACATCCTTTTCATTTGAAGAGGGGGTACCTTCTGTGTAGCACCCAGGTTACACTGTCTTTCTTTGATTTAAAAAAAAATCCCAAATTTTTGGTGTAAAAAATTTTGGTTACTTTTTTAATCATAGAAAATATAGATTTTGGGGTATTTTTTTAAAACTGAAAATTGGGAATTGTTATCAGAGAAAACTAGGATCCCTGATAACTGAGTGTAGGGTTATTTAAATTCTTCTAGGGTTTACATCTGAGAAAGACTAATTTTTCCCTGGAATTCCTCAAAAAATCCATGGAACTGATATCTCCTTACTTTCTTACACTTTGATTTTGTAAAATGTTTAAGCTTGTGGTTACACAAATGCTTTTTTTCTGAAAATCCCCTATCAACAGTATTTATTGTTTGTATTGTGCTAGTGCATAGAGGCCTGAGTGTCTCATAGCAGTAGTCACTGTATGAAATAAATAAACTTATGCATTCATGCATCACATCAATAAAGTGCTTTTCACACATTTGAACCTCAATTAGTAGTAAATAATAATACTTGGTAGCATATCACATTTCCTTAAAAAGATCATCCTAATTTTAAAGATATGAGTTCTAAAAAAATTGCACACTTATGTTGGAAGGATAAATACTCTTATAGAACAATGAACTTTTTGATTACACCCAATATAACACAATAAATAAAATGTTAAATCAATCTGTAAGAAAATTCATGTGTACTTGCATACAAATACACATGTATACACATACAAACACAATTTCTCTTCTAATAATAGTACTAAAGTTTAAAAGTGTTATACACTCAAAAGGTAGCCAGTGTTATCTAAGCCTTTAATCAGACCCCTCCTGTTTTAATACATTAGAGTACATCCTTTAATTACATGAGCACATTATATTTTTCTCCTCAGAACCCTTGCCTCATTCACTGCCCAAAATGAAGGGGGCTAATGGAATGAGCAACTATTCAGTATATTTTTAACCTTATTGTTCAGTGTATAGCTCCATGCCTGTTTTAGTGCACACTATAATTTGCTCTGGAGACAGAATTATTAATCTCCTTTTGAGCTTCTCTATAGTGCTCATCACTATGATATATGAGTGCTTCACAAGCATAAATTAATTAATTTTCACAGTAACCATCTGAGATTAAGGGGCTTTATTATCTCCATTTTACAGATTGAGAACTGAGGCATAGACTGATTAAGGTCTGAATTTTCCGCAAATTTTAAATACCCCCTCTGACATACTGAGACCTTAAATTTTCAGAGCATATCACACAGATCACTGAATATGTTAAAAGACCAGCTATCAACACATGTTATGAGCTCTCAGGTCATCTTCAAAAGCATACACTTCAAGTGAAGCATCCAGAAAATGAGAAACACATGCTTAGTGCCTATTAATGAAATATTCTGTTAGTTACAGGGGTGTTTTGTAACTCCGTCCTCATTTCATTACTCGGGCATACCACTCTACTGAGGATTCACAACACAGAACCTTCTCCTAGAACTAGGTGCTTAAGTGCTTTGAAAAAAACAAACAAACCCACAAAAACTATGAAAAAATGAAGGGTCATTCTTCCTATCAAAAACACAGGAGGAAAAAAACACACATTCTAGGCACATCTACACATCTACATGTTTTTGACATGACACTCTACTGTGCCATAGTATTAAGCTACTGCACATTTATCATCTTGTGTAGCTGTGTCCTCTGTCAATGATTATTTAGGATACCAGAATTCTAAAATCAGTTTGTTCTCTAATTGAGCCCACATCTTATACATGCCAGGATAATGCCTGGCAGCCTGAATGTTAAAGTATCTAAAAGAAGATAAAAAAAAAAATATTTAATATCAGTATTAAAGATGTATTGGGTCAGGAAAAGGCAAAAGGAAAAATAATCCCAGAGGAGTGAGCATGATTCTGTAGGCTAGTGGTTAGTGTACTCTGCAGGAAATGTGTAATCTTGGATTCAAGTCCCTGTTTCATTTGATGTATAGTATCAAGTATTCAATGAAGGAGGGATTGAAAACCTGTTTTCATCTCCAGTCTTATTAAGCTTCTCATGCAAGAGTTTATATATGTGTATGTGCATTGGTAATAGGTTGGGTTTTTTTAGACCAAAGTTGTGCGGGAACCCCAACAGATAAATAAACCAAAAGCAACAGTAGCAAACAGGAATTCACTCAAGTGTCATCACGTTGATAATAAACGGGGTCGTTTTCATGGCTGAAATTTTCACACAAAATTCTACCATTTGAGCAAACAACGTAACTGATAGTAGGAATAGGTTGGAAATGTGTGGGTCAGTGTTAGTCAGAAATGGGACTTTGTGACAGTTGGTTTCAAAGATATTTGCTGATATAGGAGGAATGTTGATACTCAAGAATGTTCACTTAATTTCTAAATCCCAGAGGCATATATGTACTCTATTGGTCATAAACTCTTCTGCCTATATTCCTGCAACTTGATTCCTTCTCTTCCTTTCAGACTTATCCCAGTTTTAATCTGGGTCCTTGTTCCAGTCTCAACTATCTGATCCCTTCATAGTCTGATTCTCCTATTGCAATCCCAGTTTTTGTGCACCCCATTAGTCTCAACACTAATTTTCTCATGGCCCTAAGTCTTTCAAGAATTAGGTTATGTTTTCAGAAATTGGTCGTGCTTCAGTTAACTTCAGTGAGAATTCCTCTAGTATTTCTGTGACATACAGTTTATACATCAAATTTCTTACTTCATGTAGCACAAAAAACAGCAATTATGTGTGACCTTCTTAACAACTGTTTTACAGACCTTTGTAAATTAAAAAAAAAGCATTGTGTTCATGCTTTTCCTGACTTTTAATATCTTCAATATAAAGTGACTTCCTTGTTTTGTTAATTAGGAAAAAAAGCTGAAATAAAACAGCATGTCTCCAATTTCTTGTGGGTTCTTTTAAAATCTTTTTACTTAGCTATCTAGCTTTTCTTAGCATAGCTATCTAGCTTAGCTATCTAGCTTATATTTTAACATCTTTCTGATTTATTAGAATCTATATTTTATAGATAAGAAAGTGCAAGCGTATCTTTCCTCTCCTATTACTTTTGATCCAATAAATTAAGTGCTTTCTAAGGAGCTATTTTTAGAATTTTAGAAACTAGATGTAAAAAAAAAATAAAGACAAGCAAAAAAGCCTAGTATCTATACTTTCAACTTTCTTAAAGAATGAACTCTCAAATACTTCTCAAATACTACAATTCTGGCAATCGCCCCCAGGCCTATATTTGCCAAACATACTGAAGCAGTATTTATGCTGTCTGAAATAGTATTTACACTGATCTTTCCTACACTTAAAATACAATCCTCAAAACAGACACTCAAATCAAGACAGTTAAACTTGGACACTGTTCTGACCTCCAAAGTATCAACCCTGTGACAAGGGCAAAAACAATCTGTTCATCACTTACAGCCCCCAGCCTGAATACCTTAAAAACATAATGAATGACCTCTAACCCCTCCTGAAAAATGATAACCTTGGAGAAGAGGGAGGATGAGCCTGTTCAGGGGGATATCCATGGGCATTGGGTGGTGCAGTCATACCTACTTCCCCCACTTGGAGTCCTGCTCCACTCAAAGTTTAAAACAAACTGCCTGGTAGGGACAGCTGTATTTCTTTTAAGGCAGGTTGATGGAGTCATTTGACCTCATAGCTAATCCATTACCTACCTGATCTCAGCTAATTTCTTCACTCCATGTGTGTTAACAAGCCTTGATCTTCCACTAATCAAGTTATCCTTTATTTTACAATTATCCTGGTAATTTTTTTGTGAACACACCTCCATAGTGTGTTCAGTAAAGGTATGCTGCTACATAGGAACCTGTAATATGTGGTTTTATTCCTAGAGGAGTCAAACCCAGAACAAATTGGAGACAGGGGAGGGAGAGGCTGGCTAGGCTGAAGGTAGGCCTATCTGTTCAGTAGTGGTAGTACTGCACAGTGGTCAGAGGCAGGAGGGAGTTGTGTAAATTAGGCAAAGATAATGGAGGCTGAGAGAGGCTGAGCCAGTGATGCTACCAGTGCAGCATAAAGCCAAGTATTGGCAGATACAGAGGGGCAGACTGCAAGTGGCCAAAGCAAATCCTCTCCCAGCACCAACTGTTTGCTTTAACATGTGTAGGGCACCATGGGCTGTTACAGCCCTGACCCCACCTGTCCTATGCTCTGGGATCATGATGAACAGGGGGAACATTTTGGGAGACTTTGAGAGAAAGAGGCTTCTGAAGGCCATGAGGAGCTGGATTGGTGTTGGGGGGGCGGGGTCCACAGGCACCAATGGACTTATGGGGGAAATGGGAGCCTGTAGAGAAGAGGGGTGTGGGGTTGATTGACCTGCTCCTCCATCCATATCATATACAGCATCACTTCCAAAACCCCCGTGCTGTCTACAATGCCCAGATGGAGAAGCCCCTACATACAGGAGTGAATGGACACTAAATTCAACATCAGTTCCAGAAACACACAAAAGCCTGTGACTTCTCCATACATCACTGACATCAGAGTAGCCATCATTAAACAGACAAACAGACAAACAAAAACTTTAAAGAATTACTTGAATGTACAATTGCAGAACAAAAAATCATCCACTGGCTGGATTGTTAGAACCTGGGTCTCACCAGTGACTATGGATTCTAATTTCATTAGCTGCAGTAGCTGTTTTACTCTGGTATCCCTCTATGTGCTAACTGCTTTATCTTAATTGACCCAAGCAATCTACTTATTGATTGATTAAATGATTTTAATCAATGCCCATCCAGTTTATATAACATATTTTCTTTTTAATAAGTTCATTCCTAACATCTGACAAAGTAGGCTCTTGTCTATGAAAGTTTATGCCTCTGAACCAGTCTTTAAAGTGCCACACTACTTGTGCTTGACTTCAGATTAACCAAGCTAACTATCTCAGAAACCTTATTCAAGATTTGGTGACCAATAAAGTAAAGCAAGAAAGACTATGATCTCATAGGGATAATGGAGACCTGGTGGGACTCCACCTATGACTGGGCCACAGGTGCAAATGGCTATACCCTGTACAGGATAGCTTGCACAGATAAAAGGGGTGGGGGTGTAGCTCTCTATGTCAAGGAAAGCTAAACATTCCTGCAAATTGACATTGACACCCAGGGAGGATGACTGGAGTCTCTCTGAGTTAAAATACATGGGGAACGTGGCACAGGGAACACCATGGTGGGAGTCTACTACAGACCTCCTAACCAGAAACAAGAGCTGGATGAGGAATTCACCAGGGAACTGGCTGAGACTGCATGCTCTTGGTGCATGGTTGTCATGGGAGATTTAACTACCAAGACATCTCATGAGAAGAGCACTTGGCCAAATCTGATTGGTTGCAAAGCTTCCTCACATGCGTGGATGAGTTCTACCTGACTCAGGAAGTCTATGGGCTGACAAGAGGTAAAGCATTACTGGACGTGGTACTGGCCAAAGGGGATGATCTAATCAGTGACTTAAGAATCAATGGAAATCTGGGTGATACTGATCATGAGTTGATCACATTCACTATTCATTGCAAAGCTCACAAGTTAGTCAGCAATGCTAAAGTCCTTGACTTTAGGAAAGCTGACTTTGACAAGCTCAGGAGGGTCATTGTTGAGGCCCTAAGGGACCACGACTTGACAGGAAGAGGAGTCCATGAGGAGTGGTTGCTCCTCAAGGAAGCAATCCTGACAGCACAAGCGTTGTCTATCCCATCTCGGAGGAAAGGTAGCAAAAGGGCACAACAACCCCCTTGGCTTAGCAGTCAACTTGAGGACCTCCTATGCCTAAAAAGAGAGACTTTAGAAAGGCTGGAAGGCTGGAATCACCACCAAGGAGGAGTACTCAGCACTGGTTCATGCCTGCAGGGACTGGACCAGGAAAGCCAAGGATGAAACCAAACTTCATCTGGCTTCACATATCAAGGATAATAAAAAGTCCTTTTTCAGATATGTAGGGAGTCAGGAAAAAAAGAAAGGGTAACATTGGACCCCTGCTGAACCAAATGGGACAACTGATAACTGACACCCAGGAAAAATCCAACCTGCTTAATGCATACTTTACGTCGGTCTTTTATCTGCCCAAAGGGACCGCCCTGCCTAGAATGACATGGGATGGCCAGGGTGAGGGTGTATTTATACCCAGCATCAGTGTAAACCTTGTAAAGGAACACCTTGAGAGGTTGGACACCTTCAAGTCAGCTGGTCCTGACAGATTACACCCTAGAGTACTCAAGAAGCTGGCTGGTGTCATAGCCCAACCACTGGCAAAAATATTCAAAAACTTATGGTGCTCAGGTGAAGTACCTGAAGACTGGGAGGAGACCAATGTGGTACCCCTCTTCAAGAAAGCACAGAAAGATCCCGAGAATTACAGGCCAATCAGCTTGACCTCAATCCCCGGTAAGATTCTGGAGAAAATTATCAAAGAGACCTTTCTCGATAAGCTGGCTGAGGGCAACATACTTAGGGACAGCCAGCACAGGTTTGTCATGGGTAGGTCTTGCCTGACCAATCCTATCTCTTTCTATGGCCAGGTGACATATCACCTGGACAAGGGAGAAGAGATTGACATCATATATCTGGACTTTAAAAAAGCCTTTGATCTGGTGTCCCATAATCTCCTCATGGAAAAATTGGCCAACTGTGGCCTCAGCTATACCACAGTTCAATGGTTGGGAAATTGGCTCTGAGGTCAGATCCAGAGAGTAGTAGTTGATGGTACCAAATCATTTATGGTGCTCTGTGACCAGTGGTGTCCCCCAAGGCTCTGTCCTTGGACCGGTTCTCTTTAACATCTTTATCAATGATGAGAACACTGGTGTCAGAAGTGCACTGGCCAAGTTCACCGATAACACTAAACTTTGGGGCATAGTGTCCACACCTGAGGACAGGCTAGTAATCCTGACCGACTTGGGTAAGCTTAGTAAGTGGGTGGATACAAACCGGATGACATTTAATACTAATAAATGCAAGGTACTCCACTTCAGGGGAAAAAACCTGCAGCATGCTTATAGTCTTGGCAGTGCTACGCTTGCTAGCACCATGACTGAAAGAGACTTGGGGTTCATGACTGACCACAAAATGAACATGAGCCACCAATACAATGTCGCAGCTGGTAAAGCGAACAAAGCTCTGGTTTGCATCTATAGATGCTTTTCAAGTAAATGTCAGAATGTCCTCCTCCCGTTATACTTGGCCTTGGTGAGGCTGCAACTGGAATACTGCATCCAATTCTGGGCTCCACAATTCAAGAAGGATGTCAAGAAGCTTGAAAGAGTCCAGAGGAGCGCCATGTGCATGATCAGAGGGCAAGAGAATAGGCCTTATGAAGAGAGGCTGAGAGCCACTGGACTCTTCAGCCTGGAGAAGTGCAGGCTTATGGGAGCAGGTTTGGGCTGGTGTCTGCCTATAAGTACATAAGGGGTGTGCATCAGGATCAGGGGGAACATCTGTTCACCAGAGCACCCCAAGGGATAAGAAGGACTAACAGTCATAAACTCCTCCAAGACTGTTTTAGGCTGGACATAAGGAAAATTTTCTTTACTGTCTGAACCCCCAAGCCCTGGAATAGTCTCCCTCCAGAAGTGGTGCAAGCACCTACTCTTGACTCATTCAAAAAACATTTGGATGCTTATCTTGCTGGGATCCTTTGACCCTAGATGACTTACTGCCCCTGAGACAGGGGGCCGGACTTCATGATCTTCAAGGTCTCTTCCAGTCCTAACATCTATGAAATCTATGACATTTTTAGGGAAATCTGATGGTTACTTGGGGAGATTTGCAAAGCATGACTAATGTGCTTCATTACCACAGGACACACACAGGCATGCTTACATGGTTAGGATTCTAAGCATGAAGAGCCTGGATGAGCTATGCCTCCCATCTGTGCTGACCCACTGAGATGATAACCTGTCCTAGGGGAGATAAAATGAACTACCCAAAGGCGTTGAGCAACACACAGACTTCCTTAGGGGCTGAAGATCAGAGACACAAGCCTCATGGAACCACCCTGTAGTGCTATGATTATACCTGGTACGTTATCCTGCTACATTATCTTTTTAATCTTTTTTCTGGACTTGGCATAAATATAGTTTATAGTAGGTGTGAATAATAGTCCTTCGAAAACTTGTAGAATTACTTCAATTTTAACATGATTCTACATTTGAAGATCACTATTTTATTTGCAATAATTTACTGTGGATAGAAACTTGGCAATGAAATAGGAGTCCTCTCACAGGATCACTCTAGATCCTTATTTTTCTTTCATTTGTAATGAAAATACTTTTTATTTACAACAGTATAACACCAGAATCAGGATTATTAATGATATTTTGTGCTCTGAATAAAATGTTATATTAGCATTATAGCCCCTCCTTTTTATTTTAAACTTTAACAGTCATAGTGCTGAAAAATTCTAAATTTAATAAAGAATTTACAGAAAATTCTAAATAAGGAGATTCAAGGTGAAAAACTTCTGTTGTTCTGAGTAAAATGAATTGTGAGAACTTTATAATTATCTGTCCCAAGCATTTATATTTTTCCCCAAAAAGCTGCATTTTTATGATATAATTAGGAATCTCAGGCATACACTTGTAAAATGCAATTATATAATTACAGTATAGTAATTTTAATTAAGTAATTAGTTCTGGGGCTGTGAAGCATAGAAAGTGATGGAATTAGCACAGACAGTCACCAAATCTGGATAGTAAGCTCAGGAATGGGAAGTGGAGTCTATTAGATCTGTCTCAAGTCAGGATTCTGGAATCCAGTCCATACTGATACTAGCAGTTGGGTATGGCTTTTTTCCTGCTTGAGGGAGGCTGGGGAAAGAACTAAGGGTATGTGCAGACTAAACAGGGGCCCAAAATTGAAATGGTGGGTTTTTAAAAACACGGCTTCAATTTAGGGCAAAGTAAACCCCTGTGTCATGTACACCCATGTCTTACCTGTCTCTCCAGCAGCAGGGAGGGGAGGGCGAGCTGCTGGTGGGCGGAGCAGTCCCTGGGCTGCAGGGGAGCAGAGGACTGTGTTCCCCCTCCTGCAAGCAGCACCTGCCTACAGGCACCCGGGTTGAGTGGTCCTGGGAGGCACTGCATCTGTGGAGGGAAAGACTGGGTCCCCACACAGCTCAGGGAGGCAGGCAGACTCCAGGGGGGGAAAGAGATTAGGCTTGCCATTTTTCTTTTCCTTTCTTCGGTGGAGCCTTCCTTCCCAGGTTGCTGCCAGATTGCCTGCACGTGCTGCCTGCAGAGCCCCTGAGCCACATGCATCCTGGTGCTTCACGCCATGGTTGTAGGGCAGCAACCTAAAACTCCTCAGGGGTGTTTTAGTTTGTTGTGCCCCAAAGTCAGTTAAGGCACATTTCGCCACTGAATGTGCTACTGTGGCTGGAATTAATATACAATATGCCACCAATGTGTGTAAACACCAACACCATTAAAGCGGTGCAAAAGCATTTAACTCGCTTTAAAGTGTTGTGTACACAAGGTCCTTGTCTCATCTACAGGATACTATTACAAGGGTCTTGTAATAGTATCCCTCGAAAACTGAGAAGTCCATGCTGCTTATAGCAGTTAGTAAAGGCTATGGCTTTTACACCCAATGCTATCTGTAGCTGTTGCTGCAGTGTATTTTATTAGTGCTACTCTGGAAATTAAAGACAGTACTTTATTAAAGACATTATTAAATGAGAGAGAATACTTTATACAAAACTCAGATATGACCCATTCATATTATCCTTTCTACCCACATAGAATTTAATAGAAAGAGACTATTTGTGTACAACCAACAGGACTTGAGACAATGGGAAAGATAAGGATATTGAGGGTCCTTGAGAAAACAGTGAGGGAGCAATTAATAGGGAAACACCATTGGCTGGCTTCAATCAGACTCGCAAGATTTACTTTTACCAAGCATGAGCTTGGGATCAAAGGGAATGATAGACCTTTCAAGATGCTGGGCTGACAGAGAGGGACTGAATAGGTTACCAGCATGACATCAGAGAGTCACAGAAACATACTGTGGCAGGACAGTCTGTCTTACCTAGTCAGAAATGTAGTTAAATGGAATGAGGGAAAATTAAAATTGCTTGCAAGGAAAGATTAAGGTGTAGGTAGGACTCCTTTATATAGGCCTTTGTTGTTTTACCTCTTTGTTTTGCATCCTATGTACCATTGAACTGATAGATAATGATTTGTTTTGGCAATGTGGCTTTCTGAGTTACTTTAGTGGGCTGCTGTCATAGACTACCTCATTAAAAAGTCTTATAACTTTCAAACCTATTGGAATCTGCTGTGTTAGTATGGTCAGCAAGCAAATGGGGGACTCTGCCTTCTACAGGTCTTTCTGGAGAGTGGTTGAATTATATAGTTCTGCTCAGAGGTGACAATAAACAGGTATATCACCTAAAGGGACTCACTCCTTTGAAAGGACTAGAAGGAATCTAAAATATAGTTCACTTGTAACCATGACAGCTTCCAGTGGCATTACTGCTCTAGAATGACTTATGCTCTCAAGGGAGGGAAAGGGAGGGAGGGAAGGAGGGAAAGAGATTATTGGCAATAGGCAGAGGTTCTTAGCACAGATGTGGGTCTCAGCAAGATAATACATCATGTAGTGATATTCATGGGCCACTTCCCATGCCTTGTCTAGGGAACAGGCAGCATTTTCTGGTTTGTTTGTAGGTGTCCACGTACAAAGCAACTATTACAATAGTAATGCAAAATATAGGCTGTCATGAACCCACAATATTTGTGTGGTGTTTATGGGATGTTATGCATGGTTTCTTCAAATTGTTTTACTGATAAAGCAAGTGTAGTCTCTACATACAAGTAGAATCCAGCTGTATTTAGATTTCTCCTTATTATTATATCTCTTCATATTCATATTATTATATGAATTGTGGTATGTAATATAAGCATTTTTATGTTTATTTGTTTGGCCAAGACTACTTACTAGGATAATTAACATAAATGTTCCTCTCCTATTCACACATTAGAGGAGTAATCTCTGAAAATTAGCATCTGACATGAATGTGTTTAATGGCCAACCAGATAGATTTTAACAGGCATGGTCTGTGGCACTTCCAGCCTGGCCCTTCCAGACATGATGAATTTACATTTTAAAAAGGGATATATGTAGCAAGGAAAACACCTGGCTATCCAAGGTACTTTAAAGACTGGGGTGTAGGCACATCGGCAGTCTGACATAGGTGGTTAGGGTACTGGGAGAGGGCAGGAGCCAAATCACAGACCAAGTCAGGGGATAGGAGTCTGATACCAAGTTAGGAGATCCAAGGGGAAATCCAGGAGTAGAGTCTGAGTCCCAGACTGAATCAAGGTTTGGAGTCAGAAGCCAGTACCAAAGTCAGGATGAGCCAGAAATCAGAGCCAAGGTCGAGGTACACTAGCAGTCAGGACCAAAGATACAAGATCTAAGGGAAAATCCTGAAAGTCCAAAATCAAAAAACAGAGATGACTAGGACCAGAAACTACTGCTACTCATGGACATAAATGAGAAGGTGCTCTCTGGAAGAGTCAACCAGGAGGGCCTCACAGTGTCCAGCTGGCTCAGCAGCTGGGATAGGTCTGCCAATCAGAGCTCCAGGGAGGTGTTGCAACTAATCAATCAGCCTGACTGAGCTGTCTATTAGGGCCCCTGACAGCTATGTGACAAAGTTTTCCCACTGTGAGAAATGCCCTAATGAGAGATAGGATCCTTGGGATATATCTGGAAGGATGTAAATATTCTCTTTATTAGATCAGGAAATATTTCTGGTGTGCTAAATGGATACACACTTGGGGATCAAGAAACATATGTATAATATGAGCTCCCTATGGAGTGCACATAGGGTCTTGGTCCTCTAGACTAAGTGAAGAGGACCAGAGGGCTATATTGGGGGGGGGGGGGGCAGTAATAAAGAACAGACAGCCCGAGAGAAGGGACAGATTACAATACAAACATGATGACTGCATGTGTAGCTGTTTCACTCACAACACATGGTATCAAAAGTGGGCCTGATCTGCCTCTCTGTCTGTCTTGATCCCTCAAACTGTCAGAGTACAGAGTCAGGAAGAAACTGTGCAGCAGGCTGGAGACAGGCTAGAAGCCCATTGCAATTATGGAGGCTAACATGGATGGCTTTGCTAGAGAAGCTTGATTATGGGAATGGAGGCAGCTGACCTTGCTGCATTGAGTGGTGTCAGATTGTTTCAGGTTTATCAAAAATACCAGGAAAATGCTATCATCTTTGTCATGGGAGAGGCTGTGGATGATATTCAGTGCATCCTCCCCCACACTGAGAAAGAAAAGAAAGACAATAAAGAAGTGAAAGAGGCATTTGATGCTCATTTACAAGAAAATAAATGCATATGAAAGGCCAATTTTTAAACAAGACATCAGGAACCAGAAGAAATAGCTGAAACTTTTATTACTGTATTTCATTTATTACATAATTGCTGAATACTGCAATTGTGAAGTTTTGGAAAAACTCAGAAGGATTCTTGTAGGCATCAAAGATCACAGTTTATCAGCACCACTGCAGCTAGATCCAGAGCTCACATAAGAAAAATAAGATGCAAGAAACAATAAAGAGACAACAATATTACTTACAACTAACAATGTACCCAAAACTTCATCAGATAATACCGATATACTGAAGAGACAAGAGATAAGGAGGGAAATGACCTTCACATCTAAAATACATTATAAAAGTAGAGAAAAAATGAGGGAAACAATCAAGGAACTTTAATAGTGAAAGCAGTGAAAGGTGTAGCAGAAGTAGCAAAACACCAAACTAAGGTTGACAACAATATCTAGCAATAAATACAGAATGCAAGAAATGCTGCAGCAAAGAATATTTTGAAAGGCATTGCAGACCATCCAGGCTAGAGGAAATAATTCAGGAGGAAAAAGTGGTATCAAATGACAATCAGCTTAATCTACTAGGAGCTATATTCTCAATAAAATAATCAACTATTTGGTATGCTAATATAGGCATCCGTGGTCAAATCATTAAATTTAAAATACATACTGGAGTTGTAGTTACTGCAATTTCTGCAAAAGACTATGATCAATCCTGGGATGGAGATCTGCAAAGGTCAGATAAAATTCTCAGAGGGTCAAATAATACTGTACTAGAAGTGTGTGTCTGATTCTAGAGGAAATTAAAAAAAGGGAAAAAAAGCTGTTACAACCTATCTATGGTACAAAGGTTAACAGGGCCCTTACTGGGATTGCCAACAATGCAGGGACTGTGCCTAGTAGAGATACTGGACTCAATTATTAGTCAAATGCAAACAATACAAGAGATGTATCCTCAGATCTTCACAGGACTGAGAAAGTTGTAATAAAATTAAATTGGTGTTACAAACAAGTCCATTTGCTTTAACGGGTCATCAGTGAGGCTCCCCATTCCTTTACAACAGAAAATCAAGGAAGAATTAAAGGGGATATGATGGAAGCACATGTGGTGGTGTGTCTTTATGTAATCAAACAATCTTTATTTTCCATGGGACAAACTTGCTCCATACAGGAACCAGCATAAGCAAAAAGTGCACAAATAACAAACAAATCACAATTTATGGTCTTTCCTCAGACTCCGAGAGGGTAACCCTGGCTCTGTGCTTCTTCTTTAACCACCATAGCCTTTTAACTCCCTCTAGGCCAGGCAGTTATCTGGCCTAGTCTTCCTAGACAGGCAGACTTTCCCTTTCCAACCACCTGCAGCCCCTGAGGAATGCCCCCTGTTATACACAGGAAGAATAGCAGTGTGGCTGTATGAGGAACTTCTAGGATGTCTTGAATTAAAAAAAGAAAGTATACAGGCAATGAGAAAATGGTCAGATAACCAAGGAAATGTACAAAGAAATACCAAGAACATGCAGGGTTGGCATGGCAATCAGGAAGGCAAAGATAAAGAATGAGCTGCCCTTAATAAGGCAAGTTAAAAACAACAAAAAGAGGTTCTATAAGTATGTTGGACATAAAAGAAAGGCAAACACTGTTTACTGTTTACTACCCAGGGGGGACTTTTAACAGAAGATACAAAGTAAAGCTACTCAACAGTTATTTTGCCTTAGTCTTCACAAAAAAAATTAAGCTGCAGCCTGGCACCAAATTAGAGTTATGTAGCTAAGGAAGGGGACAAGCTAGGAGATGAAATAACAAGAGACAGAGAGCTTTTGATGGGTCTGAATGAATTCCAGTCATGCGGGTCTTATCCACTTCATCCCAGAGAACTGAAGGAACTGGTGGAGGAGATATTAGAACACTTGGCAATAACAGGCACGAAGATGTGAGAGGCAGGTAAGGAACCAGATAACTAGAAAAGGGCCAATGCAATGCCCTTTTAAAAAAAGACAAGAAGGAAAATCCAGGGAACTACAGACCAGTTAGCCTCACCTCAATACCTGGAAAGTTTCTGGAACATATTCTAAGGAAATCAATTTGCAAGCATTTAAAAAAGGAAAGACTTACCACAAGCAGCCAGCATAGATATATGAAAAACAAATCATGTCAAATAAACCTGATCATCTCCTTTGATGAAGTAACTGCTTGGGTGGATGAAGGCAATGCTGTGGATATAGTGTATCTGGACTTCAGCAAGGCTTTTGACAAGGTCCTGCATGGCCTTCTCATAAACTAATTAGAGAAACGGGCTGGACAAAATTACTATAATGTGGATAGACACCTGGCTTAAATAGCTGCAAGCAAAGGGTAGTTATGAATGGATCCATGTCAGAATGACAGGATGGTTTCAGTGAAAACCCACGGGATCTGTTTAGGTCTAGTGCTATTCAACAAGTTTACTAATGATTTGAATAGAAAACTTCTTAAGCAAGTTTGCAGATGACATGAGGAAGGTAAGGTTTGTGAATATATTGCAGGACAGGAGCACAATTCAGAAAGATCTCAACAGATTGGAAAACTGGGCTGAAGCTAACAGGATAAAGTTCAATGATGACAAAGGCCCTACCCCTTGGGAAGAACCATAGATACAAATACAAAATGGGTAACACTTGGCTGGATGGCAGCACTATGGAGAAGGATCTGAGAGTCTCAATACATGTCTGCAGTATGATGCAGCTTCACAAAAGGAGAACAAGGTCTGGGATGAATCAACAGAAGTATTATGTTCTATTTATGTTAGAAGACATGGAAGGTAATAGTGCCTCTTTACTTGGCACTAGTTAGGCCTCATCTAGAGTATTGCATGCAATTTCAAGTGCAACATTTTAAAAATAATGTGGAAAAGTTGGAGAGGATCCAATGGTGGCTGACAATATAAGACATATGAAGAGAGGTTGAAGGCGCTAGGCATATTCAGCTTCAGTAAAAGGCGCTTAAGAGGAGACATGACAGCAGTCTTCAAATACTTGAAGGGCTGTCATATAGAAGATGAAAAGAACCTTTCCACTCTTGCTGCAGAGAGGAAGATGCAGATCAATTTCTTGCAGCAGAGTAGGTTTAGATTGTATATCGTGAAAAAACTTCTTCATTGTTAAAATAATGAGGCAGTTGAATAGAATGGTGAAGTTGTGGATACTCCATCACTGGAGGTGTTCACAAAGAGATTGGATCAGTGGCTGCTGACTAGGGATGACCTATGTTTCACTATGGGTATATCCCCTGCTTTTTTTTTTTTTTCTTTCTGAACAGAACACACATGTTATTGTGGCTGATATATTTTTCAAGATATATTGACTTGGCTTTAATTACACAGACCTCATTGCCACAGGTCATCCAAAAACTCTGAACCTCTGTTTACCTCTGAGTTACTCTTACAGTTTTCACAGACATTTGATTTTCAGCATCACACTAGCAGCCCTCATTATCTGCAGAGCAATGGAAAAGCTGTGAGAGCAGTACAGACTCTGAAACAGTTTCTATGTAAATCTAGAGGTCCAAATCTGGCACTCCAGACATATCGATCTACACCCCCGACATCAGGACTCTCTCTGGCTGAACTGCTCATGGAAAAATGTTAGGATGCCATTATGGCACCAATACAGTTTACCTCTACATGCCCAGACATACTTGAATTTAAGAAACAAGATGCAGAGCTAAAACTTTAACTGGCCCCCTACCCCATTACTAAGAAGAGGAAGGCTAGAAAGAGATGGCTGCTTTAAAAGGATTCTGGATGCTCTTGGGAACTGGAGCCTGGATCCAGAGCCTTGTAAGAGACACTGCCTGACTCTAGTTGTTGCTGCTTGGTTCTGGGGCTCAATGGTTGTTGCTGTCTGGTTCTAGAAGCCTGTAAAAAACATCAAAATTCTCGAGGGCTCTGGTGCCCCTATCCCAGGTACTGGGAGCACTGCCAGACGGTAGAGCCAAGGAGCTACTAATCAGCCGGCCCGTAGTCAGACAGTTGGGCTATGCCGTCTGTCATCATTCCAAGATGGTCTCCTTCTTATTTGTTCAGTAAACACATCCATCATGACCGGAAACAGGAACAAGCTCAAAGCTGACCCTTGATGTACACCCACCTTCACTTCAAAACCCTTTGTCTCTCTTGATGCTCTTCACTATTTATTAATAGTTTTAGTTGTATATATTGGCCAGTTGGTGTAACAGTAATAATTTATAATGAGTTATAGTCTTATCCTGTTTGTTGTCAGAAAGGCCAATATGGAGTGATCATAGAGCCCTGGTCCTTGAGGCCTACTGGACAAGACCAGACGGCTTTCTTAGGGGGCAGTTATAAATGCTGAACAGCCTTGGAAGAGACACAGATTACAACACATAACAAGGTGGCTGCACGTGTCCTTGTTTCACTCACTCCACACTCCCCAATGTAACATATGCAAATAGTCAGATAAGTCTTGCCATGTGCTTTGGTCCCACAGTAACAAGATAATTTGCAGGAAGCCCTGACAGGAAGGTCAGAGTTCGAAGCTGCTTTTTAGCCCATTGAGCAGAGACATAGAGGCTATATTCTTTGAGTTTAGAACTAGATTCAGAGATGAGATAAAATCATTCTTCTGATATTTTTGTTTTTTTGTCCCTTCTTGTATCTCTGTATCCAAACATGCAGTTTCTGATTTCTTATATTTCCTCTTGTTTTTATAATACATCTATTTTTTTTATTTGTCAGGGTATGTATAATTTCAGAGCATTTGACCATGCAGATAGCCTTCTTTCAAAAAAGAAGGGGTCTATAATTTCTGAGCACATGACTGGAAAAGGGTGCCATCCATTTACTCAGCAAAATCCCCTCTACTAAGAGCTGACAACACCTATATGAGGAAAGTGAACCTGAGGTGCCCTAAGTCAGGAAGGTGACCTTTGGAACATCTCAGTCTGTTCACACTGGTCAAGCAGCAGACAGCAGAGTGGTTTGGGCCTGAAGGGTACCCTTGAGGGTGTAAAAATACCCCAGGAGTGTGTCTCAAAGGAGCATCTCACTGAATTCAGGGTCAGGGTATGTCAGAATGCTAGGCACAACAGTACTGAAAAAGGTCTTTCTTGGGCCTTCTCTTCCTTCTGGCTATCTGCCTAATGATGTATTGGACCAATGCATCACCAGCACGTCAGTGATCAGGACTGTCACTGGTTATTCATGGACAGCATACATCATTATACAGCATTCATTCTACTGGTGCATCATTATAGTACATCTTCATTTCAATAACTGGCAAAAGTAATATCTTACGGAGATATTACAAAAGACTAAAGATAAAAGAGACAGAGAACAAACCAGCAGAGTATTAAAGAATCTAGTAGAAATGAATAAAAAAGTAGCTATTAGCCTTACAGATAGATCCAAAGAAATAAAAAAATAGTCTGAGCAGTCATAATTTTGTTATGGTTAAACTTAACATAAATGAACATGGATTTGCATGCAGTGTTTATTCTCATTCTGAATTTGAACAAACTTCATATTTTAGAAGCCTAGTTAAATCATAATACAAATTATCTAGCCCTTATTGTAGAAGGTTATGCTGTGATCAGTGAATGAATTAACGCCAGGTCTTTCATGTTCCTAGGCTTTTTCACTGTAGAATTGGGAAGATGTAGAAAATGACAGAAGGGACTGGAAGAGAGAGAGGGTGATTATGTGGGTAAAATAGTTCATTCTGTATCCAAGAGAATTATTTTCCTTTCCTGGTTCTACTGCAGCTCTTCCCTGTGATGCTGAATGAGTCACTTTAAACAGCCTTTTGCAGATGACTACTTAAGATCTCCTCAATTTAGTGACCAGCAGTCCAAGCTGTATTTGAGAAATTTAGAGCACAGTGGTGTGACAAGCCAAATTGGAGTCCTGGGAAAACCCTGAGGCAGTGCCAGGGGAGTGTTGGAGATTGCGGGGCCAGGTGGAGTAGACAGTATGAATTCTGAGAGAGTAGGAGATTGGGGCATGGTGGGGAAGCAGCTTTATCCGGCCAGGAATTTCTGAACAATGCTAGCTGAGCTGACCATGCACACTCCACGTGGCCTGGCTGTTGCTCTTAAAACAACGCAGCCAGGAATTGTTTTTGGAGTTCCTGGAATGGCACCTCTGCTAAGCTGTGGGCTCTGCTAGGATGAGAGGCAATCCTGGCACCACCTCTTACTTGGCACCCAGGGAAGGTGCCCCTCTATAGTGACTGAAATTTGTAGGTGCTGCATAGTATGTCTGGTGATGAGGTAGTGCATTTGGGTAATAAGTATACGCTGGGTACATCTACAAGACACGCTATGCCACCGTAGCAACAAGCTATGGCAATGTACTGTCAGCAGGGTTACTGCGCATTTAGTATTTGCTTTAGCACAGAAACAAGAGTCATGCACAGCCAGGCACATGTGTAGACATGCCCCTTGTTAAGAGAATAAAGTATTTCTGAGTTCTTAATCAATCGCTGAAAATGGGTGACTTTGAGCTAGATGCTCTGATTTTCTCATTCATTATCCCTAAGGGTAAACATTCATTCATTGCCAAGGGAATTAATATGTTAACACCAGAGTAGTCACAGGAGAATTTTAATACCATTATTAATATTTAGCACTCCTAAAAATGAGGCCCTTGAGTGTTAATATGGACCTTCAAATTTAGTAGACATATGACAGTTTTGTTTTTCCATTTTCAGTATCTCAATTTCCAAGGTGTAAAATGGGAATAGAAACACTCTCCTATGTCACAATTTTGCTATAATAAGATAACTATATTAAAATCTGTGGGACTAATGGTGTCATACAGAGATGTGTACAACAGAAAAGCCAGGCAAGTATTTACTGAAATTTCAATAGCAATCAAAATAGTAAAATCTGGGGACATATACTGAATGATAAAGATAAAATGAAATATTGAACATTTCCTGAACACTTTTAATTCTGTGTATTTAACAGAATGCAATATTGTGAAAAAAACAATATATGATTGTACATTTAAAAACTATACAATGATGCATACCTAAAGGTTGAATTAAGCTTCTCTGGTCAACCTTAAATATAGTGCTTTTTAAATGTAATGTACACATTGACTTCCTTTTTAAAGATGTTGTAAAATAAATACTGTTATTACTTATATTAGAGTTATTGTCTATTTTTTCTCTTTGGGTGGTGGTGATTTGTATTCCCTGTGTTAATTTTGACTGATAATTCTTAACTGAATAGTTCTTTTACTTCAGGGGTATCATGAGTATTTAATAGGAGACACCGTTTCCTTTGAATTCTTGAAGCAGACATTTAGGAGAATTTGGCATCTGGCCTTCTGACAAAGCTTGATAATAATATTTACAATTCATAGAACTGGCAAACAGGGCCATCTGTTCACTGTGGATCTTTTTAGTTGTTATGATATTGGCTATATACTCTGAATGCATATGTTACAAAAATATACATTCTATCATTTATTGCTAGAGGGTGGTTAAAGGAGGTCCACTGGTGAAAAACACTTTTACAGGAATTGCCTTAGATTCACTTGAGTAATATGAGTTCTGCTGAGGAGATAGCCAAATTCATTTACATAGTAATAAAAATCACATAGTGTTCAAAATTGTATTAATAGTTCATTATCACTATTTATCATCATCATCATCATCATCATAATTTATGATAGCCATGGAACAAGGCCCTACTATGATAAGCATATGAACATAGAGCAAAGTGGTTGTTGACCCAACAATCTTTCAATTTCAGTATAAGACAGAAGACAACAGATAGATACAGACAGACCTAGAGAAGCACAGGGAAACAATGAAAGACTATTAGTCAGCTTGATAGGCAGTAGTCAAAGCACTTCAGCAGCCTAACTATTGTCAAATTTTCTGCAGACATTATGACATTGGTGAATTTTAATGAGGGATTTGAAAGAAAATAATGATGTATCTGCACAAATTTTCAGGGAGCATTAGAGGCAGCTTAGGAGAAAGCATAAAGGTGACTTTTAAATTTAACTTTTGGAAGGTGAAGAGTGGTATCATGGGCCAAGTGAAGGCAGAAGCTGTCTTCTCTATAATGAATGAGAGATGATAGCTAGGGTGATGATATGTTGTGACGGATTTTAAAAGTGAAGACAATCAGCTTATGCTTGATGAGATAGGGAAAAGGAAGCATATGGAGAGGTGATATGGTCAAAGTTTCATGCTAGGAAAATTATATTTGCAGCAGCACTCCAAATGTATATGAAAGGGGATGGATTGCATTTGTCCAGGCCAGGGAAAGGGGATTGGCTATAAAAATAATATGAAAATGAACAAGTGTTTCACATACATAGGTGGAAAGGAAAGCCTGCATCTTAGAGATGCAAAAAGCATTTGAAAAAAGGAGGCATATTTGGATCTAGAGAGAGGCTCAAGAGGTTATTCGCAGGTTAAAGGCATAGATGGCAGGCAGATTTATGATGTTATTTACAGTGATGAGAAAGGAGGTAATGGATATGGCTTTGAGGATACAGAGATTAAAAGCTCTGCTTTCACCATGTTGAGGTTAAGATCATAGTCCTCCATAAAGAAGTGTCAGAGAGAGAACCTCAGATCAGTTAACAGATATTTTTCATGGGCCCAAAGCATAGAAACATTGGGACCCTAAGTTGGCCCTTGGGGCAACCTCCCAAACTCTTTGAGATACATTAAGGCATGGCAGGTAAAATAACAGGAATGTCACCTGGAAGTGTTGGAGTTAACAAGAGCTGTGTGTCCATCAGGGGGCATCTTGGCACCCCTTGGGGCATGGGTCTGTCACAAATAGCTATCCACATGTAAATCCCCTTCATACCTTTATAAAGGGTAGGGGCATAGTTCTGCAATATATCCCTACCTCAAGAACAAACAAGGAGATAAATTCTGTGACTTTTGGGACAGAAGCATTTAAGTACACCCTTGAAGTATAGAGAGCAGTCTCACAGAACTTGTATATCCTGTCTCTAACATGTTGTAAAAATTATTGGCCAGAGCTATAATTACCACATCAAAGGGTCACAAATAGTTAAAACGTTTTTTGATTCCTAAGAAATAGGGTTTATTTGTTAGTAGATATCTAGAAAAATATGCTACCTACAAAGAAACCTGGAGGGATCGAGTCTACACAGCTCAGGCAATGCTGTGCATACATAGCCTGTGATGGCTAGAAACTGATATTTAGAGATTTGCTTTTAGGAACTGGCCTATAGGTAAAGTAGATATTGCATTAGAACAATGATCCAGGGGAACAGCAGGGTTAATTCATTTCTAAAAGCCTGTGTGTCACAGTTTCCTTCAAGGCCTGTTGTGTCTAAAATGGGCATACACAGGCTGGGAAATGTACCACACTGTTCCACAACAAAAGATAGGCTTGCCACATTGGCACCAGGTCACAGTGCCCAGCTACAGAGCCCTTGGGACTTCCAGTTTTGGTAGACAGACCAAATTAGGAAGCGGGGGCATGGCCAGATAAAAACACCAGTAAATGACAAAATTAAGATGTGAGCATGTGATGAGTTTGGGAAACAAAGGATATGCTGATTGGACAGAACATGGGTAGTATGTTGACCACACGGAAACCAATTAATGGTGCCTGGGAATGAAGAGTCATCAGAGGAAAAGAAGAATACAAAAGGAGGGATTTCAGAGCAGCAAAGGGTTCCCAAGAGGGGAGCCTGAGGCCACCATTACACCACCAGTCCATCCCTCTCAGCCCGCTGGAGGGTGAAGGTGACTCACCTCTTGACCTCCAAGACTGATGATATTCAAGAAAGAACCACAGAATGAAGCTCACATACTGGCCAGGCATACCTTCCTCCTGTCACAACCCTAAGACTGGTAGATTGGGGTGGGTTATTGTGTTTGCTTTGCCTGCATTATTATCTGCTATCACTGTGTATCAATAAAATTTGACTATTATCATAGAATGCAACAACATGTTATGAAGGAACCAAATATATAGCATGCTGAATATTTTAAAATGTATTTGCAAACTTTTATTTTTAAACAAATCAATATGGAATGTATAATGAATGTATACATGGTCAGTCTAAGGGTTCAGGCCCACCCAGAAGAAGGTATCTGGGTCATAAATCCAGTGCCAACAGCCTGGGTGCAGAAAGCAAGTTCTTTGCCCCAGATGAATTAGTCCTGCTGGGAGGCAAAGTGCATAAACTCAGGCAGAGCACCATGATAATATGGTTCTGCTTCTGGTATCTCAGCAAGTTCCCTCAAAGCTAACTCACAATTCTTTACACACAACTTAGAGCTTGTTAGGGTATTTCTACATAGTGCTGAATGGTACTGTGTAGTTGTACAAGGACAAAATGAGATATTAATAAAGTCTTTTTTTTCTGTTCTTGTTAAGATATACTTCTTAAAAAAGAACAGAGTGTGGGGAGGGATATGGGGAAGGGGCTTCCCTGCATGTGATGCAGGGGATGGCAAATGGGTAGGAATGGGAAGGAATATGGGTGAGGGAGGTTGTTTTCTTTTCACCAAGCTTGGAAATAGGTTGGGCAGGTGGGTGAACATTTTACTCCGCCAGAGTGGTAGAAGGCAGATTGCTTTTGAATGAAGGAGGAGCAGGATGGAGGGCACTGTGTTTTGGTTCTTCTCCTTCTCCTCCTCCTCCTTTTTTATT
Organism: Alligator mississippiensis; assembly: GCF_030867095.1. Classification (NCBI taxonomy): domain Eukaryota; kingdom Metazoa; phylum Chordata; order Crocodylia; family Alligatoridae; genus Alligator; species Alligator mississippiensis. The sequence continues at coordinate 398,805,338 of NC_081824.1, forward strand.
TTTTTTAGTTTATTACTGTAAGATGTCCTAAGCCTTTCTTTAGAAAGGGACACATAAAGTCAAATACAGGCATACACAAATATTTTCTCTGAAATGTTTTAGTCCTAAAAGAAAAAAAATGTTTTAATCATTAGATGCCACTGAAATATGCAATGGAGAACTACAGGATCAAACCACAAGCCAGGCCTGTTGAGGTGATTGTATTTATTATCAGCAGATTGGAGTCAAGTCCTAGCCTAAAAGTGAGAGAATTACATAATAGCATCCAGAGCCAGGTGACAGCAGACAGTCTGTCACCTGGGGCTTGGTGTTCTCAACAGGGATAGGAGAGGTAGTGTTGCAATTCACCTCATAACTGTGATACAAGGAAAAAATTAGCTTTCTGGTTGATCTAAGCACTATTTTAATTATCACAAAGAAACAAATACATGAATGGTAGTTGAAAAGAATCAATCAAGAAAACCTGATTATCATCATTATTGAGTATAAAGACCACAGCCTTAACAGGTATAGTTTTCTGGAGTTCTGCAGTATTTGGGGAAGGTAGGCCTGTGCAAAGCAGCTAGTATTCACTTCGGATTCAGATTCGGCCAATTCAGGGGACGGTGATTCAATTCGAATCACTGTCCCGAATTGATTCATCTGAATCTGATACGGAGATTTGGCCACTGACATATTGGCTGAATCTCTGAATCAAACAGGCTCCATCTCCTGCCCGCTCTCCCAGTCCCATCAATGGCTGTCCTGTCCAGCCCCAGCATCCGGGGCAGCTATTGACAGGGCTGGAAAAGTAGGTGGTGGTCAGGGGCAGTCAGTGGAGCTGAAGGAGAAGGGAGGGGATGGGATCTAGTGGGGGTCCCCCCATGGTCCCCTCTCTCTTCCTCCAGTCCACCCTCCCACTTACTGGCATGGAGTCCAGGTCCACTTCCTGCGGTGGCATGTGGGGATTACCTGAATCTCCAAAGCTCTCCAAATCTTTTCCAAATCAATTTAGAGAGCTTCAAATCAATTTGGACCTCTTTATTGGTCTTCCAATTTGATTCAGATTCAGAGATTCGGCCACCAAATTGGGCCGAATCACTTCCGAATCCAATCAGCACCCAAAGCTTCACACAGCCCTGACAGAAGGCACATTCATCTACACCAGCAGAGAATCTGAGTCATATCATATTTTATTTCTAAGGAAAAATATCCTTATTCTATGTCAGCCCCTAAAATATCTACTTTAAAGGACATAAAAAGGATAGGTTAGTTCACATCTGGAAGATTTTTACTTTTGAATTGAAATATCTAGATCAGTGGTTTAAAATCATATTTCACTGTTTGAATAAATAAAATGCAAAGGACCTCAGTCATCCTCTGGTTTCATAAGAAACATTAAGTTCAGTAACTCTTGCATTCAGTTCAGTAAATGTCTATTATCCAATAACAGTTAAACAATATAAAGAACTTCAAAAATATCACGGGTAGATAAAGCTATTCAGATGTGAATAGCACATTATCATTGAGTGAATAACAGAATGGAATATCATTTATCATTGTCAGTAACTGACAACTCATGCACAATGCAAGTGACTGTTGATTACTGAATAATTTTGAATAATATTCAAATAAAACTTTGCAAACTGCCTTAGCTATCCCATTGTATTTATGTTAATAAAATAACACCCTATTTTGTTTTACTATGGGCTTTGTACCAGTTTTCTATTGTTTTATCATTTTTTAATTGTGGAACTAAAAATAGCACCAGAAATATCTGAAGGAAAGAACTATATATTACTGTGTGATCCTGATTCTAGTAGGTGCACAATTATTCATGTAGAGTATCAAATGCCTGTAGTTGCTCAGGAAGCTTGTGGGTATTCCTGGGTTCAGCATTTTCTTAGAACACTTATTAACCTCATATAGAGTTTTTCTTTTCCTATTGAGAGAGCATATTTATTTTAGCTGCAGTTTGTTTTTGTGCTACCTACAATAAGGATTTCTAAATCTGTTTATGAATAGATCCTAAAACCAGATGCAAATGACTGAAATAGCAAATGGCAACATCAAACTCACAACTCCATAGTTAATTGAATTACTTTTAGTATTTCTAATGACTATTATGAGCTTATTCCTGCAATTAGTAAATCAGCAACAATTGTTCTACCAATTGAAACTGCATATTCATACAACACAGAAGGATTTAGGAGTGAATTGTATGTTCCAAATATGATACTTTTTATGAATCTAGAATTGCAAAATCACTAGGATTTTTTGGCATAATTTGCTTTTATCTTCAATTCTCAGTATACAATGAGAAAGGAATTACTAATTTAACATAATTAATATTTCATTAATCTTTTAATATGATATACTGCCATTTTTAGTATATATACAAGAGTCCCACTGAATGCCATAAATGTAAGTATAATAAGTATACATTGTTATCTGGGTAGTACCATTAAGCAATGAGACTCAAATAATTAAAGGATATATATTATATCCTCTAATTTATTGTATATTACTATATACCTAATATATACTAATAAGCTCTATATAACTATATATACTATATAATAAAACCTTTACATTACTATATATATATGGTAATGTAGGTGCTATATACCTATATATACTATATATACTATATGTTATATATAATAATGTAGAGGTTTTTACTATATACTGGGCACATCTACATGAGATGCTTCCCGAGCATTAGCATAGCACAGTAGTGAGGCAGTTAAAAGCTGCACTAATAGCTTACTGTGCAGTGTTTTTAGGCTAACAATTACTATATATATATATATATATATATGTATATATATAGTAATGTAGAGGCTTTCTGGCTCTTTGCTCTTCCTGTTTGGGATACAGCTTATGTCTACATGAGACACTGACTCCTCAGTATACTGAGACTACTGTACAGTAGCATCATGTGAGCAACAACAGTGATGCGATGCTACTGCACAGTAATCTTGGGCTACTGCACAGTCACATCACAAAAAGCCATTCATCAGTGCTACTGCTCAGTAATGACTGTTTCTACCTGTATAAACAAGTACCATATGATTGCAAAGTAATGACTGTGCAGTCAGCATCTCATGTAGATATGGCTACTGACTATTTCATTAAAGCTTACTTAAGACCTCTGTCATACTGACAAGGTTTTGCTCTTCAGACACACATATGGTAGAAAAATAAATTAAGTAAAAAAAGAAGAGAAACATATAAAAAAGACATTAAAACACCAAAAAGGAGGCAGATTTTCAGGTTATTTGAGGCTGATTCCTCTGACAGAGCCCCTAAGGCTTTTAGGATCATTTAGAATTACCATTCTTCCTGGTACACCATGGTATGCTGTAGGAACTCCTACATCATCTCCTCTTCCTTGCCCCTAAGGAATATGGCATCGCCAAAGAAAAGTGGGTATTTTCCAAAAAACTTCAGTTGCTGGAACAGATTACAAGGCAATATACTCTAGCAGGAAAAACAAACAAACAAAACAACTGGCCAAAGGGTTCCGTAAAGTTTTCTGATCACAGAGCAACCATTAAAAGTGCACTGTGCAGAAAAAGGCACAGCTATAGGAATGAGAATTTTGGAAATTTAATCTCTAAAACTGTATTCCAGGTTTAAAATTAGTATACAGATATTTAGAGTTACAGGCTCTTGAATGGGACATGATTAATTCCAATGCCTAGCTTCTCACTTTTAGCACAAAAGCTTTTTATAAAATTGGAATTAACCTGTTGATTAGGGAAGGTGGCAGGTTTTAAACAGGTTTGCAGTTTTCATTAGCATGCTTTAATTTTTATTTTTTTTTGAAATTGTATTTTAATGGCTTTTTATGTCCATTTTTATCCTCCGACCATTTTAACAAATTATGAAGCTAGTAACCCCAACCTTCTGGAGGTTTTACTAGATAGAATACCATAGATATTTTCTGCTGGTTTAGGTCTTTTGTATCAGGAAACTTCTCTGTCAAACTGGATAGTGATCTCATTACCAATACTCTTTTCTTGCTTCTGTTTCTCTTTTGTAAAGCTCAGCCAGACTTATAAGATTTAATGACTGAGAACAAGAGGAAAAATATCTTTTGATCTTTCTTGGGCTGTGGTCTACATGAGGAATAGAAGAGAATAAAGAGAAGACAGAGGTATGGTTATATTTAATGAACTGGAATATCCATGGGTTTCTAAAGAATTAGACAACAAGTTATGAAGAAACAAAGTATGTAGCATACTGAATATTTTTTAAATGAATTTGTGAACTTTATTTTTAAATAAATGGACATAGAATAACTCTTGCCTCAGCTATACTGCAATATAAATTGCATTTTAAAAGAAAAGTGGTGCTGGCTCCTACCCCGGGGGTCTTTAAAAAGAGGCTTGATGCCTACCTGGCTGCGGTCATTTGATCCCAGTTTTCCTCCTGCCCAGACAGGGGGTCGGACTTGAAGATCTACAAGGTCCCTTCCGACCCTACTTCTATGATTCTATGATTATGATATGAAAAAAAAGTACTTGAAGGGAAAGGCTTTTCAATAAAGATATCTTTGTGAAGAAAAGACAAAGATCACATTATAATTTCTACCATAATTAGAAACTGACATCTTTTGAATACAAGGCAATATGTTAACAACAGTACAGCAAAAACATTTTAAAATTTGTTTCCCCCCCTGTTTTCCAGGATTATACTCTTTTGAGAAAAAGTCTCTGCTGAAAATGGGCTAGACAGGGTAAATTGGTATTTTCTTTTACTGATTGTACCTGTGCCTAGAAGTCAAGAGCAAAATTTCTGTTTGCTTCAATGGTCAGTAGCACAAAATCAAGCTTTTTTTTCCCCCCTTTTTCTTTCCTTGTGATAAAGCTGGTTATCCTTCTTAAACTGGATAAAATTGTTTAAATACTCTCAATATCTGTGATTTGATTATTACAATGGAAATTAGCGCATAAGTACCTCAATCTGGGTGATTACAAGAGTTACCATATTTGTCTGTATCTAAGATTATCTCAAATTTAAGATGACCCCCTAATATTAGATACTTTACATGGAAAATTTATAAATGTGTTATAAATTTCCATTTACAGATAGTAATTATTGTAGGGTCATCTTAAATTCATCCTTCCCACCACTGCAGCGGGGAAGGGAGGGAAGCAGCAATAAGGGGAAGACAATGGGGAGATGGCCTATAACAGAGTCAACTGGTCTTCAGGCTCTGTGCTCTGCACCAGCCTGCAACACGAGGAGCACAGATGATACATAGGGCTCTGCACCTTAACTTGATCCAAAGCCTCCTCTGGGCAGCAGCCAAAGTGTGACTGGAGGGTGGGGCAGGGGTGGAGGCCAGAGGTCTTGGAAAGTGTGAAGCTGGAGTTGAAGAAGGAGCAAAGCTACCCATAACAGGAAGCCTATGGCTAAGCTGACAGGGGCTATTGCTGTGCTGCTTGCACAGCAATAGTATAATAGGAAAGAGCCCTGCCACAGCAGCAGAGGCATGTCTATGGTAATAGGGGTAGCAGCAACAAGCTGCTCATCAAAACAAGAGAGAAGCAGTTTTGCCATGGCTAGCAAGTCACCTGACCAGGAGTGGGCAGGGTTTGAGAAGCATATAAGCACAAATTGAAAAACTAATGCAACCAGGAGCTAGCAAGTAAGGTATTGAGGTCTGGCAGGGAGCTGGGACTTAGGGTACAAAGGATTTTGTTATGCAGCTAAGAAGCTATGGATTTAGTTACAGCCAGGGTGCTTAGGTTTTGGTGTAGTTAAACTAGTGGACCTGTAAGGGACTAAAGGGAAGTTTTGAAGGTCTCATTGGTGCCCGAAAGGCATGTCTTGAGCCCCACCAGAGGTTAGGGCTTGATTGTAGCAAGAGAGAAAAGGGGAAACAGGCCTAGAGGGACCATGCCCAATGGACATGGCAGTCAGGGGTGTTAGAAGCCATGAAATTAGTCTTTAACTTGAATAGTGACCTATGGGGGAGGGGCAAGGCCAGGCCACAGTTTAATAGGAACCTACAGATTGAAAGCAGATGAGAGCTCACTTTGGGACCTTAGGGCAGCCTCCCTTTTCACTAATCAACCAATATATCAAGGCATGGCAGGAAAGGAAAAATGAAGGAGACTCATAGATGCAGAGTGAAGGCAGGAGTCACACAGCTGCCAGGGGACATCACAGCTGCCTCAGGGGACAGATCCTGTTACACCACCCAAACAGACAAAGACAGGCTTTCTGGGATAATACAACCTGGGCAATGGTAGTTCCTGGTCGAGCACAAGCACTGCCTGTATACCCTGAAACCTATTTTTGCCACCCTGTACAATTTGTATGCTTTTGCTGGCCCTGGGCCCCCACGTTGGTACTTGAATCCAAGATGAGGTGCTTTTCCCCACCCCACGTTGAATAGAGGGAAACAACTTCATCTTGAATTTGAGTAAATATAGTAATACATAAAATAGTGCATGAAAAATTGTCTTGAATAGGAAATTTCCAGAATAATAATATATTGACCTAAAACATTGCTAGCATATGGTTGATTTTTTTTTTGGAAGAATATTTTAAGCTTAAACAAAATGAAAGATTTTGGCCTTTCAATTATGAAAAAGAGCAAACTAACGACAACGCACAAATTTTTGAAATTACAATGACATTAAAGAACTACTAGGTCAAAACTTAATTTGTGAAAGGTAGGTCAAAACATTTTAATGCATCACACCATGCCACATGTTGTTTATGAATATAAAAATGTCTATCAATCCTTGTTACATATGTAAATGATTTGCATCTTATTATTTTTTTGAAAGGTAGTGTTTACAAGAATCACAATGAACAAAAATGCTAGTCTGGAATTTAGTTTTGATAACTAATTCTCTCTATCTCTCTCTCACTCACACACACACACACACACACACACGCGATGAAAATAAAGAAATTTTGGTTTTCCAAAATATGTCTTTAAAATGTTTAGGGATTCAATTTAAACTTACTTGCCCCTAAAATATATATCTTTTTTAAGCTGAAGAACTTATTTTATTAATTATTTGTCCAACATTTCTTAGCTTTCAATTTTTTGATCAAAATTAATTAAAATATTCTTTTTCCAAAAATGACTTGTTTGAAAAGTCAAAATATTGAAAAAACAGTATGAATACACTATTATACTTGGATTCTACTATTAAGTTATAATCACACTGTGTGTGTGTGCATGTATGTGTAATGATTCATGTGTGTAACAGTAGTTTCGTGGATATGCCTTTCAGGGATAGGAAAAAAGTTTCTCACCTTAACATTGCCCCTGTCTGGGATGACATCTCATCTCCAATTTTGTACTGTTCTCTGCTTAGGAAGTGCATCCCTAAAGATGTTATATGTCTGTAAAGTCTTCTGTGTAGTAATGGATGTGTGGATGCATAAATGAGGAAAGAATCAGGTAAACTGAAAAAGAAAGCATGATTCTGAAAGAGAGAAATTTCAGGAAGAGAAGTGAGAGGTGAAAAGAAGGAAATAAAATAGAAGAGGGCTTATAAGGAGAATGATGTAGGGAACAAAGGCAAGGTTAAAGGAAAGATAAATAAAAGAAGAAACAACAAACTGAAGACAATCCAGACAAAGATGCACAATAGTCTTCCATAAAAAAGTGGATTTGAAATAAAGCCAGAAATGAAAACGTAGCACAAAACCATGAGATATATTACAAGTTGTATGTTTAGAAACACATTAAATTGAGCCCTTGTCAAAAAACCTTCCACGGTAGAAGACCTTGATCCCACTTTTGATTTTAAGTGGATTTATCCCTGACCCCTATATATTTATAGAACTGGTGTCCATCAAAGGCATAGCTTAGTGGAGGTGATTGATGATGATTATTAAAATGGTTATTTTTCACTGCTATTAGTGGATTAATCTTGGGAATTTTTTTTAAGGACTACTACTAGTAATCTTAGGACAAGAAAGAAATAAACAAAAACTAGCTATAAAACTTGTTTTGTACGTCATAAAACTCATAAGGGACAAAGAACTCATGGTTAGGGTTAAGCAAAAAAGTCAGTACAAAACAGTTATCAATGTAATTAAGAATCTTTTACAAATAATTACTGAGAAAGAAAATGACTAAGAAGAGTAAAGTGGCCTTAAAATGTCTCCAGGTACATTCTCAACTATTACTTTCCTTAATCTTAGTTATTATTTGAATGGCTCTTTTTATTTTTCCTAATTAAAAGAACCAAAGTATTTAAGACAGTTTCTAAAGAATACAGAAATTAGCCTCAAGGGACTAAAAGAAAGAAAATAAGACTAGAGATTGTTTCTGTTCCTTTGTGTACTGGTTTTATCCTTGATTAATAAGGCAACACAAACTGAAAGACTATAATTGAAGATAACATACTCTGCCATTGTTTGAAAGTCATTTAGAGTACTTTGGTAGTAGGTCATTATCAGAGAATTATAAGGATTTACACAGGGTTTTATTTTAACAAGGGATCAATGTTGTTTTTTCTCCAGTTGCATGCATTTTTATAAGTATGACTAACAAGCCTAAGTACTGCATATTTATAACATTTTGATTAATCTTTCCTTTATATTTTATTTTTACACTGAATGTTCATAAGATCTGTTTATTCTTTTTTGTATAAATAATATGCTTAGGCTACACTTTAGTGGATTCAGGTAAAACTTTACATATATATTGTTGGCTCATATGTAGCAGGCAAGGTACCTGGAATCCCTTGGTATTTGCATCTGGAATTCTCTGTAGAAATATATGCATATTGCCAAACACAATGAAAATGGATTTCCAAAGCAAAACACATCCTCCAGATTCTTCAAGAACAAATACTTTGCAATTTTCATTCAGGATAAAAATGTTCCTTTTTCACAGTGTGTCAGGAAATTCCAGCTGTTAAAGTTAGCTTTTTTAAAGTAATCTAGCTGAGAATCCTTGTAACTTCTCAGAGAAGACAGGGCTATTTTCTTTTTAATGTATAGATCTAGATACATTTTCAAGGTGCTACCACATTATTCCTACTCACTAACGTATGACTCTTCAAATGCACAGAGATCTTTGGGCTTGGAGGAAGGAGACCTCCAGTCTTCTCCCTTTGATAACTAACATTTGACTAATAAAGTTATGTCTTCAACTCCTTTCATCCTTCACAAAAGGAAAAATGAAGATGAAAATGTGACCCTTACTCTTTTCTGAAACAAAATTCCCAATGACTTTAATCAGGTTTCAGTTGCAATCCAAGATATCCATCAGCAGGGATCTGTTTTTCTCTGATAAAAAAATCCCCAAGTTTTGGATTTAAAAAAGTAATCCAAAATTCACATTTCCCCATGATTAAAATGAAACATCACTCTTTCTGTGTGTGTGTGTGTGTGTGTGTGTGTGTGTGTGTGTAATTAGTGACTTTTCATTTTAATCATGGAAAAATGTGGATTTGGGGCTACTAATTTTAATCTGGAAACTGGACATTTTTTTAATCTGAGAAAATGAGGATCCCTACCCATCAGTGTCCAAGACCCAAATTATGTCATCTTAAATATAAATATACTTGCAGGCTATATAGGAAATTGTGAACTAAAAGATAGAATTTTGACTAGTTAATTATTATGAGAGGTTGTAGTAAGCAGATGCACAATTTAAGTTACAGAGCAGCATGTAAGTATTTGCAATTGTAACCAAAATAATATTAAACAGTTGTCTTTTATATTTCAAATGCAGTGCTTGAAAGCCATTTAGAGATACAATTATTGTAGCAAAACATCATGGGACCATAAAGATTTATAAACTGTTAAATGATCTTCAGGGCAGATGCAAATAACATGTAACACCTGGCATAGACAGTATGTCTAACGATAATACAAATCCTTTATGGTACATTAACACCTTCAGAAATGAATAATGTCTTAAGATCAACTCCAAAAAAGTTACAGATGAGGGTCAACATGTAATATAATTGCACTGAATAAAATCAGCAAATAGAATTTATGTAACTCCTTTAAGCAAGCTCCATTACCATTAATATTTCCCAGTGAACAGAATTTAAGGTGTGTCTGTGATGGATGATATTTATTTCCTTGAGGATCTGAACTATTTTGCTATTTATCAGAGTTAGAGCTATTATGCATTCTATTCCTCATTACGTGCCTAATTAATTTGCTGTATTAAAAATTCATCTTACTTTGTTCAGATCAGGCAAGCCAAAACCTTTTAATTTCATTGTACTCAAAAGATTAATTTTCTCTGCTACTGTATGGACTAATAATTTATTCATATTACCCAAATCAATCAGAAAATCACATTTTTTCTTACATATTTGTTGCAAAACTAGAGTGCTTATCTGAGCATTTGTTTTCTTGTAAATTTTAAATATTTAATTTGCACTAATGGCACTAAGCTAAACTAAGTAGTCTAAACTTTTGAAACATGGGGGAAGGAAAATCTGGCAAATACAACAGTTAATGATTTTGTTTAAAACAATACTTTTAACTCAGTAGCAACTTTTGTATCCATTTCTGAGAGTCATTTTAGAAATTGCATAAACTGCTTTAGAATTATGGCATTCTCTTGAAATATGATTTTCAGGTTTCATCCCTTTCCTGTTGGAACCATTTATTTCAAGGTAGAGAAATTGGTAGAGTTTCTAACTCCATTTGTTTCTTTGTCTGTGTACCAAGATTAATAGGTAGAAAATGGTAAGACAAACCATAAGAACCATATTTAAAAAAAAAATGATGTTTAACTTTATATATGATTAAAATAAGTAAATAGATACATTTACTTATGTTTTCAGGCATTTTGACATTTTTTTTCACAAATACAAAACAAAATCAAGAAAAGAAATATACTGCTTTATGAGATTCAGTTAACTACAATTTTCTTCAGTGCCCACACAGGTAATATTTGTATGAGTCCACCGAAAAGAAATGCTAAACTGGTTTTTAGTATAAACAATGGTGCATATGCGTGTGGTTTATATATATAAACACACATATTTACACCATTGTTTATACTAAAAACCAGATTAACATGTATTTTAATATATATATATATATTATTTACACATTATTTCTGCTTGCTTTACACATATAATTGTATTGAAGATATCTTCTAACTGTTGACAATATAAATTGTGAAATTCTTTGAAGTTTTTAACAGTGCCTAAATTGGGGTTGTCAACTGTGGATACACATGCCCCCCAGGGTAGTTTGAAAGGTCCTAGGGGGTATGCATGGGTAGGCGGGGACGGAGAGCTGCCACCCCATGCTGCCGCCTTACAGGAGCAGAGCTGGGGTTGGGAGAGGACAGAGGTGCTCCTCCATGAGCTGAACAAGTGCTGCCCGGCTGGCCAGACACAGAGGGAGAAGCTTGCATGCTGTGGCGGTGGTCATCCATTACCCCACGCTGCCACTCTGTGCATGGCCACTGCCATCCCACCCCTATTCCCCTACCAGCTGCCGCTACCCCCCGCTGCTCTTCAGCCGGTATACTGGTCAAAAAAGATTGAAAACCATTGGCCTAAATAAATCTGAATATACTGAAAGTCACATGTAGATTATATTCATTAACTGGATTTTGTAGAATTACTAAAATCAAAGAGTTATGTGTAGCATCTGTAGATATGTCGGGGTCACTCAAAATTGGTTCTCCAGGGGATTCATTTATGGTTAAAGCATCACAAAACTGACACACAATCCAGTGCATATGAAAAGAATATTAAAATTATAGTGAAACATGTTATGCCTATACAATAAACTTTCCTTTTTAAAAGCTCATTTCATCTACACAAGAGCACCAATTTCTTCTCCTAGATAGATTTACTTTTTGTGCCAATTCTGCAATATTACACTTACACCAAATTTATTGGCAAGCAGTCAAAGAAATAGACAACACTCTTGCAGCTTTAAAAGTACATGGATATTTTATGTATAGTTTTTTCAAAACCCACCTTTCCTTTTTAACCATCTTGCAAACAGCAAGGCCTGGTTGAATTGACATAACTGTGTGGAAAGGCTTACTGTTTTTAAGTTTATTCATGAATCCAACCCATCTATTAATAGGACCAGTATGACAGTCATTTTTTATCTGTGGAATAGTGAATGGAAATAGTTCCAATCCTCACATTTTTGACACAAACTCCAAAGCCTTGTACAATATTTGAATAAGGTCTGATTCAATATTTTCATTCAGGAGAGGGATCAGGTGTGAGATTGAGATCCAGATTTTAATTTCCCTGTAAATTCTGGGGTATTTATTTGCTTTTAGAAAATGAGCACTAAATGGAGAATTCACATGTATTGTCCTTCTGTCCTGTCATGTCAAATTGTCTCATGGATATTAGTAAATTAAAGATTGACAGACACCCTGTTTATAGGAACAGATAAAGATATAGGGACACTTAAAAATGAGACTATGAACCAACTAAAACTGATTCAGAGATGTCTGCCAGAGTCTACAGACAACCTCCTTCAGAAGGAATAGCATCTGCCATTACAGGCAAAAAAAAAAAAAAAAAAAAAAAAAAAAAAAAAAAATTGGCCTGATACCAACTCCCAGAACATACCATGTTCTCTTTTAGGAGGAATCTTGCCAGTGCTTTTGACATACCCAGTGGTGGCTAGTGGGTCAAGTTACTTTAATTTACCTCTGCCTATAAAATGCTATTATCAGTTGCTTGAAATTTTTCTGACACAACATTTTTCTATTGGGATATGTTGATTCAAAATTAAAACATGCTGTAGGAAAATGTCAATTATGATGTAGTGACATTTTAGAAAAATGAAAAAAAAAAGCATTTAAATTAAAAGTAAAAAATTCCAGTTGATTTTTTTGGAATAGAATTTTCTGATTTTTCAGTTTAATATTTTTATTTCAAAATTGAATTTTGAATCCATATATTTTTATTTTATTGCATCTTTATTGTAGTATACTACACCCATTAGCAAACATATTATCAAGCATAATATCCTTGCAGATTCATAGATTTATTGATTATAGAGTCGGAAGGGACCCAATGGATCATCATGTCCGACCCCCTGCCCCGGAAGGAAAGACGACCAAGGTCAGACGACCCCAGTCAGGTGACCATCAAGCCTCCTCTTGAAGACCTCCAAGTTAGGTGATAGTACTACCTCTCTTGGAAGCCCATTCCAGATTCTGGCCACCCTTACCGTAAAAAATTTCTCCTGTCTAACCTAAATCTACTCTCCACTAGTTTGCACCCATTATTCCTAGTTACTCCCTGGGGTGCTCTGGTAAACAGTGCATCACCAATTCCCTGCTGTCCTCCCCTGATAAACTTATAGGTGGCTACAAGTTCTCTCAACCTTCCCTTGTAAGGTTTTTCATGGAGGCCACTAATCATGAAGTGGCCATCCTCTGAACCCTCTCCAGATTCTCCGTGTCCCTCTTGAAGTGCAGCGCACAAAACTGGACACAGTACTCCAACTGCAGCCTGACCAATGCTGCATCACCTCCCTTGATCTGTTGGTCATGCATCTGTTAATACACAACAAAGTGCGATTGGCTTTGTTAATGTCCTCGTTACACTGCCAGCTCACATTCATCTTGGAGTCAACTATAACTCCAAGATCTCTCTCAGCCTCTGAGCTGTTGAGCTGCTCAGTTATCAGTTATAATCAGTTATAATACCAGTCCTCAAGGCTAGAACCAATTATAATTCTACCTAGTTGCAATAATCATTTTCATTTTATTTTTTTATTTTCAGAATAATTATCAGATTTTGATTTTAAATTATATGTACATATGTATCATTTATTGAAAAATAAAATAAAATACTTAGAAAAAATATTTCTATTGATCCAAATCACTGAGGTATGTGTGTCTGTTTTGCCAGAAATTTGTATACAAAGCACTTAAGACATTTTGCAATTATTTACAAAACAATAAAGATATTCAGAATGATATAAATGTCAACATTTCTCATGAAATGGAAATGCCAAGCTTCAACCAGTCCCTATTGCTACTAATTTTGGAGGATGGGTGATTTGCTTGAAAGCATGCAAGAAGTCTGTGGATAACTTTAAATGCAAAGACCAATCTTTTTTTTTCCCCCATGTTGTTCCTCTTATTTGACAGACAAGTTAAACAGATAAAGATAAAACAAACACACTGGATCTGTTTCCACACTCATTTGCCACCATGAAAATTAGGAATAATTTTAATTAGGGAATCAGGTTACTAAAATGCAAACACAGTCTAAATTAGAGAAGAAATCATGTTTCCTATTTATAGATACAGACAATCTGTTTCCAGTTTCAAAACTTAGATCCATGTACTATGGTAGAGAGCCATAGAAGTGCAAACAGTTTATGGCATAAATGCACTGAAAGGGTGTCCTGGGGATGTACAACATCTTTGGAATAAAATCCAGTAGCATTGCCTTGTTGCATGCTAAGAGAACTGCACAACACAACCTCACACAAAAGTGTGAATCATATATGGATACAAAAAGAAAAGGTCTATGCCTAAAATTAATGGAAAGCTTATGTAATTCTAATACTCTGAAGTATTAGCATATAGTCCAGTGTAAATTTATTCAAGTGAAAATCATATCAATATAATCCCATGGAGGTTGATGTCATTTTCAGTTATGTGCTGTGTAAGTGCCAAGCATACAAGCTAGATTTACCTATAACTTTCTGGTTATGATTTTTTGGGAAATAGTAGGGTGTCACTGCCAAGAATGTCTTTATATCATTGGAGCAGATATGAAAATATATGATGACAGGATGAGAGGGGAGAAAAAAAGAACTTGGAAAAATGCAGATTTATAGCCGGTAGATATATACATATACAGATGTATATACATAGGAAGATTCATAGCCATTTGACTGAAATATATATATAATATATATAATATATATAATAAATATAATATCTATCTATATATATAGATATCTATAATATATATCTATATATATTATAGATATATCCAAAATGTTAATGTAAATGTTTGCATCAATAAAATCACTTGAAAAAATGAAATGTTTTACTTTTTAAAAACAACACTACTCATTTTTTTCTTTTTTCAATTTGAGATTTCATAGATTTCATAGACGTTAGGGCTGGAAGGGACCTCAGAAGATCATCAAGTCCAGGCCCCTGCCCCAGGGCTGGACTCAGTGAAATGAGATGGGTGTTCATTTTTTAATTTCCTTCTGATTTATTACAGAAAATTTTAAAATATAAAACCCAGCAAAATCAAAAGACTTTTTCATTTAATCCAAAAAGATTTTCTCCCTCCTACTTGTATGGAACTGCCAAAAATGAGGAAAAAATCCATTATTTGAATATTCTTTATTTATAGTTCACAGGAAGTTAATTTGAACAGAGAACACATCTTGCAGGGAACAAAGTCAGCTTTACTAAGACCATACAGAAAGTTGTCCACTGTCCAAGCTTTTTAAGAAGCTGTTGTGTGAAAAACCCTGGATGAAATACTGCTATTTTTCCTCTACACCATAGATCTTTAGAGATAGGGACGTTACTATGGGATTTCCTTACAAAGTACAATGTATCCCATATTGTGGCTTGTTCTTAAATCCTTTCTTTCTAAGATGTATAGTATCTTACCACTATTCTGAGCTGCCTCCCTCCTCTCAGAAATAATCTGCATGTAGACACCTACATATTGGGTGCATCTACATGTGCACATTTACTGTGAGGTAACTGAAATTACTGCAGTCTATGAGCACGCATCTATACACGCACATCTGTACTGCATAGTAAATATGGTGACTTACGCCAATTTGAGTGGAACTTTATTCCCAAATCAGTCCACATACAACGTTAATGTGCTTTAATGTCTACATGTGTAGATGCCAGCCTGTTCCCACTCACTGCACATTAACTTACTCCACAGTAAATTTAAGCCAGTGTAAATGCACA
Source organism: Alligator mississippiensis (assembly GCF_030867095.1). Classification (NCBI taxonomy): domain Eukaryota; kingdom Metazoa; phylum Chordata; order Crocodylia; family Alligatoridae; genus Alligator; species Alligator mississippiensis. The sequence goes on from NC_081824.1 coordinate 398,821,230, forward strand.
TTTAAACATTCCCATTTATCTCAAATCCCTGCCTAAAATGAGGGTACAGCAACTTTCACATTTCCCTTTTCTTAAAAAAAAACCCTAACCCATAAAGACAGCTTATCTTTTAAGTAAAGGACAAAGGTAGAAATGATGGTATTACCACATTTATAAAATAACCTAGGGCAGATCCTATTATTCTTCACAAATTAAGTGGCACACAAATAGCAATGTTAGTGCAGTTCTTGGCCATGGAATTCAATGTTGTGGTGCTCATTTTGTGCCTTCTTTCTGTGCCTCCTCCCTAGGCTTCAAAGAGAGGGCTTTCAAAACTGACTAGCCCAGTGCATCTCAAGCTTTTAGACTCAAAGTACTTGTCATTAGATTTCAGGCACTGGCTCAAAACACACCTTGGAAAACAGGAGCTGTAGGTTTTCACTTGTTTTTTTGACTACATAAAAATAATAGAGCAATTATTCTGTTGCAAAGAATACAGAAAGACCTGTTGAAAAGACAACTGGTCAGAATGTTTTTTACCACTTTGAATTATTTTTTGATCTCTGGGTTTATCACAAGTACCAGTGTTAACACTGCAGGGTTCATTTGAAAGGATCTCAAGGCAGAACAGGGTGTCATGGCACACTGGTTGAAAATCACTGGCCTAGCCTGTGGTTTGGTAATTAGAACACTTTTCTGGGAAAAGGTTGATGCAGGTTAAATCATTTTCTGGGGTAGGGGGCATAGAAACCAGGTCCCCTGCTCCTTAAACAATTCCCCAAACAACAGGAAATTGGGCTAAACTTGGGAGAGTCTTCCTTCTCCATTGTACTTTCTGGAAAATACATTAGCAGGGTGATTCTGTTTTGCAGCTTGATATAGAGCACTATATTGTGTGTAAGGACCAAAAATTGCAGTTACGTAGCTGCATATATACCACTTGGGAACGTGAAGGGTACACAGTCTCTGGATCAATCAGCCAGGCTGCAGCAGACCAAGGGATTCCCTCTTCTTATGGCATTCACACATATATTTCCCATCTCCTTGGGACAAGTATACACTGGCCAACATTAGTTTTGAAGCTTTGTCTGGGCTACAGAGAAGAAGTAGGAGAGCAAATGACTCCCTTGGCTTCTAGGTACTTCAGCTTTTAGGACTATTTATGCACTTTATACAAACTTGCATAAACAGTTAATGGAAACAAAATTATTAATGTTGTTGTTTTCATGAACATAAAACTAAATTTTAATTGTTAGTTTAGCTGTATTATGATGTCTAAACATTGCCAATAAATTTTAATGATTTAATTGTGCTCTTGCAAACATTAAAACACTACAATGCAACTGATACAAGCTTAAGAGGAAGGGATTTTTTTGCTTGCTTTTTAAAACTTACGTTTAATATCCATTATTTGATACTATGTATGAGATATGGCATTTGCTAGCATCTCATGAAATAAGCTGCATAAAACCTTATACACCTGTGATTTATTCTATGAGGTGTACATCTACCCTGCTTCTTTCAGCTTAACACAGCTAACCACCTCTTGCCTAAAGTCAGCAATATGTTGGGTTTTTTTTTTTAATTCCACAAAAAAGTACATATACAAATGCATGAAATTTTACTTTGTGCACATTTTATGGCTAAACAAACCTAGTAATTGCTTAAATTGTCTATAATAACATAAGGCCAGTCTGAAAAGGGGATTCTGATTAGATACCTATTTCACCGCCACTTCTTGTCCCTAGGGAATGCTTGTGCCACATGCGCTTTGGTGTGTGGCAAGTTACCCTGGGTGGCACAGGGGAGGCTGGGGCCAGCAGCCTTACCTGGGGTCCTGGGGGCCTCCTGCCAGAGCTGCAGCCATGCCAATCCTGCTGGATGGAGCCTGGCCAGCAGCCACAATGCAGCTCTGAGTGGCCCAGCTCTGAATTTTAGCAGCACATGCTACCCAAGCATGCATTGTTCCTGGGGGTTTTCTGCAGGGTTTTTTTTTTGGGTATCCAGGGGTCACAAAAAATGCCAGGGAAAAAAAATGGAGCAGCGCACACTCAGGCAGTATGCCCTTGCAGTGCAGGGAACTCCAGACTGTGCGATACGTAGCACTGAAAACATGGATTCGTCTGGATGCACCACTAAAATCTCAAATTGCAACCCTGAAAATACTGCTAAGCTACCAACCAAAACTTCATATTGCTATATTCTATAGATGTCTCCTATTTGCCTTTGAAACTGCTAGAATTGTACTTCTGACAAGTCTTGAAAGAGTGGAGCTATTGGGCACTTAACATACCTAAATGCAATCAAGACCAAGCTCAGGTGTTCCTTCAGCAAAGTCCTCTTGATTTTACAAGCATGCACTATGAATGCCTGAGGATATAGTTACACAATATCTTTTAGATGTGTTAAGGGCTCTTAAAATGGGAGCATCCTCATGTTAAGGCAGGATAAGATGAGTTAAGTGCACTCTGAGCATCTGAGAGAGGATCCTTTTTCATGTGAGGATTATCTCTAGCTCATCTTGGGCAATTCCTGCTGCAGTCATGTTATACTATTCCATGGGGCCAATTCAAGTTGGGAGCAGTTGTCCAGCTTCCCAGGAGGCACTGCTCCCAGCTCCCACTATGAGAGTGCTCTACCTTGCTCCAAAGTGACAGCAGGGAGAGCCAGCAGCCAGGGGAACCCTAAAAGTAAGAATTCCCCCCTTTCTTTCCTATGCTCAGAGACACATTCCTTCTCTTGTTGCTCAGCCCCCATTCCCCCTAAGCTCACCCCCTGGTCCCTCAGGCTCACCTGCTGCCCCACCATCTTCCTCCCCTCCCCAAATCACTGCTCCCCACTTACCTGTGCTGCTGGTGCTGTTCTGGGGGAGCAGACAGGGAGGAGGAACATGCCCATGTACCACCACCACTTTCCCAGCTAATTTCAGCCCTGCACAGCACCTGGACAGTGTCAACAGCCACATCTGAGTAGGCAGCTGCCGCAGGAGGATGGGTGAGCGGGAAGTTGGCATGAGTTGGGACCTGATCCAGGTCAGCAGGGGCTGAAGGGAGTCTGTTCAAGGCAGGTTGGGTGGGGCAACACAGGCCCAATCCAAGAGGGCATTAATTGACATGGGCCCAATCTGGCCAGACAGGGACAATGTGGGCCCATTCCTGGAAACTATATGGCCCTAAAGAGCCAGCCAGCAAGGCAGGCATGGAGCAGACTTGGTAGCTCCTAGCCATATTCTCACTCACCAGCTCTGTAGTACATGTTAAAGAAACTATTAACCCTTGATGTGCAACTGCTCACAGCACCTAACTTTAACACTGCCTACTTTCCTTAGAGTTACCATGTGCTAAATGTAACACGCAACTGCACCCAAATACACACCAAGAGGCTTCACACAAAACACAGTGGCACTGATGCTTTCTTTTAAAACAGAGACATAGCAGGAGCAGTTGGCATTATCAATTTATCCAACAGCTCGAGTATTCACATAAGATGTTGAAGACCTAGGCTTTGGTGCCCTTGCTTGCCTGAAGAGTTTCAAACCAATGTATGCCATGGGAGAGCTCCAGGTACTAGGTCACAGAGCATTCTGCATGGGGGTACATTTCCACTCCTCCTGTTAAATTTATATTACCATACAGAATGGAATTCAGGATTCATTGACTGGAACGGAAAGCACAAAGAGGAAAACAATTCTTTAACCCAATGGTTAGGGCACTCAGCTAGGAGAAGACAAGAGCTGGGTTCTAGTCTTTTGATTAAAAAAAGACCCTCCCCAATATGACTGCTTCAAAGTGCTGAAGTAGAGTCCTTCTCCTTTTTGCACTCACTTGCTTACCAATGAATCTTGAAGGTTTTTCGGTGTAGTGGAACAGCTTCATTATGTGAGAGTGAATAGTTCACACACCCAAAACAGTGTGTAACCTAATGGAACATTTGCCATTTAATCCAGTCAGGCAGAAAAGGAAATTGAAGCTGCACCTCCCACTTTCACAAGCATTTTATTTGTAGGCTACTATGTAAAAAGAGATGGTGATATAGATAAGGAATGATGTATGTCCCTGCAGTCCTGCATAAGGCATCTGAGTGGTAGGATTTAGGATTTTTCTTTCTCTTTCTCTCTCTCTTTCTTTTCCGTCCTCTGGAGTGACTGAGTAACAGTGCTTGCTCTGGATGGGGCTGCTTTAGGTAACTGAGAAGTGGAGCTAGGATAGGCAGACTTATAAATAGAAAACTGTGTGAGCATCTAACACAGAGGGTTTTCTTGGGGAGTTCATTATTTGTGGGGACTGGGGACCTGGAGACTCTCTACATTAGGTCTGTGCTGTTTCAAGGTTGCTGGTAGTCTGAAGTACAGTTTAGATTATAGATTGTATAGGATGGTTTGGATAGAGATGATCCTGCTTCAGGCAAGGGATTTTACTAGATGACCCCTAGAGGTCTCTTCCAGCTATACTTCTCTATGAGTCTATGACCAAACACGTAAAAGTTAGTTGCCTATGTCCTTTAACAGACCTTGCCCCCAATCTACGCTTTTGCTATTCCTTTTTAGAGCCATATTTACTTTTAAGTAGGTAGTTAAGCTATTTTGTGTGATATACCTATATTACAATCATGAGTTCTTATCAGCAGTGCAGCAAGTGAAGAGGAGCTATGTACGATGTGTGTCAGGAGGCTTGTCAGTGTACACATTTATCAGACTTGGTGATAAAGACACAACTTATGATTCTATAGCAGTATTAAATCCACCTGAATAATGACAAAATGCAATGATATGGATGCTGAATGAGGTGGTTACATCTGACAAGAAAGTGATAGTAGCTTTATGGAGGCAATGTAGGTAGAGAGGCAAAAATTCAATTTAAGTGGAAGCAACTATCAATAATGTAGAAAACGTAGCAGAATATACAGTAGTAGGCTGAAGTGTTTGAGTCTGCAGGGAAATTTTTAAAGCATCTCCTATGATAATAGAGTGTAGAAAAGTATGTATTTCTAAGAGATGACCACAAAATAAAGGGTTCTTACATTTGAGCAATTATTATTACATGCCATCATTCCTCTTAATGAAGGTTTTGACCAATTCATTGTTGCCTTCAGCCTAATATGCAGTAAGCACAAGCAGAAATAAGGCAAGCATATAAATTAAGATTATGATAACTTTAAGAATATTTCTAATGCAGATTCATTTTCTTGGTGTACTTTCTATAAAACTAACAGAGCCAAAACCAAAACAAAACAACAACCCCCAAAGGTCTAGACCCCTCCCTTCATAGAAATAGCAAGTTATATCCCATTTTCTCCTAAAATGTATAATGTCAGCTTTCCAGTTCTGAAAAATAAATGATTGGGACAAAGCTAAGAAACAGAACATGGAATGTTCACATAAGGGAAAAGAAGTACACCATATATGTATTAATTTCATTATGTAAGCTGTGTTGTATCACATACTTTTTTTTGCTTTGTCTGATTTGTTGTATCTGAGTTTTCTTCCATTAACAAATATTTGCATGGTAGAAGGAAAAGTGCTCATATTTGTGTACATAAGACTATTTGACCTAGGCAAAGATCCAGAAAGCTTATTTCTAAATGCTTTGAATTTTGAAGGATAAGCATTAAGGTCAATAGGAGATGCCATATTGTGCATATTATAGATCTCCAAAAGACAATCTCAGGTATTCAGTAGTAGATATTCTGAGATATCTGTTCTCTCTGGCACTTTTAATGTTACATAGGAAATGAAGAGAATGAAAGTTTCAAACATTTTCATCCTGTTCAGCTAAGCCTTAATAACTTTCTGATAATGTATGTACAGATGCATGCTACATGATTCCTTGATTCCTCCTTTCTCTACTACTACGATGTTGTAGGCTGCTTACGGTTGCCACTATAGGGTACCCAGCTTTAAAGGTCTCCTTGCATCTGCACCCCGCCAGTCTCTCTCCCTCACCCAGTATTCTTGCATGCCACATCTTGCTGTAAAAATTAGTAGGGGAGGCTGCACAGAAAGCAAGGCATGGTTTGAAGAAGAGGGTCCTTGTCTGGTTTGTAGCTCTACCCAGCCTCTTTCTTCTTTTACTGTAGCTGAGTCCTCTAGCTTGGGGCACATTGTTCAGAGCCACAAGTTCCTCGCTCAGCTTTGATCACTCACTGCAACCTCAGGTTCCAGGCTCTGAAATATCTGTTACATAGGAAGCTAGGGGCCATGAGTCCTGTTTTCTCCTGCCACTCTCCTGCCTTATAGTCTGGGAAGTCTCAGCCTCATTTAGCCATGGAAGGTACCATAGTCCTTATCCTCTGTCCTCTCAGCTGAATTTCCAAGTTCAGGGTGTCCTCAGTCACCCCCTTTCAGTGGTCTTCATCTACCCTTCAGCCACAATGTGGTCCTCTGGGCAAAAACTGACTAACATAAAATACCAAAACCAGTCCCATCTCAGAGAAATGACCTGCATGGGGTTTGCCACACCCCGTTGGTGGTGGCCTCCAAGTAGAATGAAAGAAAAAACATAAAATCTCTAGCTTGCTTCCTGTGTAGATCCTCAGCTTCCCTTCATTTGGGGCTCCCTCCTGAGTCCTCTTACTGCAGTTTGGGCTCTGGGCCTTGTACTGTCAAGGAAGGTTCTGCCCCCAGCAGCTTCCACAGCCAGACTCCCTCTTCCTGGACTGAGGCTTGAGCTTGTGAAGGGTGTTCTGAGTCACTTGACCCCTTTACTTTCACCCCCTGGGTAATCAGGTGTTTCCTGCACTTGGGCCCAGAGGCTATCTTACTTCAGGCTCCTCTTCCTCTGAGTTTTCCTCTGGTGTCACCAAAGGGACCCAGGTAGAAGGTACAAGGAGACAAAATGGAAGGTGGGGTGGGGTGGAGGAATCAGAACCACTGAACAAGGAAACCAGGGAAAAGGATACACCCATAAACACTCAAAGGTAAGAGAGGGGAAGGATGGGGGTATAGGGAGAAGGAAAGGGCCAAGTACCCCTGGATCCCTTTCCCCTTCTCGTAATGGAGTAGAGATCCTGTTACAGTTGTGTAGTATTGCAGTGACTATAATTGCTTTAATTGCTTATTTTGTTATTGATTATAATTGCTTTGACTGTTTATTTTATTTCTCTTTTTATATAAAGAAAAAAATTAACCATTAAAATAAAGTTTATCTGGTTATGATTTACTTTTTACTATAATTTGATCAGTCATTATAGTGCTTGGCCTTAACCATCTATTTTAAATTTCTTATTGCCTAGCATAAATGTATTTGACCAATTGGTCTCATGACTTTAGAACTTAAATTTAGTATAAGGAAAACGCTTGTGTAAGGGTTTGTGGTATATCTGGTGTGTGTGGATATGTCTAGTTTATGTGGAAAGAGGTAACGAAAGAATAAATGATGGACATATGTGTCAGCGATACAAAAAGACAGGCCTCTTGCAGCAGGTGAAAATAGCCTCTGTGGTTTGACGGTTAAGAGCTGCAGCGATTTATAGTCAGCAGTAAAGGATTACCAAACACTAAATCATGCTCCATCCTGATGGCTGAAGATTGCAAGCGACAGCCCCTGAAGACTGCAGACCACAAAGCCAGAAGATCATGACCTACCAATCCCAGCCTGCCGACAGGACAAGAAGAACGGCCTTCGCATCTGACTCAGTGGAATCCATAGGCTGGTACGGACAGCTATTACTATAAAGAACGAACACAAAGACAAGGCTTTGGGTCTCTTCCACCTGCAAAAAGGAGTTTTGGGTGCATCCAACAAGACCTGACTCCAATTCTCTTCGTCAGCCTGGCTGGCCAACAGACTGACCTTGAGCAATTTTAAAACTTGGTAACACCTTAACCTTTGTAGGACTGTCTAACTTCTGTGTGTGTATTTGTTTCTTTGTATAAATAAATGAATGAGTGAATGAGTGAATGAGTATGCATGGGAATGAGTGAAACAAATAACCTTATTGTTCTTTATTCTTTTTATGCTGTATGTTTTATGTTTTATGTTCCAATAAATGCAGCATTCTGCCTTATCCCCTGATAAGATTCCGGCTTGTTTTTAATTCACACTGTACGCCCTGTTTGCACAAAAGTTGTCCATAAGAAAGGTTACTTTAATAATAAAATTATAGAAAATGAGCATAAAACTACCATTTTCCAAATATTTTTATAGTGTAGCAATCTTAAACATTTTGGTCCATGCAGATATTAAACTTAGCTCCATCTAAGTGAACATAGATTGATCTAAACCCCTTATGGGATAGATCTTGACTGCTTCAAAGTGAACCTGACCAGGCTCACAATCTCCATAACAGGGGGAAGAGGGGGTGGGGATTCAAATTGTCCAGTTAACAGGCAAACACTCCAGCACATAAATAGTTCAATAGGCATCACACAGAAGTTCCCAAGTTCCATCCCCCATCCTATAGTCACTACTTATACATTGTTGTATACATGGTATAAATTTATACATAAATTTAATACTCTGATAAATGGTTCCTGATTGGTTTTATTAAATTTTGTTTCACAGAACCTTCCAGAACTGTATTAAACCAGATTTTTCATAAACCAAGAAGATGCCAATTAGTTACAATTTATATATTTGAGAAATTAACAGGGCAACAGGGAGGGCTTCTTATCTCTTTTCTTCCCATGGTAGAATAATGTCTCAATCCTAGTTAACAAGGCTGCCTTATTTTTACTGATGTCTTGTGTTCTGCCTGATTGTGTCTAATTACCGGATAGTTTCCTTTGTTTAGCTGACTAAGCCAGAAGCAGCATTTGCAAAGCTGCACCTTATAGTCATTAACCATGATTTTCAGGAGTTCTCCTGCTGCTGCTCAGCCACATTTTCTGTGGCTCAGGCCTAGGTTCCTTGAGAATGGACAAATTTTGCAGCAAGGTATCCAGGAATTATATCACTCAGGCCTATGTAGAGCCCACATTCTCATTAATATCAGTGTTGTAAATTTCCTATTTATGTAATAGTTGAGCCACCGTATAATAGCAGCATACCCATACCTTGGCAATATCTCAGTCACTGAGGTCATACTACAGAATTTATTTTTAATCCTGGGGGATTGGAGGTAGAATACCATTCAAGTAGTCAATAGTTGTGGGGCCCTCCTTTTGGCAAGTAACATTATCAGGTTTAGCAATAAAATAATAGGATGAATTGTGCCCTACTAGGTTTTACCTGTTTAGTATGATCATTTTAATTTTTGGAGAAGAAACTCACTGAATTAGAACCTTGTGAAAGCCAAGTGTCAGGAATTTAGACTGAACTCTAAAGAATTGTTTCCTTCTTACCTTAATTATGACTTCTGGTCCATCTCTGCCTCAATTTCTTCATGGAATTACATGATTCTAAGATGTTTTGAGAGATTTTTGTTTTTTATCTCAGAAAAAAAAATGTACCTTTAAGATTTAAATCTATTAGATTTTCTGGCTTCTAGAACATCAATACTTCTCTGTACAGGCAGTAGTTCCATTAAGACAGATTCATTTGTCATTAGCTCCACCAAATAAATACAAGAATCATTATTTCTTGGAAAAAGAAAGAAAAATCTTTCTCTTTGGTTTTGCATTTTCAGATTTCACCCCAACTGTGGGCTTACCATATCTGTAATTCAAACAGTGATTCAAAATAGTGATAAACAGTGGTTCAAACTATTCAGCTAACAAGACTTTCATTCAGCTAATAAAACAATTCTGAGCCTTTTTTCAGGAAGCTAAGCAGAGTCCTTTGCTATGTCTTATTTAATCATTAACACTTGTGCTACATGAGTGCAGAAACTAAAATATCTGTTTTCTTACTGTTCTCAACTTTTTGGAATCTGATCAGTGGTTACTTCAGCTAAAAAGTAGATGTGAAAAGAGCTGGTATAGGAAGACGGAACTGTGTATGACCAGCTACAGATGTTACACTTATCACATAATAAGAGCTCAGAAAGCACTATGCACCCATAACCGCACTGACATTCATTTCACATAGACCACTTTAAAAATGGTGAATCCTGGTCTAAGATAGACCTGGATGGATGTAGTATCAGACTAAAGCACTTTTGGTTACATGTGACGGGGCCATTGAAAGCCTCTCTAGGGCGTCCTGGACCCTCACCCCACACGCCCCAATACCTACCACAAGGATCCCAATGAGTGGCAGCTGGGAGGAATCATGTGTTCAGGCTCCATGATTCCAGAGGTGCCTGCAGCTGCAGATCAATGAGGGATGTTGGCAGAGCCTCCAAGAGCTGCGGGCTGCACAAATTGCAGCTGGGAAAACAGCTGGTCAGTCGGTGGAGGGAGGAAATAATGCCACCCGGGAGATGCCAGCTGCCAGGAGGGAGATCACCCAGATGAAGGCAGGAGAGGAGGAACTGAGCAGAGAGCAGAGGGCTCCAGCCAGGCAGGGGAAGCCCATGGCCTCTGAGAACAGCCCTGTGGCCCCACCAGGGAATCCAGGTATGGTGGTGGGAGGCATTGACAGGGAGCGGCTACCCCCCATGAGGGGCACAGCAGGGAGACAAGAGTGACCCAGCATGGGAATCATACATCCCACTACTAAGCCAGGGAAGACAGAGAGTGACCCTGGGCCAGCCGGAGGTCTGAGGTGGTCAAACTGAGGAAGCAGATCCGAGAGGGGCATGGGATGGTAATCCTACCCCAGTCACCTGAAGCACAGGGATAAGTGAATCCCCCATCCTTTTGCTTTAGTTTCTTTACTTTTGAGCCATCAAGGGGCACTGGGAGACAAGATCCCAGGGGTCCTTCGGTGGATGCCAGATGTTTGTTTCAGTTGGGTTCATCAGACACCCTAGCTAGCCCAGAGACAGGGCAGGCTTACGTGCCCCAGCCAGCCTGAAGTCAAGGAACTGGCTGTGGGGAAGGTGGAACTGGATGGGAAGGCCCAAGGTGGGTGAGCTGGGTGAGGAGCGAGATTGCCCAGGAGAAGACCTGCTGAGTCCAGTGGTCATGAGGGCCATGGATGTGGTAAGGGTGGAGCAGAGGGGAGGTTTGGAGCCCCATGAAAAAAGAACTGGGATCGAGACTTCTTCACTCTTGGGGGGGCACCTGAAGGGAACTGCCTCACTAACAAAGAACATCAAAGATATGGCAGGAAAGTAGGAGAAGCACCTATACCATCTAGGTGGCACCCAAGCCTAAGTCTCACCCTGACGTCACTTGGAGGCAGAGGGCGCCCATCAAGAAGAGGCTGAAGCCTTATAACACCTACTCGTGACATTACAACACTCTGTCAAATGTCTCCAACAGATCCCCTCATGACTCAAGTTAGGTTGCAGTCCTACAACATTACAGGGGCCCCTCCCTGGGTGGCATGCTAATTTTGGTGGGTACTCATCTGCTCTGGGTGACCACTGGCTGAGACCTGCCCCTGGGCTATCATGCAGAAGAGACTGTAACAGGATGACTAAAGAACCCTGCCACAGGGACACAAGGAAGAATATAAAAGAACAAAATTTATTGTGAGATGCTGAAGAAAGCACCAAGCCAAGATGACAAAGACACTGCACCCTGATTAATCAAAGAAAACAGCTGGGGTCACAGCAGTTCAAAGGCTGCCATGGCAAGTCCAGCTGCCAGAGTTTGAGAGAAGGAAAATGATGCAGCAGCAGAAGAAGGAAAATGCCACACCAAAAAAATAAAAGGAGAACAGCTGAGGCAAGAAAGCAGTGAATCAGATGCTTCCATGGAGGAAAAAACTGGGAAGAAAGGGGATTTAAAGGGATGCCTAGGAAGCATCCATGGTCAGTTCAGAGGAAGGGGGAGCAAGGTAAAGATAAAGAAGAGGAAGAGAGATGATGGGAGAAGGAACTGACCCCGGGGCTTGGAGGACAGTCCTGGTCCTCCAAGCCCTTAACTGGTTCCTTACCTAGAGGGAACCAGTTAAGTGACAGAGGAGACTGCTTTATTGGTGAATCCAGTCCCAAGGGGTGAATATAACCACTTTGGGACCCTAGAAGAAAAATGGACATGGATGAGTTTACACCCCAAGGAGTGGTAAGTCTGTCCCGACCCTCAAGGCAAGGGCAGGATAAGATCCGAGGCAGCTGTCTTGGGACCCGTGCAGGGAAGAATGGGGCAAGCAGCCAACTTAGAAGAAGACTCCTTGACAAAGGAGTCCATAAGACTAAGACCAGATCACCAGTCCAGTAGCAAGCAATAACAGGCCCAGAACATCTGGTGTGGTTAGGGCAGGGGATGGGGATGGTGGAGCCCTGTGAAGATAAGCTGACCTCCTGAGCCTTTAACCAATCCTTTTTGTCTCCCAGAAGTGTTTGGTACCTCTCTCTCCCTAACATCCAGGTGTGGCAGGAGATTTTCAAGGGATAGAACACTATTACAGCAGAGAGGCAACTAGGCTCCAGGCGGCAGGATACAGCTCCCTTACACAGACATAAAAGGCTCTGTCTCCTCCCTGAGTGGCCAGGTGACGGGAAGCCCTCCTTCCATGTGCCCCCCCCCCATTGCTGCCTATGGTGTTGGGGGGGAGTTGTGCCAGGCTGGGCCTACACATCAAGGGGGGGTCTGTTTCCCCCTGCCACAGCCTCCTGGTACCTGGAGCTTGGAACTGCACGTGGCTTTTTATTGTAACAGGAACTGGGGATGGGAGGTGGGGTTTGAGGGAATGGAGCCACCATGATGTGCAGACCTGCCCCCCCCCCAACCTGATTCAGCATAGCTGGGGGGCTCTGCTGTGGAGGGCTCCATTCTCCCCTGCCAGCTACCAGCTGATAGGGGGTGGGGCTGGGGAGATGGGCTATACAAGCCAATCAGGGGTGGCCAACTTCTGGGATGTTCAGCTGGGCTCAGCATTCTCCAGCAGGCTCCAAGCCCTTCCTACATAAGGGTGAACATGTGTTCTGTTCATTCCTAAGCACCCTAGGGCATTCTGAATAAAATGCAATACTTAGGATGCTTCCGCCTTGGGCTTTTTGAACGTCTGTACCTAGTTATGATGACCTGTTTCTTTCCTATTGAAAATGCTGCTACTATCCAAGTTTTCCTTTCCTAGGTCATTGGAAGAAGGGCTCCAAAAGAGGTACATTACCTGTGTCACAAAGAGCATATGGCTTATGGTATCTGCCATTTCCAGTAAGCAGGAATTGAGTAGGAAAAGACAAGGCACAGAGATCTATGACCAGCAGTTTCTGTGAGAAGGAAGAAGAGAGGCAAATCATTTCAGATCTTCTCTTGGAGTGTGGCATGGACTCCAACCCATTTGTCTCATCTTGCATTCCTCCTCAGTAGTTTGTCAATGTAATTTCTTGACAATGTAATTCTTGTCTATGTAATTCTTGCGTCAGAGAAGAAAAGTCTGTGTGGTGTGCGAGACAGATGATAGTCTTTTCTAGCAACGCTGATCAAATGCAAAATAGGAGCCAGACACCTGGAGTGTGGAAGAAAAGGACCGATTTACCCCAAGTGGATGAAGCCTGTGCTAGGAAAAAAACTCATTGCAAGCACAGGTAATGGGATGAGACTTAAAATAAAGTTATAGATCTTTCTGTTGTGTAATTCACAAGGATCTCAAGGGCCTGTAAATGTACCAGTGGAGACAGAACTCCCTGTTGATGGGAAGAGGAAAATGAAGGTGTGAGAATAATCAAAGAATGAGGGTGGGAAGGGGACTTTTTTGTTTGATGGACAGCTCTGAAAACTGCATTTCTAGCTGCTGAGTAGGGTTAACCCTGAAATGGAGAATTGCTAGACATAGATTTGCTAAGGAATTGAAAAGGGGGAAGCGGAACATCACACTTTTATTGCATATAATTCTGAAAAATCAAACTCATGATCTGAAAAATTAAGCAAGTCATATATTGCCTGGACTTTTCAAACAAAAAGAGTGTGTGTGCATAAAACACATTATCCTGTGCAATGCATTCTTTAGAGATCCCGTTTGGTAAGCAAATTCCACAAAACAAGAGTGCATGCTGTGAAGGAATTGCCCATATGTTATTATGGGGCAGCTGATGTCTCTTGTTACCAATTTCCTCTTTCTCTGGGATATGAAGCGAATCTTCATTTAATGATTCTCACACTTCTGTATAGAATATGTTACCTACTTTGCATAAATATAGTCATGCCTTTGAAGTGAGTTTTATTGGCAATAAATCATGCTATAGCACAATAGATGACTATATCAGGTACAGAAAAATCCATTAATGAATACCTAGTTTTAAATATATTAACGTTGTTTGTCAATAACAGTTATAATTTGTGAAGAGAAGGCTCTAAAGGTGAAAAATGTTGTGATTCACAATGACATATTGAATTGTCGATAAAATGTAAATATTCAAAAGAAAGAAAAAGAAGTGAGCATGTGTGTTATGAGTGCGTGCATATGTGTGTGTGTGTGTGTGTGTGTGTGTGTGTGTTGTTGTTTTATTTTAAATAAAAAATATTTTCAAGAGATAGTACTGCTTCCCAGAAGAGTTCTTCTTCTGGAACCTCAAGGACTTTTCAGACACCTGAGAAGCCAAAATTAAATCTAATTAGGCTTTTAAGCAACCACATTAATCTTGCAGCTGCTATAAAAAACGGTCAAGCTGCTACAGGTAAAGGATACTGCAATGATACTACACCTGCATTTTAAACAAAAAGGCACAAAAATAAAAATATATAATTCAGTTACAAGTCTGTAAATGTGCTGCATACCTCTATGGGCCTTATTTTCTTGTGCCAGTCATTTTTATTAATTACTGTTCTTTATTCATTCACTATGAATTGAAAAATGGGCTAGGCACAGATAATCATAAAAAGACACAGCCCTTGCCCAAGGAGCTTACACAGTTTACGGATTAGAGAATATGGTGAAGTATCCTAATATATTATGCGAAGGAGAACAACTTTTTTAATATATATGACTTATATTTTGGATATAAAAGTGAATCATAATAGAGAGTTGGTGTGTGTGTATGTGTATGTTTATCTGTGTGTGTGTCTGTGTTTCTATGATGCAATATTCATCTACTTCTGCCTGATTTCTCATATTTTGCAATAGCAATTACTCCCTTGTATTCCTTACTTGGTAAACTCAGCGTTTACCTTTATTGATCTATTTATGTCATCATGCCATAGAGTAATAGGGCTGGATGAGACCTCCAGAGGTCATCTAGTTCAATCCCCTGCCTAAAGAAGGACCATTCCTATCCAAACCAATCCATAATAACATAATCTTAACTACATTAAACTACCCTCAACCTTGACTCAACATAGATGTAACGCCCCAACCTGCTACAGGTAAAGCAGGGGAACCACAGCAGCCAATTTCCTGCTTCTATAAAATGTCCAGGGATACTGGATTTATGTCATTAATTAATCCATGGTTTCTATTTTTATTTGTTTCCAAAGAGGAATAAATGTTAGAATTAATTTCTCCATATTCTATTTTAAACCCCTTTAACCTTAATTTTATGTTTTTATTAATAATTAATGTGTGTCTTATACAATTAAAATAGATCTTCCTTTTAGTTCTTTTATTTTAATTACTTTTAAATATTACCTATGCACTAACATCTCAGAAATAACAACAGTGAAAAAGAGCCCAGTGCTTATTATTAATTTAGTAATGAGACTTTAAAGCTACATTTACCATTTTATGGTATAGCTACTAAAGTTTAATACTTGTATTGGCCATATGGAATTTCTCAGGGGCAGTTTCTTCCACAGCACGAACCATACTTTCCACACATGAGAATTTGAAAGAGGTCTCTACAGGAGAAATACCTTTTAAACATTCCTTCCTCATAACCCCCACTCCTGCTACTAAGATTTTCCTATGGGAAATACAAGGTCATTCAAGACTGCATTGTTAATTTATATCTCCTCTCTGCTTACTCTTCAATGAAAATGCTCTTTCCCTGTGGAAAAAAAAATCCTTTGTTGTCAGCTAAATAAGGAACAGGCATGGCAAAGAATATGATGCCAGCAATGAAGCCCACCGTCACGGTCCTACCACCATAACAGACTCAGCTGTTACATTTTCTATCCTTTCAATTTCCTGATTCAGCATTTCAAGGTAAGTAATTTAAAAGAATAAACATAGCATAATATCAGGTTTCAGCCTAAAATAAGGGACATCCAAGTGAAGGACAGCTGACAGTAAGCTTTAAATAGTCAACTTACCTATGTAATCATAATCCCTGCTACAAAATACATTTTCTCACCTTGGTTTCAGCTTATGAGCACAACTTTAAAGAAAACTGTTTTGTGAGATGAATCTAGACTATGTAGTGGCCTCTTTTTGGTAGTAGACCCAATGAAGTTTTGTTGCATGAGTGGGGGCCATCCTTCTAGGAAAAGGGCACCAGTATACCTGTACTTTCTAAACAGTACACAACTCAGCTCAGGCAGGTGGAAGGAGGTTTGCTGGATGGGAGACAGAGCATGTGGACTAACATCAGGGGATCAGCCTTTATATAGCTTCATAGATTCATAGACTGTGAGGCTGGAAGTGACCTCAG
Source organism: Alligator mississippiensis (assembly GCF_030867095.1). Taxonomy (NCBI): domain Eukaryota; kingdom Metazoa; phylum Chordata; order Crocodylia; family Alligatoridae; genus Alligator; species Alligator mississippiensis. Next base: position 398,837,667 of record NC_081824.1, read on the forward strand.
AAGATCATTGAGTCCATCCCCCTTGCACAAAGCAGGAAAGACAACTGGGGTTAGGTGACCCCAGCAAGGTGACTAACCAGTCAACTCTTGAAGATTTCCAGGGTAGGCGATTGTACCACCTCTGTAGGGAGCTTATTCCAGTCTGGACACCCTAGATGTGAATAAGTTTTTCCTAATTTGAGCCTGAATTGGTCTTCTAGGAGTTTGTGGCCACTACTCCTGGTTTTCTCCAAGGGTGCCCTGGTGGACAATTGTTCACCGAACCCTTGATGTACACTCCTGATGTAAGCTGCTACCAAGTCCCCTCTAAGCCTTTTCTTTTTCAGGCTGCAGAGTCCTAGATCCCACAGCCTTTCCTCATATGGCTTGCTGTGCAAGTCTCTGACCATATGGGTGGCTCTTCTCTGGACTCTCAAGCTGACTATGTCTTTGTTAAAGTGCAGTGCCCAGAATTGGATGCAGTGCTCCAGCTGTGGTCTCACCAAAGCTGAGTAGAGTGGAAGAATCAGTTCCTTGGTTTTGCTGGAGATGCATTGATTGATACATGCCAGAGTATTATTTGCCCTACTGGCTACAGCATCGCACTGCCAGCTCATATTCATACTGTCGTCTCTTATTACCCCCCAGGTCCCTTTCATTCATAGTGCTGGTCAGACTGGAGTTGCCAAGCCTGTAGGTGTGTAGGGGATTGTCCCCAGGTGGAGCACTTTACATTTCTCAATGTTGAACTTCATCTGGTTCTGATCTGACCAACTTGCCAGGCCGTCTAGGTCCTCCTGTATCGGCAGCCTATTTTCAAGTGTGACCACGCTTTTCATAACTTGTTGTCATCTGCAAACTTGACCAATCAGCTCTTTACCCCCACATCCAAATCATTCATGAAGACGTTGAAGAGCACTGGAACAAGCACTGAACCATGAGGGGCACCACTAGCCCCTTCTTGCCAAGACAACACAGATTCATTCATTAGGATCCTCTGGGTCCTACCCCACAGTCAGCTTTGTATCCACCTGTCTTGCAGTTAAGCCCACAATCCTCCAATTTTGTTGTGAGAATATTGTGGGATACCAAATCAAAAGCTTTTTGGAACTCAAGGTATACAATGTCAACCTCCTCTCTCTTATCCAGGTGGTGAGTTACCTGATCATAAAAGGAGATGAAATTGGTAAGACAAGACCTGCCCATGATTAAGCCATGCTGTATGTCATTCAGAATCCTACCTTCTGCAAACCTATTGAACATAGACTCCTTAATGAATTTTTCCAGGATTTTCCCTGGGATAGAAGTCAAGCTAATTTGGCCTATAGTTACCCAGGTCCTCCCTTCTCCCCTTCTTGAAGATAGGCACAACACTGGCCTTCTTCCAGTCCTAGGGGACCTCTCTGGAGCACCACAAGTTTTGGAAGAGTTTCACCAGGGGTTCCATGATGACTTTGGCCAGCTCCCTCAGCACTCTTGGATGAAGTTCATCCAGTCCTGTTGGCTTATATATGTACAATTTCTTTTACTGATCACACACCAGTACTACAGCATTAGTAGGAAGGCAGTCATTTGAACCTTGCTCATTCTGTACCCTATCTGGCATGATTTTCCCCTTGGCCTGGTGAAAGACGGAAGCAAAGTAGTCATTCAGGAATTCAGTTTTCTCCTGAGTGCTGATAACCAGCTGTCCTGAGTTGTTAAGCATTGGCCCCACACTCCCATGTGTTTTCCTCCTGTTCCCTACATACCTAAATAAGGATTTCTTGTTGTATTTGCTTCCCATTGCTAATTTTAGTTCGGTTGCCACCTTAGCCTTTCTAATCTATTCTCTACAAGTGTGGGTCATTATTATATAGTTCTCCTTGGGGCATGTCCCAAGCTTCCATTCTCTGAATGCCTTTTTCTTTCTCAACAGGACCATGATTTATTTGTTTAGCAAACAGGGCTTTCCAGCCCTTTTGCTACCTTTCCTCCATGTGGGAATGGACTTCCTTTGTGCTTCAAGGATTGTGTTCTTAAGAAACGACCACTCTTCATGTACTTCTTTCATCTTCAGTACCTGGTCCCACAGTACTTTCCCCACTAGTGACCTAAGCTTGTTGAAATTTGCATTTTTAAAGTTCAAAACTTCAATCCTGCTATCTAATGACCTCGATGCTGGTCAGGAAGAAACAAGATCAATCCAACTTGGCTGAGTGTTCCTCCCAAGAGATGTCTGGATAATTGAAGCTGCCTATGATGACCATGCACACACAGCTTTTGTCAGTTCTCAGGCGAACTCTAGATTGATTTCCTCCCCTTGTTTTGATGGTCTGTAGTATATACCTGTAGTTAGGTCTCTGTCACCACAGCCCCTCCCTGCCCCTGCAGTTTGACCCAGAGGATTTCAAGCCACTCTTCTTTGAAGCTGATGTTGGCCTCCCAGGAGGTGTACGGTTCCTTCAAAAAGAGCTATGCCTCCACCCTTCTTCCCTACTCAGTCCCTTCTATGCAGGGCATAGTCCTCTATGGCTATGCTCCAACAATCATGTGAAGAGTCCCATCAGATCTCTGCAATCCCTCCTAGATCATAATGCCCACTAGACAGTAGGAGGGCTAGCTCTTCCTGCTTGCTCTCCATGCTCCTGGCATTACTGTACAGGCACCTTAGCCCTGCTACTGAGACCCTCAATTTCCTGTCATGGTGAAGGAGATTTTTTTCCCTCAGCTCCCATAAGAGTCACTCTCCTAGTGTCCCTATCTATGGAGATTTTAGAAGATCGACCATCCTGGCCAAGAACAGAGACATACCTCTCTGTATGAGGTGGATGCTGTGTCTTCCCAGGAGTCCCCTCTCCCTGAAGTGTATACTGTGGTCAAGGAAACCGAAGCCCTGTCAGTGGCAACATCAGTGGAGACTTTGGTTCACTTCCTCAATGCATCCATTCCTCCTAGGACCATGGCCTGCAACAGGGAGCACAGAGAAAAAAGACTACTTTAGCCCCCGACCCCTTGAGCTCAGCACCCAAAGCCTGTAGTCACTTATGACCCAGTCTGGATTGCTCCTGGCCATGTCATTTGTTCCTACATGAATGAGGAGCATGGAGTAGTAGTCAGAGGGCCACACTGGCCTGGAGATCCTCTCCATAACATTTTGGATGCTGGCTCCAGGGAGGCAGCAGACCTCATGGGCTAGGGATTCTGGGTGGCAGATGGGTCCCTCAGTGCCATGCAGGAGGGAGTCCCCATCACCACCACCTTGTGCCTCCCCTTGGGAGTGGCAGCATGCTGCTTAATCTTCTTCCTCATCCGATGTCACCATTGGAGCCTCCTCATGCATGGGAAGGGGAGCATATCTGTTGTGCAGTGCCAGGGAAGGAGCAGCCACCCTGGCCCTGCGTTTCCTGGAGCATGAGTTTCCTCCCCACAGGGAGACAAACTCAGAACTTCAGACAGATTTCTCAACTGATACCCTAAAGAGAACCTTTTATGTCCTAGAGACTATTGGATATTTCCTTCAGTTCCCAGTACATTTGTTGATCATACTTTTCTTCCTGTGTGAACATTCATACCTCTTTGGAGATTTATCAGGTATGTGTAGACAGGTATGCAACACCTCAATGTTTTTGTTCATCACTGTCTTGCAACATAAAGTTATTTTCAAAATATATGCTCATACAAAATTATGTTCAGGGATCCTGGTTTTAATCCTAATGATTAAAAAAACCCAAACAAACCCAATATTCAGTTTTTAAAAAGTAACTCACAACCCAAAAAGTAACCCAAAATCCACATTTTTCCATGATCAAAATGAAATGCCAGTCATATATATATATATAGTGGCATTTCATTTTGATCGTGGAAAAATGTGGATTTTGGGTTACTTTTTTAAAACCAAAAAACTGGGGATTTATCAGAGAAAACCAGGATCCCTGATTATGTTTATAGGATTAAGTAATACTCTCATTGTGACACTAAGCAAAAATGCAAGACCTTTGGAGCCAAGTGTTCAGCAGACACAGTATGATCTGCATGACAAATGTGAATTTATTTGCCATGAATATTATAAATTATGTTGCACAGTTTTAATGTATAGATGGTTATTTGGATATTAACTCACAAAATCCCGGTAACTGCACGTACAATCATTCATGTGCCTCTTTTGCACACAGGCATTGTCCCTTTTTCATTTTGAAAATCTAGTTCACAAAGGTTAAAAGCTTGAATCTTCTACACTCCTTTCTTAATACACCTCTATTGAACAGGCCCAAGAAGAATATGTCATATTATGAATATAATGCAATGGTTACAGCAAACAATTCAAAGCATTAAGCTTTGAATGGAGTTTCTCCTTTATGGTTTCTTGGATTGTCATAACCCTATTTTTTTCCAGATTAAATGAAGCTTTGGGTGTGATTTGGATGGTTATTCAATGAATACGTGAACCAAAGATCAAGCTTTCAAATCTTTAGTGAGTATGATCCAAACTGATGAGCAATCCTGAAGAATCAGTAAACAATGGATCTTATAAGAATCACTCCTTTTGTATCAGAGGCATAGCTTTTTGGATAAAAAAATAAATAAATATGATAATTTTCAATCAAGAAGTTTGGAACCTACTCCAGGCTATATCTCCAATGTCTCTCCTTTTGTTGGCCCACCATTATACTGAAAACAACCCTTGGTCATGGCATACAATGGACAATTAAGGCCAAACAGAAAACTCAGCCAATAGGGCACAATGGGGATGTGAACATTTTTTAATATAATTCTCCCAAGTAAAATTCCCATGAGGCAAGGTAGAGGCATTTCCAAATTGATTTTTTGTTTGTTTGTTTTTTTGCAAGAAAACTGAAACTTGATTTTCAGGTGTATGCTTTTCCAATGGAAAAAACAATCAACATTTTTCTGTAGATATGTTTTATGAAACTAAAGAAAAGCAACACCCCCTCCCCCCACAAACACCCCCCAAAACAAAAAAATCCCACCTTTGTAAAAAACTAAGAAATCCCACCTTTGTAAAACAGTTATAATGGAAACTTTTAAACCAGTACTACTGAAAACTCCTACACTTGGCAAAACTGTTAAATGGTGCCCAAGTAATTCATTCTCCCAATTCAGCAGCTACCCCCTTGAACTTGAAAGTATGTAACAGGGGGCTTCAGATCATATAGAAATGTATTGGAGGTGAGAAAGGGAGTGAGTTGAAAGTTTTTTCTTTTGTTCTTAGATGCTACTTTTCATTTTGAAATACCAAGTAAACTGCAGATGCTAGCTCACTTTCAACCTCTGTGAACCAAATTACAGGGTTTAATTTAAAACCTGCTCCCAAGCCCTGTAAAGTTTCTGCAAATTTATTCCAATCTACAGTTTTGCATGTATCAGGCAGGTCAGGTTAGCACTAACTCCTGGGTATTGCATTGACACTCATAAGGATGTATGCAGGTCAATAACTGAAATACTAGCTCATTTCTTGTCCTACTAGTTATGGAGAATAACAAATGACCAAATGAAATGATTGTTAAATGCACAGGACAGACATATTAAATACGGTTTCCTTTTCTTATAGTGATAAGAAAAAATATTTTATTCAATTGTTAGGAACTTCAGGTGTTAAGAAAGAAGTAATTGTCATCTCAAAATTTCTTTTCCACTATGCCCCTATTATTGATGTTGTCAGAAATTGATGGTAACAGTTGCATTGCAGGTTTTAATATTTTAGCTCTTGCTCTCCCTAGTGGATCTACATAACACAACAGCATCTAGGGGCTTTTTAAACCTGAATTTTATTTTTAAAAGATGGTTCATTTCCAATTTTTTATATCCATTAATCCCTCTAATTATAGCAGTGTTGTTGTTGTTCATTATTTTACACTACTGAAGATAAAACCGAATTTGTAATCCGAGTTGCTAAAGGAGTTTGGAATTAAACTCAATAAAACATGCAGCTTAATGGGTACACATCAATTAATAAAGTTATCTATATTTTATTAAACCTATTAGGTATTTACTCATTCCACCTTAAAATGAGGACTATGCAAGTAAATTCTTCTTTCCAAATGTGTGCTGCATATATAGAAGAACCATACAAGACAGGAGATAAGGATTTGTTAAAAAAAGGATTTTGCTAGACCACCAAAATTAGTCAAGGCAGCTCTTACCTGTGTACATGTTTAAGTCATCAGCTTCTGGGAACCCTCAGTCTTTCCCCAAAGCTCTGGGGAAAAGGGAAATCTCATTTTTGTACGATTTGTTATCCAGGGACAAACTGCAGATGTGTGGAGTTGCTCTGAATGGAGCCTTTCTGTACCCAGACAGCAACTGACTCTCAAAGTCCAACATATCTCTTTCACAACAGCTGGCTGGTTTACCTGCCTAACAGATTTTAATTTAGGTAAAGCCCCTAGCAGAATATCATTTATTGCAGTGGTATTTACGTTCCATTAGCCCTTTTATATTTTTAATAAGCCTGTTTCAGAGGCCAAGCTTTGAATACAAATTTCTATTTTCCAGTACTGTGATCATATTTTTTGTCTACCTTCCCTGAACCAGCTATGCAGGATTCACATTAATGTTAATTAAAGACCATTCCTCTTATATAATGGGTTGAAGAGTCACAATCTTTGCTGGGCACAAAGGAATCTAAGGCCTTTTGCCACTTAGAGTTCCACTTGAAAACTGTTTGGATTGACCCTTCACATGAACAGTGGGTGAGGCAATGCTCCTGTTCATTAACAAATGAGGTGGGACACAGTGGAGCTAGGGAACTGCAGCATTTCTAACACCATCTATAGAGGACAGATAGAGGAAAGTAAGCTTCTCTACACCAAAGAGTAGCAACTGAGGCACTATAGAAAGAGGAAGGAGTTTCAGAGGAATTTTGACTGAGTAACAGCTAGCTTTTTACTCTGCTTCTTGGATAGTGCATTTAAACAATACAGATTGTAAATTTACAGTCTAGACCACTACAAGAGACTCCATAATAGTAGTTCATTACAAAAAAGTAAGTCATTTTCATTACACTTGTAACCTCAACTGCCATATAACTCACTGCTTGTATTCAACATGGGCTTCAGATTGGGTGTATTTGTATCCAAAGAGATGTTTACTTGGGGTTTACCTCTGTTTATCTGGATTTCCTATCTCAAAGTCAGGCTTGCTGTTTAGTTTTACTTTATTTCCTGTCTCTTTTCAGTTGTCAGACCCTATGCAGTGTTCTCTTCTGATAAATCTTTGAAAAAATATGAACTAAAAAGACAGAGCAAGGAAAAAAAAAATAATCATTTTTGTTGTTCAAACAACAAATAAGTATATCTGCCTCTGACAATTACAGCCAATTTTATTGTACTAGAACAACCGGAAATGTCTGTCTCCATCCTACACAAGGACATTCAGGAATTTGTTATAGGTAGTCGAGTCACTACATGACTCAAATGTGGTGTTTTCAGCTGGTGTATAACAATGAAAAAAGGCTGCATCTATGCCTAATAATAATTAGCAGTCACACAAAAGGTTGTGTGTCTGTTTGCTTAAAGAGCGATATGGTACACCTGACCTAAAAGTCAAGATAATAAGGCATCTCTGTTATCACCCTATCTTCAACCCTACATAATAGGTAAAAATCACTGGCTCACTAGTTAGAAATTAAGTACAGAGCACATGATCTGTCAGTGACCCGATATTTGGAAATGGGCTTCAAATTAATGCAAAGCACAGAGACAGTCTTTGTGAACTCTTCCAAATACCAGTGGAGGAAGACTTCATCTTAGCCATTATTCCACTTGCGGAAAAGGTTTGTTTCAAGTAGTGGAAACCAAACTGAGACTAACTTTGAAAGTGGAGAAAGACTTAACAATTTAAGCATTTCAAGATGCAGCTGCACTTTGAACTACTTCAAACACTGAATACTTCGGCTTCAGATAGGGTGCATCTACAGATCACCATACGGTACAGTTGCTATGGCGCCGTGTTTTAGTACTTCCTTTTGGAAGCTGGTGATTATGTGTAGACCCACATGATCGCTTTGTTGCTATAGCGGACCATATGGTGACATAACACATTGCTATGTCACCATTGTTACGTCTCAGCTCTGTGTTCTTGGGCAACCCTGGCACAGGATGCAGTCTGTCTGACTCACCCCCCCCCACATAAATGAAACTGATTAAGATGCAGTGAGAGACACACTTAAGACTCTCCAGATAAGGGTGACAAGAGTGAAACAACTGCCCTAGGTCTCATTTGCATCCGAGATGGAACCAGATGACCATTCATTTACATGAGAGATGGAGAACAGAAAGCCTGAAGCAGAGACTGCAGTGAATTCTGGGACCAGAGAAGCAGGGGAGCACTACATGATGGGGAATCTGTGCTCCAAATGTTAATCAACCCACGTTCCCACACACCCAGCTCAGCATTTATCAGACCAGTTCTAATCTGGATTTACTAAGGACTTCCCCCCACCCCAGACATACACACACCTCTAAGTTTAATAGGCATCTCAGGCCGTACATTCCCCGGTCCCACTATGGGAGGCCTATTTAAACTTGATTGACTAAAACTCGGTTGCCGGGTTAGGGAATGCTGAGGCAAGAGACCGAGTCAGAGGGGGTATGGGCAACATTTAAGGGTTCATCACAGCGTCCAGCCCATTGGAGCCCTAATCACAGGTGTTGCCATACCTTTCCCGAGACAACTGGTGGAAGTCCTCTCCACAAAAGGTTATGAGCACCCCAATAATTATCTTAAGTCTGTCAAAAGACTATAGTAAGATCTGGAAAAGTCATGCTAAGCTGAGACTTGTGCACAACAAGTAAAAATCCAAAATCCTGATGCTGCAAGCTATCTATTGTTCCTGAAGAAACCATGAGATATCCCAACAGTATATCTGCTATCCATTAGGAATTTCAAGCTGGCTCCCAAGTATTTGGTTACTCCCTAATCTTATGTGTTTCCTGATTATCAATCCATTTCTTGAGATGTTCCAAAACAGATAACCCCTTGTCAATAGAAAAGACAATGATTTACACAATTAAGGATGCTACGAAGCAGCTGAACTGAGGGTATAAAAATCTGTAAAAAGTGTGTGTGCTTCAAGAAGAAGAGAGAGGTGCTTCAGAAAGAAAGAAAGACTTTTGACTTTTAAGGGACCTTTATTCCCGGGAGGGTGATAACTCGGAGCCAGTAAAAAGCATGTACAAGTATGCCTGAAGCTCTGGGCCTCATGGACAAGGCCTGGGCTCATGGCCTGCAAGGCCTGCCCGTACACTCTAGACAAAAAAAACCAACACAACGAACATAAGGACTATTTACAACATTTACAGTTCTGCCAGCAGGGACACCCATGGAGGTCTCCGGGGTCGACCCGCATGAGCAACAGTCCAGGGCCTCGGCCCGCTTGACGCGTCTCTGCGGCTTGAGCAGCTGGTGGCATCACAGTACGAGGATCAGGCGTCCCGCCTCGACTCGGCACAGCGCCCCTTCGAGGGCCCAGAGCTCCTCAAAGGCGGGCACCGTCCGCCGGAGGACAGCGTGCTCAAACTCGAGCGAGAGGCTGGCCAGCACCAGCAGGTGGAAGAGCTGCAGGGCATCGACCATCCTGGTGCCGGCGAGCCGGTTTCGCCGGCTCTTCAGAGTGGCCATCTTGGCCTGGCCCAGCAGGAAGTTGGCCAGGCTGACCACGCCCCTCTAGAAAGAAAGAAAGAAAGAAAGAAAGACTTGACTTTTCTGACTTTTAAGAGACCTTTATTCCCGGGAGGGTGATAACTCGGAGCCAGTAAAGAGCATGTACAAGTACGCCCATAGCTCTGGGCCTAATGGACAAGGCCTGGGCTCATGGCCTGCAAGGCCTGCCCGTACACTCTAGACAAAAAAAAAACAACACAATGAACATTAGGACTATTTACAGTATTTACAGTTCTGCCAGCGGGGACACCCATGGAGGCCTCCAGGGTAGACCCGCATGAGCAAAGGTCCAGGGCCTCGGCCCGCTTGACGCGTCTCTGCGGCTTGAGCAGCCGGTGGCATCACAGAACGAGGATCAGGTGTCCCGCCTCGACCCGGCACAGCACCCCCTCGAGGGCCCAGCGCTCCTCAAAGGCGGGCACCATCCGTCGGAGGACAGCGTGCTCAAACTCGAGCGAGAGGTGGGCCTGCAACAGCAGGAGGAAGAGCTGCAGGGCGTCGACCATCCCGGTGCCGGTGAGCTGGTTTCGCCGGCTCTTCAGGGTGGCCATCTTGGCCTGGCCCAGCAGGAAGTTGGCCAGGTTGACCGTGGCCCGCTCGGCCGCCCGGTATGGAAAGGAGTGGACGTAGGCGTCTTCGGAGAAGTCTCGGCCCAGTACCCGAAGCAGTGCGCCCAGGGCGGCAAAGAGAGGCTGCAGCCGGGGGCAGTCGAGGAAGGCGTGGAAAATGTCCTCGTCCAGCACCCCCGGGCAGAAGGGGCAGGCCGCCGAGGCCGCTGGGTCCAAGTGACGCACAAAGGTGCCGGTGGCCAGGATGCCGTGCACGAGCCGGCACTGCAGGTCACCGGTCTTCTTGGGGATGGGCACCTTATACAACGTGCGCCACACCGGGGTCCCGGGCCGCGCCAGGCGCCACCGCCACACGGTGTCAGGGCGGCCGGCGAGCACCTGGGCGTGCCGGGTGCGCACCACCCACATGTAGAGGCCCTTGCGGGGCAGGGTGCCGAAAGGGCAGCCCGTATTGCTGTTGGGGGGCACCGGGAGCCTGAGCAGCATGTTGGGCCGCTCGGCCAGCTCGCCGGGTACCGCTGGGATGACGGGTAGCGGTGGGAAGGCGTGTTCCGCGGCATCTGCGGTGGGGAGGGGCCGGCGAGTCTGGAGATGGGCTTCCAGGGCGGTCACTGCCTCTCTCGGGAGGGCGGCCCTAACGGCCCGCAGAAGCCGCCCCGCGGTGCGGACGGAGCGCATCGCCAGCCGGGCAGCCAGGGCCTCGGGTGACAGCCAGTCCGACCGAGCGGGGTCCAGGAGGTGCTCCAGGCGGGTGGAGCGTGCCTCGACGAGAGCTGCTGTGAGGCTGGCGGAGGCCAGGCTTGGCACGACCCGGTGCAGGGCCGGGTTGTGGACCAAGGGCTCTCGAAGGAGTTGCGGGAACCGCAGGTGCCTGGCCTGGGGACAGAGATGGAAGGCCGCCCGCCAGGCCCGCACCATGCTGCGGTAGAACGGGGGAAGGACCGCCCCGTTCAGGAAGGTGAGGTCCAGTTGAAACAGCTCCCGGTCAAAGCCAAGGCCCCCCTCTCGCCGCAGGAATCGGCACGCCAGCTGTCGCCACGGGAGGTGGCCTTCGGTGTACAGGAGCCGCTGGAGGGCCTGCAGCCGATAGGTGGCCACCCTGCTGGCCAGATCGATCAGGCCCTGGCCCCCCTCGCCGGTGGGCAGGTAGAGGGCAGCTCGTGGGAGCGAGTGGCGTCCGTCCCACAGGAAAACGACCAGGAGCCGCTGCAGTCTCTCCAGTAGCTCCGGCGGAGGGTCCAGCACCACGCAGCGGTGCCACAGGGTGGCCGCCGCCAGGTTATTGATGACGAGGACGCGCCCCCGGTAGGAAAGGCTGGGCAGGCGCCAGCGCCACCGCTGCAGGCGGGCCTCCACTCCCTCCTCGAGGCCGTCCCAGTTGTGCGCCATGAAGGTCGTCGGGCCCAGGAACAAGCCCAAGACCTTGAGGCCCTCGCGGCGCCAGGCGAGGCCCCCTGGCAAGTCCGGCGGAGGCCTGCCAGTCCATGCGCCAAGCAGCAGAGTGTCACTCTTGCCCCAGTTGATGCGGGCGGAGGAGGCGCGCTCGTAAGCCCGCTGGCAATCTGCCAGAGCCCGCACGTCTTCCTGGGTGGCGAGGAAGACGGTGATGTCGTCCGCACAGGCCGACAGCCGGAGACGAGGGCCAGCGGATGGGCCCGTGGCCGATGGCAGGGCCACCCCACTCAGGCGGCGGCGCAGCGCGTGTAACAGCGTCTCGATGGCCAGGGGGTAGAGCATGCCCGACAGCGGACAGCCCTGGCGAATGCCCCTGCGCGCGGGGAACGGAGCGCAAAGCACCCCGTTCACCTTGAGCAGGCTGGAAATGTCCCGGTACAAGACCCGGAGGGCCCCGGTGAAGAGGGGCCCAAAGCCAAAGGCCTCCAGCGTGCGGAAGATGTAGGCGTGGCCCACGCGGTCAAAGGCCTTTTCCTGGTCGAGAGAGAGGAGGCCGACGTCGAGGCCAAATAGCTCGCTAGCCATGAGCAGGTCCCGCAGCAGGAACAGGTTGTCTTGTATGGTCCTGCCCGGCACGCAGTAGCTCTGCTCAGGCCCGGTGAGAGAGGCCATGACCGCGCGGAGGCGGCTGGCCAGCGCTTTGGCCAGAATCTTGTAGTCTGCGCACAGCAGGGAGACCGGCCGCCAGTTCTTCATGTAGCCCAGGTCTCCCTTCTTGGGCAGCAGGGTCAGCACCGCTCGGCGGCAACTGATCGGCAAGACCTTGTCGGCGAGGCTCTCCTGGAAAACGCGCAGGAGGCTGGGGCCGAGGAGAGGCCAGAAGGTCTTGTAGAACTCGGCAGGCAGCCCGTCGAGGCCCGGGGCTTTGCCGGAGGCGAGGCCGGCCGTGGCGGCCGCCAGCTCTTCCAGGGACAAGTCCCGCTCCAGCTCGCTGGCCTCCAGGGCATCGAGACGCGGTAGGCCCTCGTGGAGTTCCCGCGTGGCCTCGGGGCACGACGGCTCGGCCGCGAACAGGTCGCGATAGAAGGCAACGGCACGTTCGCGGACTTCGCCCGGCTCTGTAATGACCCGGCCCTCAGGAGTCTTGAGATGGTCCAAGGCTTTGCTCGCTGCCCGCCGCCGCTCCAGGTCGAAAAAGAAGCGGGTCGGGGCGTCAGTTTTCACCAGCTCCAGGCAGCGGGCGCGGATCCTCGCGCCGCGGGCCGCGCTCTCCGCCAAGTCGCGCAGGCATTTCCTGCGGAGCCGGAGGCTCTCGCTCAGTGCCGCGTCGCTGCCAGCGGCCAGCAGAGCAGCCTCGAGCTCTGCCACGTCCTCCTCCAACTCCCGGATACGGCGGCGCGTCTCGTTCGCGGCCAGCTGGGTGTACTGCTGGCAGAAGGCTCGGGTCTGGACCTTGCCCACGTCCCACCACAGCTTCCAGGAGGAGTGGCTCGGTCTCGCAGCCTCCCACCTCCGCCAAAAGTGGGCAAAGCAGTCCCGGAAATAAGAGTCCTGGAGCAGACTAATGTTCAAACACCAATACGGTGCCCGTGCACAGGCTCTCCCCGGCAGGCTCAGTTCGCTGAAGGCCAGGCCATGATCTGATAGACCCGAGGGAGCGATGCGGCTGCTGCGCAGGAGTGGCAGGTGGTGCCTGGTGATATAAAGGCGGTCGAGGCGAGCCATGGTGAGACCGCCGGCACTCGTCTTGGCCCAGGTGTACTGGCGCGCATCGGGATGCAGGGCTCGCCAGACGTCCACGAGGTCTGCCCCCTCCAGGGCAGCTTGCAGCTTGCGAGCGGAGGGCAGGTGGGGCTCAGGCCCTGTGCGGTCGAGGCGCGGGGCAGTGGTGCAATTGAAATCGCCCCCGAGGAGGAGCAGGTCATCATCCTCGCTAGCGTCGCGCAGGAGGGCAGCCAAGCTCTCAAAGAAAGCGACCCTCTCCTGGCCATCGGAGGGCGTGTAGATGTTGACGAGCAGCAGACGGTGTTGCGCGAGGGTGATGCGGACGGTCAGCAGGCGGCCGGGGACGACCTCCCGCGGCACCGCCGCGTCAAGCTGCAGCTGCGGCGATAAGAGTGTCGCGACCCCCGCGCGGAGGTTGGTGCCGTGGCTCAGGAACACCTGTCCTCGCCAGGCAGCCCGCCAGGCCGCCTGGTTGAACCTGTCAGAGTGGGTCTCTTGTAGGAAGGCGATGGCCAGCCTCTTCTGTCGCAGGAGCTCCAGGACGGCCTCGCGCTTCACCGCGTCTCGACAGCCGTTGACGTTGAAGGTGCCAATGGTTGTGGCTGCCATGGGGGTGGGTGTGGGAGAGGAGGAGCAAAGCAGAGTGCGGGTGGAAGAGCGAGCACCCAAGAGCAGAGCAAGGCAATACAGACAGGTCAGGGAAGGCCTACCGTGCCCTACTCTAGTCGAGGGACCCGCCCAGGCCCCACTCCACTCTCACCCTCTGGGCAAGCTTGTCCAGACGGTAGGCCATCTGACGTGTGCCCCGATCTTGCTTCATGAGCTTGACTGCCGCCCTGGCAGCCTTGACAAACACTTTGGGGTCCGCACACCACTGGGTGATGTGCCCCGCTACATTTTTCTGCCCCTTGGTTAGCTTCAGCAAGGACAGGAGTCCCCCATAGTCAGGAGAGACCCAGGGGGGCTCCGCCAGCTTGGGGTGGATGTTGCCTACGGAAGAGCGGCGAGGCCGCACCCCCGGCGGGAGCTCGCCCGCAACTGCAGCGTCGACCCCCTCGATGTCCAGGCACATCAGCCGCCTCTCGTCGTCCGAGTCGAGGACCGGCTCCGCGAGGACATTCCCTGTCTTCTTGGGGGGGAGGGGCCATCCCGCTCACGACGTCTCTTGCGAGACTCCAAGAGCTGGATCTCCATCTCGCTAACGTCCCCATCTGCTCCGGTAGGCTGGGGCGTGACCAAAGGGGCAGCGGGCTCTCCCGCCACCCCCGGGGCCAGGCCACCGGAAGAGAGACATTCGCCACTATCCCTGCTGCCGCCTGACTCCGGAGGCTGGGGGACAGGCGAGGGGAGGGGGACCCCTGAAGGCCCCTCCCCCCCACCCGCTAAGTCTGCCTCGTCGGTGGCTACATCCGACGGGGCGGGTGGTGTGGCAGCCGGAACGGGGTCCGGCTCTGTAGTGGGGGGGTCCTCGGCACTGGCCGAGGAGGGGTCTGTCAGGGATGGGGTGTCCTGAGAGGCCCCCCCCATCTCCCTCTCTTTTTCGGGTGGTAGGGAGGATGCCCGAGCCCCATCATGCGATGAGGCTCCAGCACCACAGTCCCCGGCCACCCCAGCCACTTCGGCCGGGGCAGGCAGGGGGCAAGGGGAGGCGTCCGCCTCTCCACCTGGTGGGGCTGCCGCACCGAGGGCAGGGGGCGCCACAGACGGGGGAGGGGGCGGTGGGGCCACGGTAGTAGCACCAGCCCCTCGGCTGGACGATGGCTTCCCGCTGGAGACCCCGGTCCCCTGAGATGGAATGGGGGGGGAAGGAGGTCGGGAGGAAGAGCTCCCAGCCTCCCTGGGCCTGCCGCGTGCCCCAGAGGTCGACGCGCCGTCTCTCGGCGCTGCCGCAGGCGGCGATGGTCCGGCCGCCTTGCTCCGAGGGCACTGCGCGGCCAGGTGGGAGGAGCCCCCGCACTTGAAGCACGTGGTCTCTCCCACAGACAGATAGATAATAAACCGCCGCCCCTCGAGCGTGAGGCTCAGGGAGCGAGGCAGCGACTGGGGGCCCTCCTTGAGGAGCATGAAGACCTGCCTCCGAAAGGACAGGACGTGCTTGCCCTGAGGGTTCTTGTTTCCCATCGGCAGGCGGCGAAAAGGACTCGCAGGAACCCCATAGGCCTCGAGTCCCCTGGCCAGCTCCCGATTGGAAACGTGCGGTGGGACGTTGGAAATCACCACCCTCACTGCCTGAGTCTCTAGGGGCGTGACAGGGTAGTGGATGCCCGCAATGTCCAGGCCCTCCGCACACACCCTGTCAACAGAGGCGGGCTTGCTCAAATAGATCATCGGGACCGTGTTCACGCGCCCCGCGTAGCGGATGGTACGCCATCCCAGGAGGGCGGCCAGAGCCTCCACGCAAGCCTCGAGCCCCACATGGAGAGGGGCATGAACCCTCAGGCCATGAGACAGTGGGAGGTCCTGAGAGACATCCTCATGCCAGCTGCCAGGCGTAGGAGCCGCCATTCCTCGCCAGGACAGGGTTAAACTGCGAAGCGCAGCAAAAAAAAAAAAAAAAAAGCCTCAGGCTGACCCGGGGGACTGGGACTGGGAGGGGGCTGAAAACGCCCCAAAATCGGCCTGAGGGGGGGCAGAGCAACCCCGCAGGGGCTCAGGGCAAGCCCCAAGGCAGGGGGAGATGGCAGGGACCAAGGTAAGGGGCCCTGGGGGAGGGAGGCAGCAGAAATCAAAGGGAGAACTCAGGCGGGGGTGGGGGAGGGGCAGAGGCAAACGAGGCTGCCAGAGCCCAGGGGAAAAAGGCTCAGAAAGTGGGGGGAAGGGGCAGGGGGGGTCCCCAGGGACAGGGTGGGGAGAGGCAAGGGTTGTTTTGGGGGGGGGACAGGAAAAGGGGGGCAGGGAGTGCGAGGCAACGAGCTGAAAGCACCTGAGCTGGAGGAGCTTAGAAGGGCTTCAGCTGTCGGCGGCCATCTTGAAAGAAAGAAAGACTTTTTGACTTTTAAGAGACCTTTATTCCCCGGAGGGTGATGACTCGGAGCCAGTCAAAAGCATGTACAAGGACGCCCGAAGCTCTGGGCCTCATGTACAAGGCCTGGGCTTGTGGCCTGCAAGGCCTGCCCGTACACGCTAGACAAAAAAAAACCAACCAACACAACGAACATAAGGACTATTTACAGTATTTACAGTTCTGCCAGCAGGGACACCCATGGAGGCCTCCGGGGTCGACCCGCACGAGCAAAAGTCCAGGGCCTCGGCCCGCTCGATGCGTCTCTGCGGCTTGAGCAGCCGGTGGCATCACAGAGCGAGGATCAGGCGTCCCGCCTCGACCCGGCACAGCACCCCCTCGAGGGCCCAGCGCTCCTCAAAGGCGGGCACCGTCCGCCGGAGGACAGCGTGCTGAAACTCGAGCGAGAGGCGGGCCCGCACCAGCAGGCGGAAGAGCTGCAGGGCGTCGACCATCCCGGTGCCGCTGAGCTGGTTTCGCCGGCTCTTCAGGGTGGCCATCTTGGCCTGGCCCAGCAGGAAGTTGGCCAGGCTGACTGTGGCCCGCTCGGCCGCCCGGTATGGAAAGGAGTGGACGTAAGCGTCTTCGGAGAGGTCTCGGCCCAGTACCCGAAGCAGTGCGCCCAGGGCGGCAAAGAGAGGCTGCAGCCGGGGGCAGTCGAGGAAGGCGTGGAAAATGTCCTCGTCCAGCACCCCCGGGCAGAAGGGGCAGGCCGCCGAGGCCGCTGGCTCCAAGTGACGCACAAAGGTGCCGGTGGCCAGGATGCCGTGCACGAGCCGCCACTGCAGGTCGCCGGTCTTCTTGGCGATGGGCGCCTTATACAACGTGCGCCACGCCGGGGTCCCGGGCCGCGCCAGGCGCCGCCGCCACGCGGTGTCAGGGCGGCCGGCCAGCACCTGGGCGTGCCGGGTGCGCACCACCCACATGTAGAGGCCCTTGCGGGGCAGGGTGCCAAAAGGGCAGCCCGTATTGCTGCTGGGGGGCACCGGGAGCCTGAGCAGCGTGTTGGGCCGCTCGGCCAGCTCGCCGGGTACCGCTGGGATGACGGGTAGCGGTGGGAAGGCGTCTTCTGCGGCGTCTGCGGCGGGGAGGGGCCGGCGAGTCTGGAGATGGGCTTCCAGGGCGGTCGCTGCCTCCGTCGGGAGGGCGGCCCTAACGGCCCGCAGAAGCCGCCCCGCGGTGCGGACGGAGCGCATCGCCAGCCGGGCAGCCAGGGCCTCGGGTGACAGCCAGTCCGACCGAGCGGGGTCCAGGAGGTGCTCCAGGCGGGTGGAGCGCGCCTCGACGAGAGCTGCCGTGAGGCTGGCGGAGGCCAGGCTCGGCACGACACGGTGCAGGGCCGGGTTGTGGACCAAGGGCTCTCGAAGGAGCTGCGGGAACCGCAGGTGCCTGGCCTGGGGACAGAGATGGAAGGCCGCCCGCCAGGCCCGCACCACGCTGCGGTAGAACGGGGGAAGGACCGCCCCGTTCAGGAAGGTGAGGTCCAGTTGAAACAGCTCCCGGTCAAAGCCGAGGCCCCCCACTCGCCGCAGGAATCGGCACGCCAGCTGTCGCCACGGGAGGTGGCCTTCGGTGTACAGGAGCCGCTGGAGGGCCTGCAGCCGATAGGCGGCCACCCTGCTGGCCAGATCGATCAGGCCCTGGCCCCCCTCGCCGGTGGGCAGGTAGAGGGCAGCTCGTGGGAGCCAGTGGCGTCCGTCCCACAGGAAATCGACCAGGAGCCGCTGCAGTCTCTCCAGTAGCTCCGGCGGGGGGTCCAGCACCGCGCAGCGGTGCCACAGTTTGGCCGCCGCCAGGTTATTGATGACGAGGACGCGCCCCCGGTAGGAAAGGCTGGGCAGGCGCCAGCGCCACCGCTGCAGGCGGGCCTCCACTCCCTCCTCGAGGCCGTCCCAGTTGCGCGCCATGAAGGTCGTCGGCCCCAGGAACACGCCCAAGACCTTGAGGCCCTCGCGGCGCCAGGCGAGGCCCCCCGGCAAGTCCGGCGGAGGCCTGCCAGTCCATGCGCCAAGCAGCAGAGTGTCACTCTTGCCCCAGTTGACGCGGGCGGAGGAGGCGCGCTCGTAGGCCCGCTGGCAATCTGCCAGAGCCCGCACGTCTTCCCGGGTGGCGAGGAAGACGGTGACGTCGTCCGCATAGGCCGACAGCCGGAGACGAGGGCCAGCGGACGGGCCCGTGGCCGATGGCAGGGCCACCCCACTCAGGCGGCGGCGCAGCGCGTGTAACAGCGGCTCGATGGCCAGGGCGTAGAGCATGCCCGACAGCGGACAGCCCTGGCGAATGCCCCTGCTCGCGGGGAACGGAGCGCAAAGCACCCCGTTCACCTTGAGCAGGCTGGAAATGTCCCGGTACAAGACCCGGAGGGCCCCGGTGAAGAGGGGCCCAAAGCCAAAGGCCTCCAGCGTGCGGAAGAGGTAGGCGTGGCCCACGCGGTCAAAGGCCTTCTCCTGGTCGAGAGAGAGGAGGCCGACGTCGAGGCCAAAGAGCTCGCTAGCCGTGAGCAGGTCCCGCAGCAGGAACAGGTTGTCTTGTATGGTCCTGCCCGGCACGCAGTAGCTCTGCTCGGGCCCGGTGAGAGAGGCCATGACCGCGCGGAGGCGGGTGGCCAGCGCTTTGGCCAGAATCTTGTAGTCCGCGCACAGCAGGGAGACCGGCCGC
Source organism: Alligator mississippiensis (assembly GCF_030867095.1). Taxonomy (NCBI): domain Eukaryota; kingdom Metazoa; phylum Chordata; order Crocodylia; family Alligatoridae; genus Alligator; species Alligator mississippiensis. The sequence continues at coordinate 398,856,657 of NC_081824.1, forward strand.
CAGTTCTTCATGTAGCCCAGGTCTCCCTTCTTGGGCAGCAGGGTCAGCACCGCTCGGCGGCAGCTGATCGGCAAGACCTTGTCGGCGAGGCTCTCCTGGAAAACGCGCAGGAGGCTGGGGCCGAGGAGAGGCCAGAAGGTCTTGTAGAACTCGGCAGGCAGCCCGTCGAGGCCCGGGGCTTTGCCGGAGGCGAGGCCGGCCGTGGCGGCCGCCAGCTCTTCCAGGGACAAGTCCCGCTCCAGCTCGCCGGCCTCCAGGGCATCGAGACGCGGTAGGCCCTCGTGGAGTTCCCGCGTGGCCTCGGGGCACGACGGCTCGGCCGCGAACAGGTCGCGATAGAAGGCGACGGCACGTTCGCGGACTTCGCCCGGCTCTGTAATGACCCGGCCCTCAGGAGTCTTGAGATGGTCCAAGGCTTTGCTCGCTGCCCGCCGCCGCTCCAGGTCGAAAAAGAAGCGGGTCGGGGCGTCGGTTTCCACCAGCTCCTGGCAGCGGGCGCGGATCCTCGCGCCGCGGGCCGCGCTCTCCGCCAAGTCGCGCAGGCATTTCCTGCGGAGCCGGAGGCTCTCGCTCAGTGCCGCGTCGCTGCCGGCGGCCAGCAGAGCAGCCTCGAGCTCCGCCACGTCCTCCTCCAACTCCCGGATACGGCGGCGCGTCTCGTTCGCGGCCAGCTGGGTGTACTGCTGGCAGAAGGCTCGGGTCTGGACCTTGCCCACGTCCCACCACAGCTTCCAGGAGGAGTGGCTCGGTCTCGCAGCCTCCCACCTCCGCCAAAAGTGGGCAAAGCAGTCCCGGAAATAAGAGTCCTGGAGCAGACTAATGTTCAAACACCAATACGGTGCCCGTGCACAGGCTCTCCCCGGCAGGCTCAGTTCGCTGAAGGCCAGGCCATGATCTGATAGACCCGAGGGAGCGATGCGGCTGCTGCGCAGGAGTGGCAGGTGGTGCCTGGTGATATAAAGGCGGTCGAGGCGAGCCATGGTGAGACCGCCGGCACTCATCTTGGCCCAGGTGTACTGGCGCGCATCGGGATGCAGGGCTCGCCAGACGTCCACGAGGTCTGCCCCCTCCAGGGCAGCTTGCAGCTTGCGAGCGGAGGGCAGGTGGGGCTCAGGCCCTGTGCGGCCGAGGCGCGGGGCAGTGGTGCAATTGAAATCGCCCCCGAGGAGGAGCAGGTCATCATCCTCGCTAGCGTCGCGCAGGAGGGCAGCCAAGCTCTCAAAGCGACCCTCTCCTGGCCATCGGAGGGCGCGTAGATGTTGACGAGCAGCAGACGGTGTTGCGCGAGGGTGACGCGGACGGTCAGCAGGCGGCCGGGGACGACCTCCCGCGGCACCGCCGCGTCAAGCTGCAGCTGCGGCGATAAGAGTGTCGCGACCCCCGCGCGGAGGCTGGTGCCGTGGCTCAGGAACACCTGTCCTCGCCAGGCAGCCCGCCAGGCCGCCTGGTTGAACCTGTCAGAGTGGGTCTCTTGTAGGAAGGCGATGGCCAGCCTCTTCTGTCGCAGGAGCTCCAGGACGGCCTCGCGCTTCACCGCGTCTCGACAGCCGTTGACGTTGAAGGTGCCAATGGTTGTGGCTGCCATGGGGGTGGGTGTGGGAGAGGAGGAGCAAAGCAGAGTGCGGGTGGAAGAGCGAGCACCCAAGAGCAGAGCAAGGCAATACAGACAGGTCAGGGAAGGCCTACCGTGCCCTACTCTAGTCGAGGGACCCGCCCAGGCCCCACTCCACTCTCACCCTCTGGGCAAGCTTGTCCAGACGGTAGGCCATCTGACGTGTGCCCCGATCTTGCTTCATGAGCTTGACTGCCGCCCTGGCAGCCTTGACAAACACTTTGGGGTCCGCACACCACTGGGTGATGTGCCCCGCTACATTTTTCTGCCCCTTGGTTAGCTTCAGCAAGGACAGGAGTCCCCCATAGTCAGGAGAGACCCAGGGGGGCTCCGCCAGCTTGGGGTGGATGTTGCCCACGGAAGAGCGGCGAGGCCGCACCCCCGGCGGGAGCTCGCCCGCAACTGCAGCGTCGACCCCCTCGATGTCCAGGCACATCAGCCGCCTCTCGTCGTCCGAGTCGAGGACCGGCTCCGCGAGGACATTCCCTGTCTTCTTGGGGGGGGAGGGGCCATCCCGCTCACGACGTCTCTTGCGAGACTCCGAGAGCTGGATCTCCATCTCGCTAACGTCCCCATCTGCTCCGGTAGGCTGGGGCGTGACCAAAGGGGCAGCGGGCTCTCCCGCCACCCCCGGGGCCAGGCCACCGGAAGAGAGACATTCGCCACTATCCCTGCTGCCGCCTGACTCCGGGGGCTGGGGGACAGGCGAGGGGAGGGGGACCCCTGAAGGCCCCTCCCCCCCACCCGCTAAGTCTGCCTCGTCGGTGGCTACATCCGACGGGGCGGGTGGTGTGGCGGCCGGAACGGGGTCCGGCCCTGTAGTGGGGGGGTCCTCGGCACTGGCCGAGGAGGGGTATGTCAGGGATGGGGTGTCCTGAGAGGCCCCCCTCATCTCCCTCTCTTTTTCGGGTGGTAGGGAGGATGCCCGAGCCCCATCATGCGATGAGGCTCCAGCACCGCAGTCCCCGGCCACCCCAGCCACTTCGGCCGGGGCAGGCAGGGGGCAAGGGGAGGCGTCCGCCTCTCCACCCGGTGGGGCTGCCGCACCGAGGGCAGGGGGCGCCACAGACGGGGGAGGGGGCGGCGGGGCCATGGTAGCAGCACCAGCCCCTCGGCTGGACGATGGCTTCCCGCTGGAGACCCCGGTCCCCTGAGATGGAATGGGGGGGGAAGGAGGTCGGGAGGAAGAGCTCCCAGCCTCCCTGGGCCTGCCGCGTGCCCCAGAGGTCGACGCGCCGTCTCTCGGCGCTGCCGCAGGCGGCGATGGTCCAGCCGCCTTGCTCCGAGGGCACTGCGCGGCCAGGTGGGAGGAGCCCCCGCACTTGAAGCACGTGGTCTCTCCCACAGACAGATAGATAATAAACCGCCGCCCCTCGAGCGTGAGGCTCAGGGAGCGAGGCAGCGACTGGGGGCCCTCCTTGAGGAGCATGAAGACCTGCCTCCGAAAGGACAGGACGTGCTTGCCCTGAGGGTTCTTGTTTCCCATCGGCAGGCGGCGAAAAGGACTCGCGGGAACCCCATAGGCCTCGAGTCCCCTGGCCAGCTCCCGATTGGAAACGTGCGGTGGGACGTTGGAAATCACCACCCTCACTGCCTGAGTCTCTAGGGGCGTGACAGGGTAGTGGATGCCCGCAATGTCCAGGCCCTCCGCACACACCCTGTCAACCAAGGCGGGCTTGCTCAAATAGATCATCGGGACCGTGTTCACGCGCCCCGCGTAGCGGATGGTACGCCATCCCAGGAGGGCGGCCAGAGCCTCCACGCAAGCCTCGAGCCCCACATGGAGAGGAGCATGAACCCTCAGGCCATGAGACAGTGGGAGGTCCTGAGAGACATCCTCATGCCAGCTGCCAGGCGTAGGAGCCGCCATTCCTCGCCAGGACAGGGTTAAACTGCGAAGCGCAGCAAAAAAAAAAAAAAAAAAAAAAAAAAAAAAAAGCCTCAGGCTGACAGGGGGGACTGGGACTGGGAGGGGGCTGAAAACGCCCCAAAATCGGCCTGAGGGGGGGCAGAGCAACCCCGCAGGGGCTCAGGGCAAGCCCCAAGGCAGGGGCAGATGGCAGGGACCAAGGGAAGGGACCCTGGGGGAGGGAGGCAGCAGAAATCAAAGGGACAACTCAGGCGCGGGTGGGGGAGGGGCAGAGGCAAACGAGGCTGCCAGAGCCCAGGGGAAAAAGGCTCAGAAAGTGGGGGGAAGGGGCAGGGGGGGGGTCCCCAGGGACAGGGTGGGGAGAGGCAAGTGTTTTTTTTGGGGGGGACAGGAAAAGGGGGGCAGGGAGTGCGAGGCAACGAGCTGAAAGCACCTGAGCTGGAGGAGCTTAGAAGGGCTTCAGCTGTCGGCGGCCATCTTGAAAGAAAGAAAGAAAGAAAGCAAGAAAGAAAGAAATCTTTAGTAAAAGGCGAAAGATTTATGCGATCTGAAGAGAAACCAGAGTAAGAAAGAAAGAAAAACTCCTGTGCTGACACCATTCCCTGTTGTTCTTGGGACACTGGAAGAACAGATCATCTCCCTTCAAGGACTGTGCCTGTCAGCCATGCAGCCCAAGTACCTTGGACTGGCGAGATCCCAGCGCTCTCTCTCTCTTTTCACTCTAGGCATAAATTTCTGAACCTGAACAGTATTAGTTAAGCTTGAGCTAAGTTTCCCCAAATGCTTAGTGAAACCAGGGTAGTACTGTAATTGTTTGTGTTTGCTTTTCTTTTGCATGTCTAGTAACATGATATATTTCATATGATTAGTGTCGCGACGCACCTCACTGCCCCGCTCCTAGAGAGGGGAAAACCGCTGGGGAAAAGCCCTAGCAGCAATAATGAGTACAGCTGTGGGTTGCCAGGGCAACTAATAAGAGTCAGCTGCTTGTAGGGGCAGGGCCTGGCTCCTATAAAGCCTAGAGTCAAGGCCAGGCTAGGAGTTCCCTGCTAGCAGCCAGAGAGGTAGGAGCTCCTGCAGTTAGGATGGGAGGAAAAGCCTAACAGCAAGTATAGCTCACGAGAGCTCTAGAGGCTGGAGCAATGATGTTAAATTACAGCCAGGAGGCTTATGTTGTTAGGGCCCAGTACCTTGTGTTTTGGTTATAGCCAGGAGGCTCGAGTTTATGTTGGTGTTCTAGTGTATTACACCAGTGGTTTGGGTGAGGCTATTAGAGGTTGGAGGAGGCCTCATCGGGGACTCACAAGAGAGTGTGAGGACCCCGGTGCCAGTAAGGGTGCAACTTATGGGGTGCGTACACCCCAGCCCCAGAGAGGGGCGTTTTGAGAAGCCCCAGCGCGGGCACGACGAGCCCTAGGAGGGGCACTACTAGGAAGCCCGAGCATGAGCGTGGTGAGCCCCAGGAAGGGGGAGCACACTTTAGAGAAGCCCAGCATGGGCACAGTGAGCCCCAGAGAGGGGGCGGCACTATTAAGAAGCCCAAGGTAGGCACAACAAACCTGAGAGGGGCAATATGTGAGAAGTCCGAGAGGGGCATGACAAGCCCGGTAACAGGTTAGCACTGCAGAAAACCCAAGGGCAGGGTGCTGTGGTGGACCTCAGGAAAAGGGGTTAGCAGCACGGTGTGCCCAAGAGAAGGGCAGGGTGCTGCGGTGGTCCCCCAGGAAAAGGGGATAGCAGTACAGCGTCCGGAAAAGAGGAAGCAGCGCGGTGGGCCTAAAAGACCAGAGGCTCGATATAGAGACCCAAAGCGGGCAAGGGTCCCTGGGCGGGACAACACTTTTAGAGAAGGCCCAGAGTGGGCACCGGGAGCCCTAAAGAGAGGGCAGGATTAGAGGAAGAGCCCCAGTGAGGGGCAGTGTAGTATGCAAGAAGCCCGAGAGCGGGCTAGATTACAGAAGAGGCCCGGGAGGACGGGCAGGTAGTTTGACAGTCCAACGTCAAGTACATCAGCGAAGCTTGGGGCGTGGTATTAGGGGTTGGTAGGAGCCACGCGTAGCCCATAAGGCTAGGGCCCCCTGAGAAGCACCCAGTGTAACGGGAGACCCCTGGTGGGGTCTGGGAGAACACGGAGACGGAAGTCCCAGCTAACCCTGCCGAGGAGATGTAAGGCAGCCTCCCAACATATATACTGAACATCAAAGACGTGGCGGGTGAGAATAGAGGGTGCCCTTGGGCCGAATTGGCACGGAGAGAGGGCCTTAAGGAGATCACGGCCCTCCTATAGGACCCTGCCGTGACACTTAGCAATAAATAACTTTTATAATCAAACTGGTAGTAATTGGGTATATTTTTCCTTCTCTGCTTCTCTTTCCTCCCGTGCTCTGCAGCAACGCTTCTTTTACCTAAGGTAAAGATCCCTACAAAGCCCAAAAATATTGTGGGGTTTGCTCATCAAGAGGCCAAAGATTGGGACGTGCTGAGTTCGAAACACATAAGGGGATCAGCTTGCACAGGCTGATTGACCCAGTTTGACTCAGATGTGCCCTTATGAACTGAATGCTGGCCATGAGGGTGTCAGCTGGACACCCAGCCGGATTCAGAGGGATTCTGTTTACCTGTGTGCTTGTGTCTGACTGCAGTGTATTGTTGCTCTGATGAACTGATTCTTGACACATGAGGGTGTCAGCCTGTCCATGCTGATCAACCGGGCCGGGTCAGGCATGTCATGTTAATCTGTGTGTGTTTGTGTGTATGACTGATTTGGTGACTGGACAAACCCAGCCCCATTGAGATTGAGTTCTGCAAGATAGCTCCATTGGGGGTGAGGGCTTGGAGAAGGGAGAGATACAGCTCCGTATAGTAACACAAGCAGCACATTGACAGAATCACCAAGACCCTAGAAACTATCCCTAATAAATGAGCACACCCCAAAGTAATTTGCAAATCTGGTAACACCATTGGGTAACATGTAGACGTGCCCATAGATGAACAGGTCCCCATTGCAACCCCTGACTGAATCGCTTCAAAATCATTGTGGCCTACAGGCAGGTGTGTAAGGAGGCTGTACACCAGGGTGTCCAACCTTTTTGAATGTGGGGCCGAATCATGAACTTTTTATCATCCAGTGGGCCAGCAGGAGTGGACACTCTTGTGCCCTGTCCAGTCCGGCCATGCCTGGGGGCGCAGGGGTCAAGGAACGCCACCTAACCCTGCTGTGTCCTCCCTGCCACCTGGGTGGCCTTGAGGTTACTCCCACACCTGTGCGCCTGGGCTCAGCAGCCAGGGGGACATGCGGGGACCCTACCGGGGGGTGCGGGAAATGCAGGGACACCCCCCTGCTCCCTCTCCCCAGGGCAGTCTAAGCCCAACTGACAGGGCTCCCTCCCTCCCTGGGGCCCGCAACTGACCACCCCCAGTGTGATGTCTATAGATGTGGGGGGATGCAAGGAGGTGGCAGCAACACCAGTTTCCTGCCTTGACAGCCACAGCAGCAGTGGCAGCAGCATCTCCCGTGGGCCCGTCTGCAGCATCCCTCCGAGCCGATATCTGCACCCACCCACCCACCAGCTGCACCGTGACCTGCTCCAGCCCCCACAGCCAGTGTGGACTGCCAGGGCAAGGCCAGCATGCAAATGAGGAAGGGATGGGTGGGGTTAGGAAGGTACACCATAAAATAAGGGGAGGGGAAAAGCCACACCGTGTCGGCAACGTCAAGGTAACATGGTGCATGTGGGAACCTTGTCCCTTCCCCAGTCCTTCAGCAGCAATTAGGAAGCTGCTGAGGTGCTGGGGGGAGGGACATGGGGTGGGAACAAAAGTAAAGAGCATTTACTTTCATTTCCTGTTGCAGCACCTCGGGCCATAGAAAATGGCTTGACGGGCCGCATGGCGGCCCATGGGCCATATGTTGAACAAGCCTCCTCTACACCCTCCTCCTTCTGGTGAAGAGGGTGGCCCAGCAAAATTGTAATGGAGTGAATGGGAATGCTTACTGAAAGTTAGCTCCACTTACTGTACACATAGATTACCAGAGGCCACTACATCCTTGGTTTCTGCTACCATGGAAAGGGAGTAGTCAAACAGAACATTGTGGGATCCTGGAGAAGCACTTTCATTGCGCTCTCTAGAGCATGCACAGATAACAGGATGTAGTAGTAGTAAATAGTTGTTTTCTAAAGGGTTATTTTTGCAGAACTTCTGCCATTTTGGAGCCCTTCAAGAGGCATAAGCATGTGTTTGCTCACCCCTTTAAGCACTCTGAAGGCATTTGAAGCACTTCAGATATTACATTTAACCAGGGCCTGAGTTACCCAACTAAAGTGTAGGCGTAATTCCGTTAACCTCGGTGTGCATAAATACCCTCTTTATAAGAATAGGGAGATTTCTATGTAAAAATAGTTCATTGTTATTTTTAAAATATTTAGGTATTTCTTTTTCAATAAAAAGTAATAAGAATTCCTATTTCCTGCATAAGAAAAAAATTAAGAAATGCTATACGTTGTGTAGCATATTTGTGCTTTCAATGAACATTTTGTGAAGACCCTTCAAATAATTAAATCGTCAAAAGCTAATAACATCAAAAACAGAATTTGCTGTTAGCTGTAATTGCCTCAGCAGGAAAAAAAAGTATCAATATTGCTATCTGAAGTTCAATGCAGTTTCCATTCATTTCACTCTTACTTTGATTTTCTAATATATTACTTTGAAGCCTATGAAACAGCAGCTGAGACGCTCATTACTTTTGACTACAAATGGCTGCAGAATTGATGGGAAAGCTGATTTAGGCAGCACATTCGATAAAAAGTCCCTTTTAAGATGTCTTAGTGACAGTCTTTAGTGACGAAGAATCCATGTGTCTTCCTGTATGATACAAAAAAAGAGAAAAAAAATCTGTTTTGCTATTTTAACTTCCCAGGGAGATAGAGAGAGAATTGAAGATTATAAACTGGTCTCCAGCATAATCATATTCACAGTAAAAGTATCTGTACTACACACAGCAGTACATCTCCAAATTATTTGAATGCTAATATTAAAGCATTCATGTATGTTAAGCAACAAGGCCAAAAAAGGTACAACCATAGATTCTAAAAATAAAATGAGAAACTGAAAAGATAGAAATACAGAGGTGTAGTCTACATGCAACCGATAGAGATGCTACATAAAGAAGAGTAAGACATCAAAAATAAATAATTAAGCAAAAACTAGTCTATAATTTTATGAAGAAAAAATACTTGAATTAATGTTTTAACAGCTAGAAAGAAAGCAGTATTCATAGTAAAAGCTGATTTTCAAAACTGATCAACAATCTTATTTTGTTTATTTCTAGATCATCTTCTTTAGGCGCTTAAGAACATTGGATTCATAGGATACAGAATGAGACACAAAGATATCCAACGGTACATGCAGATGTTACACTGAAATTGACCTAGTTAGGGTTAGGAGATCTAAGTGCTGAAGTGTATCTACATTTGGGGAATTCAGAATGAGCAAAAAATGGCTGGCCTTATCTAATTTAATTCACCTGAGGAGGTGCACTACATGCCTGATCTAACTGAATGCATGTACACATTTGGAGTAGGAAATTCCAGCTTCTAAGCCGAATCTCAGAACTATACTTTTTCTTCCCTCCCTAACTGCCTCCCCACCCCCAGATGGACCCCCCCCCCCCCCGCATGTGGACCCACCAACCACTCCTATTGGCCAATCAGCCCCTCTCGATCCTGCCAACCCCACTAACCCCTGACTCATCAACCCTTCCTCAGACCTCCTAGTCTGCTCCTCCCCCATGATCCCACCTGCTGCTTTCCCTACCTCAACTTACTTAGATCACATTCCCAGTGTGGTTTCTAGCACCAGCATACATGTGTACAAATGAGGAGCTGATCTACAATCACATGGCTTAAAGTAAGTAATTTGATTGTAAATCACGGAATGGAAACATCTGCACATGCCTTAAAACAGCAATTCACAAGTCTTCTATTTAACCATTTTGTGCCTGAGATTCCCTAGGCATCACAACAAAACTTACTCAGGCATACATAGTTCAACTATTCCACATGCAAGTGGTCACTGCTTTTCTTAGTTAAAAGTTGCAAATGTTCTCCCACCTAAGGCCATCTGGGGTTTACAATCTAGACAATGTTGTACCTGAGGGATCCAGTCGAGAATGTGTGGTCTAATCAAGGCTAACAGACACTGATACTAGTAAATTCACATCTCATGGATTATTAGATTTTTAAAAAGATGGCTGGTGTGATGTAGTAGTGGAGCAGCTGCTCAGAAAGTAGAAGACCTTGGCACTTGGCCCTATTGAGTCTGAAAGGAGTCAAACTCACACCTCCTACAAAAGACAAATAAATTAAACCTGATTAGCATGTCCTGAATAGCTTTTAGGACTAAAAACGTAGGAAGGTCTTTTATCTGCTCTGGCATGTAGCATATGGCTATTATACCAGTCAGAAAGCAGGAGAGCAATATTCTAGGCACCACTTCCCAGAGGGTAGAGTCATGGGGGATGGAGAGGGGATGGGATAGGTAATTATCCAGCAATTCTTCAACTTGCTAATACTTTGCTATAGCCATTAGATCACAGATTTTGCATCTCCTATTGCCCTCTCCAGGACATTCAGGGATTTGGGAGCAGATTTGCTGCTCCTGGCAACAACCTGCTCCTACCACCTCCAGCCTTGCACTAGCCCCCTGCAGCAGCACTAGGCTCCCCCTGGCTGCTATCCCAAGGGCTAGCAGGGACCACAGAGCCAGGAGACAGCTGTTTCTTGGCAGGGGCTAGGAAATTGCTCCTTGCCTCTGGGATCTGCTTGCTGCCATGGCGGGCTCCAATGCCAGGGCCTCAGTGGGGACAATGTCCCCCAGCAGCAGGGAGCCCCCTGCTGCTGGGGCTGGGGGACATTGTTTCCACCCTGGCTTCAGTGGTGGAGCCCACCCCAGCAGCATGCAGCTCCCGGTCAGCCATCTATACAGTCCGTACTGCACGATAATTACTCAGTGGTTGATTTGCTACTTACATTTGCAGGTTGCAAATTAACTGCCAAGTAGAGAAAATTATGGTGTGTAGTAATGGTCAGCACATGTAGACACAGATGCTTACTACACAATAATTAGCTCTATTGTGCAGTAAAGAGTTTTGTGTAGACGCACCCAATGAGTAATACATATAATAGGGACCTAGAACCTAGGTCTCTTAGTATTCTGACTAAAACACTGGAGCCACTTCTTTCCCCCAAAGTATCCCTGAATTTGGGAATTTAAGTGTATGTGCCTGTACAACTGTGTATGTACAACTTGATAACTACCATTTTGGTACATAGAGTCTAATAATAGTCTACCTTCTGCCAATAAAGTTTACACAAGTGCAATCCATTGTATTCAAGTATATAGAAGTAGCATATAGGTAACACAAAATCCTAGGATAATTTCACTCACTCCAATGAAATTCATGTCAAAAGTTTAGCATCTGCTCTCCTGTCACCAAACAGTGAATCACCATGATATCTGTCAGGTATAGTTGACAGGTGTCTTTTTCTAATCCTGGTGGACAGAGATATAAATTACACCAAGGTTTGTATATGTCTGTCTATAACTTTAGACCAGGGGCGGGCAATTATTTTGGGTGGAGGGCCAGTTGCTGAGTTTTGGCAAGCCATCAAGGGCCACATGACAGGCAGCCTGGGGCAGATAAATATTAATTTTCTAAAATTTTTAGGGGCCCTGTGGGCTAGATAGAATGGCCTGGTGGGCAACATCCAGCCTGCAGGACACATTTTGCCCACCCCTGCTTTAGACACTGATCTGTAGTTTGTAAATTTCACTCATGAGCCAGATGCCTGCCTTCTGAGTATGGGAAAACTCAGCATCACCAACCCTAATTCTCTTTATGAATTTGCCCCTTGCCTCTTCATTTTGTGGACTTATCATATTTTTTCCTCCTTATAATCCTGTTAAACTGTCTTTTAATTCACCTGAATGTAAGATTTTGGAAGATGGTGGTGCTTCAAAATTATTTCCACCGCAATTTTAGATGGAGGCAGCAAATGTTCTTACAGTAAACAATTAGGACCTGAAATATAGCTACTTGCATACTTGTTGTGCATTGGAACAGTGGTGAAAAACATCCACTCCTCAGAAAATATCAGAATTAATTATATGCTTTCATTGTTAGAAGTAACCTTTACAAAACTAGGTGCTTCAGTTTTTTTTTTTGTTTTAAAGAATTCAGATGGACATAGGGGACTGCGACTGATCTGCTAATCATTTCTGCCTGTCCAGGATAAATTACAGTACTCATAACTTGTGTTTAGAAAATGTGATGCATTGCTGTATATTGATTTCCACTCTATAAGAATTTATTATGATAACTCCTTGGTATGTATCTGCTATATATCATGTGTTGCTGGAGGGGAGGAGGGAAGGTGAGGGAGAAGGGTTGAAAAATATTTTTTTTCTAAAGCTGAATAAATAATAACAAAATGAATATAAGCCTTTTTTTTCTAATGGAAAAAAAAATTCAATGTATATGATGATCACATCCTAAATTTGTTCATCTGTACTTCATGACTTTGAATACTTTTCAAATGCTATTGATGTGAAGCAGGCTCATCATCAGTGGATCCAGAAGGCTCAGGTTGCAGGATAAGGTTGGGGGGAGGGGGAAGGGTGACACTTCGGGAAACATTCTATTCTTTTCTGGCCAACTACAGGACACTATTGCCCCTTATAAGCTCAAGGGAATTCATGCATGTGTGGACATGGTCACATGGACTGAACTATCGCAGTAACACCTCTAGCAAGTACATATGTGATTTTTAAATACACAGTAGCTTTAAACATCTTAAAACTGAGTTATCACCTGACTTTTAAACCTAAGGAACAGAAAAGGTTCCTTTGGGTCTCCATTCCTCTTTTGCCCCCATAGTTCAGTGACTAGGACTCTTACCTGAGTGGTCAGATGTCTGCAGCTACAGGCTATTACATTTAGTAACATTAAATTGGGACTTGTACCAGGTGTTTATTTCAAGACCAGGACATGGTTACTTCTTAACCAATAACAAATTTATCAAGCCTTTAGAAGTTGTAATTTTAATACGGTAGTTAGTTAAAAGCAATACAACACGCTTACCACCCAGAGATATAATGAGCGTGACATTACTGGATGGCCAGTCTGTGAGATTTTGTCCAGGGTTTTTGACTTCTTTGTTTGAGTTTTGAATTTTGGATTGGTGACTGGATTTTTCTGAGGTATGTTCTGAAGGGTATGCTCCTTAAATTTTTTTTGTGTACCATATAGCTTGTATTTTTTAATACATAAACTTAACGTAAGCCTTCCTTGTGATGCATATTTATAATTTTTCTTCTGTTTGCCAAATATGTTTACCCTTAACTGGAACTTTCCTTTCTGAAGTAATCTTTTCATTCTTAGGTAGGGTTTGTTATAACTGTTCATCTTTTCTCCAAACTGTATTTATTTTAGTTAGCTAACTTCCCAATTTATTTTAAATCAGGGATAGTATTTTTGTTTTATTTTGCCCCTTTCACCCGGCACAAGTCTCGACCACAATTCAATATAAGTATGCAGCTTAAGCTAATCACAAAGGTCAAAACCCAGGCCTGAAGGCCTCCGATCCCAACAAATTCCCCCTTTGATAACTTCTCGGGGGGGGGAGCAATATACACTAATGTATATTGCTTTCATGGAGTATACACCTTTTTCTTTTTTTAGTATAAGGACTCATAATGGGGGGTCTTGTAGAGTCTGGCAAAAAGCTTTTTACAACAAATAAATTTGATGATATGTTTAGCAAATCAGAACAATGATAAAAATGACCATAGCAATTTAGATGCCAATTATTACCATAATGGGGTGGGTAAAGCATTAGATTAACAATGTCTTGGGCAGCAGGGCTTTATCCTAGCAAAACTTTTCACCAAGAATGTTTCCCAGCCTTCTGGATTGTTTTTAAAACATGCAAAACAGTTTTATTATGTTTAATTTAAACCACTGTTTTATGGCTGTACCTTTTAAACTTGTAGCAAAAGTTCAGTTTAACCCTATCTGAACTGAAGTAGTGTTATGGTATAACCATGGGGGGGCGGGAAGGGTTATACTTTATGTTGTCTAGCAAGGCACAAAATGCATAAAATTACAACTACTAATAAGTAAAACATTACAAAAAATGATTAATTAAACAAAAAACATTAAATACAAAATGTTTATTGTGATTCCATTTGCAGGTGAAATATTATACCACCAATTTTTCCGGGACAGGCCATAGAATTAATGCACCTTTCCAAATGGAGTATGCACCAAAAGTGGTTTTTTTTTCAGTATTTAGCCGAATTGTATTCAGTATTTTTTTTTAGTTATTTGAATTATAAGAGGCAGGTTTAGTTTTCAACATGATGCTGCTGCACGCACAGCACTACACTTTGGTCCATAATCAGTCTGCTTTTAACTTGAAGTGTTATTTGGATGGATTTTAAATGGGATTTAACCCTCAGGTTTTTTTTATTATTATTTTCTTAGAACAATTAGTTAATTAGGTTTTCAAATGCAACCTGGTAAGTTAGCATTATATATTACATTTAAATACCAATGGGATTTCCTGGAAAGTGACAAAAATAAAAATGTATCCCACCAGGCTTATAAAAAATATACACATTACCACCCTACATCTTACCAAACAACTGGTGCCTTTAACCTGACATTTCCATACTGTATAAGCTGACTTTTTACATTTCAAGGCTTAGAACATCCTTTCAGTTCAAATAAGGTGGAAGTATTTTGGTTTGGGATTTACAGACAAGTTCTACTTTCAGATAGTGTATCCCCAACAATTTTTATTACATTTACATTTTTATATGCATTTAAACTTTAAACAGATAAAATACACCAAACAACAAGAGAAACAACACAAGAGAGCCAAGACAATTTTGTCATTGTAAAAAACCCATTGCTTAGGAAAAGAAAATTCTGATGATTTTATAAAGAAACTTAAAATAAAGAGCTGGGGAAGTTATTGAAAGCCTTCAATTAAAGCTAATTCTTTAATAGTTTCACTTTTTGTATTTTTACCCCAAACATAAAATGATAGGATGGATAGCATATAGCTAGGGTAACAGAGGCCCTTAATGAATGAGCATTGATAGGAGCCAATAATTTTTCAATCACTTCCACTTCCTGGGCATCTGGAGTTTGACTGTGCTGGTATAAAATGATTACCAAATATTTTATCTCCTGCTGTACTAGTTGAGCTTTTTGTCCACTAACTTTAAATTCTGTATTTTCAATAATTTGTAATATACTGCTCGGATAGCTTTATGAGCAAATTTTTTGCATGGGTCCAGAGATTAAGAATCATCAACATAAGCTATTACTGTGGTCTGGCTATTTTTTTTTTTTCTTTTTTTCTAACATTCCCGTTTGGTCCTGAGGCAAATTTAAAACCTGACTTGTTTTAATGGCTGCATACTGGTGCTTCTGAGGAATTATGTATAAATTGTTGTTTTCCTGCTTCTTTGTAATTTTTTTATTTATTTTTTTAGTTTGGTAAAGGAGTTTTGGTTTCCTTTTCATTGAATGCTTTAAAGGACTTTACTGTATTTGCTTTCCAGAATTGGAATGAGAAGGATTTATTACTTATTAAAGCAAAAAAAGCACCTGTTTATATTAGTATATATTTCCCAGGTGTTCCCCCCACCCCTTTCTTATTGTAATACGTGTTTTACCAACTCAGTTGTTGGAAGTACATGGATGTTTCAAACATCTGATTATTGTTATTTGGTGGTTTGCCCCCTTGTTAAGCCTTTAATTGTTATGCATGGACAAATTTTAATTCTATTTCTTCATTTTTTGACTGTATTTTAATTTGATATACAGTAGGACTAACCTTATTTACAATTTTGGCAGGTCTAGCTCTAATGGAACACAATTCATGGATTTTTTTTTTTTCCTGGTAAACCTAGAACACGACCAGGTCACCAACTTTTAATTTGACAGGTTTTTTAAGTGGCTCAAAATTCCTGTCCTTTTGATTATATTTTACCTCTAACCCAGGAATCTACATTTTTCTCTGCCAATCATGGCTTAGTGTGGAGTAATTTTATGGGCAACTGCTGTTTTTTGTAGTCATAAAAATTAAAGGCAATTTTATGTTCCAATTCCTATCTTGTTGGTTTACTACTTTTTTTAGAGGCAATTTTAAAGTGTGATATGCCCATTTCAGTTGCCCTGAGCTCTGGGGATGCTTAATTTCAAATGCCTGCCAAACTCCTTTTATTAAACTGAAATACTTATCAGCTTGCTGTAAGCTAAGCACATTTATTTATGCAAATCACATTTACCCAAGTTCCTCTTTTTTCCCCATTATTTACAATAAAAAATGAGGCACCCATCAATTAACATTTTTGCTTAGGTGCCTCTTCCCCCTCCCCACTTTGTGTCAAATTTTGACCTATATAGAAACAGTTTATTTGTTATGCTTCATGTGTGTTAATGACCACAAGGGTTAAACTGGTGGTGCCAGACAGGCTTACTTTTTCCATGGGGGAGCTGAGGGTTTGCCTTGATTCTCCTCCTATTTACTCTTTGTAGCCTTTTGCCCCATTTTATAGCTATTTTTAGCTCCATGTATAATTTTCTTTTGGAGTCATACATTCTTGACATAAATTAACCAAATCACCCACAATATAGTGGCTTCTTTTCTTTTTTGCTGTTGTTGTTGTTGGTGACGGTGTTGGGTTTACTGTTGCTTTGCCTTGTAAGGATGTAACAGAATGTAGTGCTTTTACACCACAGAACTGAGCTCTATATTTAGCAACCTTTTCTTTAAGCTGCTCCTTCTTCCATGGCAAATCCTCTAGCTCTTGCTTCTGATTCTGAAATAAACTTTCATAATGCTTTGCAAGCTCCCAGAAAGCCCATGCAGCTCCTTCCTTTCTTTTTCCGTAGTTACTTTTGGTTTGGAAGTGTTAACCAAAATGTCAAATGCCTTGCATGCTTGGTTTAATGCATCATGGCACTGGAAACCTTTTGGGTCCCAGGGAAAGGTACCTATTTTGTGGATCTGTCATTTTAAAGAGGTCAATTCTTCTATCCATGTCCACTCCATGCTTGTGGAAGGATTCTGATCTGGGGTGATAATTTGGTACTAGGTTGTAACCCTTACTACTGAAAAGGGCCAACTTCACAAGAAGTCAGTGTACTTTTGTTTTATTACTTTACTAGGTAATTTTTTCCCAGTTCAGTGACCATAGCCACAGTTTTACTATCCAGGAAATTTGAGTTTCCTGAAACCTGTTTAGTAACAACTTTTTCCCAACCCACTGGGTGCTGACTTCAACCACTGGGGTTTTCAAAAAACTAGGCAGTACTCACACTTAACATGGCCATCTGCCTCAGTCACTTACAAGTGACATTTACCTGGTTGCTCACATTCTCCACCAACTCATTATGTTCAGTACCATTAAATTTGTCTTTGTACAAGCCATTAATTTCAAGGCTAAGACACGGTTGCTTTTTAATCAAAAACAAATGTATTAAGCTTTAGCTGTTACATTTTTTTAATACTGCAGTTTATTAAAAGTAATACCATGTGCTAACTACCCCAAGATATAATGAATGTGACATCACTGGATGGTCAGTCCATGTGGTTTTTTACGGGGGTTTTGACTCCTTTGCCTGAGTTCTGATTTTGGATCGGTGACTGGATATTTAAGGAGTAGGTTAATATAATCATATATATGCATTAGGAGGTGGGCTTAAGCTAATTTTATGTAATAGGAAATGCAAGATATATGGTATATACTCATAGATTTCATAGATTTCATTGACATTAAGGCCTGGAAGGGACTTCATGATATCATTGAGTCCAGCCCCCACCACCATAGGCAGGAAGTCATGGGATTTAGTCTGGGATTTAGTGACCCCAGCAAGAAAAACATCCACATGTTTTTTGAAAGAGTCCAGAGTAGGTGCTTGCACCACTTCTTGGGGCAGTCGGTTCCAGACCCTGGACTCTCATACTGTAAAGAACTTTTTTTCTTATGTGTAGTCTAAATAGGCCTTCCTGGAGGTTTTGGTTGGCCAACAATGAGAGCATGTCCAATTAAGCCTGCATCCCCAGCCTGTCCTGTGGTGTGACTGCCCTCCCCCATAATTTGGTGTCATCCATGAACTTTGCCAGCTCACATCTGACTTTCAAATCCAGATCATTAATGAAGATGTTAAAGAGTAGCAGCCCAAGCACCAAGCCCTGAGGGACTCCACTGGTCACCCTGCACCATGTTGATTTTCTCCCATCAACTAGTACTCTTTGGGTCTGACCCTGTAGCCAGTTACCTAGCCATTGGACTATAAGATGATCAAGGCCACAGTTCCTCAGCTAACTATGAATATATGATGGGGAACTAAGTCAAAGGCTTTCTTGAAATCCAGATATATGACATCCACATCATCTCCCTTGTCCAGGGCACGTGCTACCTGGTCATAGAAGGAGATGAGGTTGATCAGGCAAGACCTGCCAGTCACAAAGCCATGTTGTCTGGCATTCAGATGCTTTCCTTCTATTATTCTGGTGTTGATGGATCCCTTGACAACTTTCTCTGGGATTTTTCCAGGGGTGGATGTCAGACTGATTGGTCTATAATTCCCTGTGTCGTACCTCCTCCCTTTCTTGAAGATAGGGACCACGTTGGCTCTTTTCCAGTCTTCTGGGACCTCACCCAAGTGCCACAAATTTTCAAATATCTTTGCCAAGGGGGATGCAATGATGTCTGACATCTCCTTCAAGACTCTAGGGTGCATTCTGTATGGGCCCATGGACTTGTGAATATCCAGTTTCTCAAGGTGTCCCCTCATCTGATCCACATTAATTTTCGACCCATCACCCACTCCCAGGATGGTTTGTGTCCTTTCTGATAATGTGATCCCCTTGGGAGGGTGAAAAACTGATGCAAAAAATCATTTAGGAGATTGGCCCTTTCTTGGGTGTCAGATGTCAGTTTCCCTGTTAGCTCTCACAGGGGCCCAATGCTATCTTTGTTCTTTTTTCAACTTCCCACATATCTAAAGAAGGACTTTTTGTTGTCCTTGATTCCTATAGCTAGCCTGAGTTCAGTTTGTGCTTTTGCTTTTCTGGACCTCTCTCTACAGGTGCAGGTGAGTGCTGAGTAGTCCTCTTTGGTGCTTCCCATTTTCCAACTGGTTTAGGCTTCTTTTTTTAGTTTAATGAGGTCCAACAGTTCCTTGTTCAGCCAAGGGGGCTTCCTTGCCCATTGACTACATTTCTTCCAAGATGGAATGGATTTCCCCTGTGCTTCAAGGATTATGTTTTTGAAAGATAACCGTTCATTGCATGCTCTCTTTTGTAGGGGGTTATGGCCTCTAATTGCCTGACTGACCAAATCTCGGAGTTTGGAAAAGTCATCCTTCCCAAAGTTAAGGACTTCTGTTTTACTGAGGGATTTGCTTGCTCTTGTGATCCAGAGCTGAAGCAGAGCTGTGATTTGTTGACTGCATGCTCCAGACAGGGGCATGCATGCAGCAGATTGTGGCTTTGCCCTGGTTGCAGACCACACTGTCACTGCCACAAAATCATGGCCCTAACCCTGGAGCAGCTTTCTACCCAACTACACAGCTTTCTACCGAGCTACACACCCTACCAGCATTGCTTATGTGTATCACCCTGGCCCCTTACTGTCACAGCCCCACTCCACCCCACCCCAGTTTCCATGGGATCTTCATGGAAACCAGCCACATTGATGTATGAAGGGGCTGCTTGCAAATGGAGTCCAGTGTGGGCCAATTCTGGCCCATGGGCTGGACTTTGCATTCCCCTGTACTATTATCTCCTGTGTCTTCCACTTAATGCTTTTATTGATGCATCCCAAAACCACTTTTGTCTTTTGTTTGCCTGCATCCTGCTACAGATTCATATTGAGTCTGTGATCTACCAAGAGTCCAAAGTCTTTTTCCATAGTGCTGCCATGCACCCAAGTATCACTTATTTTGTATTTGTGTTTTTGATTATTCTCCCTGAGGTATAACACTTTGCATTTTTCTGCATTAAACTTCATCTTAATAGCTTTAACCCAACTTTCCCAACTTTTCAAGTTCCTTCTGAATTGCTCTCACATTCTCCAATGAATTTACAATCATTCCCAGTTTCATGTCATCCACAAGCTTTATCAAGAAGCTTTTTAATGCCAGCATCCAAATTGTTAATAAACAGGTTGAACAGCACCGGGCCTAGGACAGACTCCTATGGGAATCCACTTGAAACCTCCTCCCATTGTGAGATGGAACCTTTAATAATCACCCATTGTAAAGGGTACTCAACGGGTATTGAGCCAGTTATCTACTTACCTTGTAGTAGTTTTGTCCAGCCCACATTTCTCTGATTTGTTCATGAGGTCATGCAGAATCTTGTCAGAAGCCTTGCTGAAGTCCAGATACACTATATTCACAGCTTTCCCTTCCTCCACCTATGTAGTTTCTTTGTCAGAGAAGGAGATTAGGTTTGTTCAAAATAATTTGTTTTTCATAAATTAATGCTGGATGCTTGTGATCAGCCTTTCCTTCTCCAAATGCTTGCAAATGGCCTTCTTTAGAGTATGCTCCAGTAACTTCCCAGGTGTTGAAGTGAAGCTAACCAGCCTGTAGTTTGTGGGATCCTCCTGGTTGCATTTTTTAAAGAGGAACTGGGCCTTTTCCAGTTCTCTGGTACCTGGCCTGTCTCCCACAGTTTCATGAAGTTCATTGCAAACATCTCCAAGATCTCCTATATGAATTCCTTCAGGACCCTGAGATGAAGTTCATCTGGCCCTGCTGACTTGAATACAGGTTTTAAGACAATAGACAAATATATGAGTGGGGTGTTTTAATTAGGGATGATCCTGCCTTGAGCAGGGTTTATGCTAGATATAGTCCTTGAAGCTCTACTTTTCAATGATTCTGTGATGCATAAAGTTAAACATGTACACAAGCCTCTCAAAATTGAGACTTATTTTTTAATGTACTCAGGGTAGGGATCCCATTTTTTGTCTTAATGCTCTGTTTGACATTTTGGGTATCTAAGCAACAGTTAAGGGATAAAAAAAGGATGAGATTTCCAAAATATAATTGAAAGCAGTAGTGCATCTATGATTTTGAAAAGAGGGGTACAGAGAGTTGGTAGTCAAGAGCTCAGTGCTCAGAGGATGGGCAGTGGAGAGCTCTTTGCATGTGCACTAAATTAGGGATTAGCAACTTCTCTCTCACTCCCCTAATACATCCTCCAACAAAATCCTTGCTGCTGAAAGGTTCTGTAAGAAACAACACAAAACAGAGATTTAAGCCCTGACAGTAAGCTGGTGCTCTAGCAGCAAGGAAGAGAAGAAAGCACACCTCTGCACAAAGCAGGGGTTACTGGGCAACAGCAGGGCATCAGCATGCTGGGCTGGATCACATGGTTGGGGTGGTACTGTGCCATACTAAGCCATGCTTAGGGATCAGAGAAAAATGTGATTGTAAGATCAGTTCGCACCCTGCTCTCCCTTCCTCTCTTGATTGAAAGTCAGAAAGGCAGCTGGACTTTTACTCTTCAGTACTTTGATCTAGGCCCAAAAAGGTGTTAAAATGTCAGATTTCTCTTCCAAATGTAGGTTTGTACAAGTCTACAATGAGAGCAGGATAGTCACTTTTTAAAAACATGTGATGATGGACATGGTGCTAGTGCCCTACCAATAAGATTACAGTGGATTTCCATATTTGGGAAACTTAAGATAAATGTTCTTTTTTGTCTAATGGGATTAACCACTCAGATGAGTGCCCTAATTCACCAAGGCTATGCTAGAGTTGTTCTGTCTCTTTTCACTTCTCCTGTCCAAGTAGCTGTTGTCCAAGTAGTAACTGTTCATTAGGCCAGAATGGAAAAATTACTGAGAGCAAGATTCTGTACCCTGGGGATTAGAGTAACATAGTTGGTTCAATAAAAGATATCACCTTAGGAAATCTTTACCTCTTTCATAATGTCTGGACCATCAAGGGTACAACATCACTCTTATACAGAATGTTTTAAACATTTTACAAAATACTGAAATTAAAATTAAAACTGGAGAAGTTCTTGGTGATTTGAAATCTTCTGACAAAATCTCACAAGGTAAGGGATAGGTAATTGCATATAACTGTTTACCAAACATTTTTAGGATCTCTCTTTTAGGGTGCAGAGTTGAGGCAGGAAGTTCAGCTCCTGTGGAACAGCTTGAAAGTTTTCCTGTCAACAAATGGAGCGGTTTGACATATTCTTAAAAAAAATGTAAAAGGCCAGAGTTCCTATGTTCTGTGTGTCATAAATGTGAGTATTCTGTTTGGTGCAGTCCATAATTCTTTGTGTAGCTGGACTTTTGGTTCCGTTAGTAGAAGTGAAGCATAGCTTTGTAAACCTAGTATGATGGAGTTTTATGTAAGCTGCCTCCCAGTGGTGTATCTACACATGCTGGTATGGCGTCATTGTTACTGTGCCATCATTTGATATTTCCTTTTGGAAGTACTAAAAGATGGTGCAGTAAGAGTCAGTACTGTGCTGTGTATACCACCCATAGCTATTTTTAGGCATTATGTTGCTGTAGCAATGTGCTATAATGGGAGTGCGTCATTATGGTGACATAGCTGTGGCATCATGGATTTTGCCTGCAGATGCTACATTACTATAGATTTGCCCAGTAACTATTGTATTAAATCTGCTGTGTTTACAAATAAAATTAAGTAAGATGAAATGTAGCTTATCATCTTGAGATCTCTAACTCAAGCAATTTTTTTTTTTTTCTGGCTCATGCACTGTCATGCACCGTTTCTGTAATAAAAGTTGTGTGTCTTCCTTCTATTCATGAACAGAATGAGGCTATCCTATCCCTCTTGTTTACAAATTCCTTATTAAATCTTGGTACCATTGAAATTGATGGCAAAATTCCCATTGATTGTAATTTGGCTAGAATTTCATTCTCAGTTAAATGTAGCTTCTTCACCATTTCCTTCAATTTGGCCTGGCATTTGGATCTGAAAGCTTATTAAGTTAATTAACTATTTTAGGGTGAGATTACATATTACAATTAGCTTCTGTTAAGGACACTTAAAACTTTAATGACTGTATGTTCAAACTTGTTAAATAGTGCTAAGTACCCTCTAGGCATCTTAGAGTTATGCTGCTTGAGGCGAGGATTATCTTTGAGCTCACTTTTGCTTAACTTCTAAATGATCCACACAGATCAAACAACCAATTTGCGGTCCTCCAGAATCCCAGGAGACACCACTCCCAGGCAGACTACCTGTCCTCATAGACTCTCAGACTTGTTACATTTTACACTGTGAGACACACAAATGTTGAACAGTGTTAGCCCTGGCAGCCACAAGTAAGTGGAGGGAGAAGGGGCAGTGAGCAGGGATCTAGTGCACTGGGGAGGACAGAGGGGGCAGTGGGCCTGATATGGGCCAGAATGGGAGAGGGGGAAGTGTAGCCTAGAGCAGATACATTTTAGTTTAACACGATCTGGGTAACATGCATCAGAAATAATCCTGCCCTGAAGTGGCCTAACTTTGATCTGCAAAACAAGTGCTTAAAACCAGTTTTAGGTATTAATGTGGAGACAATCCAGGTGTTAAGACCTTGAGGTGATGCTCCAAATTACCATGCAACAAGGTTCTCTGATGCTTCAAGGATGGCAGACTGTACAGTGGAGGAGGGGCTGGTGAGTGAGGAAATGTTGGAAGCCATGTAGGAGAGCTGCAGGCTGCAGAGAGGGGTAATAGGAGGTGTGCAGAGAAAGCTGGAGAGAGGGGAAGTGGGTTAGGGAGCTGCTGGGCTGCAGGGCTGCAGGGGATCCCAGATGGACACTTACATACATACATACACACAGAGCACCCCCAACACACACACACACACACACACACACACACACACACACACACACACACACACACACACACACACACACAGCCTCGGTGCACTCACATACAGCCCCCACCAAGCATACATTGCTCATGCAGTGATAGGGGAGTTTCCTGCCTGTTCCTGGGCTCCACAAAGCCCCATTCACTGAGGGATGCTCTCACTGCCACCTGTGTCACCCAGTCATGTTGCTTGGCAACTAAAGACAAGTCTCAGGGTAGGGTGGTGTCTTGGTTTGTGGGTGGACGTGTTGCTGCTAGAGACCCAGCAAGCTGGAGAGGCACAGGGTGAACTTGTCAGCTCCTAGTCACGTCCCTGCTTGCCAGCCCTCTAGTGTCAGAGTTATGCATGTTGCCAGAGCTGACCAGAGTAGGGTGTGGGGCCCAGGGCAAATCAGCCCATGCGGGGCCCCACCTCCACTCTGATCCCATGGGCCCTGGACCTGAAGAAGGCACTGCCACTGCCACCAGCATCAGCGGCGGTGGCAGGGTGGGCAGCAAGCAGCTGGATATGGAGCTCCTGCTCTGCCCAGCTCTGCACCACCACTGCTCCACCCACCTCCACGGGCCCCCCCAAATTGTGGGGCCCAGGGTGGTCACCCCAATTCACCCCCCACCAGGGATGGCCCTGCGTGTTACAGAGGGTTTTAACCCTGAAATGTAAACTACTCACAGTGGCTGCATCTACACATGCATTAATACACTGTTGTTACTGCGCATTGTTTAGTACCTTAAATATGAGGAACGAACTAAATGCATAGTAACTGGCAGTACTGCACGGTATCACTGGCACACTGTCGTTTGTAACAATGATCAGTAGACTAATTCTACTGCACATTAGTGCATTAGCGCAGCCTTTGTCATGATGCACTAATGCACAATAGAATTAGTCTACTGTGCATTAAGCATCTTGTGTAGATGTGCCCAGCATGTTCTAACTTTAATAATAACCTAAAATTCCTTAAAGATAGCCTATTTAATAGGAATGTGTAAAGTACACCCTTAGTTATGTTATTAAAGGAGCATATGTTCTAATGTCCAATTGTTTATCAAATAGATCAATGTTTCGGTTAAATTGGCTCCCCTTCCAAGATAAATAGAAGTTCTACATAAAAAATGAATTCAAAATTCTCTCTAGATATCTAAAACATTAATGAAAGATCTGTTTTAGATCAGAGAAAATAAATTACCCTTAACTTTCTAATGACATTTTTAATTGGAAACCTGTTTTACAGTCCTTTGTACAGCTTGCACATTGCATAATGTAAAGTCAGTTTCTGCATATATTGTCATTTTGTACTTTTAAAATAAGTCTTTCATGTATTTTTTTTCTATCGGGTGTCTTCCACTAATCACTTGTATAATGGTCATAATGAAACTGTGAGTTCACCTTTGAAGTATTCTCTGATTTTTACTTGAACATCTCTGTTGGGATATGAGGATATTTCAAATTAATAACCTCCCTAATTCACCTTTTGATTCTCCAGAGAAGATTACAGGTTAATGCAGAGAACACTCTTGCTTAAAGATATATTGAGTCAATGATTAACAATGGACATACAGTGACTGAACTTAAAGATTAAATGATTAAACTTATGTTACTTTATGAAAGTAACTATAGTGGGTATAATTACAAAATTAACATTTAACCCTACTGCGGCATTTGACTTTACTACTGAATTTCTATATACATTGAATAGTATTAAATTAATTATGAAAATTCTATTTAATTGTGGTTTTTCTTTAGTGGTGTCCATTTCAAATATGTTATTATTTCTTATTCCAATCTGCTGTTTATATAACAATTATATTTTTTTTGTTTTAGTTTTAAATCATGCTTTTTATTGATGCATCGACATGTACAGAAACTAGTAAATCAAATATGAAGCTTATTTCAAAAGCACATGTGATCTTGGAGAGTGACTGAACTGAAGCTTGATTAGAAGTAAAATAAAATTATTTGAAAGTTAACTGGTACCAAGCTCAACTAATTTCATAACATCTTATTAATTCAGACACATTTCCTTCTTTATTCTTTATGACTTCTTAACTAGTTCCTTATCTCTTGTCTCTGCTGATATGTAATGGGATTTCTCATACTTCTTTTATCTCCATAACTTCCTTTTAGTGATATTTAGATATGACCCAGGCCTAGTTACAGTACTCTCTTCAAGTTTGACTTTTTGAGTCTTCTTCATTGGAGGTATAGGAGACTGGAAGTGCTGTCAGGGTGACAAATACATTTTTAATATTTTTCAGGGGTTTGAAGTTTGCTTACATTATGTTATGAAGCAACTGAAGCCAAACATATTTTTGAGTATTTAATTAAATAGATTGGTGTCAAAATAATAATTGTAGTGTTGAAAAGGGCAGATTTTATTTTTTAATTTGGATCTTTCTTTCTCTCATCCAACATGACTTGGTGAGATTAAACTAGATTTTGAAAACCTGTCTAAAACGTCATCCAATTGTTGTGTCTCTGTGACGTTCTTCAGCTTTGAAAAAATAGCCTATTTCAATTAAGAAAACATTTTACTGAAAGTGTTCCAACAAGACCTATACAGTACAACACAGCATCTTTAAAAAAGAATGTTCCAAAGGTTTTAGATGTGAAAGGAGAAACTAGTTATAGACACAAAGCAAACCTCATCTATCCCTTTATGAGATTAATAATGATATTCAGATCAGAAAGGAGTCAGCTGAATGAAAGTTAAGATAGGAATGAAGGATTAAGAAAGAATCAGTGAGAAACCTATTATCATGGAAGAACATGAGCATAAAGATGAAAAGCAGAGAAAGAAAACAATGGGAACAAAAGGTCAAACTATATAGTGTTGTAGGCTATCCAGAACTAATCTTTTGAGATTTTTCTATCACTGACATGAGAACTTCAGATTTTATGAGAGATCTAAGACACCTTTGAAGGGACAGCAGAACAGGTGAAGTCTAGTGCAGGAAAGATAATAGCAGGGCACAACTTTGAGATCCCCATGTATGAAGAAACTTTTAAAAGATCCATTTAAAAAAAAAAAAAAAAAAGAAGAGAACTAGTTCATATCTGATAGGCTCTTCTATTTCTGACTAATTTTGTTGTTCCTGTATTGTTTCCCTAAATTGTTTTGAATAAGCTGAATTCATCTTTGGTATCACTCACTTAGTTTTACTGAGAACATTAAAATAAATTATTTATCTTCACCAAATATACATATTTGGCCAAGCTTCCTTATGCCTTTAACTTATTACCATAAAAACATAGCAGGTATCCTAATATGCTTCTTAAACAACATTTATTAATTTCTCTTTCCAGTAGAGTAATAATTTGCAAATTTCCTAACAGTGATTTCATTGCCATTGTCAATTTCACATATGTTTTCATGGTATAATAAAAGCTGGTCATTTGTAAACTCATGTAAACTCACAATCTGTTCCACACAATTTAATAGCCTCCTATGGTTTTAAATGGCAGAGAATTTAAAGTTTTATAGCTATTTAAAAGGGGCAGAAACAAAAATGTAAAAAACAACATTCATTCTCCTTAAGTATATCAAGAAATTAAATGTTCCCATGAGTTTTGTTGCAATACCCATAAACAGGTTAAGGCATTTAATCAGCAAGTTTATTACAAGCAAAGACAGATGGAATAACAATTTTCTTCATGTAAATATAAAGGGATTTTTTTTTAGCTTTTATATAAAGAATTAGTAGTATATAAGTGATTTACTTTAATTTACTGTGTATGTGTATTATATTTTTCATGTAATTCTGATAGTTCATGTATGAAATGAAGGTGTGATACATGGGAAATCTACTGAAAGTTGGTATCTTCCTGCACCTGGCCTGGGTTCCAAATAATATTAGTCACGTGACAGAGGTTAGCACTGCTGTCCAAACATCCCATCTTCCCACTTCTTCTCTCTAGTGGCTTTTAAAGCAACTGGAAATAAAGGAAATACTAAAAGCATATTGAATTATATATATTGAGTTCATATAACAGAAATGGGGAAGAGCAAGGATTAAAACCCAGGTAGGCAACTTGAAAATCCTTAGGATGGCATGATTACTTAGGTTTGTACTGGCTGAAAAACAGTGAGAGTACTATTCACTACTGTCTTTGAATCTTGATTGTTGCTTCATATTAAAAAGTCCTTTATTGGGACTTTTTAAGTAGCTAAGAAATGCAAAACTCTAAGAACTCTTGGTTCAGAGATGATACCTTTTATTAGACCAACTAAGAAATAGGCGAGAAAAAAAAAAAAGTATTTTTCTGCAAGCTTTCAGGCGCACACGCTTTCTTAGGCCCAGGGAAAATTAAAGATGGTAAAAAGTCCCTATAGGTAGAAAATAAACTTCATTTTTGCACAGAGCAAGCTGAAAGTGGAAGTCTATCCCTCTGGGTCCATGAGAGTGTCTTTGCGAGTTGCTCTTTGATGTGCAGATAAGGTAGGCTTCCCTGGTGGCAAGCTGAGATACATTTATCCTTGGAAACCTAGGTTTGATACTGAGCTCATCTACACGAAACACTAAATGCACAGTAGACTAATTGTACTGGGCATTAGCACATCATGGCAAAAGCCATGCTAATGCACTAATGTGAAGTAGAATTAATCTACTGTGCAGTAGCATCACTAAAAAGGTGTGCGCCGGAGTGCTTCTGGTTATTGTACATTGAGGTAATACCTGTTAGTACAGGTACTAAACTTAATACACAGTAACTATGGCACATTAATGCACATGTTGACATGCCGACTAATACCATTTTTTACTACCAATGGCTTAGGACAGGGATTGGCAACCTATGGCCTGTAGGCTGGGTTCAACCGATGGAGCCATTGGCTTTAACCCAAAGCCAGGGGGATTTGGTAACATTCAGCAGCTGAGAATTATGGCAGTGGGGAGCTTCACTCATACTGGGCCACAGCTGGGAGGCAGGAGAAGTGGCCACGGTGCTAGTGCTGGCCTGCTTTGGACTGAAGCTGGGTCATTCTGCCTTGGAAAAATGTTGCCAACATTTGGCTTAGTATATGAACAGATGAACTAGTTACTCCCAGATAATAAGGAGAAGGAATTTACTGTGAATCAGCTACTCCATGGTAACTGCACATGTGTATGCTCTTACCTTGTGAGAGATGGACACTAAACGGTGGTCTCTGAGGCTTTTGGTTCAAGTCTATTGAATGGTGTGATGAAATTTGTTCCCTGATCCTAACAACCATGCCTCCTGCCATGACACATGAATATGGAGGGACACTTAATTTTGGAATAGGGGATCAGATCCCAATCATGTCACTACTACTTGCCAGTGGAGGGGGAACCTAGAATCATGATCATGAGCTCCCTCTGCAAAGGCAAGTTGAAAACAGGGTGCTTGGTGAACTGATGCAGTCATGGGGTGGGCCCACACTCATCTGATTGCCTGCCTCAGCCCCAGGATCACTTCAGAGCTGGTTGGACATTCCATGCAGTCCCAGGATTGGGGGAGCAGTCCACCATACTCCACCATGCAGCCAGCATCAGCATTCATGGCAGGGGACCCTGCCACATTTTCAGTTTAAGGCATGATGGAAAACAGCCACAAAATTGTTTCACATATTTTGTGAAATAATTCTGTGGCTGGTTTCAAATTATGTGGTGCCATTAATTGCCTGCACGTGTGGTCAGATTACTGTTTAAGACATGATTAACAGGTTTATCATATCTTAATTGTAAGTCTGCCAGCATCTTATACGGTAGGAGGGAAAAAAAAAAGAATATTTCTTTTCTGGTAACCCTTTGTAGTGGGGCCTCTATCCCATTACAAAAATGGGAAGGGGGCCCGTTCCCACTCCTTCAGCACCACCCCACTTTCTACTCACTTTCTTCTTTTACCTTGCTGTGTATTTATCAGTGTTTTCTTATCCTGGTGGAGGTCCCTTCCCCTTTTCCCCTTGCTCCCTTCCACTTCATCTTGGTTCCCTCTCTCTGTCTGTGCCCTGGTGGTGACCCCAGAGCCAAAACCTAGAGGCAGGGGGGACCTGCAGCAAGATGGCCTCCAGGTCCAGGTGCAAGCAGAGCCTGATGGGCCAGGGAAATCAAGTGGAGGAATCATGTGACCAGAGAGCCCTGTGTAAACCCATGCTTTGTTCCAGAGAGGCAATCTGGCTATGGAAGCCACTGGGAAGGGAACTGTCTGCAAAAGGCATGAGAACTGGATCCAGACTACAGAGAGGAGTTGTGATTCAGCCCTGAGTGAAGGAAAGCTGGGAGCCTCCCCAAGGGAAGCTGGGAGTCTTCCCAAGTTAAGTACCCCAGGCGCTTTCTGTTTTGGCTTTTGTTTTTTTGCATGGAGCCTGCCACTTAGCAATTTAGTGAACCTCATGTAGGACATACTTTTGAACAGGGACTGATGCTTGCATTCTTGTATGTTTCATTTCCCCCTTCCCTCCCCCTATCCCTGGAGAGATGGGTTGTGGCTTTAGGGGAAAAAGAGACCAGGGAAAGGAGGTGACTGAGGGGGGTCACCTCAAACTTGAAATCATGCTGTGTGGAACTTGAGGTCATGGACTGTGACTAGAGTTTGTTCTGTGACCAAAGGAGGTTTAACTTGACTGAACTGTGAGACAGGACGTGGCAGGGGGTTCCTAGCTGCAGGGGGAGCTCAGACCAGACAGGAACTGTCTTTTCTAAAAGCCTGCCTTGCTTTCTCTATAGCCTCCCCTACTAATTTCCACATCAAGGTGTGGCAGGAGAGACTACTAGATAGGGGAAAGATTGAAGGGTATAGGCACTAGCAGACCCCTAGAGGTGGATACTCCATAGCAGCACTTGCAAGTAGCTTGCACCCTTGTTTAAAATATTCTATCTTGTATTGAAGCTGTTTGTCATGTTGTGAATATTGTAATATGCTGATTAGAGTCTCCTTCAAGATAAATAAGTACCCCAACATTATTCATTATCTTTTGTCCTAAGAAACTTGTTAGATGTTATGTATTATTAAAAAAAAAAAAAAAATCCTTGCATAGTAGGGAACTAATTCCTTTTAACTATCAATTAACTTTCCTAAAGAGAGTTGTAAGGGAAAATTATTTTCCTGTCTGTGATATTTGCAACTTTTCAAAAAATTTCCCGTAACTTTTTGATGATTTCTGTTAAGTATTCCTCATTGGGCCAATACACTTATACAAAATACAACAGTTTTGACAGGATAAAATGAGAGAGAAATAAAAAGTCTAGTAGCCTGATGATTATTGCTATCACTTGGGATGCTATAGCCAGAGGTCCATGTTTCTGATGTGATTCAGATTATTGATGATTCTTGGCTGGATGAACATCTTTCTCCATTTATAGTTTTGAGTAGAGGCTCCATCCCTTTTGAACTTGGTATGTCCATTCCTATGGAAAGCTTTAGCTTTGACAAATGACATTGTCAATGAAAAACTGTTAGGGTAAAAAAATCCCTAACCAGCTGCACTGATAAATGCCAAAATCATTTTGAAAATTGGACTAAAGTGCATTTGAAAATTATACCCTAGTACTTCTTCAAGAGTAAGAGATGAACCTTCCTGCCATCGATACTGATCTGTGACAATCTTGGACCAAATATGATCAAACAGCTTGAGATGAGCATTACACTATTTTTTGCAGATTTTATACTTTGATGCCTCATATCCAATGGCAGTATTCATACTTAGATAATAGGGCTTCCCAGGCTCACATCTTACATGTGTCATACAGAGAAAGGCACAGCAGATTCCATTTAATATATCTGATTTCATGCAGTGGTATTATGATAAAAGTGCTTTGCATAGAATCCCCTTAATTCATGGTTAGAAGTGGTTGGAGTTCTCTCTGTGAGTTATTTTTGTAGAATTATTTCTTTTCAAATATAGATAATTTTTACATTCCCCATTTGACCGTGCAAACTTACATGTCCCTAATAAGATTTAGTCACTGATGATAGGTATTTATGAAACAAGATAAAAGATATTCTTTATAAATATGCTTCACATTTAATACATATTTCTGAATTTTATGTTAATTTTCAAGAGTCTAAATCACAGTTTCAACCATTTCTAAGTCCAGTTTTTTTAAGAGAAGTAAGGTCAAAATAGAATCAAGAAACTTAATGATGATGGTTAATTTCTTAAACGATTTTATATCTATTTTGTTAATTTCAAAATAAATTATTTATTTCTTAAATATCTTAAATACCAAAATTACTCATTATTAATATATTTAACAAAACATTAAGCACTTAAAATAATAAATGAAAATAGTTTTGAATTTTTAATTAAAATTGAGCATATATTATTGTTTTTAACATTATTAAGAGTCTGCATTCATTAAACAAGAACAAAATTCTGTTTATCTCAATTATATACAACATCTCCTATTTCAATGGAACCAACTTGCAGGAGGAAGGCAAGAAATAAGGCGAGACCTATTTTTTTTCTACAGTTAGAACTATATATTTATATATCTTCTCAATAAAGAGGAAAAATGTACCAAAAACAGCATCTGTTTTTCACATCAATGTATATTTTTCCATAAAAAGATCAAATATTTACAAATGAAATAAAACCAAAATAAGTCAACCTTCTCAGCTAGTAAGTAACCCTTGTTTCCTGTGACTTGATACCTCTCTGAAAAGTTACTTTCTTATAAAAATCATTATAACAAACTTTTTCTAATCCCCTTTTAAGCTCTTAATTTATTGTACAATACCCAAAACAACACATAACAGATGGAAAGAAAGGTATTGCCCTATAAAGCCAAGGGAAGAGGAAACATAAAGACTGAAAATATTGGTGGAATAACTAAAGACCACTCAACCCATCATACTCATTCTTTTTTAGCGCTCTATGTCTCCTAGGATACAATCTAATTGTTGTTAGAATGGCTCCAATGTTTTTGCCTCAACAACTCTGCTTTGTGGGCCATTCCACATGTTTATGGGTCTCTGCATGATCAAATGTTTTTTGACATCTGTTCTCCCTTTTTTATAAATCCATTTGTGACCCATTGCTTTCTTGATTCTGAAGTACTGAAACTTTTTTCTTATAAAACTTACCTTTTAAATGTACTTCCTTCCACCTTTTAAAGAGTTATAAAATTGTGGTTAGGTTGTAACTCTTTTTCTAACATGTTGATCTAGGTCAATATTTTAATGACCTAAAATATAGGTAATGAATTATGCATTTATTATTCCTTTCTATTACTGACTATTGTTCATAATTACATCTCAAATGTATTTCTTAATACGCTGTAAACAGTAAGGCTTTACACAATTCTTTAACATCTTTTTTAACTCTGTAAACTGCTTTATTTATTTATAATTTAGATAATGGAATGACTTTCAACAAACAAGTGCTTCTTCCAATTAGAATTTTCTGAGAAACACTTAAAATTATGGGTCATTATATTAAATTATTTAACAACCCACAGTACAAAAATAGTGTGGCATGGATGAGGGACCTGATTATGATGGCAAAAGCTGATAAAACCTGAGTGGTGGTAAAAATTAAAGCTCAATTTACAATTAAGCTCTCATTACACTAATAGCAGAAAGCTAAAGAATAGGAATCATGGTTGTAGGTTGTAGCCAAAGAATAAGAATTTAACCTAGAAGTGCTGCCAGGGTATTGTTTATGTCTTTAGCTGGGACACTGGTTTTATAAGCATATCAGCAAGCCATAGTATTTGTACAAGATTAGACTCCATAGAACTCAGGAACTGTTGTTCAATACATTGTTAACCCTCTATTTCTGCATAACATTAATCCCTGAATATGCTTATTCCATATAGCAGAGAGGAAATAATTCATTTCAGCCAGGATTCAAGCAGTTTCAATATGCACCTAAACATAGATGAAGCAAAGCCTAATCATTGAGAACCTGCCCCCCAGAGGGAGACTCAAAATGAGGCAGTGAAGCATCTAGTATCAGCTTTAGAGCAGTCATATTTATACAATGAGGACAGAATTCTCTTTCACTTTATGCACTCAAATTGTAGTTTTCCCATCATCATTTTTGGTACTTAATACCAAGTTTGCAATTCTGCTTCTCATGCCATGGGGATGTGGTTGTACTCAGATGGGAAGCAAAATCACAAATTATGCATAAGTGTAAAAAATGTCACTGACACCTGGAGAAATGACACTTGGGTGTGTAAAGTAAAAAAGGATTTTGCCCCAGGTGTCCTATGTAAGGTGGTGAGCATCTCCAAAAGCTGATTCAGGAAGCCTGAAGGAATTTAGAAGTAACCAATGGGAGATTCAAAAACACAGAAGTGTTTGTGAAATCTCTCAAACTATCCATTATGTATCTCTATTTACTTGCAATTAATAACACCTAGTTGCACTTCAGAAATAGCCATGTACCTGTTCACTGAAGAGAGGTGATTCAGATACATAGTTCTTCTTGACTCTTGTCCAGTAGCCTACAAGTTAGAATGTTTCCCCAACTTGGAAACATGATGTAGGATTCATAGATTAATTCATAGATTGATAGATAGTAAGGCTAGAAGGGACCTCAGAAGATCATTGGGTCCAGCCCCCTGCACCAAGCAGGAAAGACAACTGGGGTGACCCCAGCATGGTGGCTGTCCAGTCTCCTCTTGAAGATTTCCAGGGTAGGAGATTGCACCACCTCTGGAGTAAGCTTATTCCCCAGTCTGTATACCCTAACTGTGAAGTAGTTTTTCCTTATGTTGAGCCTGAAAGAGTCTTCCAGGAGTTTGTGACCATTACTCCTAGTTTTCCCCAAGGGTGCCCTGGTGAACAGTTGTTCACTGAGTCCTTGATGTATGTCCCTGATGTAGCGGTAAGCTGCTACCAAGTCCCCTCTTGGCCTTCTTTTTTTCAGGCTGAAGAGTCCCAGATCCCTCAGCCTTTTCTCGTATAGCTTGCTGCGCAAGTCTCTGATCATGCGGGTGGCTCTTCTCTGGACTCTCTCGAGCTTTATCACATCCTTGTCAAAGTGTGGCACCCAGAACAGGATACAGTACTCCAGCTGTATTCTCACCAATGCTGATTAGAGTGAGACAATGACTTCTTTGGTTTTGCTGGAGACGCATCGATTGATGCATGCCAGGGTATTGTTGGCCCTGCTGGCTACAGCATCACACTGCCGGCTCATGTTTATACTGTAGTCAGTTATTACCCCCAGGTCCCTTTCATTCATAATGCAGGTCAGGTTGGCAGTGCCAAGCCTATAGGTGTGTAGGGGATTGTTCATTCCCAGGTGGAGTACTGGGAGATATGGCTAATACAGGTGTGAGCACCCCTCGCTGTGTTAGTATTCAAATTCATTTTTTTCATTATACAGGAAAGTGCCATAACTACCTGATTATAGAATAACATAATATAGATTTGGTTATCCTGCTGAAGCTGGGTACAGGGAACCAAAAATGCAAAAGTTGTTGAAACAGAAAGAGAAAAGCAAGAGCAAATCTGTCTCTGTAGCCTAGTGGCTAGGACACTCCTTTGGAAGCGATGAGTCCTGGCTTCCTGTGTCTTCTGCCAGGCTTATTTATGGAGGGTTTTTTTTTTTACCCAATAACTATGAACTAAGGACTAGTGACCAGGGCTTCTCTCTCTCAGGGGATTGAGATATAGAAATGTCATTTCCATGTTTGTTTTTAACATGCACGGGTATAATTCTTTTTCACCTATTAGGCACATAAATTGACATGGGCATCTAAAGGCAATCCTATTCCACTCTGATAAAATCCCTTAAAAAAAAAAAAAATGCAAAAGGTGGATTGGTCTTCCTCACTTTTTTAGGACTCAATCTTAAGGGTCAGATAATGGGGTGTTACAAAACTAGATGCATTAATGGCTTTTTAGGGACTTGAACAATGCAGAAGAGAATCACACTTCAGCACCTTAGTCCACTTAGGTAGATAATTGGTGGAAACAAATTGACCTCTATTTGATATGAATGAGGAACTTTGAAGTCTAAACTGGAGAGAAATATTATTTCAGGCTCCCTCTACTTGTTACAGGTATTATACAATTAAATGGTTAAGTGCATAATTACCTTAACACAAGCTACATGTGCAAAGTACTTATCACACGATAAAATCTCCGAACACCTACAAAGTTAAACTTAAAAAATGTGTACTAAACTTATAACTGGTTATAGATTCATAGATTCATAGATGCTAGGATCGGAAGGGACCTAAATAGATATCAAGTCCGACCCCCTGCATAGGCAGGAAAGAGTGCTGGGTTCAGATGACCCCAGCTAGATGCTTATCTAACCTCCTCTTGAAGACCCCCAGGGTAGGGGAGAGCACCACCTCCCTTGGGAGCCCGTTCCAGACCTTGGCCACTCTAACTGTGAAGAAATTCTTCCTAATGTCTAGTCTAAATCTGCTCTCTGCTAGCTTGTGGCCATTATTTCTTGTAACCCCCGGGGGCGCCTTGGTGAATAAGACCTCACCGATTCCCTTCTGTGCCCCCGTGATGAACTTATAGGCAGCCACAAGGTCATCTCTCAAGCTTCTCTTGCGGAGGCTGAAAAGGTCCAGGTTCTCTAGTCTCTCCTCGTAGGGCTTGGCCTGCAAGCCCTTAACCATACAAGTGGCCCTTCTCTGAACCCTCTCCAGGTTATCCGCATCCCTCTTGAAGTGTGGTGCCCAAAATTGCATGCAGTACTCCAACTGTGGTCTGACCAGCGCCTGATAGAGGGGAAGTATCACCTCCTTGGATCTGTTCGTCATGCATCTGCTGATGCATGATAAAGTGCCATTAGCTTTTCTGATGGGTTCGTCACACTGCCGACTCATGTTCATCTTGGAGTCCACTGGGACTCCAAGATCCCTTTCTGCTTCCATTCCACCAAGCAGGTCATTCCCTAGGCAGTAGGTATGCTGGACATTTTTCCTCCCTAGGTGCAGCACTTTGCATTTCTCCTTGTTGAATTGCATGCTGTTGTTTTCCGCTCATACATCCAACCTGTCCAGGTCTGCTTGTACTTGTTCCCTGCCCTCTGGCATGTCCACTTGTTCTTAACAAGCTTTAATTTGCACATATAGCAGGGTCTCCCCTGCAGCTGGGAGCCCCATCAACTGACAGGGCTCCAAGCTGCAGGTATGCACCATGCCCATGATGAAAAATCTGAGCCTGGAGGACTGTGGCTGCCATGGGAGCCCAGGATTGGGCTTTGCCTCTACTGGCAATAAAATGCAGTGGGATCTAATGTGTGATCCCACAATTGTGTCTCCTAGAATTTGTGTGTGGCATGATTTTGGATCACATACTCATCATGCCTTTATCTCCATCTGTAGAGAGGACCTTAGATGATCTATGGATTTTCTTTTCTTTTTTTTTTTTCTTCTGATCCAGGCCAATTTTGAATTGTTCTTTGGGACTGAAGTAACTAAATTGACACGGATATTCCCAGTAATGAAGACTCTACCAGAATTTACTTGTTTACTGGTTCATTACCCTAAGGGGTAAAAAGTTGTACCTTTATTCTTTTTTGGATTTGTCTAGCTTCAGCTTCTAGACATTGGATCATCGGATCTGTTTCCCATGTAACTACTGCAAGATTATGATAAAATGACCCCTTTAACTTAGGTTTGATAAACTAAATAGACTGAGTTCTATAATTATAAGACATATTTTCCAACATTATACTGGTTCCTGTCACTCTTTGAATCCTCTCCAATTTGTTAACATCAGTATACAGAGTATTTTGGTGAAATCTATAATATTACTGGCATAGTGGTGCACCAGTGCCAAAGGGGATAATTTCCATGTTCCCATTCAATAGTTGCCTGATTATACATTATTTATTCTTGACTAAAACCATGCTGACTTACCCAGTCTTACTTGGCTCATGATTCAGCATCTAGTGATGATGTATTTGCTCTTTTTTAGACAGTTTTTCCTTTCAGAAAGCATGGGATATTTTTTCTCTGTCTGACAAAACCTATTGAAACTTAAAAGCCCATGGAAAAATCCTATTGTAAAAATTACCATTTTCTTCAGAAGAGACAAAGCCTTTCTTTTCCTAGAGTGGCCAACCTCTTGCTCTTCCTGCTTCTCATAGGTAATACATCAAACTTAAATGCTGCCTTTGAATTATGGTATTTGCTAATGCAGCTGAGAAAGTCTTTTTGAAATATGTTGGCAAGAGTACAGGGAGGACCTTTTCACAATGTTTCTTATATAGATTTTTCTTTTAACAATTGATCTGAACTCACAAAATGGAATACCCCTGTTGTCATAGTTCATACAGTACTTGCCATTAATTGGGTGTCAGCTTTGTTACAATTTTAATTAACTCTTACAGAAAGAACATTTTGCAAGATTCTAACATTGCAGATTGGCAAAAATTTATGGATTACACACTGAGGTCCAGCCTCTGTTCTCAGCAACACCTGTGAAAATAAGAGCACATTTTGTAAGGGGATTTAGGTTTTAAACACCTTTATGTCTAGATTAATTATTCTACAGAAAGGTAATCTTGTCTCATGTATCATCATTTTTGTTTTCTCCACTTGAATCATTCCAATCTGTAAACATATTTTTATTGTTTTGAAGTATGATGAGTAGAAATGAACACAGTACTCCAGTACGAATGATGAAAATGTGACATTTCTTGCACTAGTATATACACATTATATGACTTAGACCCCCTGTAGACATTTTACACAATTACCTGATTAACTGTTCATTAATTTAGACTGGCTACATGTACAAACTACCTATGGCACCTTAAAAAACGTCCAACCAGCTATAAAGTTATTGCTCAAAAATATGTAATAACTTTATAGCTGGTTTCTTTCATAGACTTTCATAGACTTTCATAGAGATTAGGGCTGGGAGGGACCTCCGAAGATCATTGAGTCCAGCCCCCCACCCAAAGGACAGGAAGTCATATGGGTTCATAGGATCCCAGCAAGATAAGTATCCAATTTACTCCTGAAGGTGGTCAATGTACGTGCTTGAACCACCTCTGATGGCAGGCTATTCAAGACCTTGAGGGCTGAGACAGTAAAGAAATTATTCCTTATGTCCAGCCTGAATCGGTCTTGCAGTAGTTTGTAACTGTTCTACCTCATCATCCCTTGGGGCGCTCTGGTGAACAAATGTTCCCCCAGATACTGGTGAGCACCCCTGATAAACTTATAGGTGGCCATCAGATCACCCCTGAGCCTGAACTTTTCCAGGCTAAAGAGCCCCATGGCTCTCAGCCTGTCATTGTAAGGTCTGTTTTCCTGACCTCTGATCAAATGTGTGGCTCTTCTCTGGACTCTCTCAAGCTTCTCCAAATCCTTTTTGAATTGTAGAGCCCAAAAGTGGATGTAGTACTCTAGCTGCGGCCTCACCAAAGTCGAATACAAGAGGAAAATGATATCCTGGGATTTGCTTGAGAAGCATTTATGGATGCAAGCTAGCATTTTGGTCACTTTACTAGCCACAGCATCACATTGCAGGGTCATGTTCATCTTGTGGGCAATGATGACCCCCAAGTCTCTTTCTTCCATAGTGCTACCCAGCATAGCACTGCTGAGACTATAAGGATGCTGCGGGTTTTTCCTCCCAAGGTGGAGAACCTTGCATGTTTCAGTGTTAAACACCATCGGGTTCTCATCCGCCCATTTGCTGAGCCTGTCCAGGTCAGCCTGGATCATCCTTCTGTCTTCAGGTGTGGGTGCTTTGCCCCAAAGTTTGATGTCATCAGCAAACTTGGCCAATCCACTTCTGACTCCAATGTCCACATCATTAAAGAAGATGTTGAACAATATAGGTCCAAGAACAGAGCCTTGTGGGACCCCACTGGTCACAGGGCACCAGGATGATTGACTTCCATCAATTACTACCCTCTGGGTCCAACCATGGAGCCAGTTTTCCAGCCAGCAGATTATGGTGGACCCAAGGCCACAATTGGCTAGTTTCGCCAAAAGGTGATCATGGGATACCAGATAGAAGGCTTTTTTTAAGTCAAGATATATGACATCAATCTCTTCTCCCTTGTCCAGGTGATAAGTCACCTGGTCATAGAAGGAAATGAAATTGGTCAAGCAAGCCCTACCTGCAACAAACCCATGCTGGCTATCCCTCAGGATGTTGGCGTTGGCCAGTCCATTAATGATGGCCTCTTTAATAAACTTTTCTAAGATCTTCCCTGGGATATAAGTCAAGCTGATGGGCCTATAGTTAGTCGGATCCACTTTCCTCCCTTTCTTGAAGTTAGGCACGACATTGCCCTTCTTCCAGTCTTTGGGTACAACACCAGAGCACCAGGAGTTTTCAAAGATCCATGCCAGGGGCTGGGCTATGATGCTCTCCAGCTCCTTGAGTACCCTGGGGTGTAGATTGTCAGGGCCAGTTGACTTGAAGGCATCCAGCCTCTCAAGGTGTTCCTTCATGAGGTCTGCATTGATGGAGGGCAGGGGATCTCCCTCACCCAGACCTCCCTGTCCTGTAGTGGGCATAGGCATCCCATGGGACTGATGAAAGACTGACACAAAGTACCCATTTAATAGGTTGGCCTTTTCCTGGGTGTCAGTTGTCAGTTGTCCCAGTTGGTTCAGCAGGGGTCCAATGTTGCCCTTGCTTCTTCTCCAGCTCTCCACATATCTGAAAAAGGACTTTTTATTGTTCTTGATGCTTGAAGCTAGTTGGAGTTCAGTTGCAGCCTTGGCTTTCCTGGCCTATCCAGCTTTAGTTTGCACATGTATCCTGTTTATCCATGGCCTGGAGATGGCAGCTGCTACAAGCACTAACCAGTAGTAATGAGCAGATGAGATGAGTTTTGGAAATGTTTCTATAACAGAAGACCCCCTAAAAGTACAGGTCAAGTCAATAGATTGATATATCTGTCCCTCAGAGATGGTAATTGTTGACTACCGTCAACCTTTTATTTATTTATTCATATATAAATATATATATAAACTTATATATATTTATATATATAAACTTGGCTTTGAACTTCTGTCATGCCAGGCCATGGACAGCCAGGTTTAGGAGACACCTCAGGGTCAGGAGAAGTCAGGAAGTCAGAAATCAGGAGATCTGTTCTGGGGAACCAACTTCAAGATCTAGAGGGTAAAGCAGGGCAGAAGGTCAAGAGTATAGCCAGGTCATATATCTAGGAGGTCAGGCCAGAGCTGGGTCAGGTATTCCAAGGGTCAGGCAGAGTGTGGAGTCAGGAGACTAGCCAGGTCATTTATCCAGAGACTCCATTAGCA
Organism: Alligator mississippiensis; assembly: GCF_030867095.1. Classification (NCBI taxonomy): domain Eukaryota; kingdom Metazoa; phylum Chordata; order Crocodylia; family Alligatoridae; genus Alligator; species Alligator mississippiensis. The sequence goes on from NC_081824.1 coordinate 398,897,259, forward strand.
CCAATAGCAGCACAAGCCAAGGGTGAAGCAACCTAGGTACAAGGTTGCCTCTTGTTGCCCAGACACTTCTTCTTGCCAGGGGTTTATATGGGAATGTTGCCTTGCGGGGTCAAGCCAATGCTCAGGATCTCAATATCATGCTGTTAGACAGGAGGGCATGGTGTACAATTGCACATGCACACATATCACCAATTGAAGCACATACACACCCTAATGATAATGACATGAAATCATACGTAATACACACATACATACACATGTACACACAGGTTAAAAACTGAATCAAGTGACTCTGTGTGTGTGGGGGGGGGGGGCGGTGCCTGTGGTACCTATGCTTGGGTTGCTTGGTAAGTAAAGAGCAAGTGGCAGAGATCAGGGAAAAAGGCAGTGGGGATGAAGCAACAGCAGTGTCAGAGATCATGGGAAAAGGCAGTGGGGATGAGGCAATAGCAAAGAAACAGGGGTTTGCAGGCAGAGAGTAGCTCAGTATGGCTGGAGTCACACGAGAATGGGACAGGTGTTGGAGGTGGAGGCAAGCCAGAAGCAGGAGAGGGAGAAATAAAACAGAAATTAGAGGGGCGAGGAGAAGAGTTTGGAGCAGGGTCAACCCATAGTAAAGCAGAACCCAACTCAGGGGTCCAAATAACAGTTTTATTAAATGAATACTGTACTCTACAGCTTGGCTCCCACACACACTCACACAATGGTAGCAGGAGAAAGAGACTCAGTGGAAGGGTTGGAGTCCAGGTAGGGAAGAGAAACAAAGTCCAAGTCCTTGGTTGAAGAGAGGATGTGGGTGATAGGTACCTATCCAGGCTGGGAGGGGGTCCTCGATGGCCAGTTGGAATCTTTCTCCAGTAGGTGTTGTCCAGAGGGGAGTTGCCAGCAGGGCCTCTGGGTTAATAGGCAGCGTGACTTGGAGCAGGTCTGGTGCAGGTGAAGATGGCATCCCCAGGAGTCAGTCTTCACTACCCCTTTTTATGGGGCAGACTACCTCTGATTTCCTATGGGGAGGGCCTGTCCAGGTAATGTCAACCCTGTTCCAGAGAGTTCCAGGTGTTCATACTGAGCATGTGCAGCCTTAGAACAATGGTGGGTTGCCTCATCTATTGTTTCTTGAATGCTGAGGGTGGTTCCAATGGCTGGGTCATTGGTCCAGGTATTGGTTTTGATGGTGGGGTGATTTAGTAGGGGGTCCTGCTATCATTGCGTTTCGCTCATCCATTCACTCTTTTGGTTCAGGAATTCAAGGAAAACCAATTTACATGGGAGAGGTTACAGAATTGCAACATACTTACACAACAGGGCATGGGGAAAAGATGGGAACAAGTTAGGAATGGATACTTGACGTCACTTTACAGACACAGGCCTAAACCATACACTATTAATATGAAACAATAAAAATCAATGCACAAATGATAGGAATACAATATAATACAATATAAAACAGTAAAAATCAATACAAACATAAAAGAACACTATTTACAAAATATAAAAAGGGGCTTATTATAATAACAGTATACAAGAACTTAGCTTACCTAGTACTACTTGTAATCCCTTATAAGGGATAGAGAGGGCAGAGAGAAAGTCAGAAATAGTGGGTAAGGGGAGGGAAAGCATTTTAAAAAGAAAACAAAAACAAGAACAAAAACTGGGGGGTTTGCTACAGGAAAGGGCAAGAGGTCAGCTGACCTTGGCTAAATGCTCCACTGGCAGGGAGTGGGTGTGCGCCTAGGCCAAAATGGGAGGGAACTGGCCACCTGTGTCTGCTCCAGCATTCTGTTAGGGTGGTAGCAGGCTAGGGTTTCAAAGCCTGGGCCTGAAAGCCTGGGCCTGATGCCCTCATGGTCTTTACAGTCTATAATTCAGCTCTTCTACCAGTAAGAAGGAAAGTTAATTCTTTCTCCTGCAATGCTAGGCCTGTGTATGTATTATTCACTTGGATGGATAGTAGTTTGGAACTCAAATTTTGCTTCATGCCAGAATTGACCAGTTCCTAAAAAGAGTTTCCAACCTCCTGAGCATTCATTTCTGCCTCTTTCCCTGATGTCTTTTCCTGTTGTCTCTCTTCCTCAACTTTCATGTTCTCTGTGTATGTCGTGTCAGCACATTCCTTATGTTTATGGATGCATCTCAACTACAGCCTTTCCTCCTGAAATTCCCTTCTCCTTTTTTTGCTACCATCAGTCACCAACTAGCACCTATATCACAAAATGAATGCAGCCCTCCAGTATTCTTTAATAAGGACATACAGGTTGGACATATGGGCAGAAAACAACAGAATGCAATTCAATAAGGAGAAATGCAAAGTGCTGCGCCTAGGGAGGAAAAATGTCCAGCATACCTACTGCCTAGGAAATTACCTGCTTGGTGGAACAGAAGCGGAAAGGGATCTTGGAGTCCTAGGGGACTCCAAGATGAACATGAGTTGCCAGTGTGACGAAGTCATCAGAAAAGCTAATGGCACTTTATCGTGCATCAGCAGGTGCATGATGAACAGATCCAAGGAGGTGATACTTCCCCTCTATCGGGTGCTGGTCAGACCACAGTTGGAGTACTGCGTGCAATTTTGGACACCGCACTTCAAGAGGGATGTGGATAACCTGAAGAGGGTCCAGAGAAGGGCCACTCGTATGGTTAAGGGCTTGCAGGCCAAGCCCTATGAGGAGAGACTGGGGCACCTGGACCTCTTCAGCCTCCGCAAGAGGAGGTTGAGAGGCGACCTTGTGGCTGCCTATAAATTCATCACGGGGGCTCAGAAGGGAATTGGTGAGGTTTTATTCACCAAGGCGCCCCCGGGGGTTACAAGAAATAATGGCCATAAGCTAGCAGAGAGCAGATTTAGACTAGACATTAGGAAGAACTTCTTCACAGTTAGAGTGCCCAAGGTCTGGAATGGGCTCCCGAGGGAGGTGGTGCTCTCCTCTACCCTGGGGGTCTTCAAGAGGAGGTTATATAAGCATCTAGCTGGGGTCATCTGAACCCAGCACTTTTTCCTGCCTATGCAGGGGGTCGGACTCGATGATCTATTGAGGTCCCTTCCGACCCTAACATCTATGAATCTATGAATCTATACAGGACCCTAAAATGCAAAACAAGTACCTAGATAGAGTCTTTAGTCCATTGGAAGAGATACTGCATGGGCAGAGATGGAGGATGAACTAGGAGAGGTGATGATTTTGGTGATCAAGTCATACTTTATTAATATAGTTAACAAGCTGAGGGCAGGCTTGCCATTAAGCAAAGGGGAAACACCTGTGAGTGGCTGAGGACCTACCTGAATAGAAGAGGCAGTGCTTAGAGGCCTATAAGCCCCATGATTGGAGCAAGAAGGACAGTCTCACCCTGCATGCTGCAGGAACCAAATCTTCTGGCAAAGAGAGGCTGCAGGAGACAGCTTGGTAGGCACCTAAGCCACCCAAGAAAGCTGGGAGATGAAAACTCAAAAGAAAGTATGGCTTGTAGGGTGACATTGACCCTGAGCAAAGGTGACTTTTGGTTTTGAAGTGGATGTTTGTTTTGGAATTAAGTTAAATACTGGAGGACTAGGTATGGCTAGTAGGTCCCTTGCCTGGGCTAGGGACCATAGGAGGCTTGCACTAAGGGTGTGAGCAGCTTTACCTGGGTCAGGACCACAGGAAGCTGGGACCGGAGGTGCAAGAAGCCTTGCCTGGGTCACAGATGCCAGGACGCTGGGCTAGATGCTGAGTGAAACAGGGTCAAGAGGCTAGCCAAAGGAGACCATGGGGAAAGCTGGGACTGAGGAGTCAAGCCAGAATAAGTGGTCCTAGGCTTAGAACTCTGCAGGAAAAGCAACCAGCAGACCAAAGCCAAGAATCCTGAAGCCTATACAGGCTGGTACTTGGCGTGACCATCCCAGGCACCAAAGCAAGGGGGCTCCAACAGGTGCTCCCCAGCCAGGCTGGGGTGTGGGACAGAGTCATGAGTGGCTCTTTTGGAGGTCACAGGAATGGGGGAAGGGCAGCCTCCACTGTTGCGTGCACTCCCAGGCAAGCATGGTGGGGTGTGTGCCCCCCAGGTGTGTGTGTGGTGTGAGGGTAAGCTGCTGCTGCAGGCTTTGCCCTAGGCACAAAACTTTGTTGCTACAGCACTGGATGGACAGCAACCATTAAGGCTCAGGAGCTGCAAACAGCTCACTGCTCCAAGTGACATTGCAAATTGGAAATAAAACTTGCATCACAAAACCCAAAAATAGTCAGTCAGGAACCCTCTCAACCACTCACAAACCCTTTTCCAAAGCAAATAAGATTTCCTTTTCTTTTCCCAAGTGATAATACCTCTCACACTTCCCCTTTAACTGGTCTGTTATACATCATTAAGTCATTCAATTAAAGTAGTTAGCTGCAGGCTGTTTACTGCCTCATTATGGTCCAGTTTTTGAACCTCCATTGACTTCAATATAGTTTGAGCTGCTACAACTTAGAGCAGAATTTGGCTTTAAGAAGTATTATTGAAGTAAAGAATGGGCATATTTATTTATAAATATATATTGTGACCCATCCACCTGAACATAACTGAAACTCAAATGGCTTGGTTATCAACAGGTAGGTCAGAAAAGTTCCTAAGCAGCATGGCTCTGCCACTTTCTTCTGCTGAGCGCACATCAGATCCGCAGAATTAGTCAGCATGCTCTATGTAAATGACTCTTACCACATGACAAGTAGTTGACAATGTACAAACATACAGGCTGCTCTAACTCAATAGATCTGCAAAATTTCAGACACTGACTTGGATGAGTGGGTTGGACATGCTTCTTAGCTTCAGTCTTAGGCTTGCTATTGAAGACAAAGCCCTAAATTATGTCGAATGGCACCTCAGTTGAAAGTAGTCCCTCCACAGGTGCAGTTCCACAGGTCCAGTATCAAGGTAAGATCTCTGCAAACAAGGATATCAGACTGTATCACAAACTGTCTTGCCCTATTATACACTATTCTAAAATAAAATCTAAAGATGAATTCTTCAGTAGTTCTCTCTAAATTACCTTTTCCAAATACTTCCTAACAACACACGTGGGGCCCTTCTCATACATTACAACTTGACAACACATCCTTATTCAGTTCTCCAAAGATATATTGAATTAATGATTAATGAATTCAGGAGTACCTATTGTTTCAGGGGAAAAAAAAAATCTTTTAGTTTAACCTACTGTTTGAGTGCTCAGACAGTCATTTTAAGTAAGACATCATCATGATCAAATGCTATACAATCAGAAAGTGAGATTCTCACTGTAATACATTCCAGCATTTAAGGAAAACTAAGAGTAAAAAATATAAAGAAGAATTTCCAAAGTCTAAGGACAGTAGGACAATGTAAAATAAAAAAAGAAAACCTGACCAGGGAAGTTGTGGAACTCCCTCTGCAGGGATGGCTGGATGAAAAATACTAATACGGCCAGGATTATATTAGGGCTAGCCCAGATATTCATTTACAGCTGGGTCAGCTGGGGATAACTTTTGGCATGAACCCAGAGCAGGATTTAAATGCACACTATGCAGTTGTAGGGAGATTCTTAACCACTTTGCCATCATTCCCCATACCCAAATACATCACAGTTGGATGCTAATATGTGTGTATATTATATATACAATATAACCTCATTATAACAAGCACCACCCCCCTCCCATTGGACTCGGAGAAAAGTTCATTAAAATGGGATGTTTGCTAATATGGTTAGTTAATGTGTTGCATCATTATAATGAGAGGAAAAAAAGGAACTGTTTTTGCTGTTGGGATTGTTAAACACAGAGATTCTTTATAAACATGAATTATTATGAGGTTGTGCTTTATTAATATAAATGATAATCTATAGATTCATAGAATCATTCATAGAAGTAGGGTCGGAAGGGACCTGAGCAGATCATCAAGTCCGACCCCCTGCCTATACAGGGAAAGAGTACTGGGGTCAAACGACCCCAGTGAGGTGTTCATCCAGCCTCCTCTTAAAACCCACCAGGGTAGGACCCATCACCACTTCTCTTGGAAGTTGGTTCCAGATCCTAGCTGCCCTGACTGTGAAGTAGCGCCTTCGGATGTCTAGTCTAAACCTACTCTCTAACAATTTGTGGCCATTATTCCTTGTTACCCTGGGAGGTGCTAGGGGTAACAGGATCTCTCTCAAACCCTGCTGGTCCCCCCTGGTGAGTTTATAGATGACCACCAGGTCCCTCCTCAGCCTTCTCTTGTGAAGACTGAACAGATTAAGTTCCCGTAGCTTCTCATTGCAGGGTCTGCCCTGCTGTCCCTGGATCATGTGAGTGGCCCCCCTCTGAACCTTCTCAATTCTGTCCACATCCCTCCTGAAGTATGGCGCCCAGAACTGAACACAGTACTCCAACTGCAGCCTGACCAGCGTTGCATAGAGGTGGAGGATCACCTCCTTGGCCTTGCTTGAGATGCATCTGTGGATGCACGACAAGGTACGGTTAGTCCTACTGACTGTGACCTCGCATTGTTAGCCCATGTTCATCTTGGAGTCAGTAATGACTCCAAGATCTCTTTCTGCCACCACGCTCTTGAGAATGGAGTTTCCCAGCTTATAAGTGTGCTGCTGGTTCATACTGCCCAAGTGCAGCACCCTGCACTTGTCAGTATTGAAACCCATCCTATTTTTGTTAGCCCACCCCTGTAACCTGTCCAGGTTCTGCTGTAATCTGTCCTTCCCTACTAGCATGCCCACCTCACCCCAAATCTTGTTATCTTCAGCAAATTTAAACAGGCTGCTTTTTACCCTGTTGTCCAAGTCACTAATAAAGAAATTGGCATAAATGCCATGGCATCAATGCCATAGTCACCTAGTTTGTTGATGAGAATGGGGTGGGAGACAATGTCAAAGGCCTTGCTGAAGTCCAGAAAGACTACATCCACCGCAACACCTGTGTCCAATGCTTTTGTGACCTGAACATAGAAGGCAATCAGGTTGGTCTGACCGGTTCATGCTGGTTGCCCTTGAGCATCATGCCTGCTGCTGGCCCATCACAGATGTGCTCATTGATGATCTTCTCAAAGAGTTTCCCCAGGTTTGAAGTAAGACTAATAGTTGCCCGGGTCCTCCCTTTTCCCTTTTTTGAAGATGGGGACCACGTTGGCTTTCTTCCAGGCATCTGGCACCTGGCCAGAGCACCACAAGTGCTTGTAAAGTCATGCCAGGGGCCCTGCAATAACCCTTGCCAATTCCCCCAACACCCTGGGTGGAGAGCATCTGGACCTGCTGATTTGAACACTTCCAGCCCCTCCAGAAGCTCTCTAACCTGATCCTCCCTGACTTTAGGCCTGGCGGCATTTCTCCTGAGTCTGTCTGGAATCCTGGTCAGGTAGTCTGGGTCCCTGTACAAGAAAATGGAGGAGAAAAATTTATTAAAGAGGTCTGCTTTCTCCTCTGTTGCAACCACCAGATTACCAAGCATATCCTGCAGGGGCCCCACATTACCCAGTGCCTTCTTCATTCTCCATATATATTTAAAAAAGGCCTTTTTATTATCTTTAATCTTTGATGATAGCTCTAGTTCCATATCTGCCTTAGCTTTTCTAACAGCCCCCCTACAGACCTGAGCAGTGGACGTATACTCCTCTTTGGTGATAACCCCTCCCTTCCACCAGGTGTACGCCTCCTTTTTTGTATTTTATAAGTTGTATTTCCATATTACTATACAAAATACTGCTATTACTATACAAAACATTTTTCCACAGGACAATACCGTGATAGACCCCTAATTATTTGGTCCTTATTGTCTCCTTTCCCTACTCACAAAACTATTTAGAGGCTCATTTATCCCATGGTTAAAGTATGTCTCTGCAGAACTTGTACAGGGGAATCAGAGAAGTCAGGCCCTATAAAAACCCTCCTGAGGTGTCAGGCAGTTTAGATTAATGTTTACATTAACATTCTTTCATTTTCTGATTCTCTACAGAACATCTAAATAACTGCAATCAGCCTCTATTTGGAAGACACATCATCTTAGTGCAGAAGACCACTGTCCTTATGTGCTATCCATTTTCAGCGTGTTATCTTAACAGAAGGCCTTTCTAAAGAGGCCTTTTTGTCAGCTTTGTGGACATAAAGAGCTCTGAAAAAAAATGTGAAGGAGCGACACATAGTGGGACAGACTATAGTATTGTTTTGTACAGTTCCTGGGTTAAGGTGTATGTGTGTGTGTGTGTGTGTGTGTGTGTGTGTGTGTGTGAATAATATTTCTTGCCTCTGGTTCCCTGACTTTTTTATAAACTGAGAAAGGATTGGTTAATGGGTTTATTATACATAGAAATGGAGGGGGACCTCTGTACTGATGTCTTAACTGCTAGAGAATGGGCTATCAAAAATATAATTATCTAGTTTGCCAGACTGGATCTCTGCCTGAGATTTGACCTAGACATTAAGATCCAAAGACTCAGATCTGAGCTGAGCCAGAAGAAAATCTCACTGGGGGACCACAGATAATCAGGGGTTACAAAATCGAAAGAGCAAGGGGCTGATCCACTCTAGAAGCTATGCCTGGGATATCTCCAAAAGCACGTCCCCTTGAGCATGCACATGCACCTGTTCACTGCACTGCTAATTAGCAGCACAGCAAGGTTTTTAGACACCAGGAGATCCTGGTATAAAAAAAAAAAAAAAAAAAACTGTGCTAAAAAAAAGTGGGGTAGCACACATGGCTGCTTCTGGATCACCACTGCTGCAACCCTGGGAGGCCCCCAGGAGCCCAGATAATGGTGTTGGGACCAGCCCACGTGCTGACTCCAGTCTCTCTTACCCACAAGGGCTTGCCTGCAGACAACTAGCAGTAGCACAAATATATGCTGCTGCTATTTGTCTACAGGGAAACATGCATTCCCACTTGTGGGGATGCGCCCCAAGTGGGTATTTCAAAGACACCATGTTGTGGCTTCCAGAAAAAAAGCTGCTTTGGGTAGTCTATGGAACATTTATAAAATGATTTAGGAATTTTTCTATGAAAGCTAGAGAATTTTGAGGGCCTACTTTTCACATTCAGGCAGATTAACCGATGGGTCTGTTAATCTGTCGATGGAGGAACATATGACTGCTGACATGGCTCTAGACTTGGTCTTGAATATAGAAAGAAGTATGAAAGTTTTGCTAAGGATTTCAAAGAAACAGAATGCCTTAAAGTGTGAACTAAACCACTTCCTTCTAATAGGATTAATGATTGTTGGACTTCATTAATGTTATGTATTTTCTCAGAATAAAGAGCAGTGATTATGTGATTTGCAATGTAAAGCTTATATGGGGTCAGGCTCACTGTAATCCTTAAAATAGAACATTTTTCTTTACTTTGTATTTCTTAGATCTTAGATCTATGTGTATTTTAAGTGCCTATAGAGCTCTGTTTTTTTAGAAAAGTATTTCAACACCTTCATCAAGATTCATAATTATAATTAAACAAAGTGTTGTATGCAATATCTGATGGCTGCTGGCAAACATTAGCTAGTCTGACAACGGTCACAGAGATATCTGGTGTAACATCCAAAACTTGTAGAACTACATTTTGAGACTCAATTTTGCAGTGACTGCCATTCTCAATGAACCACATCCTGATCTCAATGATATTAGGTTAAATTACTTCAACTGAGTTATTCTGTATTGTTATCAGCATCACTGAGAGAATAATTTGGCCCAATACTCATTCAGGCTAAGTTCAGACAGTCAAAAAGCCTGAGGCTGAAATGATTCAATCTTCACAGGTTAGTCTAAACTGCGTAGATTGAACTGATAAGCAAGTGACCAGACATTCACTTTTGATTCCAGAAATGCAGGCACATATTTGTAGTGGCCCAGGCCAGAAACCAGGGGGCACTAGAGCATACCTCCCTGCTTTGCTGAAGTGGACAGCTTGAGCCAAGTCTAGCTTACCCACCCTGTTAGGCAGGGAGGGTTGCAGGGAAGGTGCAAAGCACCTTGGGATGCTGGGGGACTGTGAGTTAACTTGAATCTGAAAGGGATCTGCAAAAGAAGACCAATAAACCGATTTACGCTAAATCAGTTAAATCTGACACTACATTAACTCCTGTTTATCTTAAAATGGTTTTGGCCATTTTGAAAGCAGTTTATGTGCATCGAATTTCTGTTGTGTTACATATTTGAACTGGTTTATGATCATTTATACTGATTTATGTATAATTTCTGTTCCTAGCATCAGAGTAAGAACTTTATACAATGCTGGCATTGGGATGTCAGCCATGGCTTGGCTCAGCTAAGCCTCACTCTTTGCTCCTGGAGCCTTTGCAGTAAGTGAGGCTTGCAGAGGGCTAGGGGTCCCTCTGGCAGGGCTGGGGGGTTGCAGGTCATGGCTGGGGGGATACCAGCAGGGCTGGGAGGGAGCCAGGAGCTAGCCCTGCTCCCACCTGAGCAGGCAGCAGCAGTGGAGGAGTTGGCTTGGGGCCCTGCCTCCATATCCCTGGCAGCTGGGGAATCGCTCTGGCAGGGATGGGGGGCAAGGGCTGTGGGTGGGGGACAAGAGGAATGAATACAGTAGGGGGGTTGTTGTGGGGACAGTGTGGGGCACCAGCAGGGCCAGGGGAGGCATTGCAGGTGAGTGAGGGGCACCAGCAGGGCTGGTGGAGGCATTGGTGGCAAGTGAAGGGTACCCACAGGGCTGGGGTGGGGGGGTTTGGGAACAAGTGAGGGACACCAGCAGGACTATGGGGGACTTTGGGGGGCTTTTAATTTTTAGAATGGATTTTGGGGTTTTCATCAGAAAATTTGCCTTTTTTCTCAGAGAATTCATGATTTCTTTTTTTTTTTATCAGAGAAAACCAATCCCTGGATATTATCTCTTCCAGTATCATCTTATTTACTGAAGATGGGGTCCAAACACATTGGAACCACATTTATGTGACACCTTCTCATCTCTTAGATCTTACAGGACCTAGACTTAGAGAGAGGTTCTCCAATTCACACAGACATATAGGCTAAATACAGACAGTCATAGAGTTGTAGGTTAAATTGATTTAATCTTCACAGGTTAGTCTAAACTGCATAGACTGAACCAATAAGCAAGTGAACAGATATTCACTTTTGATTCCAGAAATGCAACCACGTGGTTGCAGTGGCCCAGGCCAGAAGGTGGGGGTTGGGGTGGGAGGCATGCTAGACAGCTTTGTCCAAGGGTAGCCTGCCCACCCTGCAAGGGGAGGTTTGTGGGAGAGGTGCAAAGAATCCTGGGATGCTGGGAGACTGTGAGTTAACTTGAATTTGGAGGGGATCTGGCACAGAAGTTCAATAAACTGATTTAACCTAAATCAGTTAGTTCTGATACTTTGTTCATTTAGGTTTATCTTAAATGGGTTTAGGCTATTTTGAAAGTGGTTTATGAGCATTGAACTTGAGTTGTGTTACATATTTGAACTAGTTTCTGATCACTTATATCAGTTTATATGTAACTTCTGTCCCTAGCCATCAAAATTATGGAAGTGTTTACTATCGTTGCTATCAGCAGTATTGGAAAATACAGTGAAACAAGCAGTCTTACAGATATGTAACACCTCTGCACCATACTACTCCAAGAAGCTTTTCCCCAAGTAATAGTTGGGATTATCAGGTGCCTGCTTAGCCCACCATTGCACTGGCCAGAATATACTGGTAAGACGGGGAATGAAAGCAAGCTATAGGACTTGACCTCATAGTACTATTGTGAAGGACATGGATGATTCTTATAGGGAAGATGGCTCTTCAACTTCTGCCTGTTCATAGCACATAAGGTGTTTTCAAGCTTCTTTAAAAAAAACTGTGTCCCTTCCTGAGGTTGGGTATATGTGTTCAAGTGACCCTGTTTTCCTCCGAGCATATTGTAAAATCCAGAGTCCTACGACACTACTTAGATGAACTGTGGAACAATCTAAGACATGGGCATATGTACATAGAAAGAGCAGGTCAGATTAAAATTCATGTGAGACATGAAAAATCAGCATAAAATGATTTTACCATTCCTCACTCAAAATACAGTGTGAGAAATGTGATCAAAATGGAGTTGTTAGAATCTGTTCACGGCCACCAAGTGCTAGATCCCACCCTATAACTCTGCTTCCCACTCCTCCTAACAGTCCACCTGTTTTGATTTTTTTTTTCCTCACTGCTGTCACCAACAGAGAGAAACCAAGTCCAGGATGCTAGACCTTTTAACTCCTCCTGAGATATTACATCTGGCCTATTTTTCAGTAGCTGTATTTTACAACTCCAAATATTTCGTTCACTACACCCATTATAAGTTTAATAATATCTCTTTTCTGTAATTCATTTGAGCCTCAATATCCTGCACCTCAGTCTGCAAACATGCCTGGACCTTGCTTATTCAGTCCTAGCTCCTGAACATATAGTTCTGTATGTATACTGTGCATTAGATTATGGATGCCCATCTGTGCTGATCCATATTTGACTATACTGCATACTTCTTGCTCCTTCCCTGAGCAGCAGAACATTCTGTTGAAGTTTAAAGATGAAAGAGTTAAGCAACTATTATAACACCAGAAGTATAGCCATATGCTAACCACATTTCAGTAGTACTGATTGTTATTCATTACGATAATCTTTGAATTAACGTTAGGCTAGTGACTGCAATTAAATCTTAAACCTCAACTGAAAATTAAACCTAAATTTGTCAATATTCATTAAGCCTAAAAATCCAACCTTTTACATCTCAGACTTAAAAAAAAAAAAATCTATAGACTGTGCTACTCAATACTGAGACTCAATTCCTTTGGATGATGATAATGATTGTTATTATTATTATAAATCGTCATCACCACCATCACCTCAAGTTATTCTATTATAGAGAAAAGTTCTGCCTGACAGTAGGGCCACATAATTTCTTCTGAAGTCAATTGGACTTGCTTGCAAATATCCAAGAGCAGAGTTTGTTTGCAAAAATCTGAACAAAGAAAACCAGCTAGAATGCTTATATTACAACTGATCTAAAAGTATTATTATATAAGTACAATTATACCCCAAGGGCCAGATTCTGTCCCCCATATTGGACAGCTCATTGGACTTAAGTGCCTAGGCATGATTGTGTTCTATCTTGTTCAAGTCCTGAAAATCCATCAATGCAGCTACTTTTTAAAGCAGATTGCCATCTTACTCTTAAGACAGAGCCACAGAAAAGCAATGAGGAAGTGAATAATACACCCACCATTAAAATGTAGGTTTTTTCAGGGACACAGGCTGGGTGTAATAGGATGAATTTACTTAGTAAGTCCACTTTGGTGCCTAATAAGTGGAGCAGAATATGGACCCAAATGAAATCTAATATGCAATAAATGGTCACCATAATATGAAAATAAAGTAATTAGATGGTGGCTTGAAATCTAGCTATTAAAATTAATACGATATCCATTATACCCTCCAGATAGCATACAGTACGTTGTTATGATTATCCTGTAGTAATCCATTGAACCTCCCCAGAGAACTAAGTGGACTGAAAGAACTCATGGATCACAACCAAAGGAAAGAGAAAAGGAAACCAAGATATTCTCTTTGATGGGTCCTAGCGAGGTTGTTGCTTTCCCAGTTAATACTATATTAAGTATCTCTTCCACAATCTTTTCTATAATTCTAATCTATTTCTGGATCATATTACCTTGGCTGGGAACTACCAGTAAATTGTGTCCTTTATATCCAGAATGTTCATTGCCTTTCCACCTCTGAGTAATCAGCTGGGCAATCCAGATGCCTCAGCATGTCTAGATTCATGGCACATAAGAGATTCATTTTTCACCACATAATATCAACAGTTCTTTCTATATCTTATCTTAAATCTGCTGCTGAGTGCTGTAGCAACATGATGTGATCACTTTGTCTTCTAAAATGTGCTTCACAAAATAGAAATATGTTCCTTTATCTCTCTAATACTTTCTACAAAGCTTGCACATAAAGCTACTTATTTAAATTGGAGTGTCATATGTAATGTTATCTCCCAGAGAGCTCTTTTTTCCGGGTTTGTTTGTTTGTTTGTTTGTTTGTTTGTTTTTGCCTGGCACCTGGCATGCCATTGGTTTTAATACTTTTCTCTTACTTATAGTGAAACTGTACATTTTTGGTATGCGACATTAGTTGTCAGTAGATATCAGTATAAAATGAAAAGATATAGAAATAAAAGAAATAAAGACATAAAATGTACACTGACAAAAGATAAGACTGTGACATGAGGTGTGTTATAATGAGCCTGGTGCAAATACAAAACATTTCTATAATAAACATGAAAGAAATTATATGAAAATAATAATAGATGAAGAAAAATATAATAAGCATATAAAGCTACAGTGGGAAAGCCCTGAACTACATAAAGGAGAAGAGGTGGCTGCATTACACAACCACCTCAGACAACCAGGGGAAATCCCACAGAAAGTGTCATATTAATCAGTTTAAATAAATGACCCTAAAAAGTTTTGAATATTGAAAAAAATGTGTTATTGAGTATGTAGATCAGGAAGCTAGGACTTATGGCTCCATAAACAAAAACTCTTATATACTCCTACTGTAAAAACTATATCAGAATCTATCCTTTGCAGCAGAATTGTGCTGTAGAATATTATTTTTAAAATTAAAGATAAGTAAACTCCTAGCATTAATATTTATGAATAGCTTTAAAATGATTAATGTCTTAATTGCTAAACTGGTGCCTTAAGCACAATAAAGTCATAGGCTGGGTCCAGACATGCATGGATGTTTGGTTCCCCAGGGACAACTAGTGGTGGCAGCACACCTTAGGTCAATGCTAGTTGTTCCTGAGGAGCACCTTGCCACATGCGCTCTGGCATGCGGCAAGTGACCTTGGCTGGGGTAAGGGAGGCTGGGGCCAGCACTGGCCTGGCCCCAGCAGACTTACCTGGGGTCATGAGGGTATCCTAGGGTGCAAGCAGCTGCAGTCCTGCTGTGTGGAGCCTGACTGGCAGTGGAGTGTGGCTCTGGCTGGCCAGGCTCTGGCTTTGGGCGGTGCACACTGCTGCTGCATGAGTCAGTCGGATAGTTTTTCTGCGGGCTTTTTTGCCCCCTGGATATCCCTCAACACTTCTCCCTTGTAGCACCAAGAGCAACTGAACGTGTGGTATGTGGTGCAGCAGACATGGTGCCACATTCATCTGGATGTGGCCATAATGCTATGGTTGCATTAGTATCAGCTGCTGTTTTGTTTTGTTTCAAGTTCTGAGTAAGTATATAAAATTACTTTTCAACTAAAGAGCAGTTCTTATTGCTTCAAGTTTATATAAGGTAGGATATACTGAATTTCTGATACTGCATTTACAACTGAAGTTCCTACATGGACATTAGAAGTGAATCTGTCTGTCCTCCAGTGGTCTCTCACCTGCCTTCACTCTCCATACTCTCCTGCCACATCTTTGATGTTTCTAACAGAAGGAGTCTATGCAGGTTTTTGACGGGTTGGAGAAACAAGCAGATCTATCCATCTACCCATTGGGTTTCCCCTCCTCTTCAAGTTCAGATTTTATTTAAGCACACACCAACATGGTGTCTTGGGATTGTGTTGGGAGATTGCCTGTTTGATCCCTTTTTCTCTCTGACAATGTCTTCTGACTAGATCAATGGGGCAAGCCCCAGTCTGTGAGGCTTCACCACTCTTACTCCCTGACCTTGTAGAAGCATACTGTGTCATCATAATCCTTTTTCCCTCAGCCCCCAGGGGGTTATCTAGAACCATTTGCTATGAGATCTTATTTTCAATATGAAACCACTAGTAATAACTTGCTTGTGAAAAGGCAATATGAGAAGTCTCTCTCAGATGCCCCTAGCTCCACTCTATTGTGTGTCCTCTGCTCGCTCTCCCTCTCTTTCACTCTCTCTCTTTCTGACCTGTTCTGGGCACAGCAGGGGCCTCCCACTCCCCAATAGACTGAACCAAACTACTAGACTAAACTATAACAGAAGAGCAAAACTTCTGGCTATAACACAGATTATTACCCAAACCAGGTCCTCACTTAAACATCAGCCTACTAGCTCAAAGAAACAAACATTGGCTTTTTCTTACCACGTCCAGGCAGCTCCAATAAATTTGTTATCTTCCTGACCCTCTGCCCTGCACTGGGTGCCTCTATATATGCATCAAGGAGCTTTTTCTAATACAAATTAAATTTAGTACCTCCAATATTTGGTACTAAATAAATGTGCATTAGGCTACCTTAATGTGTAGTAATGAATGTGCATGACATTTAAGTGAAGCTTAATGTTCAGTAGCCTATTTTACTGCGCAGCAGCATAATTGCACTTTTTATGTGCGCAGTAAAATAGGCTACTACAGATTAAAGTGTGTGTATAGTGTCCACTCATTGCCAGCCTCCTCCTAATAGGGGTAGGGGCTCCCTGTTCTACAACACAGACAGGAAAGTCTGGAGTCCAGCCTTAGCTCTAGAGGATGGTTGGCAATTTTCATATGTAGGCCAGATTCTTTACTATGGTGGTAGATGCAACACGGCAGGCATATAGCTAGGTGAAGTGGAAGGGAAGATGCTTTTAGCTTTCTGGCACAACTACTCCACTGTAGATTATGGCAGTCTTACATATGAAACACTGCTACTCAGAATAGGTAGATTCTTTCTTGATTTGCTATCAAGTGTTCCTCCTCTGATCCTTCTGAACTGTGGAATCTATATGGCCCTGTATCCTATCCTTGCCCTGCTGAAGGAACACACAATCAGAGTTGAAAACATTACATTTATCCATATGTACAAGGCACACACTGACACAACAAAGGACAATAAAAAGTCCTTTTTTAGATATGTGGGGAGTCAGAAGAAAAGCAAAGGTAACAGTGAACCCCTGCTAAACCAAATGGGACAACTGACAACTGACACCCAGGAAAAAGCTAACCTGCTTAATGGCTATTTTGTGTTGGTTTTTTGTCAACCCAAAGGGACCTCCCTGCCTAGCATGATGCAGGACAGCCAGGGCGAGGATGAATTTATACCCAGCATTGGTGTAGACCTTGTAAAGCAACACCTTGAGAGGCTGGACACCTTCAAGTCGGTGGTCCTGACAGATTGCACCCCAGAGTACTTAAGGAGCTAGCAAGAGTCATAGATGAATCACTGGCAAAGATATTTGAAAACTCCTGGTGCTTGGGTGAAATACATGAAGATTGGAAGAAGGCCAACGTGGTGCCCATCTTCAAGAAAGGGAGGGAAGTAGATCTGGGAAACTACAGGCTAATCAATCCCCGGAAAGATTTTGGAAAAGATCATCAATGAGACCATTCTTGACAAACTGGCTAATGGCAACATCCTGAGGGACAGCCAGCACGGGCTTGTTGTGGGTAGTTCTTGCCTGCCCAATTTCATCTCCTTCTATGACCAGGTGACATATCACCTGGACAAAGGAGAAGAGATTAACATAATATATGTGGACTTCAAAAAAGCCTTTGATCTGGTGTGCCACAATCTCCTCTTGGAAAAATTGGCCAATTGTGGCCTTGGCTACATCACAGTCCGATGACGGGGGAATTGGCTCTGAGGCCAGACTCAGAGAGTGGTGGTTGATGGAAGGGAATCATCATGGCACTCCATGATCAGTGGTATCCCCCAGGGCTCTGTCCATGGACCTGTTCTCTTTAACATCTTTATCAACAATGTGGATACTGGTGTCAGAAGTGGACTGGCTAAGTTTGTCGATGATCCCAAACTTTGGGGTAGAGCATCCACCTGAGGATAGGCTCGTGATCCAGGCTGACTTGGATAGGCTCAAAAAGTGGGCAGATACAAACCTGATGACATTCAATACCGACAAATGTTAGGTACTCCACCTTGGGGGAAGAAAACCCGCAGCATGCTTATAGGCTTGGCAGTGCTACACTCGCTAACACCACACTGAAAGAGACTTGGGGGTCATGACTGACCACAAGATGAACATGAGCCGCCAATATGATGTTGAAGCTGGTAAAGCAAACAAACTCTGGCTTGCATCCATAGATGCTTCTCAACTAATTCTCAGTATGTCATCCTCCCACTGTACTCAGCCTTGGTGAGGCTGCAGCTGGAGTACTGCATCCAATTCTGGGCTCCACAATTCAAGAAAGATGTGGAGAAGCTAGAGATAGTCCAGAGGAGAGCCACGTGCATGATCAGAGGACAAAAGAATAGGCCTTATGAAGACAGGCTGAAAGCCATGGGACTCTTCAGCCTGAAAATGTTCAGGCTCAGGGGTGACCTGGTGGCAGCCTATAAATCCTTCAGGGGTTGGCATCAGGATCTAAGGGAATGCCTGGTCACCAGAGCACCCCAAGGGATCACAAGGTCCAATGGTCACAAACTCCTCCAAGACCATTTTAGGCTGGACATTATGAAAAACTTCTTAACTATCTCAACCCCCAAGGCCTGGAATAGACTCCCTTCAGAGGTGGTACAAGCACCTACTCTGGACTCTTTTAAGAAGTGTTTGGATACTTATCTTGCTGGGATCCTTTGACCCTAGCTGACTTACTGCCCCTGGGGCAGGGGGCTGGACTCGATGATCTCCCAAGTTCCTTTCCAGCCCTAATGTCTATGAAATCTATGAAACCTGTGTACCAGTAAATTTTCACCTAAGCTCTGTGAAATATGTGTGCCATATACCTTGTGTGACCTCACTAGTGATATGCACAAAACTACCTAGAATCTAACACATGAATGATACCAGGCATGTGGGTCTAGCATTAATCTTCCTAATAATTTTATATTTCATATAAATCTGAAAACATATTAAAACTCACAGTTCTACTGAAAGCAGTATGAAGTCCATGGCAGTATTGACACACATTTCAACAATTAAGACAATAATATAATTAGCACCAATTTCAATTAATCCTACCTCCTCCCCATTTCACACATGTAACACAAGTCCAATTATTTTTGGGTTCTTTGAAGTGGGGGAAAAAGAATTAATCAGGAAGGAAAATATATAATGTACTAGCTACATGGAGAAATAGTCCATTTGCATGATTATACAGAGAACCTTATGTGAAAAGCTGTACTACAAACAAAACAGAACAACAGAAACAGAAAAACTTTCATTAGATTTTTCAATTCACTTTGATGTTTAAAGGTTTGTCTTCTTCCCCTAGGACATTTTAGAATATCAGCTAGGGTACATCTAAAATTGTGCTTAATTGGAAACCACATTGTAATTATACCTGCAAAATCTTAAAAAAACAAAAGGAAAAACAAAAACAAAAAAACCCTGCCTAGTGTGAAGATCCTAAAATAATCTTGATATTTTATTCAGCCAAATAAATTCAAACCAGCCAAAACATTAAGCAGTGGAGAAAATTAGGTCAAAGAAGAAAACAACAGAAAAGGAAAGAGATTACAGAAGTGGAAAAATATTTTGTTTGAACAAGCTTCATCAGCATGTGGGCTGCAAACAGAATAAAGTGTGATCTTAAATATTCACTGGAAATACAAAACTAAACAAAACAATCTTATTTTCAATATGAAACCACCAGTAATAACTTGCTTGTGAAATGGCAAAATTAATCATGCTGGAAAGAGTAGTAGATTTATCCTACAATTCATAGAACAAAGAGCTCAAAGAATGTAGATAAGTATTACCTCACCATCACCTGGTGAATTAGCTCCATCTTACATATGGAGGCCAAAGAGACGGTGATTTACCAGTTAGTTGCAAAGCTAGGAAGAGAACCCTTAGGATCTTAGGTTTGGAACAGTCTTTATTGTGAGCCTCAAACTTTAAGAGGAAAGGCAGCCTGGAAAGCACCCTGAAGGTATGGTAAGGGGCTGATTATGGGACAGGCTGCTCAGTGAGCCTGCTGTGAAAAAAGGAAAGGCTGTCTGGAAAGCTCCCTGTAGATGTGACAGGGGGGTAATTACTGAGTCTCCTGACTGGGAGAGAGCTGCACTCAGCTGGGAGATAAACAGGGATCCTGGTTTTCTCTGATAAAAAAAATCCCAAATTTTCAGATATGAAAAAATAACCTCAAATCCACACTTGTCCAGGATTAAAATGAACCCCATTAATGTATATAATATATATATATATATATATATATATATATATATATATATATATATATACTAAACTACATATATATATATATACACACACACACGTGCATATGAACTGTTTCAATCATTTCAATCATGGAAAAATATCTTTTTTTAATCCAAAAATTGGGGATTTTACTTTATTTTTTATCAGTGTGGCAGTGCACCTTTGGTGCCTGCCACTTTAAGGACTGGAGTAGGTAGTCACCAGGTGGCTGATTACGGCAGCCATTTTCAAATGCAGGCCAGACATAAAGAGGACAGTTGACTACTAGCAAGGGAGACAGCAACATCAGCTGACTGAGCTCCTGCTCAGGGACTTGGAGGTAAGGAAAGGGGTTATGGGGAGCTGGAGGCTCCTGTGGTCCTGAGCATGATGTGAAACTGCACCCTGCCAGGGAAGGGTGGTCTGGTGGGTCTCCTAGTGGAGTGGGAGCCCCTAGAAAATGCCAGGCTAGTTACCTCCCCATGGAAAGGCAGGAAGGGGCACCTTATAATCCCAGCCCCACATCCCTAGTGGTGTCCCAGTAGAGCAGGGGGAGTCCAGACTTGTTAGGAGCCCTGAGGCAGAGTCTGGGCCACAGGAGGTACCTGGAGCCATGCCAAGGCAGCAGGGTAAAGCCTGAGGGTGTGAGTAGAGATCTTGAGAGAGAGGGGTGACAGAGAGAGGTCCTGTCAGTAGACAAGTGGGTAAAGGCCCTGAGAGAGGGGCATAATGAAGAGGCCCAGTGAGGGCATGGAGGCCTGGTGAGGGGCCAGGTGTCTTTTATAAAATGTACCTATTATTGGATGGAAGAAGTTGTGGTTGGTCTGAGTGTCTGGGTCTACCCAAACCAACGTATCATACATCTAGAGACAACAGAGCAAGCCCCTAAACATTATAACTATTGTACAGATGAAAACTTTCACCAGGCAATGACAGGAAGGTGTCATAAAATGTATGCATCTCAGGTTTATATAAAACTGACAAGTTGTGGATTTTTAGAAACAAAAGGTTTTGCAGTTATTTCCTCCCAGCATTTTTTCAAAAATTCTTGTATTGACTTATGACATTATACTTAGTTGGAATATATTTCTGCTAATTACTTTAATGTTTTATAACAAAATATCCAAATCAATTGCTTATGTTTTGCCTAAAAAGCAACTGAGATTCTGGCATTTCTCTTGATTTATACTTAGGGTTTGTATCTCATGAGGCTGGGGGATATTTTCTTATAATGCACAAAACCTGCTGTTGTGATAAATTTGTGATTTTTATGCATCTTAATCTGCAAAATTTACTCCATAAACTCTTGAGCAAAAATAATTGTCTCTGATGCAATTCAATGAAAATAGACTGGAATACAGAATGCTGCTATTTGTTGCATCAATTTCAAATGTTTCTGTTACAGTGCCAAGGACACAACAATCAAACAGCCAGCAACTGGACAGGCAGGCAGCAGGGGGAAGTGAGGCACCTGTATCCCTGAGTTACCATACTGAGTTCCCTAACGCCTTGCCAGAAAGCACCTCATGATGTATGTGCAGACCCAATCACTGGACCCAGGAGAACCACCACACTTGGGAACAGCCCTTCCTTTGCACCTGCACACCCAGTTGGGGACCCCTATGGCCCCATGCTTGGGCACAACCCCATGGACCCTGACACTGAAATCCACATACCATATCTTGGAGGCCAGAGCCAGGCACCCTGTGACTAGGAGCCCAGCATAAATGCCTCCCCTCCTGAGCAGGAGCCAGTGGGTGGCAGCTTGCCTCTGGTGGGTCAGGAAGTGGGTGGGGGGGGCAGAATATCTGGACTGGGCCTGCATAGAAGTGACCCTGTGACCTCCATAGCTCAGCCACTGCCAGTAGGACCCAGGCTAAGTGCACCTTGGGTTTTTTGGCCTACAGCTACAGGGTCCCAGAGTACTAGCGCTGGGAAGGGCAGTATACTGAGAATCCAAACCAAAGCAAGCAGGTGGATGCCCCTGGAAACTTGAGGAACAGGTAGGATGGCTAGGTACCTTGGTTTTGCAGATGGAGAACACTGGAAATTTCCAGGCTGGGGCATGGGACATTGCCAGCAACATGAAGGCATCTTTTGGAAAGCCCCAGAAAGTTCAAGATTATGGCTAATGGAGCCTCAGCCACTCTGGAGCAAGGGCTGCATCCAGCTGAAGCAAGAGGGAGAGCCACACACAAGTAACTGCAACTATATCCATCCATCCACCTCCTTGCAGCCAGACTCTCACCCACCCATGGACACCAAAATCCTACAGAGACTACTGTGGGCCTTGGAAGACTCCGTCCTGTCTTCCTCTAGTACCCACCACTGGTAAAGCAACTAGGGCCATGGGAAGATTTGGGATCTCATTGCCATCTGTGGTGGGCAGGAGATCTGGATTAGCTCTGCAATGGGTATTACAGCAGGGATGTGCTCAAGCACATTTCCCAACAGATGCAAACATGGGGTCCCACCCAGGGACTGGGTTTGGTGCTGGGATAAGACAAAATGAATAACAATCCAGTGCATGCATGTGCATGATGCCAATAAAATGTCCAGGGGGAAAAGACAATATATGCTTTCTACCACAGGCGAACCTGTGTCACAAAACTGGTACATAAATCTGCCTCATGTATGCCTCCCTGCTCTCTTTATCTTTCAGGGCCATGGTTAGCTACTGGGAGAAGCTAAGCCTCTTCCCAGGTACCCAGAGCACTGGTGCTGAAACAGCTGTCCCCCTTTTCCTTGCACTCACAGAAAGGCACTAAAATAATTTAAAGAACTCTGCAATTAAAGTGTAAAAAAACCAAGTACAGGTGCTAGTGGCTTGCAACCTGGTTGGCAGTGCCCCAGGGCTGGATGGCAGAGATGAACCTGAGGTCAGGATAGCAGATTCCACACAGATATCTATAAGAATCACTAAAAATGCAGTACTCCAGGAATGAGAAAAATCCCCCCTTGCCAAATGTCCTGTCTTCCCCCCTCTCTCCTTTCCCCCTTCCTCACAGTCCAGGAAAGGCACAGATGTAATGGCAGAAGTCTCACATGGGAACTGTTATCTCAGCCGATCTGATTCCACTGCCAGGGAGATTCCTGGGTTATACATCTGGAAAGGCTTGCAAATGGCACTCCAGCACTGATCTAATCTCTGGGGAAGGTCTAGTGGATCCATGAGACTGAGTTTCATGGCACAGGTAATCACTGTAGTAACTCCTCAAGCAACACCCACTCCCCCTTTCACATATTTCCGCACCGCTGCCCCTCTTCAAATGTTTGCATCAGTGGGAAGAGGGACCAAGCTGTGACACAGGAAACATTTAACACTATATATTAGTAGCATTTCATTTTAATCATTTTAAAAAATGTGGATTTTGGGATGCTTTTTTTAATACATAAATTAGGTATTTTTTTATCAGAGGAAACCAGGATCCTTGCAGATCACCCTGAAGTTCCAGGGCATCCTGGGTGGGGACAAGGGTCAATAGGTGGCTCTGTGGGAAGGCCAGCTGCTGGCTCTGGGGCAGGAAGCCAATTCCATGGTGAACAGCTGCTACACATGTCCAGATGGCTGAGCATTATATCCAACAGCCTCCAGCATTAGTTGCACAGGGTGACAAGCAGGACATGCTGCAGCTCCTGGATCTGTATGCTTGGGTGTGGGCAGTGAGGCACCATGGTGGGTCTTGGTAGGCCAGCGCATGGAGGCATGCATGATTAACAAGGAAAGGCACTTGCTCTGGGGCTGTTCTGGAAACCTCTGGGTAGGATGAGGTGGAGGGTCTGTGGTGAGGCAATGGGGAGTGTAGGACATGATTGCCTGCACCAGGAAGCCAATCAGGGGTGGCCTGGGCCCTTGGCTGCACTCAGCAGTCTCTGGCAGACCAGGAAGTCCATTGCTGGGAGGCATGCAGGAGTACCTCCGATCTGTGAGCATTGACCAGCATAGACTCCCTGCACTACCCCCACCCTGTGCAAGTGTGAACATATACCATTCACTAGTGATCGAAACTAGGTCACTTAGCAAAAACTGCATCACTTAGATTGAGTCCTCCCCCAATTTTTTGAACACTTGTTCATGGCCTGAGGATACTACATAGTGGCAGTGCCCACTTTCTCCCTAAGAATCCAATGAATAAATGGGAGACCATGGTTCATATAGAGAAGATCTGAACTTACATCTACCACTTCCCAAGATACTGCTCTAAGAAGTAGGTTCTAGAAGGACGGGTAGTGAGGGGAGTGTCACAACCATTAGGTTACAATGTCTGGTCTTGCTTTCCTTTCTTCTGGTCCCATGAGTCTTGTATTCTTTGCTGTTTTGTGACCCAGGTTAGAAGTAAACTTTCTACCACAGAGAAACCAATCCTTACTCCAGAGAGTTCAAATTCTAAATATTAATCATGATACTATCCAGGGATAAAACAAGGAACTTGGGACAGTTGGAATAGTGAAACTGCCAGAAAACTAGCACCTATGGTTTCCCAGTTATTTTTGCCAGTGCCAGATGGGAGAAACATACTGAGAGCATATTCAGGAATAACATACTCTATTTTTCAGGAAGTGTCTCAATCCTAGGTATTCCAGATGTGTTCTTGCTGATTGTTGAACAATAAAAATCCTTACAATGTTTTTAAAATGCATGAAGAGTGAACATTCTAACCCTTCCAACCCTGCATTTTATCTTATGATCAGTTGTTTTACAGAAGAAATGGGACAGTGGGTATGAAACTATTGAGATCACACAGAAATGCAAAACAGTATATTTCAAATTACCTGCTCAGTAATGGTAACTAATCATTCCCAGATGGTGCAGGCATGTTGCTGACTTAAGACCTGAGGTATTGTCTATGGTACAAAATAACTATAGTCTATAGGCCTAAGACAGAGTATCATGCAAGTGTTTCTTTCCATTTTCAGGTTTCATGCAGACATCCATCATATAAAAGAGAGAACAGAGAATTAAAGTCGCAGAGCTTACTCCACAAATGTGTAATCAGCATCTGAATAACACAGTGTAAGTAAGCTGTAATTCACACCTAGCTGTAGCTCCCAACCAGTTGAAGAGACCACATACCATTATAGAAAATCATCCATTTTATAAATAAGCATTCAGAGCACAAATATGAAGACCATAAAAACCTTGAAAATGTTAATTTTTCTATGATGGGCAAAGCGTATCCCTTTAAGTAACCTTCCTGTCTGTCCATAGACAACTGTTCTTACATTATTAGTTACCAGATACTCTGTACATTAAACCACTTGTATCACTAACACCTACTTTGCACATAAAAAGTGTCAGAAGTATCATGGAGACACCCGCAATCTAGCCACTGATATCAATTAGATCTCATGATCACCAAAAGGAAAGACCGGCTCAGTGTGCTACACATCCACACTATCACAGTGCAGACTGTAACACAGACCACTCCCTTGTTGTCAGCAAAGTGAAAGTGATACCAAAGAAGCTGCACAAAGCCAAGCATAAAAGTCAGCCAATAATTAATATACACAGCACAAAAGTCCAAAGCAAGAGCCTGGACTTTCAAAGGTCCTATGAGCTAGCTATATCTATGAAGGCAACAACTGCAAATGCTGAAGGCACTTGGAGTGGACTAAGAGCAGTCATTCAGGAAAGAGCCACATAAATATTTTGGGGAAAGAAATTGTCAAATAAAGATTGATTTGAGGCGCACACAGAAGAGATGTTGCCACTTGTTGATGCCAAGAACATAGGCTACCTGAAACACAATCAGAATCCAACAGAAAGCTCCAAGGCTAGCTGAAGTATGCCAGGGCAATGGTATAGAAAACAGCCCAGGCTCAGTGCAAACCAGTACTGGGCTGACCTATGTCAAGATCTACAGTTTATCTCAGGCACAGGAAACAGTAAAAGTCGCTGATAAGAACAAGCAGATGTCACGCTGGGTCAAACCCTACTTAGAGCTTTTATTACCAGAAAGGCAATAAAATGTAGTAATACAGAAGATGGAATGAAATGCACCTTCAGCAAGTTTGAAGATAACACCAAGCTGTGGGGAATAGTGGATACACTGGAGGGTAGGGCTACAATTTAGAGTGACCTAGACAAACTGGAGGATTGGGCCAAAAGAAATCTCATGATGTACAATAAGGTAAAGTGAAAAGTCCTGCACTTAAAACAGTATAATCCCATGCACTAGTACAGGCTGGGAATCGATTGGCTAAGCAGCAGCTCTGTAGAAAAGGACCTGGGGGTTACAGTGGACAGTAAGGTGTATATGAGCCAACAGTGTGCTCTTGTTGCCAAGAAGGCTAACAGCATACTGGGTTGCATTAGTAGAAGCACTGCCAGCAGATCAAGGGAAGTGATTATTCCCCTCTATTCGGCACTGGTGAGGCCACATATTGAGTACTGTGTCCAGTTTTGGGCCCCCCAGTACAGAAAGGATGTGAACAAATTGGAAAGAGTCCAGGAGAGGGCAACAAAAATGGTGAGGGGGCTCGGGGACTTGACTTCTGAAGAGAAGTTGAAAGAACTGGCAAAGAGAAGACTCAGGGCAGGGCTGGAATTAGACTTAAACTATTTAAGTTACAGTTTATGGCTTTACAATATGAGGGGCCTCTAAATAAGAAAAAAAACCCTGGACATTTTCATTCTAATATGACAAAAATATACATATATATGGCTCCAAATGTATTATTCATGTTGAGTTCATAAATTTCTGCAGACATAACAATAATTCATCTTAAAATTTCATGAAAATCCATGTTTGTGGATTATTTTTTATCACATGTGGCCTCTTAAACTGGACATACTTTACAGCCTCAGGATGTCATAAACTGGCACTGACTCGGGGAGGGGGTGGGGGGGGACTTTAATAGCCACCAGTAACTACCTTAAGGGTGGCTCCTAAGAGGGTGGAGCTAGACTGTTCTCAGTGCTGGCAGATGACAGAACAAGGAGCAATAGCCTCAAGTTGCAGCAAGGGAAGTTAAGTTAGGTATTAGGAAAAACTTTCTCACTGAGAGGGTAGCAAAGCACTGGGGCAGGTTATCTAGTGAGCTTGTGGAATCTCCATCCTTGGAGGTTTTTAAAACCCAGCTAGACAAAGCCTTGGCTGGAATGATATAGTTGGGGACAGTCCTACTTTGAACAGAGGTTGGACTAAATGTTAGTGGACAATCGTGATGTCGCTTCCAACCCTAATTCTCTAAGTTTCTATGATTCTATGAGTACTAGAAACTGAATTAATTGTGTTCAAAACCAGCAGACTTTACACATATGCTTCCCCAGTTGTGCTGAGCCATTTCGCTGGCATTTGGCTTAAGTTTTAATGTATGCTACTGCTATCTGTGATATTCCAGGACTGCCTTGGAAATGAGATGCAACATCTTGGGGATGGAAATAATAAATAAACTCATATAAACTCATTATACTGGTTCCAATGCAATGACATTTTCGACAACCACGGGGGTTTTATTTGCTTGTTTGTTTGTTTTACTGAGATAAACGTGTTTATGTATAGCCTTTCCAAATACCAAACAATCATTTAACAAGTAAAATTGAAATAAGATAGAGATTATTTATAAAGCACTATTGTTAGATTTTGCTGAACATAGAATTTCCCTTTCTATAACAATCATTCCTTTGTTACAATAAAATGTTTAATATACTATCTAAAATAGTCATCCTAATGTTGTTTTAATATAATTTATTACCTTCGCTTGTCCTGGTCAATTTCAAACTTGAAGTAATATAATACCTTCTGACTTGCACATGTTGTCAACCATCATGGTTATAACACTTCAGAAATAAGCAGAGAACTTTTCCTAAGTGCTTGAAAAATTAAAACATTTATGTGGTAGCTTCCATCTTCCACTGAACTATGACTCTATAAACAGCTTATTACTGGAATGCTGATATTAAAAATGAATCACTCCCTAGTCCCTTATCTCCCCTTGGCCCCGCCCCCAATGCACACAATTTCCTCCCTTGTTTTTCTGTTTAGTTCCACATTGCAATTATTGGTTTTTAACAGTTTATAACCTCCTTTATGAAATTATTCTCCAGGGTTGTTGTTTTTTTTTTTTTTTCAAATTGCATTCTTTTTTATTTAAATATGAAAAAAGGAATGCACATAAACTTGAAGAAATACTTTTAGGATATTTGTACAGATTATAGATTCTTTCACTAACAGTACAATAGTTATCTCAATGTTATAGACGGTAAATAGGGGATCGAAGTGATTAAAATATTGATTCATAGTCATTCAACAAGACATAGAACAAAGATCCTAGGTGATATCCGGGTCCTACTGAAGTTGTTGTGCTATTGACTTCACTGGGGTCAGAGTTTCATACCATGAATCATATACCATAGGCTAATCATTAGAATAGTACTGCATGCACTGCTGTATGGGATTGTCCAACTGATTGCAGATACTCTTCATTCATTCACTGTACCCACTCAGAGCTATAATAGTTAAATATCAAATCTCTAAAGTCAGGAGGACTCAATTTAGAATTCTGAGCATTCACAGTAATCAATTCACTTGTGAATGCTGGTAATAGGCCATGAACTCTTGCCTCTTTTCCCAAATAATAGGATGCCCTGTAGCAAGATGTTAGTTTTGTTTTCCTTAATGAAATGTGTGTTGGGGAAGATTTATGTGCACAAGGATTGCAGAATTGAGTCTGTGGCCTCTAGGAATCAGCAGTAGTTTCAGAAATTAATAGCTCATTTTTATTTTTAGGGGATTAAGGATAGACAAGGAGGGTGCAAGAGAAAATACTCTTCATTCAAAAGTATTCAAAATAATATTAAAAGAAATCCATGCTTCCTTTCCTGGTTTACACAAGAAAAAACTGAAAAAAGATGTGTGGAAAACAGTTTTGTGTCTTTATGAGGACCTTCTCACACAAATCAATACAATGTTAGGGATTGTGGGTAAAAAAACAATATAGCTCTGCGGTTATCTAGCACATTCCTTCCACAATATCTATTTACAAAAGCTAGCAGTTTGCATTAGAGACTACTAATACCTTGGCAATATTTTTCTGAATAGTTTGGGAAGAAAACCCTCTTTCAGGCTCACTGGCTTCAAAATAAACTTTTAACTATAAGAATCAACTATAAAAATAGAGTTCCATCAATGCTCATCTGAACAGAGACACTCCAGAGCTTCTTAGTTTATTCCATTACTCATCACCTGCATACTCAGAATGTTCTTTGAACCATTAACAGTATAAATGAACTCAATAAAAAGTGGATGGAATCTGCCAATAAGAAGTGCTATTCTAGGGGGAATGGTAAAAGTCTGAGAGACAGTTCCATAATATCTCACAGATTACTGGTAAAACAAAATCATTCCATTTAGGGATTTTCCTTCACATCACATTCTGTGGTATTATAACATTTAAGCAAAACCTTCAGCCTCAAAACCCTACCCTTTAAATATGATTTCATTTTAAAATACCATTTTTAGGACATGCTATACATGCCCATACCACTAAAGACCCTTTAAGTTAGACGCAGTTTCAGTAGAGAGTAACAATCTATTTCTGATTATACTCTTATCCTGAATATAAAT
This sequence comes from Alligator mississippiensis, assembly GCF_030867095.1. NCBI lineage: Eukaryota > Metazoa > Chordata > Crocodylia > Alligatoridae > Alligator > Alligator mississippiensis. Next base: position 398,926,830 of record NC_081824.1, read on the forward strand.
CACTTTCTCTTTTATGGGAAATTTTTGAAAAAAATACTCTTTTACCCAAATATAAATCACTAGTGTCAGATAAAGACCTTGAACTGTAATTTCCTTCATAAAATCCCACAAGAGAATCCAAACACCAAGCACAGGACAGGGTTAAATGTATTATAAAATGTTATTATAAAAGTGGAACTGAAAAAAAAAATCTGATTTGGTATTTTTATTTATGGCCCAGGCTCCTAGCTGTGGGAACACACGGAGCCCTTGACTTAGACCAGGACTGTCCACTCCAGGGCTCCTAACTAAGGGAGTGCATAGAATCCTTGGGCCTGGTCACATATGCAATTTATGGTGTAATGGGAACCAGCCACAAAGTTATTACAGCTTTTTGTGTAATAACTTCATGGCTTATTCCCTGTTTTATCATAACATTAATTGAATGAACATGTGACAGGTTACTACTTAAAATATGATTAACTTGTTAAAATAATACCTTAAGTGTAACATCTGCCAGGGACCTGAGATAGAGTAGTGTTTTGTGGGTTTTATTCTTTCAACATGTAAGAAACTAAAAATATTTATAACATTCAGATGCATTTTTGTCTTACATAGAGAGGACATTTCTCCATGTTTATGTTCTTTCCCACCCTTTGAAGATTTTTCAAAATTATTTTTTTCCCTTACTTTGGAAAAAAAAAAAGGATATATTTCTTCTATATATGTAAAACTAGACAGCACTTTAAGAAAAATGCAACTATTGATTTAGAATTAGGTCAATATTGTTTTAGTAGATGCATTCAGGGAATATGGAGGAATTTCCTGTACATCAGTTTAGGGCAAGAAAGAACCATCCCTGAATTTTCATAATGTAGAAGATGGTGTCCTGGAACTTGAAGGAATACTTTCTAACAAGGTTTATCAGGGCTTCATCAAAGATGGATAATAAAAGACCTTTACAATTTGGGAATTTGAATTTGGTCATCAGCAGGGATCCTTGTTTTCTCTTATTAAGAAAAAACCCCCCCAATTTTCATATTTATAAAGTAATCCAAAATCCACACTATTTCCATGATCAAAATGAAACACCACTCTGTGTGTGTGTGTGTATCTAGATCTATATCTATAGCTATAGTGTAAAAACACACACAGAGTGGTGTTTCATTTTGACCATGGAAAATGTGGATTTTGCGTTACTTTTTTAATATGAAAATTGGGGATTTTTTTTATAAGAGAAAACCAGGTTCCCTGGTAATCAGCAGACCTAGCATAGCCCATGTGCAAAGGGCATGATGGTTTCTTCTCAATATAGACATAAGGTCCACATAGATATTTATTTAAATAAGTCACTACTTTTTATTCATAGATAATGAATATCTATGTTTCATAGGCAAAGGTCCAGATGTCTTTCTTCACTATAAAACAATGCCACTGGTAGGTTTTTAGATTCAAAACTAATTGACTGGAAAAAAGGCCATCTCCTAAAGATGACTCCATCCGGATGAAGATCATAGAATAATCATAGGTAACACATTTGTTTGTCAGAAACTGGTCCCTAGTAGAGGTCTAAAAGCTGTAATTATAGGGTTAATAAAGGTTTCCCCTCAATTTATGCAGGTTCTTTATATGCTTATTCGCTCTTATGCAATGAGCATATTTAGACCCATAATTCATTATATGTGAGATAAATTTGCTAATATGCGATCAGCATAGACACCCCTCCCCCCCTGCACCCAAGCAGGTAAGTCTGTGGTGGAAGGGCAAAGGGCCATGGCCCAACTCACCCCAGCCCTGGCTGCAGTGGCCCTGGGAGTGGCCAGCGCTAGCTGCCTGCATCCGCTGGGCTGCACCATGCTCCCCCTGTCCACCCCGCACCTGGGCTCCTCTTGTCTGCGCTCACTTCTGCTCCTAGGCTGCACACACCCTGGTGCAGGTGGCTGATGTTGGCTGTTCCTGAGGCCACTCCAGCTTGGGCTGGGGTGAGTGCAGACAAATGGAGCCCCAGGCAGTGTGGGGCACGGCACCAACCCCAGCCCCAGGAGCAGCCAACACCAGCAGCCTGCAGCTGCTGGGCTGTGCCATGCCCTGGTACAGGCATCTGGTGTCAGCTACTCACAGGGTCACTCCAGCATGCACTGTTATGAGTGCAGACAAGCAGAGCCCCAGGTGGCATGGGGCACAACACTCACCCTGGCCCTGGAAGCATCCAACACTAGCTGCCTGTAGCAGTAGGGCTGCACCATGCCCAAACCCCCCAGGGCTCTGCCAGTCCCCATTCACCCCAGCCCTGGCTGTAGTGGTCCCAGAAGCAGCTGACTCCAGCTGCCTGCTGCACCATGACCTCATGCAGGAAGCTGGTGTCAGCTGCTCTCAGGGCCGCTCCAGCAGGGGGTGGGGTGAGTGGGGACTGGCAAAGCCCTGGGTGGTTCGAGGCACAGTGCACCCCAGCTGCTACATGCAGCTAGTGTCGGCTGGTTCCAGGGCTGGGGCGAGTGCCATGCCCTGTGCCACCTGGGGCTCCGCGTGTCCACACTCACCCCAGCCCATGCTGGAGTGGCCCTGAGAGCAGCTGACACCAGATACCTGCACCAGAGCATGGCGCAGCCCAGGAGCAGAGATGAGTGTGGGCAAGCAGAGCCCAGGCACAGGGTGGGGACAGGCTGAGAATGGTGTAGCCCAGGAACTGCAGGCAGCTGGTACTGGTCACTCCCGGGGCCACAGCAGCCAGGACTGGGGTGAGTGCCACTCTGTTCCCTCTGCTTTGCTGCCTTATGCAGCCCCAGGAGCAGCACCCCTTCACTAGTCTCATCCTCATTCCCTCCCTCCCTTCCTCCCCGCTATGGGAACCCACCCCTATTTGCTACATTATAAAGTGGGTTCACTTGATGTGAATTCAATTTATGCACCATTCTCCAGGAACGCATGCACCACACAAATCAAGGAAATCTGTATAATCCCAGAGCCAAATTTCACTGGAGGGTTTCTGTGAGTGTCTCCCTAAACTTGCTCTAATAGCTCGGGAAAAGAATTGAGGGAAAATGTTGTTTCACCAAGTCAAGCATCCTACTGACCCTAGACAAAACTCTTGTGCCTGAGATGGATGAGGACATCAAGATATGAATAACTCTACAGCCTATAAATCAAGGTCATATGTTTGTCAGATCCCATGGTGTGATGGCCAAGGAATATTCAGCACATTTCCACTTCAGTGAGAAGAATGATTGTTGAAGAACCTCTTTTTCTCTGTTTGCTTCTGGCAAGCAACAGCAACATTCTGCATCTCCCAAAGAGAAGGTTTAAAGTAGCCAGTCAAAATAACATTAAAAATCACCCCCACAGTGGTTATGCAAATCATCCATTCACAACCAATCAGCACATGGTAGTTTGTAACATAAGAAAAGCTCGTAAAGTTATGAATCTGTTGTTATATTATATCCCCATGCTCCCACCTTCCATTTCATCATATTTCACTATAATAGCGCATTAGATGATACATATCACAGACACAGTTTCTACAACAATATTGTAGCAATTTACAGTAATAATAAAAAGCTTGGGACTCTATTTCAAATTTAGCATGAGTGTCTTCTCCCTCAGAATCACCCACATTTGTAATATTTTAATATAAATGTAGAGCCTGAAGTGACCCCAATCTATTATTTTGTCTGACCTAAATATACAAATGCAAAGAAGTGGGGAAAATGACAGTTAATCTGCAAGCGTAGAATATCTGCCTCATTTGACTGAAAGTCATATTTAATGTATAAGCTGATGTCTGGCTGTGGGGAAAGTATAAATGGTTGAGGAGTTTATCTTTGTGGGAACAGGGATATAATATACTTTATAATATGCTTTATAACATGCTGTATTTTCTTCTGTTACATAATAATTTGATCCATACATTCTGATTAAAGATATGAAAGGATAACAGAGAATTTACTCATTCATTTTATACCAGTTATATCATACTGAAGTGCTGGAAGTGAAATGCTTGTCTACATAAAATTATGAGTTAGAACAAAAGAAATGCTAGGGGAAAAATGCTTGTCTATTTACAGTTATGAATAAGACAAAAATTTCTGGGACAAAAGTATTACAATTTATGTGCAAAGATTATGGGTTTCTTTCATTTTTTTATTCTTGCCATTTCAAAAAAATAACATTTTTAAACAGATTATTTTCCCATATTTTTCTGGTTTTTGAGTTACTTTATTGAAAAAAACACTTCAAGAATGATAATCCTTGGCAATGATTGGCCTTTGGGAAGGCTAGAATAGAATGTAAAAGATACATTTGCATATGTCAGCTTCACTTTACTGAAAAGTAAACAAGCTAAAAAACAAGAAAATCAACATGTATAAACTTCCTTTACCTCTTTTAAATGACTTCTCAACTAGCATTAGCAGCTTTAAAACATCCCTTTTGAATGCATGCCTTTTGTCAGAGAAGATTTTGTGGCGGTAATAACAAGATCAAATCATTCCAATAAACCTTAGCGGAAATAACACAAATCTTTTCTCACTTCTCAATCAAGTTTGAATTTCAATAATCTAATGCTTAATATATGCTTAATAACTGATTCTGACAGGAAAAGATATGATCAAATTTATAAAGCATTATTGTCAGCAATCTGTTGATACAAGGATGACAGTCATCTAGTAAATTGGGAAGTCATTGATGACTCTGTAGATGACTGAGAAGACTGATTTGAGAACCTTATATTTGACGGCAAGATACTTGTGCATATCTTCTATTAATGGTGGGGTGCCATTGAGCATCTGCAACTACACAATACTTTCTGGAAAGGAAACTAATCCTATGGCATGGAAAACATTGATGACAGGAGGTTTCTATACCACTGCAGCCTTCATTTGTCTTTCAAGCCACGAGAAGTGTTTTTTCTTCATCTGCCTACTCTGCAATTGAGGACTTTTACTTCTATTTTTGAATAATTAGTAATTTGAAAACATCATCTAGACCTTGCTGCCATGGGTGATCCTACCAAGAGTACAAAACTACAGATGGCATTACTCTAGAGGTCACTGGTAGAGTGAGAAACTGTTAAATCTACTGATGACTATACAACCTTAATTCTGCCCCTGAATATTAGGTTGTTATTGAATATAACTTCTGATGGATTCCATCTAAACATTCGTATATTCAGACATATAAAATACCTTAACTTTATCTTCAAGGATATTTAAGAATTCTATTGCTCATCATTTATCCTTAATGTCATTAGCTATTACTTCTTATAAAAAAGCCTACAGAAACTTCAAGTCTTCCTAGTACAGGGGATCAGTGTTCAAAAAGTGTCATATTTGTAAATTGGCACCCACTAAAACAGAAGAACAGTATGAATATATTTTGGTTTTAAAATCATCAAACAAAATTTGCATTGCATTTAGCTTTAACTAGAGGCTTTGTATTTCACACACCTGATGGCGACCAGATGGCAGGTTAGAGTTTAGTAACTCTCAAACAATGAGAAAAAAATGAGAAGTAATCAGAAAGAGTATTATTCCATGGTATGATAAATTACATTGAAAATATTGAATAGTTGTAGTTACCAGAGCTTCAGAGTACTATGGAATTTCTCGCTCTATTTTATGAACCATTAAACCGTTCAAGATAACTATTGCTTCTAGATGTCATCCATTAATCAAAACAGGCCAATGGCAGTAAAGTGATGGATATCAAGCCATGTAAGGGATTTGATCATAAGACACAAGCTAAAATAGTGACAAGGCAGAGATAAATGTTTGTGTTCAGATTAGCATCCCAAGGTCAGAGTGCCTAAGCATATCAATGAGGAATTTTCAGCCAACACTTTGAGAATCTTAATTTAAAAAGGTACAACAGCTAAGTGAAGAAGAAATAGAATTTTAATTAAGTTGTCTGTTATGATTGTCTATGAAAACATTTATAATAAATTAATCACAAAGAGACTGAATTTTGCTTGCTCCTGTAAAATATCAGATTTTGTTCTGAGATTTATTGTCATTGTATCATTTATGTAACCAGAAAGTTAATAAAACATTTTTAAAAACCTGTAAAATAAACCAACAGCCCAATAGAGTATATTTTATTGGAAAAAAACAGGAAATAAATAAACCTTGACATGTATATTATGGAAAAATAATCCTAAAATAATTGTATGCACATACAACTTCCTGTTAAGCTTATAAAAAAATAACATTTGATATTCTATTTGTAGAAGATAATGAGAGAGAGAATTGGAATGAGATTTGCACAGCAAACTGGCAAAAAAAAAATCACCAGCTTCTCCAAAGCATCCTGTTTTCTATATCTGTAGTATATACTGATTTACTTGTGTGTCCAAGATACTGTAAATATAATTTTCATCCATACAGTCAGAAAACTGGGATAGTTCACTTCTCATATTAGATTCTCAATGCATGTAGTTGCTGATTTAACAAGATGCTCAGCAATGCATGCTTGTCTATTTGAGATCAGGGTCAAGCCCATGGGGCACATTTTTGGGTTTTTTTCAGTGTATTGTTCTTCCAATTTCTTTCTGTGCATTCCATAAGCTGCAGTCACAGGGGAAAAAATATTTGAAATCATGAGTAATTCACTCCATCTATAATAACTATAGCAAAATTGATTTTGTGAATTGGTCTGTATAGATCATTTAAACCCTTCATACTCATAACCAAAGTCAGCTGGATTAACTAGCCTTGTGATTCTTGTGTAAACATGACATGAATAGATGCATCGTTTCTAAACTTGCAAACAAAATAATGTTTTTTTTTTCTTAAAATAATGAAGACAATGTCTTCCTTATGTTATTTTAGAACATGTAATGTAATTTATAACAAAGAGTTTGTATTTTTCAGGGCATCCATTAAAAAGTTGTTATTCCAGACTGTCCGCCTAAGTTTAATTTTAAGCATTCTAGACACAGAAAAAAGAAAAAAAATGGTTGCTGATGCAAATCTCTTACTTCCAGGTACATAGCCTTCAAACGTCTGTAAGTCTTCATATAATCAGTGGAAGTATTGTGCCTATTTTGGAATACTGATAAAACATTATGTATACCATCTCTTTTAGCTATTATAGATATGTATTGGGAAAAGTAATGTGAAAAGCATGCTTAGAAAAATTTAGATATATTTATGAGAATAAAAGCTTATTTAGTAAAACAATATATTTAAATATTAAACTATAATTTCTGGCATAGAACAGAGGTATACAATATAAGAGCACAACTGTTATAGTCCCCCATGTTATTCTCATATGCGCTTATATAGAAGTATGATATACTTGAAAAACCACAGGGCAAGAATAATATTAATGGCTGATATCCATATCTCAGGAGTTTTGTAGTCATATCCCCTGGGGGGTGGGGAGGAAGGACAGGTTGTGCATGTGTGTGCGTGTGTGTGTGTGTGTGTGTGTTATCTAACATTTTTTATTAAAGACTTGCATGACAGTATAGTGACAAATAGAAGGGTTGCAAGCAGTTTGCAGAATAACATCAACTTTTAAAGGGATCTTGATAAATTTGAGAACTGAGCTATAGAAAACAAAGTGAAATTCAACAGACAAATGGAAGAAAAAACAAATGCACAACTTCTAATTGGAGGTTACCTGGCTTGGCAATAGCACTGGAAAGAAGTATCTGGAGTTAATGTGAATCACAAACTTACTGTAAATGTGAAATATGATGCTGTCCCCAAAAACCTATTCAAGTATGAGTTGCACTAACAGAACCATTGCATGCAAGACAAAGGAGATTATAGCACTCTACTTGACATTGATTAGGACTCAGATGAAGTACTGTGTCCAGTTTGGGACATTACATCTTAAGAAGGATATAGAAAAACTGGAGACAATCCAGAAGTAACTGACAAAGATGGAAAATGCTTGGAATGCAAAACATACAGAGAAAGGTTGAAGGAAGTATGTATGCTTAGTTTGGAGAAAAAGAAATACATTGAAAACAAGATAGTACTTTTTAAATATTTAAAAGGTTATCATCAAAAGATAAAGATAGAGAAAGAAAATGTTTTCCCTTGCCAGAGATGGCAGTACAACAGACAAAAGGCTTAAAATGCAACAAAGAATTTTTAGATTAAATCATGGCGGGGAGTGGGGGACAGGGATGGGGACAGACCCCAAACAACAACAGCAGCAAACAAAAATACCAGAACTTTCTAGGCCTAGGAACAATAGAAACATAGAAAAAAAGCATGTTAAGTTATGTTATCGCCTTCACTGGAGGTTTTAAAAATGAGGCTCATTGGGCTACAATCTTGGCTGGTTTAGGAATCAGTGGCAAGGTGTAGGTGGTGCATGGGGGTGCATGTGCACCCCCTGAGAGTGCTGGTGCACCCCCTGACTGGCTGTACTACCCACTTAGGCAATGGGTAAGGGGAGGCAGGTGGGAGCACTGGTGCTCCCCCTGCGAGTGCCAACCGGGGAGTGGGAGCAACAGACATAGGCCGTGGCCACTTCCAGAAGTGCCGCAGCCACATCTGGGAGTGCCACAGCCGCTTCTGGGAGCAGCACAGCCACTTACTGGATGGTAAGTTTTGCTGTGGGGGGGGATGCCCCCCAGTTGGTGAGTTTAGCTGTGGAGGGAATCCCCCGGTTACTGACTTGTCACTGGGAGGGGCACATGCCCCGCCCCTCACTAAGGTGGCACCAGTCACACGTGTTAGAAATGGTAGATCCTACAACTGTGCTGGTGGTTGGACTGAAAGACTGCTGAGTCCCTTTCAAGCTTACAGTGGTTATAAGCATTGGGACCACAGTTGTAACCCTTACTCATATGAGTATTATAACAAGGAATAAAATATTCATATGAGAAAGTATATTGGACAGAGCTCTTGCTGCCTTCCTTCTATATTTCTTCCTTCTACATTTCTTTTTTTAGGAAAATATTTCTTTCTTTGCTTACTTTCTCTCCTTTGCATAAAAAAGGCATACTTTAAATTTCAAATGATTAGTTCATTTGACTCCTGATCTTTAGAGATTCTAGAGACTGTTGTAGAGGAAATCTCTCTGCAACCATCAGCAGACCAGTGCAAGAAAAAAGAAATGTAATAATTATTAATCATTACGTGTGAAATATATATGCAGGGTTTAAATGTTAACATGACTGCTATCTTCTTGTCTTCCATTTCATTGTAATGCTGAAAGTATTTTTGCACATTTGGGACTGAAAAAGAATATGCAGTTCAAAGTTATAAGAAAGGGAAATTGGTTAGGAAACTTGTTTCTAAAAAAAGGATTGGTATGACTTTGTCTCCAGGGAGATCAATGAAATAATGCACTGTATTTAAATGTTTCATCCAAGGAAAAAGAGAACAATATTAATTACAGCCCTTAGCTCATTTCATGGTAATCCTTTGGTAATTATAGTTCAAGCGAAAGAACAGAAGTAATTTAAAGACATATTTCTTCATAAGATATCTAATTTTTTATTTTTTTCTTAGAAAAGGGTACATTTCAAAGGAGGATTTTGTCTTAAAGATGGATGGGCCTTATTTTGCACAAAGCAAGCACAATCCCAAATTGTAAAGGGATATAAAAGAACTTTACATCCTGTTTTAATACATATACACGCATATTTGTGGTTATATTTAGTAGCTGCATCAGTAGTAGAGCTTTTTATTGACAGATTGTTTAGTGACACCAAACTAAATAGCAGTGACAGAATCACTGCTAGCAAAACATCATAAAAATAGCTAACATGTTCTACTAGAATATTTACCTGAAACACAATCTAAACTTGCATTGTGGAAAAAATCTTCAAGAGGTGGTAACAAGAGGGCCATACTTTTAGCCCAGCTTTACATTAGTTTAAACTAGTGTAACAAAAAACAAAACAAAACAAAAACAGGCTCAGTTATTGGATAGGAAGAGATAGAAGAGAAAATAATCCACAGTCCAATTCTACTTCAGTTCAATAGAAAAATGTTATAGACTTTAACAGGAGCCTAACTAAGCCTATGCTTTATTAATGAGTTTTCTTAGAACACTAGTTCTTCATTTAATGTCCATTCAGGATCCTCACTCACACAAAGAGACCCTTTGGCTTCAGTTGAAGATCACAAGGCTTCACAGCAACTACTCGTGTAACCAAGGAAGGATGGAGTAGTTTAGTCTTTCTGACTGTGGTTTAAGAGTTGCAATAGAACATTTACTCCGTAATCTAGTTGTCCTTTGGCCAACTGGCGTCTATTATTTTTCAAGTTTTTAATGGCATCATAAACACCAGTTGGTTAATTGGTACCTTGTGCCACAGAATTTAAGGTGCCTTCTATTTTCTACATTTTTTTCCCCTTTTATAAAACATGGGAGGAAAAAAAAGCATCATCTCCTCTTAAAATTAATGTGAATATTAGGTTTCTAATTAAATGCCCAAGGCCAAAAAATGAAAATGATAAAATTCAGTGTCCTCTTGAGCCTGCATGTTGCAACATTTTTCTTGCGTTATGACATTTTATGCAAGATACCTACTTCTCTAAATATGTAGACAAATGTGTTATTCCTTTGCATTTGAGAAACAATGTGTTCATACCCTTAAAAAGCTAAATCACAATGTAGATGCACAGGAGATGTAAATGTATTTATGTGGATACACCACATTAAATGTTTATATGCTATATTATTGTCCCCATTTCTTGAATTCTGAGTGTTCAAATGTGCAATCTTTAAAGTATTTTAATATATAGTACTGGAAAGTGTTTTTTTTTTAATTTTATATGAATAATAATTAGGTTGATTGTATAGGCTTAATAATGAAGGAAGCAGAAAAAAAGCTAGTTGACGTTGTTAGTCTTTGGAAATGTTTCATATGGAAAGAGCATCCTTTGCACATCTGAGTATCCTGGTTACTGCAGCTATTCTTGTTGTTACAAACAACTTTTCCACCACATCTAATCTCATGGCAACTGGGACCATTTTTTTTTTTTCAAACAGGTTGACTTAGAGCATCCTTAAGAACTATTACATCAACCAAGAGAATCAAAATACACACAGCATTCTAGGGAATTTTTTCATCTTCCTACTAAATATGTGATATGAAGCTCATTGAAATCCTTGCCACTTTTCTCACTGACCTAGGTGGTTCTGGTTTAGGCACATAGGAAAGTATTAATGTTCCCTTATGGACACCAGCAGTTGGAGTGGCCTGAGGACTAATCTATAGGGTTTCTGCACTGCAGCCTGCATCAGGTCTGTAAAACTCAGGTCCTGCCCTGGAGCCCTTGTTAAATTTGGCTGACCCAGCTACAATAATCAAGGCCAGCTGACCTCCAGTCCCTTCCCTCTGATTGGTCCTGAAGCTGTTGTTAAGGATCTCCTTCAACACCTGAGCCTTGCTGCATAACATGCTGGCCTTCAGTCTCGGAGCAGCTTTTGTCTTAGTAACATCTCTGGCTCCATGGTTCCTGACCTTGCTTTTGGCTTATTGCTAGATTTTAGCCTTGGAGTTGCCCTGTAGACCTGACTCCTGGTTTGACTCACTCTCAGACTTTGCCCTTGGATTATCATTCAGATTTGGTAACTAGGCTTCTGATTTCTGGCTTCTTACCTGGGCTTGGAATTTGGCTCTGACTTGTGGTTTTTGACCCCTACCCCTACAACTGCCAGATCCACACCAAGCTCTACTCACTAGGCTGGCCAGCCTGGTAGACCATGACATGATCAATGGGAGGCTTTGAATGATTTAATTTGTTATGTGTTGCATGTATTTTTATTGGCACAGAAATGCACCTCCTGTACTAATAGGCTTTGAAAAAAAAATCACTACTTGAAAGTCAGTGCAATGTTTCCTGCTTAAGAACTAGAGTATTGTAAGATCCAACTTAGTGGCAGTGGATTTTTTCCAAATCTGAATCTTAGCTGAGATAATTCAGCATTCTTCTAATAACCTGGCAATAGATTAAGGCTGTTGCGTATTGGTTAAAATATTTTAAGTGTCCAGGCAGGGAGATTTGAACCTTTTAACTAGCTTCTTAATCTTCGAGTCTTGTATGATTAGAACTGTCATACACTGTGTTCAGGAAAGCTATACTTATGCTGGATTGAAGGCATTCACTCTAAAACCAGTAGATTTTCCTAATTTAAAAATACTATTTAAAAATAATTACTTATTGGTGTTTTCTAAACAAATTTAATTTATTATATGTGTCTACTCTGGAAGCATAAGTCAACAAGAAAGAGAAACTGCATTTTGGGCTTTCCCTGTCATATTCTACTGGTAGATGACAAGTATGACAAGCTGCTGAGAACAGTACTGTTTTACAATAGTATTGCCCTTCTGCCAGTCCAGAGATGGCTCACTGCATAATGTAGGAGCTTCAACCATGGTGCTAGGCACAGACAGCAAACAGACCCCTACTGAGCACTGCAATACTTCTGTCTAATATTTTTTTTTAGATTTTGAAGGTTCCTGTTAATGTGGTATCTAAATGCGTGTGCAAAAGCCTGATAGTGGCTGACCATATGCCTTCCATTCTCTCCTGGCAACCCTGAAAGACACTGAACCTCGAAAGTCTAGCAGAGCTGCTGCCTGTGCTCTCCAAAGGAAGCTGAAAAAGAACACTGAGGCCCCCTCCCTCTTTGCTTCAACTGGCCCAGAAGGACAAAGTGCATGCCGAATCCTTTTAACATCAGGTTCGTCCTCATCAATAACACTATTTGAGCCATAAGATTTTACTGTACAAAGAAATGTAAGCCTGGTCTATATTAACTTTTTTTTTTTTTTTGGTTTATTAGCACAAAAGGCAGACAAGAAAAAACCCAGGAATATAAAGGCTGGGATTTTCAAATGGTTCTAGGAAAGTTGGGACCTAACTCTCAGTAAAATGTCAGTAAGAGTTCATAGACAATCTTTCTTAGAGTTTTTTATGAAAAACTTTCTAGAATTGATTTTTGTTTTCATTAATTATTCTGCAGAAGCAGCATTTGTGTTTTTGGTACATGACACACATCCTTTACATTTACAAAGCAGCAAAAAAAAAGTCTAATAATTTTTTTTTTTCCCCTTCTTACTGTAGATGCTAAACTACCAACAGACTGGTACAGAAAACCCATACCTCTGAATTGCCATGAATTTCATTACTTTGTAAACTTACTCATATAATTATGCTTATTGTCAGCATCTTAAACTTAATAAGCATAAGTGAAATTATTTATCTGTAATGTACTATAATACAATAAAATATTTTTCCACATGGAGCTATTCCCCATTTTACTGTTACAGTGGTATTCTGTGGCAGGTTCTTAGTCTTCATACTGCTTGTACAGACACACATACATAGCAAATATATATATATATATATATGTGTGTGTGTGTGTGTCTATATATAAAATTGGAAGTATACTTGCTTCATGTTCTGCTTAGGATGTGTTAACTGCACTTAAAACATGAGTATCTGCACATTCAAGCAGGAAAACACATGCTAAGTGCTATCGTATGATTGTATATTTAGGACTTTTTGGGCAACGAATATGCCAAGAATCGTGTTAAGTAATGCATGTTATGCTATTGTGGATCTGCTCCATAGAGATCATGCCAGAGGTCCTCATTTGGTCTGGTACAGTGTTGGGGCTGGGACCGCCTCTAGTAAACCAGGAAGACAAAACAAGCTACCAAGCAGTCTGGAACCAGCTTTGGTGCAGTGGAAGGGGTGGGAAGGACAAAACATCTGTTCATTGCTCCCAGCCCCCTCTCTACACTGGAGTTGGCTGAAGATTTCTGTGTGGTGCAGGGAAGAAGAGGGGTCTGGAAAAGACAAGTAGCTATTTGTTGGTTGCAGCCCATTACTGCATTGGAGCTGGTTCCAGACTCTGGTGTGCCTGGGGGCCAGGGACTGACAATCAGTTGTCTGTCAACCACACAGCTGGCTCTAGCCCTGTCCAATGGGCTAAGATCATAGTACACATTACCGTGCAACTTCTCAGAAATCTTTCCAACTCATAGTAATACTTACTATGACATAAATAAAACACATCCTATGCGTAACATGCCACAAGGCTGGAAACTGTCTAGTGTCTTGCACCAATTCTTAGGATTCATAGCCTCTTTTAACCAACGTTAACATAGGATGCAGCATTCTTATTTTACAATCTTAATTTGTATAAATTTTAAGAGTTGATGATTTATCTGTTTAAATGTTTTGTTTTGTTTTTTTCTAGCATTCATAGATGTAGAGTCAGAAGGGACCTGAGCAGATCATCAAGCCTGACCCCCTGCCCTGGGCAGGAGTGAGTACTGGGCTCATATGACCCCAGCTAGGTAATTGTCAAGCCTCCTCTTAAAGATGCCCAAGGTAAGAGCCAGCACCACTTCCCTTGGAAGTTGGTTCCAGATCCTAGCCACCCTGACTGTGAAATAGTGTATTCTAATATCCAGCTTGAATAATTAAACCCTCTAACTTGTAGCAAAACTTATAAACAGAACCATAAATTGTAAACAAATACAGAATTGACTAGCAGGTATAACCATATTTAGTTTTATTAATTGATAATTCGGTTGATAATTTAGTACTAAATGCTCCATAAGTCTTCTTTTCCTGAAACAGTTAAGGTATTTTTATGACACAAGATGGTCAATAAGGAGGCATTTTGGGCTACTACTTAAGTGCCCAAACGTAGGAATTCCCACACAGAAATGGAACTTGCAGAATTATGTAAACTACTCATAAAAAAGTATTGCTTGGCAACTATACCCTTGGACACAGGATAACCAACTTTTGTTTGGGCACAATGCCATACTAACAGATTGGCATGAGCATAAGGATCCAAGTGACTGTACTGATACACATTAAGTATGGTTGTTGAGGGCAAGGTTCCCATCTAGGATAGTCTAAATGACTGCCTGTCCTGAGTTCACTACCCAATTTTAAAGAACCACGATAATTTAACAATTTTCTGTTAAATTGCTGATACAGAGGCTATGGCCATGCCATATATGACATATCATGTCAGGTTAAGGGCTTGCAGACCAAGCCCTATGAGGAGAGACTAGAGAACCTGGACCTTTTCAGCCTCCGCAAGAGAAGCTTGAGAGGCGACCTTGTGGCTGCCTATAAGTTCATCACGGGGGCACAGAAGGGAATTGGTGAGGTTTTATTCACCAAGGCGCCCCCGGGGGTTACAAGAAATAATGGCCACAAGCTAGCAGAGAGCGGATTTAGATTGGACATTAGGAAGAACTTCTTCACAGTTCGAGTGGCCAAGGTCTGGAACGGGCTCCCAAGGGAGGTGGTGCTCTCCCCTACCCTGGGGGTCTTCAAGAGGAGGTTAGATAAGCATCTAGCTGGGGTCATCTAGACCCAGCACTCTTTCCTGCCTATGCAGGGGGTCGGACTCGATGATCTATTGAGGTCCCTTCCGACCCTAACATCTATAAGTCTATGAATCTATGAACAGGAAGGGGGCGGGGGGGGGGTACCTGCTACCATTGCTGCCCCCACAGATAATCTGGGCATGGGGGAACCCCAGCACCACTCCTGCCTTGCAGGCTGTGTAGAACAGCTTAACAGGATGAAAGGCTCAGCCAGACATAATACTGGTGATAGGAAGGTCCCTTTTTCCTGCAGCTGCTCCCTGCTACCTCCCTCCCCATCACTCACAGATATTTCTTGCTGGCCAGGGAGCAGGCACTGGAAGGGGATACCCAACTATTAAAATTGGTCTGTGGTCAGACCCAGAGGGTAGTATTTGATGGAAATCACTCATCATGGTGTCCTGTGACCAGTGGGGTCCCCCAAGTCTCTGTCCTTGGACCCATACTGTTCAACATCTTCATTAATGATGTGGACATTGGAGTCAGAAGCATACTGGCCAAGTTCGCCGATGACACCAAACTTTGGGGAAAAGCATCCACACCAGAAGATAGGTGGGTGATCCAGGCTGACCTGGACAGGCTCAGCAAGTGGACGGATGAGAATCTGATGGTTTTCAACGCCGATAAATGCAAGGTTCTCCACCTTGGGAAGAAAAACCCGCAGCATCCTTATAGGCTTGGCAGTGCTATGTTGGCTAGCACTATGGAAGAAAGAGACTTGGGGGTCATCATTGACCACAAGATGAACATGAGCCTGCAATACAATGTTGCGGCTAGTAAAGCGACCAAAACGTTGGCTTGCATCCATAGATGCTTCTCAAGCAAATCCCGGAACGTCATTCTTCCCTTGTACTCGGCCTTGGTGAAGCCGCAGCTGGAGTACTACATCCAGTTTTGGGCTCCACAATTCAAAAAGGATGTGGATAAGCTTAAGAGAGTCCAGAGAAGAGCCACGCGCATGATCAGAAGTCAGGGAAGCAGATCCTGCGATGACAGGCTGAGAGCCCTGGGGCTCTTTAGCCTGGAAAAGCGCAGGCTCAGGGGTGATCTGATGGCCACCTATAAGTTTATCAGGGGTGACCACCAGTATCTGGGGGAACATTTGTTCACCAGAGCGCCCCTAGGGATGACGACTAGGTCAAACGGTCATAAACTACTACAAGACCGTTTCAGGCTGGACATAAGGAAGAATTTCTTTAGTGTCCAAGCCCCCAAGTTCTGGAACAGCCTGCCACCGAAGGTGGTTCAAGCGCCTACATTGAACACCTTCAAGAGCAAACTGGATGCTTTTCTTGCTGGGATCCAGCTGACTTCCTGCCCTTTGGGCAGGGGGCTGGACTCGATGATTTTCCGAGGTCCCTTCCAGCCCTAATGTCTATGAAATCTATGAAAACTGCTACCACCACTGTCCCTGGCTGAGCATAGCACCCTGCCCAGTTGGTCCTCATAGTCCACTGCTGCAGCAGGAGAGGAGCAAGATAAGAGCAGTTCAAACATCATGCTTGAGTTACCTGGGGACATCAGCAGTGGGCAAGTCCCCTCTTCCTGTACCTGCTTCCAGGCTACCCCTGCATTGTTGTACCCCATCCATCTAGGGGTTTCAGAAGGAGAGAGAAGCTATGTAAGGTGCTGGGCATGGCCAAGAACAGTGGCAGCGGTGGGCCCTGCTCCCAACCTGACCATTCTAGGTTTCCTATACTGGCTGGGCAGGGGGCCTACCTGGTGAGAAGTGGCCTCATAGCGTGCCAGGTTCAACCAGGGACAGCAGCAGTGGTCTGTACCTGTGCCAGCTAACTGGCCACCTGCCCATTGGGGAGTCCCTTTGTGATAAGTATAGGGGGAGGATAATTTTATTATGCTATACAGTAATTTTATTATGCTATACAGTGTAATGGGGATATGACTACATGACCACAACTTCCTGGATCTGCCCCAAAGATTGGAAAAAGCACTTCAGAGAATTGCTTGCATCTTCTGTATATCTAGTTTTGTGATAATTTTTGGTTGCTCTCTATATTTAGATTCTTTTCTACAGACGTCCCTTACCAATTGACATTACGCCAGTTGACAGTAGACAAGACATCCACTTTCTGTTATCTGACTTCCTTATTGGACCTTTCCTCAAAATTAACCATATTCATAGAATCATAGGAAATTAGGGTAGGAAGGGACCTCATGAGGTCATCTAGTCAAAACCCCGTGCTCAAAGCAGGGCCATCCCCAACTATATCATCCAAGCTAAGGCTTTGTCTATCTGGGTCTTAAAAAACTCCAAAGATGGAGATTCCACAACGTATTTGGGTAGCCTGTTCCAGTACTGTACTATCCTCCTAGCAAGAGATTTTTTTTTCTTAATAACTAACTGAAACTTGCCTTGCTGCCACTTGAAACCATTGCTCCTTGTTTTTTATCTGCTACCATGGAGAGCAGTCTATCTCCATCCTCTCTGGAACTACTCTTCAGGTAGCTGAAGGTTGCAATTAAATACTCCCTAAGTCTTCTCTTTCCCAGACTAAATAAGACCAGGCTGCAATTAAATACACCTTCAGCCTTTCCTCATAACTTATGTGTTCCAGCCCCCTCACCATTTTTGTTGCCTTCTGCTGGACTACACAGTACTCCAGATGTGGCCTCACCCATGCTGAAATAGAAGGGAATAATCACTTCCCTTGATCTGCTGGCAACACTCCTACCAATGTAGCCTGCTGGCACTGGATTTATGACCCAGATACCTTGTTCTGGGTGGACCCAAACCCTCAGATTGACCACAACTTTTTCCATTTAATAATAGGCAAATGTTATTGATACATAGTAATAACAGGTAAGACTAATGCAGGCAAGGCAAACAAAATTATCACCCACTCCTGATTCTATACCTACCAGTCCTAAGGCTGTTAGAGCCAAGATACATCTGACCAGTATGCAATCTTCCCCCTGTGTTTCTTTCTTGAGTGTCATATGTCAGAAGCCTGGAGGTTAAAGGCCAAGACCTACTCCACCCCTGAAGTGGGATGGGTGAGATAGCTTGGTGGTGTGCCCTGTGTCCATGGTGACCTTGGGTTCCCACCTTGGGGACCCTTTGCTGATCTGTATATTCTGTTTAACACTATCTTACCCCCTTCCATTTACAGGTACAAGGAAAGAGAAGCAGGCCCTCAACCTCGAGGATGACAGGGATTCATCTTTTTCCCCCACAGTAAAAGGAGTGAAAAATGGGGGAAAATGGTGGTATGTCCTGGTGGTATGCCCTCTGTCCATGGTGCTTCTGGTTCCCCTTTTGGGGACCCCTCTTAAGGACCCCTTTTAGGGACGGGTACCCTTTGCTGTTCTAAAGTCCTTTCTTTTGTATTTTTCCCCTCCTGATAACTTCATCCATGGGCATTGCTGATTGGTCTTTCTGTGGTTGTCATTCTGTCCATGTTCTGTCCTGTCAGCTTATTCCTTTGTTTCACAAGCCCATCATATGCCCACGTCCTAAATTGGGCTTTCCTGGTGCCCTCCTAATTTGGTCTGTTCCCCCAAAACCATAACTCTCAGGTCCTCCACTCTTGGGCCTTCTGAGCTGGTGCCACCTTATCTTATGTTATGTTATGGAACAGTGTGGTATATGCCCAGAATTTCCCAGGCTATGTGTTTATCCATTGGCCTTGTTGTGTTAAACACCCCATCTGCCTTAAAGGCTTTGAGAGCTGTGTGACCAGGCCTTTAGAAATCAATTAACCCTTGCTGCCACTCTGGACTATTGTTCTAACATCTATATATTTACCAACAAGCCAATTCCCAAAAACAAACCTTTAAATACCATTTTCTAGCCATCACTTCCATTTTGGGAAAAGATATAAATAACTTTTTTAGGTGTTTCAAAACCTACATGAAGACATTTACTAGGTCAGTCTAAGTGTCCTCCTACTTAGTTAATTTTAATTACATTGTAAATAACTAAATAAATATTTGTAGAAGCATTTACATGTATATCATTGCTAATTAACTTGATACGTTATTTCATTTAAAGAGAAGGTTAATTCATAGGAAAACATTTAGGCACTAAGTGTATTAGCAACTGCTGTTTCAGGAATTGCTGATCAGCCTTCCTTCCACTTCTGTCACCTTTCCTAACTTTATTTTTCGTTAAATTGATGATGCTTTTGGTGATAAAGTAGAGCAACACACTTTACTAAATGAACATCTAATTATATTAGTCACTTTACATCAGACACTCAGAGAATCTGCTACCTTGCTTGATTTATAGACAAAAAATATATGCACTGTAAAATATTTCTTTGACACATTTTGGACATCACATTTCATTAAGATCCATTTCATTAGTACAGTGCTAAGAAAATGTTCAAAACTCAAATCAGGTATTTCAAAATTTGGGTTTGACCTGAACCAGGATGAATAATCAAAATATAGTATTTTATTCTTGCAGTGGGGATTTAAGAAAATTTTTAATTCAGGAACTTCTAAACATTCAGTTTGCCTATTTTCATTTGAATTCCCAAATCCAACCACTTACATTTGACTTAGTTCAACATTAATCTGCATCCTCCTGAACCTCTCAGCCTAATCTGTAGCCTCATACCAATCTCTCATCTATAGGAGGAGTTCTCTGGGAACTCTCTTCCATAAAGCAGTATGGCCAGATGACTCCAAAGATGCTTTCTGGAGTTCACCATGCAGCCTTGTCCATACTGGATAATTTGAGAAAGAAGCACCCAAACTACAAATCCTCAGGAACTACGGTACCATAAGAGAGTAATGTTCAATATTAACTCATATTAATTCAGTTCTGTCTGAAAATATTAGGTAGAGATCAGCCCAAAGTGGAATGAATTATTTTGATACACTTTTTTTTTCAAATAAAATCTAAAAAAAAAAAAAAATTCTCCCAAAAATTGATTTTTGAAGAAATCATCTCCTGTGAAAAAAATATTTTAAAATTAATCCATTCTATTTCAGAGTGAAAACCAACTTTCATTCAGGATATAAGCCTTACAACATTTTGCATGATTTAAGTTGAAGACAGCAGAGAGCATTCACAAAGCTCTTTATTAACCTGTATCAAATGAAATCAGTGATTGAATTCCTATGTTTTTTAATGGGATCAGTTTTGAAAACTCACTCTCTCAAAGCAACTTTGTGGAAAGGAGTTGTGAAGCTACTCAGAAGGAAACTTCATAAAGACAAACCCTTTGCTTCTCTATTTCTTAAGTTCATAATCATCAGTTCTTCTAAACCATGGATGCATTGTCTTGGAGCTACTACTATTTAAACTTGTACAAATACAGCTTTCCAATAATTGTCTATTGGGTGCCTACATACAAACGTAGATTGTCAAAAGTGTCTCATAGGAAACACCTAAATGTAGAAATATTGCAAGTCCATAGGTGCCTAAGGTCTGATGTTTTTTCTGGTCATGATCAGAAACACTAAAGTGTTAACAAGAAGAGTCAAGGCTTTAGGATAATCTGACCCAACATCTCATTCGTTCCTGTTAATGTTATCCCTCTTTTCAAGGAATCCTTAAATACTCACTGGGACAAAAAATAATGACTCTCCTCTTCTACAATGTTCTTTATTGAATGCCCTCCTTCTCCATCCCCTTCTGGGGATCTATTCTTGTCAGCTTCTGTAACAGTGTGATAACTGTCTCTATTTGGCAACTTCCTTACATTTCCTTAAAACCCCTGATGTCTGCTGCACACCCACTTCACTATTCTCCTGGTCCTCAGTGATATGGTAGCTGTATAAAAAGGAGAATGAACTAACGTGGGCTTCTAAATTGTGCTATGAGAGGGTAGAGCTGGCTGCAAAAGAGGAAAACCCACATTGTGTTATTACAGTATAATGCTATTCCTCCATGGTATTCAGGTCCTTATTCAAGGTGGACTCAATGTCATGGAAGGTAGCTGCTTGCATTACCAAAGAAAGGTCATTTGCATATACAAATTTGCACTACTTTGTTGGTGGCTTATCACTTGTGTATACATTAAAATGCATTGGTGTGAGTACTGAACCTTGTGGCAGTCCATTGCTGAGGAATCAGGGCAAACTGACTCTGTCACCCAGGTTGACATGTAGCTGCCTATCACTCAGCATTGTTCCATATAAGGCCAAATATTACACATCAGATCATAATCTTTGTGAGCTTCAGCATCAAAACTTGAATCCAGACCATATTGAAGGCTGATGACAAGTCTACGAAGGCTGCACCAGTCTTTGATTTTTTTCCTAACAACCAGCATTAATGTGCGTTTCAAGGGCCAAAACTTGGTCACAGCATCTTTTCTTAGGCTATAATCCCACTCATTCCTTGGGGATCACTGGCTCAATAAAAGTCTGATTCTTCTGAAATGATACATTCTAAGAGTTTGTAGGCTGTGCAAAGGAGTGATATTGGCCAAAGCTTCCCAGTTCATTGTTTGGGCTACCGACTTTGAGTTATTGCAGTGACCATTGCTTCCTGCCATTTTTTTGGTATGCATCCAAATTCCATAGTTTTGGTGTACAGTTTCACCAACCTTTGGAATCCCTTGAGACCTACATGATGGAAAATTTCTGGGAGGATACCATCTCCATGAACTAACTTCCATTTCTTCATTGGGGTTATCCCCTCCTTTACATTATCTGTGCTAATGGCAGTAGGAGCTTATACAGATATGGATGTCATTATCCAATGTAATTGACAATTAACCTCTCATTTGGTGTTTTTGTCAAGAGGTCCTTTTGTATTGATATGGACCAGAAGCAGTCACGCTCAGCTTGTTGACTTCCAACTGAACTCTTCAATATGGTGCATCACTGGAACCCTCAAGTGGGCCCCATCACTTTGGATACCCATGCTGTCACACACTGCTTCTCCACCCATTTTTTCACAAGGCAGGAACTCTACAAGAAGTATAGTGAATTAAAGGAAACAAACACCTCCCCATTCACCAGGACCTCACTAATGCCCCTCACCACCCCTCATCCGTAAGTCATAGATTCATAGATTGTAAGGCCAGGAGGGATCTCGGAAGATCATCAGGGCCAGCCCCCTGCACCAAGCAGGAAACATAATTAGGGGTCAAGTGACCCCAGCAAGGTGATTGTCTAGTCTCCTCTTGAAGATTTCCTGGGTAGGTGATTGCACCACCTCTGGAAGGAGCTCATTCCACAGTCTGGATACCCTTACTGTGAACAGGTTATTCCTAATGTTGAGCCTGAATTTGTCTTCCAGGAGTTTGTGGACATTACTCATGGTTTTCCCCTTGGGTGCCCTGGTTAAGAGTTGCTTACCAAGCCCTTGATGTATTCCCCTAGTGTAGTGGTAAGCTGCTACCAGGTCCCTTCTTGGCCTTATCTTCAGGCTGAAGAGTCCCAAATGCCTCAGCCTTTCCTCATATGACTCTGATCATATGGGTAGCTTTCCTTTTAAAATTATTTCCTTTTAAGACTCTGATCATATGGGTAGCTCTTCTTTGGACTCCCTCAATCTTGTCCATATCCTTATTAAAGTGTGGTGCCCAAAACTGAATGCAGTACTCCAGCTGCAGTCTCACCAGTGCTGAGTAAAGCAGAAGAATCTCCTTTTGCTGGAGATGCATCGATTGATACATGCCAGAGTATTATTTGCCTAACTGGCTACAGAATTGCACTGCCGGCTCATATTCATACTGTGGTCTATTATTACCCCAGGTTCCTTTAATTTGTGGTGCTAGTCACTTCGGTGGCACCAAGCCTTAGGTGCGTTGGGGGTTGCTCGTCCTGAGGTGGAGAACTTTACATTTCTCGATGATGAACTTCATCAAGTTCCAATCCACCCAACTTGCTAGCCTGTCTAGGTATGCCTGTATCTGTAGCCTATTTTAAAGCATGACCATGCTCCCCCATAACTTGGTGTCATCCATGAACTTGGCCAGCAAGCTCTTCATCCCCACATCCAAATCGTTAATAAAGATGTTGAAAAGTACTGGATCGGGCACTGACCCCTGCAGCACGATGCTGTCCACTTCTCTCCAGGATGACACAGATTTGTTCAGTACGACTCATAGTTTCATAGTTTCATAGTTGGTAGGGTCGGAAGGGACCTGAGCAGATCATCAAGTCTGACCCCCTGCCATGGCAGGAAAAAGTACTGGGGTCAAACAACCCCAGCAAGTTGTTCATCTAACCTTCTCTTAAAGACCCCCAGGGTAGGAGCCAGCACCACTTTGCTTGGAAGTTGATTCCAGGTCCTAACCACCCTGCCTGTGAAGTAGCACTTCCTGATGTTTAGTCTGAATCTACCCTCTGCCAGCTTGTGACCATTATTTCTAGTCACTCCTGGTAGTGCTCGGGGGAACAGGGACTCCCCCAATGCCTGCTGGTCCCCCCTGACTAATTTGTAACAGGCCACTAGATCCCCCCGCCCCCTCAGCCTTCTCTTGTAGAACAGGTTCAGGTCCCTTAGCCTCTCCTCATAGGGTCTGCCCTGCTGCCCCCTGATCATCTGGATGGCCCTCCTCTGAAACTCTCAATGCTGTCCACATCCCTCCTGAAGTGAGGCGCCCAGAACTGGATGCAGTACTCCAACTGCGGCCTGACCAGTGTCGCATAGAGGGGGAGGATCACCTCCTTGGACCTGCTCGAGATGCATCTGTGGATGCATGACAAGGTGTGGTTGGCCTTCCTGACTGCGTCCCCATACTGTCAGCCCATGTTCATTTTGGCATCAATAATGATTCCAAGATCCTTTCTGCCTCTGCACTGATGAGAAGGGAGTTCCTCAGCCTGTAGGTATGCTGCTGTTTCTTCCTCCCCAGGTGCAGCACCTTTCACTTGTCAGTGTTGAAACCCATCCTGTTCTCATCTTCCCACCCCTGTAACCTGTGTAGGTCCTCTGGATCCTATCCTGCAGCCAGTTTCTCACCCACCTGACTGTCTTGGAGTTAAGCCTACAATCCTTCAATTTTCTTGCCAAGACATTGTGGGATACTAGATCAAAGGCCTTTTGGAAATCAAGGTATACAATGTCAACCTGCTCTCTCATGTCCAGGTGGTGAGTTACCTGGTAATAAAAGGTAATGAGGTTGTTAAGGCAAGACCTGCCCATGACAAAACCATGCTGACTGTCATTCAGAATCTTACCTTCTGGAAGCTTATTGCAAATAAATTACTTGATGAACTTTTCTAGGATTTTCCCTAGGATGGAAATTAGGCTGATTGGCCTATAGTTACCTGGGTCATCCCTTCTGCCCTTCTTGTGGATGGGCACAACATTGGCCCTCTTCCAGTCTTCAGGGACTTATCCAGAGTGACATAAGTTGTGGAAGAGTTTTGCCAAGAGTTCTGCAATGACTTTGGCCAGCTCCTTCAGTGCTCTCAGACGCAGGTCATCCAGTCCCAGGGACTTGTATACATCTAATTTTTTTTTATTGGTCACACACCAATTGTAGGTTAAAATAGTAGGAAGGCAATTATTCCTACTGTGCTCATCCTCTACTCTACCTGGTATGGTTTTCCCCTAGGTCCAGTGAAAGACCATGGCACAGTAGTCATTCAGGAGTTCAGTGTTCTTCTGGGTACTGGTAACCAGCTCTTCTGAGTTGCTAAGCAATAACCCCACACTCCCATCTGTTTTCCTCCTGTTCCCTATGTACCTAAAAAAGGACTTCTTCTTGTCCTTGATTCCAATTGCTAATCTAAGTCTGGTCTCCACTTTAACCTGCCTATCGGTTAAAATAGTCCTCTTGACAGAAAATACAGGCCATCATGAAATAGTCCTCTTTCTGGTCCACCCCAAGCTTCCATTGTTTATAAGCCTCTTTCTTCTTAAGAGGACGGTGATTTCCCCATTTAGCCAAGAGGGCTTCCCAGCCTTTCTGTTACTTCTTCTCCACATGGGAATGCACTTCCTTTGTGCTTCAAGGATTGTGTCCTTAAGGAACAACTGGTCTTTGTGCACACCTTTTGCCTTCAGTCCCTGGTTCCACAGCACTTGCTCTACTAGTGACCTAAGCTTGTTGAAATTTGCATTGTTGATGTCCAAAGACTTCAATCCTGCTATCCAATTTGTCTGCCTTACGTTGAACAGTGAACATGATGTTTTCATAGTTGCTGTTGTCCAGACTTCCCTCTATATTTAAGTCAGTCTCCAGGTCGTCTCCTTTGGCTAGGACCAAGTCTAGCAGAGCATCTTGTCTGGTTGGCCCATGCACCTCCTGAGTCAGGAAGAGCTCCTCAACACAGATCAGGTAGGATCATGACCAATACAACTTGGCCGTGTGTTCCTCCCAGATGTCTGGATAATTAGATCACCCATGACAGCCATGTCACATGCATGTGCAGCCTCAATGAATTCTTGGGTGAACTACAGATTGAGTTCCTCCCCCTGGTTTGGTGATCTGTAGTATACACCTACAGTTAGGTTGCTCTCACCACCTCCCCACACTCCTGTAACTAGACCCAGAGGGTTTCAAGCCATCCATTTTTGGAGCCAATGTTGGCCTCCAAGGAGGCATACTAGTCTTTCACATAGAGTCATACAAGCCTTTCTGGATCCACATGCTTCAACAATGTGACTTCAAACCTGATAAAGTTTGCAGAACCAGATAGAGTTAATACAAAGTCCCAAATAAACATCTTGTGATAGATCCAATGTGGAAGGTCCCTGACTTTGCTCTCCCATGATGCTCCTGGACAATTCTAAATCATATCTTTACAAACCATAGGAGATGCAGAAACTTGATAACGGGGTGCAAAGCTTCGGTCACCGATTCAATGTGGAGAAGATTCTGCCCGATTCAGAGGTTGAATTGCTGAATCCAAATCGAATCAGGAAACCAAAAAAAACCCATCTGAATCAATTCAGAAAAGATTTGGAAAAAGATTCGGAGATTCAGAGATTTGGAAGGCAGTCTTTCAGGGGAACAGAAACTGAGAAGAGGGAGGGGGAGCAGATAGAGAAAGACTGAGATCTGTAGCTGGCTACTGACTATGATCTTTCCCTGAGTCCCCTTCCAATCACAGTGCTCTGAGGGAGGGATGTAGAAATAACACATAAGCCTCTGTCTGCATCCCTTCTGTCCCTTTTGTGAACTGTTTCTGCCTGAGCACTGGGAAGGCCCTCTGTTACAGGCTACCATCCCTGCTGGTTTCATCCCGCTGTGCCTTAACACACACACAAAGCCATATGTCACAAGTTTTGCTTTCAGAAACTTGAGGTGTACTTCCCAGACACCCCTGTACCTAAATACTTGAAACTTGGCAGGTTTCATGGCCTCAGCAGGGGCTATCATCCCTGCTGTTTTAATCTAAATCTGACAAAAAGTGACAAAGTTATAGGTATTTCAGTGATTTCCAATTATAGTCTATAGATGAATCTCCAAAACTCTCCAAATCAGCGCCAAATCTTCCAAAGCTGATTTAGCTGAATTGATTTGGGACAGTGATCTGAATCTCTGAATCATATCACTGTCCTCTGAATCAGCTGAATCTGAATCCAGATTAAATACTTCCCTATTCACATATGCACAAATGGAAAATTACTTGATGCACAAATGGAAAGTTAAAAATTGTCCAGCATGCAACTGTGGTAACCCAGAACAAACCACTGAGCATATAACAACTCAATGCCTGATCCACAAATATGAAGGAGGTATCACAGCAATATACTCTGCTACGCCTGATACAATTGTCTGGATCAACCACCCAAATGTAAAATTATAGTTGTTGTTCTGTATCTACATCAGTCATACAAAAAAGTGATATAATGTTAAGATCTCAGGGCTCCTGATTTATAAAATCTCATTTTAATTTCCACTATTCAAGTTGTTACATGCTGGTCATTAGGTAATATGGTAATAGAAAACAGTATTTATTAATAACAGATCATCTGCTTGCCCAGATATACTCAGTTTTATATGAGGGTATTAAAATGGGTAACTTTATAAAGATGATTTGTTTATGTGGGAAATGTTTTTGTTGCCTATGAAATATCTTTCATTGATGGACCAAAAGTCCATTATCCTGATTTTGGTAAGGACTTTTTTCATAATAAACATTTAAGGCAAAGATTACATTTTAATTTTATCATCCAAGGACTGATATCTTTTATGCAGCTGTATCCATACATTTTACATACTGGTAAAAGCATCACATTAAAAAAAAATCATCTTCAATTTATAAAAAGGATTTTAACAAGGGCTACTTTAACACATCTAATACCCACAAAAATATTGTACAGCACACAGGTTCTAAATACTATTGTATTTTGAAGACTCTTAGCTCCTTCCTCCTACACTGAAGGTAGCTGGGTTCATGAATCCTAGCTTGTCTAAACAAGTTAATCATGTATGTGGCAGTTTGAGACATAGGATCATCAGGACTCTTGTTTACAACTATAAGACATATCTAGACAAGTGCACACATCTCAAAGCTGTCTGAGCAAGTCACAAAACACTGGGACTTGCACAGTAGCAAAAAGCAGTGGCAAAAATTTGTGCCATTGCTTTGTTTGCCACAGCAAACATGCCCCTGCATATGGGGAAGTGCCCATATAGTCCCAACTGACTCCAGTGAAGTAAGCAGTAACTGACTAATTTGCTGCTCGATTCATGCGCTGAAAAATAGTATAGCTTCCCAAATCCAGCATTTTGTGAAGAATACTGTAACAAATCTACAATATTTTGAGGTGCTCATAGAATATCAGACATACTTTTTTTTAGTTTAATTTACTGATATGGCATGTATAGTGTAGGTAGTATCAAGCCAGATTTAGCTTTATCCTTACTATATCAGTATGGACTGTGCTATTTGATATAAATGTAATTTTTGTTTCATGTATTGGCCAAAATTGTTTATCGGGGCAATAATTAACTGAAGCATTCCTCACCTATTCACACTTGCTAATCACTGAAATTAGCATCTGATGCGAGTGTGTTGAATGGCTGATCTGACAGACCTCTGTGATTATGGTCTGACATACTTGAGCCAGACCTTTCCAGACTATGATGAACTTACTAGTTAGAAGACGTGACTTTGAGGAATAACACCTGGCAACAGACTGGTCAGGGAAGGACATTTCTCACAGTGGGGAAATTAAGTGAGAGATAGTGTCTTTAATATATTGGATTAGTAATCTTGTTGCCTGAAAGACTACAAATATTGCCCTGGTCAGAATTGGATCAGAAAAGACTTCTTGTCTGGTAAACAAATGCACTCCTGGGCTGCGTCCAGATAAGCAGTGGCATGCACTTGCAGTGGCATAAATAGCAGTGGTGCAAATTTGTGCTACTACTTTATATCACAACACACCCCTCTGCACATGCCCTTTGTTCTGGGACACATTGTCCCACTTCCAGCAAACAGCTGATGCTTACATCGTCCCAGCTCCCAGCCAGGCTCCATGTGCTGTGGAAGGGGGAAGGGGCAAGTGGGCTGGCTGGGGAATAGGGTGTCAGCAGGGGAGCAGCACATGGAGATGGGGGAGCAGCCAGCCAAGGGTTACTTACTTCCCTATCCCCACATGTTCAATGCCCCTGCGCTGAAGCATCCTGCGCTCCAGCCAGCTGGGGACTGACACTTGGAGGCAGGGGAGCAGGCCACCTTGGGCAGCCTAATGCCAGCCTTGAGCTGCCTGCTCCCTGATCTCTGTGTTTGTCCCTGTGCATGCTGTTTTTGTGTTCTTTCCCACACTTCTTTCCTGGAATTTTTTGCTAACAGAAAATCCTGGTAGCACATTTTTTTGTTGCTGCAAATTACGAGCATCATGCATAGTTTAATATGCAACGTGTATGGCTTGTGATGCCACAAAGAGGTTTATGATGCTACAAACTTCATATGCCTGCATGTGTGGATGCAGCTGTGGGGTGCAAAGAACGATCTCCTCAGGAATTCAATGAATGACATATTTCAATGGCCAAATAACAAAGTATACTTAAATCTTGCCTGGGGAGTAAGTGCTTGTCTAGCTTGTTCCTGGTCACAGGAAATGACTTTAGGCCCTCAGCCAGTGGGCAGAGAGAAACAGGCTGACAGAAAAACTTGTAGGAGGTCCAAACAGGGATGCAGAGGTAGAACCTGCTTTTAATCTGTTGAATGGATTAGGAGTTGCATTCTTACATTGCAGTTTAAAATAAAAAAAACAGATTACTGTTCTGATATTTGTTTTTTTGTTTGTTTGTTCTTATAGCTCTATCTCCTAATACAGTTAATGGTTTCTTATGTGTGTGTTGTTTTTTTATTTTTTTTTTTTGGGGGGGGGGGTTAAGAATAAATCCTTTTTTTATCTCTTTCAACACACTTACTGACGAGGATAAGTGTGACTTCACAGCATTTGACCACCCAGGCAGGCCTCTTCTATGGAAATGGGGATCTAAAATTTCTGAGCACATGAGCAGTGAAGGGTGTGATGCTTTCAGCTGGAATATCCCCTCTGCTAAGAACTGGCAAGACCTAAGTGAGGTAGGTGAAGCTGAGGTGCTTTAAATCAGGGAGGTGATCTTTTGGACCATCTCAGTCTGTTCTCAGTGGACAAGCCGCAGATGGCAGAGCTGGGTTTGGGGCTGAAGGGCACCCTTGAAGGTGTGAAAGCATACCAGGAATGTATCTCGAAGGCTTGTCTAACCAAATTCAGAGCCAAGATGTGTTACACAACTACCTTGATATTGGGTGTAAAAGGACACAGCTCCATATGAAGTTGCCACCACTAATAGCAGTGCTCATTTTTGCCCAAGAAAATGTGTTAAGTGGAAAGCTCTACATACTCTTGATAGTTATTTTTGACACTTCGCTTTGCTCTCCATATAGTACTGATTCTGCACTGTGAATCTCAGCACAAGTGGATCAAGACTCACATCAGCTGTACACACTTTGCATATCTAAATATTCCATGTGTTGCAAGATACTTTCCCATGCCAGCAACATATACCCGACATATTCTATTTTTTAAAAGTCTTCATTTCATCCTCAGTTTTTACGAACTATATGTTTTATAATTTATTGCACCTTGGACATCTAATTATCAATAGGAGTAGTTGGGTTATGAGCAGGCATCCTGATTTGCTTTGTTAAAAAAAATCCCTAATTTTCAGATTTAAAAAAGTAACTCAAAATCCACATTTCTCCATGAATAAAAATAAATGCCACTAATATATATATGTATATAGTAATGTTTCATTTTAAATATGAAAAAAATGTGGATTTTGGGTCCAGGATTCCTGGTTATTAGATACTTTCATTTTTACAATTGCATCCACAACATTCCTGGATTCTCTTGGTGCTAAGATTCATTCTGTAAGCTATGAGCCTGCTGAATGCAGCACAGACTCAGATCAACCAGATTCTCAACTGATAGAGTTCTCAAGGGTCCATTGATTTTTTTGAGAGTGTTTATGATGAATAATATCTGGTCTGAGGACCCAGCCACTGTAAAAGTTCAGTAAAGTTGTTTCAAGTGCTGCACTTAGTTGCATTTGTCTCATATTAGTAAAAAAAAATAAGCATTAAAAATAAATCTGCAAGTCCTCCTCTTCCATCTTTTTTTTTATTACTTTGCTGTGTATCCACACTTTAAAGAGCGAATCTCCAATAGCTTTGCTTCTTTTTAAATTTCATACTGTACAACTTAAGCCAAATACGAAGTGAAGTTGTGTGTCTATGGTTGAGGGGAGGTTTGTTTGTCATTTATTGTTTTTAAGTATAAAATGTATGTTACTTTGTTTCTGAATTACATCAGTGAAAATCCCTGTTGGAAATCTGTGTTAATAAAAACAGAACATAATCCAAGAATGTAATATATGTGCGTTCTAAAATGTACATGTTTATGAAATATCACCGAGATTTCAAAAACTCAGATAAGATAACTATGGTCCCTAGCAGATCTTACACTTGAGTTGTGATTAGCCTGTTAATCATGGCTATAGTAACCCAGCCGTGCATTCATGGAAATAAGAATGTCCCAAAAAAGGAACCTAGTCACAAAAATATTACTCAAAATTGTGTAATACTTTTGTGGTTGGTTTCCATCACACCCTAAACTGAATGTGTGGCAGGGTTAGGGCTGCACCAGGGAATCCAAATAGCCCTGGTGTAGTCCTGAATGATAATCTGCTGATTGTTGGCAGTATCAGGACCCAACCAGGGCTCAAATCACTTTCCCCATGAGGTCCTAGTCAACAAATTTCTGGATATCCAGGGTGCCTATACATGTGCAGAGAGGCTACTCTGACATGCTGTAATTACAGTGCATTGCAGCAGACTCAATTAATTGAGTTTGCTGTAGCATGATAGTTACTGCACTCCAGCAGACTCCAGCATCACATGTATCAGTGTTCCCATGCTGAAAAATGGTAGCAAGGGTGCTTTAACTAAAGCTTGTTTGATAAACTTTAGTTAAAGTTCCGCAGCTACCATTTTTCAGTGCGTGGACACTGATACATGTGATGCTCTGGGTGCTTTAATTAGAGTGGCTCTTGGAGCCACTTTAATTAATGCATCCGTCCCCCCAACTCCCAGAACACATGTATAAACACCCCCAGTTTTTAACTTGTCATGGAGTCGGACTGTGGGATCATGAACCCAGGTTCCCCTGTACTGACA
Source organism: Alligator mississippiensis (assembly GCF_030867095.1). Classification (NCBI taxonomy): domain Eukaryota; kingdom Metazoa; phylum Chordata; order Crocodylia; family Alligatoridae; genus Alligator; species Alligator mississippiensis. The sequence continues at coordinate 398,958,700 of NC_081824.1, forward strand.
AGTAGGGTGCGATTGGGATCTGATCCCCAAAATCATATATATAAGGAGTTTTAAACTTTTGAGTGGTCAGACAGACTTCATTCCAATGCTTTCAGTGATCTCTTTTACGTACTGAGGAGCCAGACCATTCAGAAATGTAAGGATAATATACAGGGATATTCATTATGAGATGCTATCCTATGGGGAGCTGATATAAAGAAAACAGAACTATATGATATGTCTACAAATAATTTGTGTTGCTGAAGGAATATGTAAGGTAGAGTTTCCTAAGTGCTGATGGTATCAAACCCAAGAATGTTATATCTGTACACTCTTAGGGCAAGTCCAAACAAGCGCACATGTGCCTCTTGCAGCATCTCAAAGCCCTTTGAGATGCTACAAGAGGCATGTACAGGAACAAAAAAAATTCCCAAATTTGCAGTTCAGGGGCAAAAATAGACCCCTGGATATCCAGAGGTAAAAAAATACCCCGGGAGAAAAAAGTGGGGCAGGGCACCTGAAGTAACTAGAGGCTTGGGTCCTCCACATAGACACTTTGGTATCCAGCCAGAGAGTCTCTATGGTGGCCCTTACCATGGTGCTGAAGCATGCTGACTGTTATTGCAGGGCAGGCAGCATGCCAGCTGCAGGGAGCTGGATGCAAGCTCTGTGCTGGTAAGTAGAGGTGGCGGGGCTGGAGAAAGGGGGAGGGCACCATGGACGGACCCCCATTGGCTCCAACCACCACCCACTCTGTGAGTCTCCTGGATTAGTACCCTTCCTGGCCCCATCCCCTGCTGGCTCCTGCAGCCCCCTCCGATCACTGCCCCACCCAGCCCCAGCCCCCGCCTGCCCCCTGAAGCCCCCCCATTACTGCCCTGCCCAACACTAGCATCCCAGCAATTAAAAAAAAAAGCCCCTCACTCACCACCAGCAGCAGCTGCTGTCAGGGTAATTGAGGCCTCGTGGAAGAGGCCCCCCCCCATGCAGCAGGGGGCAGTGGGGACTGACCCTGGTTGCCTGACACCCACACTGCCACTGCCTCATCATGCAGGCGCAGCCTGGGTTGGTAGGGAGCTGTGCAACTCCACATGCTGTCAGACAGCTGGGGCCACTCAGGCTGAGCCGTGACAGGCCCAAGGTGACAGTTCAAACCAGGCCACCACACTGGGAATATCTTCCAGGGAATAGCTGCCCAGAGGCCGGGCAGGGGCACACATGGCAGTAGTGTTGCACAAAGGCCAACTCTGCACCTACTGCCCACTGGCAGCTGGCCCAGAGAGGCATTTGCTTCTACTGGTTGTTCAGTCCCCATCTGGGTCTGGCAGGTGCACAGCAGATCATTGCCAGGCAGCAGCCCCCACTGCCAGACTGCTGCAGTGGGTAGAGGGTGCAGGGAACCCTCAGGGCTGCTTCAGGACTCCAGCTGGCCTAAGGGGTAGTGTCCCCAGGTATTAATTGGCTGGGCCCCAGAAGCTCCTGAGAGAAAGTAGCCCTGAGCTACTTTCCAGGGCAGCTTTTTGTACTGATAGGGCCAGGACAGGGCAGCTTTTTACACTGGTGGCTGTAGCTCCCCTTGCCTGCAGATTTGGGAGGAGCCAGGCAGGGTTATTTTGCCCCAAGTGGCACAACTTGCACCACACCAAAGCACATGTTCAGGCACATGCGCTGAGGCAAAAAGCCTCAATTTTGCACCACTTCTATTTGAGCTGCTGGCTCAAATTTGCACTGCTTCTATTTGAGCTGCTGCAAGCACACATACCCGCATGTGTGGATGCACCTTTAATGGGCTATGTCAAGCTATCTCTGACTGAAGCAAATTATCCACTACATGGAGATCCTATTTAGCTTACCAGAGATAGTAGAAGTTTCACACCTTAAAACTCCTATGTAAGGTTATCAATAGGAAGAAATTTAAGGCTGAATTGGCCAATTATGATTATGGCTCTTTAAACAAAGAAGACTACAACATTTCTTTTTCTGCCAAGCGTCATAATAAGCTACATATTTCTCAGGTTCATTGTTTCATAGTTGTTAAGGGCTGGAAGGGACCTTACAGATCATAGGGCCCAGTCTCCCTACACTTGGGCAGGAAAGACCGCCAGGGTCAGGTGACCCCAGTAAGATGGGTGTCAAGTTATTTTTTGAAGATCACCAGGGTGGGTGGCTGTTCCACCTCTGTGGGGAGCCTGTTTGAAACCCTTGATGTATGACTTGTAAAGACATTTTTCCTTATGTCTAGTCTGAAGCAATCTTCAACCAGGTTATGCCCATTATTTCTTGTCCTCCCCTGGTAGGCCTTGGTGAATAGTTGCTCCCCCAGGCCCTGATGTACTTCCATGATATACTTATAGGCTGCTACCAAGTCCCCTCTGAGTCTTCTCTTCAACCAGCTACACTTCATCCATATTGCTTTTCATTTTGACAAAATATAAATGTGTATTTCATGTTAATGATTAGCTTCATGTCTACCTTCTGTTTCAATGCCTAAAGTCTAAATTTCAACACAGATTAATTGACTAGGAAGTATCCCCTCCTGTGTCTTCTTATGGGGAAGACCAGTCAGTTCCCTTTCCCCACCCAGACCAGTGCCAAAACTTCTGCTGACTTAGAAACAAATCTGGTTAGCAATCACTTTGTTTTTGAAAGAGAGCACTAAAAAAACAAAACAAAACATTTTTTCCAAATTTGAAGTGAATAGTAAAGTTTCAGATGAGTGCCCAACTTGGCACCACTTGCCATCATTGAGAACCATTAAGGAAATTAGTTGAAAATGCCAATTATGCCCATTGTTTGTGTCAGTGATTTATTTTTAATTTTTGAACTACATCAGAGTAATGTAGAGTTTGAGCCCCCTTTACTTGAAATGGCACTTAAATTCCTAGTTGACATGGAGCTTTTAAAAATAGCTGCGAGATTAACATTTTTATTTTTCCTATGAGGAGAAAGCATATAACTAGTCTCCTGCATTGGGCATATAAATTTATGCCTTTATTAAATTATTTAAATGTTTATCAACAACAATTCTTTAGGGAGAAGTATCTCAATTTGGGACAGCAGTTGTTTACTTGTGCACTCCGCTTATTTGGAGGTTGATAATAAATATTCCATCCTGCATTATCTCATCAGCTCAGCTTGCTAGAGAGTATTCCAAAAGAAAGAGAACAAACAATGAATCCAAACTTATAGTAAGATTTCTAGTATAATGTAACTGATGTTCAGAAGTGCTACACATAGGGCAGCTGCAATGAATAGGTAGACAAAACACATTCTGAAGAGTCACTGAGTATTGGCATTGAATTCCTTTTAAAAGTAACCTTAACCTCTGTTTAAACACAGGAAGTTTCAGAAACTTAGCTCACAGTACTACAGTTCAATCAATGATTCACTATCAACCCCCAGACTCTTACTATACATCTTTGTCTCCCAAAAAAAGCCATGTTAGTTAATCACAGGTAGAGCAAGAACATGGGTTGTAACAATGAATCTCCTTTAACCCTGACCTCAAACACTTACATTCAATTAAGAATATGCAAGTTGCTATAGATTGTAGCCTCACTGATGTGCATACAATGTGAGATAATTAACCCTCAAGGTTGCAGGATTAACATACCATGCACTGTGCATACAGCATTTCACAGAGGACACAGGCCAAATACAACCAAGAGTTACTTTTTTCATACATAAGTGTAATTTATGGAATATACAAACCTCAACACACAAAGCTGTACTCTTAAATAAAGCAAACACATTTTTTTTTTTTAAATTAGAAGAGTGCGGTAGATACAGACTGCAAGGAAAGAAATAGAATATTAGTTATAATATAACTTCTATTTTTAAAAAAAACCTATGCAAATGACTTTTTCATTAACGCAAGATAATTATGTGTTATAATGAATATTGTCGCTCATTATTATCATAGCTTCGTGAGGTACTTAAGTGCACATTTGAACTTCAGGTAAGAATAACAGAAGAAAGCTGAAGAAATAGAGAGAACAAAGCTACAGATAGCCAGAGAGGCAAAAATGATGATTATCTGTGGTAGGTAAGATTATGGAATTAGAATATGTTTCCCTTTATGAAGGCCTAAAAGGAGAATAATTTATGTCATGTATATAGTTATTTCAGAGAATAACCTCCATCACGGTTTAGGAAATTTCCTGCATATGTTCACTTAAAGGAAAAGGTTTTAATAATGATGGGGGGAGAGAGGGAGAGAAGTGGGGAGTAGTAAAGGGTTGCTTTTATTTTCCTGTTCAAACTACATTAGGACTATCTTCATTTAGGCTTAGTAGGTACAAGTTAACAAAGCAATTTGATTTTCATAATATTGCATGCATGAATGACTACCCACACAGACAGGCAGATCTTTCTAATCTTCATGAATTTATGGGAGATGGGTAAGGTACCAAAGGACTAGAAAAGGAGCAATGCAGTACACCGCTTTAAAAAAGGCAAAAAAACCCAGTTAGCCTCAACTCAGTTCTCAGAAAGTTATTGGAACATACTCAAAGGAAGTCTATTTGTAAGCATTTAGAGAAGTAAAGACTGATCACGAGCAGCCAGCATCCATTTATTATGACCAAATGTCACTTACTTTTACAAAGTAACTACTTTGATGGATGAAGGGAATATGCTAGATATAGTGCATCTGGATTTCAACAAAACTATTGACAAGGCCCTACATGACCTCCTCATAAATTGGAGAAATGTAGGCTGAATTAAACTACTATAATCTGGATAGACAACTGGCTCAATAGCCACAGCAAAAGGTAATTATAAACGGACCCATTTTGGAATGGCAGAAGGTTTTCGATAGAGTGCCCCAGGGCTCTGTCCTGGGCATAGTGCTGTTCAACATATTTATTAATGATTTGGATGCTAGCATAGCAAGCTTCTCGAGCAAATTTGCAGGTTACACAAAATTGGGAAGGACTGTGAACATGTTGGAGGATATGAGTGTAACTCAGAAGCATCTCTACAGATTAGAAAGCTGGGCTGAGCTAAAAGAATGAAATTTAAAGCTGAAGAAGGATCTAGGAGTCTTCTTGGATCACTGACTCAGCATGATTCTGCAATGTGATGAAACAGCACAAAATTGTGGTTTTGGGATACTTCCATAGGAACATAAGGTACAAGACAGAGGAGGTGGTAGTACTTCTCTATTCAGCACTGGTTAGGCCTCATGTAGAGTACTGTGTGCAGCTTCAGGCTCCACATTTTAAAAAGGACATGAAGAAGTTGGAGAGCATCCAGATGTGGGAGACAAAAATGATAAAGGGCTTGAAAAGCAAGTCTATCTTGCAGCATAGGTCCTTAAAAGGAGATGTGATAGCAGTCTTCAAATACTTGACGGGCTGTCAGAGAGAAGGCACCTTGTCTCTCTTGCTGTGAGGAGTAGGATGCAAACCTACTGAAGTTGTAGGAAAGTAGGCTTAGATGAGATATTAGGAAAAACTTTTTCACCATTAGTACATCTTTCTTGAAGTGTTGGCCCCAAAACTGGACACAGTACTCCAGGTTACACCTTATTGGTATTGAGCAGAAAAGAAGAATCACTTCCCTTAATTTGCACGCATTGCTCCTGTTAGCACAACTCAGTATGTTGTTGGCTTTGTTCTCTTGTTGCAATATATATAGTTATATATAGCTATATAGATATATATATCTTCCAGAGTGTGTGCAATTCCACCCAACTTCATGTCACCTAGAAATTTTCAGTATTCATCCAAATAATTGATGGAGATGTTATATGATACCACACCCAAGAGAGACCACTGGGAAATCCAACTACTGTGTAGAAGTGAGTCTGTTACCCCCTCTAATTATATGGGTCCCCAGTATAGAAATAGGGGACAGGAAGATAAGTCTCTATTTCTATAGGGAATATGCAGAAGGGGTAACAGAATCACACCAATGCAATAATAGGTGGGTAACTCAGAGTTAGTCTCAAACTTGCATTTTAGTCATCCTTTAGGCAAAATAGGGCACATTAGCCAAATGCACTAAGCTTCAGGAAACATTGTATGTCCTGCACCCTGGAGTTTACTGCATTTGGCTCACGTGTTGTATGCAGTAATAACCCATTAGCACCTGCCAAATTCTTGTTCAAGTTCATATAACTCCACAAAATTCTATTGGGAATGTATCCTACTTTTCTTTCCCCCCTGCTAATGACATACTAAGATAATTAAATATTGCTTTTGTGCTCCTAATCTTGGTTTATATTTAGGGGCCACTAGAATTCACACCAGAAGTGCACTGTGCAGCGGCTCCATTAATCCTGGAGTTTTCTCTACATGTCCCCTCCACTGATGATTAGTGGAAGGGCCCCTTTGGCCCCATCACTTGTCGTTTGCTCCTGATGGCTGGGAGACAAAAACTGCGGTTTTAAATATGCTATGGTTTTTGCCTCCTGTCCAGTGAGCAGCAAGTGGCAGGACCTACCTCTGAGGGCCCTCCATTAATCAGCTCGAAAGGTAAAAACGATGGCATATTTAAAACCCCCAGTGAAGCTAAAACCCCTGCCCCCACTTCCAGCTTGCTGCCAGGCACATCTCCATTTGACCAATGTCAAAGCAAGTAAGCCTACCCCCTTCACCATCATTCTCCCTTTTTTTCTTTTGTTTGATTCTGCCTTCCCCAAACAAGTCACATTCAGAAGCACATGGTATGCAAATTAATACAGCAAATCCTTTTATTAGCCTGCCAGTTATTCTTTTTATTCTTAAGAGGTTATAGGTCATCCAAGTTACAGTGAAATGGCATACTTGAGCTCATACAATTCCTCATAGGCAGGAATTTCTCAGCAAAAGACTTGCTGCCTAAATCTTTTAGCAACTACCATAGCTAGCATTTTGAAAAAATCACATTTTTATATGTAGTATACAGCTTAAAATATGGCATGCAAAGTATTTTAGTGGCATTTAAAAGTTATGACTCCTTAAAATGTTGCATATTTGATCTGCATTTATCAGCGGAATATACCCTTCTGATAGCCAAACAGTTCTTTCCTTTAAGAAAACTAATTTTCAAGTTGTTACTTTACAAAATAAATTCTAATTACCTTAATTGTTTCACTGAGTACTGTGCTCCTTAGTGCTATGTAAAACATTTTTTTGTGGATAAATGTTATTGTTGTAATTTTCACATGAGAAACAATGTGCGGAACATTTTATTAGCTTTGCTTATGTACAGCTGACTGAGAAAAGATATGCAAATTATCTTTAAAACAGTGGTTCTCAACCTTTTTGCATGCAAGGCACCCCTCATTGGACTCAAGGCACCGGTCCATAATTTTTGTGAATTGAATGGCATCCAGTTTCCAAAACAACTTTGTTATTACAGTGCTTACTTTCTTGCAGTCTTCCTTTGTGCAAAAAAGAGATGCTTGAGCACAAAATTGGACTACTCCTGGGCAAGTTTTCTAAATAATATTCCCTAATTTCATGAACATGTTGCCCTGTCACGGCCACAGGACATTGAAAAATTAAAACAGATTTTCAAAGACATAGCAAAGTATGACGCTGTAGGTAGTGTATTACCTCATCAGAATAGTAGCCAATGGGCCAGCCTTCTGAACCATTACCCTAATCACTATGTTATTACATAAAAAGGACCACACTGCCACTGCAATCTCCTTCTCCTCCTATAACTGTGTTTTTAAAGAAAAGTGAATTCTGTACCTAAAGAAACAACTGTAGGGTTATCTGTACTACTGTGACAACATGTTCTGAGGAGCATAGAGCAGAGCATACCCTACTTAACTGAGTCCACTGATGCATTTGAGAGCCAGAAGGTAGACAGTAAGACTGCTCTGGAGTATTGCACAATGTATGCATAGTTTCTGCTTTCAGTCCCTGAAAGTCCAAAAGCAGGCACAGAGAACATATCTGGAGCAGCTTCATTGAAAAAAAAAAATTGGCTACTTCCAGTACTCACCTACATCCTCCCAGAAGCCTGTCAGTTTCTAAAATAGCGCTAATGGAGCTTCACATTTATTTGGGATGTTAATTTTACCAGACACATGTGCATTTCCTATTGAAACAATTCAGAGATATTAGCCCATTTACACTTTCTTTTATCTTTGTTAGAGGAGGAGGTGAGTAGGCATCTTACACAATTAAAAAAAAATATTACCTTATTTTCACTAATGGGAAAAAATGTACAATTCCTACAGTTCAGTGTTTGAAGATATGTTGCATGCAAAGCAACAGCACACCATCATTCACTCATGTAATTTTGCATATTCATCAGACTTCCTGTCGACAAGTTCTTAGGGACCGGGCAGCTGTGTTGCACAGAAAATCAAAATATTTTATGCTGAATCAATTTAGTTTTCTTGATGAACATCAGGTCTCCTACTTATAAACATGTAAATTGGGATTTTTTTTGAATGAAGTCAGTTCATTGTTGTTGTTCATATAATAATTTATATTTCCTGTTCTTCAGTATTCTGCTGCATTATGCGTGTAATTTAGTGTATAAAGAACAGCACTATGAACATCTTCCTTTATAGCTTGACTGCTACCATACAGTCAACCACTTACCCATCAATCCAATATCTTGTAACACACTGCCTTAGGTAGATGTGTAGGAAATGACAAATTAAGTATTCATAACAGTACACGAAGGTTAAATCTCTGACTATCTTTTAAATTCATGGAAACTGCAAGGTTCAGTCCCTCAGCAGTAAGACTCTTGGATCAGTTCCCATATACCAAGATAGCGCAGTGTAGACATCCTTTTATTCCAAAGAAAGCAAATCAGGCTTAGGGTTATAACATGGAACTAGAGGTTAGAATAACTAGAATTTTCAACGTGATCACTACCGGTTCTAGAGCACGTCACCTGAGCTCCCTGTGTAAAATAGTGTGTGTAAAAAGGTGATTTTGCTACAACATCCTAGGTGTAAGCCATAGGGCAAAAAGAATTGCCAGAGGTAGGTTGGTTGATTCCATGCGTTCAAGAATGGAGTGATCCTTATTGTAAAGATTTGGCTAGCAACACTTTTTTTTTTCTGTATAGAAGCAACACAGGTCTCCTGATCTCAGTTGCCCTAATATATTGGACTGTACGGGGAAAAAATAATATTTTATAAGAAATTCAGTACATTTGAAATGTGTTTTTCTTTTGAATTTAAACTATTTTGCAAAATGACTGAAAATTGTGTAAGAAACATAAAAGGGGAAATATTCTTTCAAGCTAGCTGGACGTAAGCATTTAGGACTCTAAATAAATAAATAAATAAACATAAAATCCCCACCATTAATTCCAGCTGCAGACTTGTTAAAAAGCAATTCAGTTTGCACAGTAGTAAAATTACGCCCCCAAAAAGTACAAACATAAGCTTGAACTTCACTTTTAATGAGAGAGGGTTCTCATTTTAATATGAAAGCTAGGCTTACCACAGACTTGGAATTTCAGAAATCTATTTACTTTACCAAATCGTATTCATTTTACTTAAACAAATATTCTAAACCAAGTGAACGGCATTATTCAAAAGAGCAAAAGTATCTATTTTTCAGATTTGTCCATAGCTAGAAAACATGTTAAAGCAGCTGTTTGCCCAGGTTAAACAGTAATTTAACAAAACAGAATGTGATACTTTTCCAAAAATATACATTGTACCAAAAGAGAATTTCTTCTTGCCTAAGTGGTTTCATGTATAATACCAGAATATTACAGCTGCAACTCATTCCTTTACAGATTAAAGTCTGCTTTCAAATATTGTGTGTGGAGAATGTTGCCATTTTTCTAATATTATATTCATGTGTTGTAGTTACATCACTTTTTTCAGAGAAATATGAGGCCGAACCCTGCCCATAACTTTTTTTTTTTTTTTTTCCCTTTACTTTGGAGTGTTGCTGGTGAAGTTTAATTTTTAAGTTACCCAAAACTGACACCTTTTTTTTTTCTCAAGATATTTTTTAATTGATTTTTACTAGTGTAATCCTATTTTGCAACAATTTATCAATTACTGGCATTTAAGCAGCCCAAGTAAAATACCACCCCATTCTGGTTTAAAGATCTTTGGCTGTAACATTGACATATTTACTAATGAAACAGAGCATAATTTAACAACCTTTTAATAGTAGCCCACATCCTTTCAGTCATATTTCCCTTTAATTTAAGCTATATTCTAGCATTTGAGGATTCTGCACACTCTAGGCCAGTGTCACCACTAGTTTTCTTCCCATGTTGATAGGAAAGAAAAGCTGCATTTTATTTTTGGACTTTCATTATATAGTACCATATATGAATGATACCAAGTGAAAGTCCAAGAACCAGAATGCCCAATTCTGAATCTTTACAAGAGAAAAAATAAAAACAGTTCTTGGCAGACTCATTCATATCTATCTTTTATTTAAATTCTAAATGTTTTGCTTAAATTGTTACTCAAATTTCAATTTTCATATTTTATTGTTTTACTTTAAGTTACATTCTAATTGTACAAATGATAGAATATTGTTTCTTTGAAACGCAGAGCATATAAACTGTAAATCCTGTGTCTTGAAGTTAGCGAGTTATCCTGAATTTACAGGTAGTGCGCTCTGATTTGGAAACATGATTCAACGGAAGATAAACAAGTTTATTCTGGAGATCTAGAGCTCTGTTCCTACACTGTTGTTCACAGGATTATGTTTCTCTAGACTCCCTACCTGGAGATTCTGATTATTGCTTTCAATGATTTTGTGATACTGGAAAAAGTTAAACTACCATTAGGGAAGTGGGCCTGGCTTTGAAGCAGAAACCAATCATACAAGCAATGGCAGTGAATGGCGACTTCACAGAAAGGCCTGGTGGGCTAGAATTGAAATTGCAGAGAGGATTTCACCCTTTCCCTTGTCCCCCTTATTGATGCCATAAGCAAAGTGATTACACTTGACCAGAGAAAGAACAAAAAAAGAAGGAGCTGTATTCATGTTTGTAATGGACTAATAAAGCAAAATCCTTTTACAGTAATTACCAGGGATCCTGGTTTTCTCTGATAAAACAATCCCAAATTTCAGATTAAAAAAGTAACCCAAATGCTACATTTTTCTGTAACCAAAATAAACCACCTCTCTCTCTCTCTCTCTCTCTCTCTATACATATATATACATATATATATAGATCGATCGATTGATCTATCAAGATAGATAGATAAGTAGTGGTGTTTTATTTTGGTCACAGAAAATGTAGATTTTGGGTTACTTTTTTATCCATCTATCTATCTATCTATTGATATATATAGTGGTGTTTCTGATGAAGGAAAAATGTGACTTTTGGTTTACTTTTTTTTAATCCAAAAATTGGAATTTTTTTAATTAAAGAAAACCAGGATCCCTGGTAATTACTGTATAAGGAAACTATGTTAGTGCTTCCTTATATAGTAAGGAACTGCAATACTTAGGCATGACCTTGTTTCCAGAGGCTAAACAAACGGTCTTCCTTAACACAGAGGTGCTATACTTTGCTCTATTGTTGAACTGAAACAACTGAACTAATTAGCGAGCTCATTCACCTCTGAGGCTATTAATTAATAGAGCACTCAGCAAAATTTCATATATCTCTGTGAGCAAGCTCCAATCACAAATTAACAAATCTTTCTCTGTCCCACCCACAAAAGCTTTCAAAAGTAACTGATGAAGTGCCTGAAAGGATAATACAACCTTGAATCTCTCAGCAGCTGCCCATAATATGAAACTTCATATAAAAAGTGGAATTAATGGCCAGGATGAAGAAGCAACCTCTCTTACAAGGTCATTATTCATGTCAGAATTTTAAACAGTAATTTCTTGGCACTTTCCCTTGGGTCACATTACTCTCAAAATCAAGACAAAGATAAGGAAGACTTAGTTATGCAGAGCTCTCCTTCTAGTGAAGCAGCTGATAAACTAGTCACACTGGAGAAGCTCCAGTTACTTTAGTGGTAGCAGACAATGATCTCCTGGCCTCCAGAAAGTTGTATGTCCTGCATAACAAGATACTGTTTTTAGCTATACTACTTGAAAAGTAATACACATTTCTCCCACATTTTCTGGCATTCACTTCCCAGGTGAACAATATTCTTTTTGGACAGCTGAAAAGCAACAAGGTGAATTTCTGTCCTGAACGATGAGGTGCACAGCACAGAATTATAGTTCTTTATGTTCCATTTAGTTTAAGTAACTTCTATCACATTCTTTTCCCCAGGAAATAAGTCAACTTTTTTTTTGCCTAAGAGGCCCTTTGATAGACAGAGTTAATATTTTTTATTCATAAAACTTCACCTCCACACACAGATTTATTTTTAACATAATTAATTGAAAGCCTAATGCTGCTCAGTGATGCCTGTTTTCTCCTTGCTGTATTTTCTTTATTTAGGAACATTTCTTTATAGTATTTATTTCAGCCATTGAAAATATTTGGGTTGAGTAAATAAATTGTGTGTTGTCATGTATTAGAGGCTCCCAAAAATCTCTGGATTTGGAGCTGCAGATGATTTCACTATGGGAAGTCTAGTGTAACTTTGAAAGCTTTCCTAAACTTTGGAGAATGAGAACCTGTGGCTTCTGTAGAATTTTAGCACTCTTCAGGAAGCGAAAAATGTCTCTCTTTTACTATACATCATGATAATACCCAGAGAAACCATTTCCACAAAACCTTAATTTTCTGAAATAGAGAATGAAAAATGAGACCATTTTTCTCTGTGAGTGTAAAATATATCATTGGGGCAAAGCAAAATAGTGGCATGCAAATTTTTGGAATCACATCCACAAGAGAATATATTATAAGGAACAATCCTAAAATGGCACAGGCAGTAGCATAACTACAGGTGGAAGAGAGCAGTGCCAGCCCCAAGTGGTGACTTAGGAAGGGTGCCAAAATCATCCTCCATCCCCATGTAGTCTGTGCCCCAGGAACCCCACAGCATTGCTCTTGAGCAATCGCCATTGCACAGACGTTGCACCGCTGCTGTTGCTGCTGTTTTAGGAGCAAGAGCCAAGACAAGCAGAATATGCGATAACAGCAGCAGCCAAGAACTGATTTGGGTAGGCTTTGCTGTCCCTTTCCCCACTCCCTCACAGGGTTTGCATAGGCTCAAACCCTGCTGGTTATGTGACTGGGTAGAAGGGTGGAAGGCATGTGACATAATAGGTCTTTCCTATAGCCAGTTACAAAATATTGTGAACAGGCACAGTACTTGACAGAATGTCACTTTGTGCAGTCTAAAATATTTATTTCTTTCCTGAAATCCTGCAGTGCTTTGGCTGTGAATGGCTTTCCTGCATTATACGGTATTTACTGCTACAGCTAAACCAGCATCACTGTGTTGACACAGCCATGATGGCTTGATGCAGAATATGCCAAAGAGCTTTATCACCTACCTAAACAACATGAGGTGGATTGACAAAAGCACTCTTCTACTGGCATGAGTTGCATTTACATCTGTGGTTTTGCCAGTGTAGTTCTTCTGATATTACTTTATAGTTTATATCTGGATGAAGATTATTTTTTATTGCTTTTCTCATACAGGAAATGTTTACACCCAATTTACATCAGGTTTACATAATCATTTGAGGAATAGGGTATGTATTGTTGTGCTGACACAACTTTTAATATTTTAGTGTTGGGTGAATTCTTATTATACAGTGGCACAAGTATATGCATTCAAGTTGCTAATGCCAATAGGGATCTTATCACATGCCTATAGCATATGTTCACTGAGCTACTGAAAATCCCATTTAACATATCTTTCTTTGTGAACTAAAGTTAACATTTGTTCAACAAGTACCAGGTTACCATGAATATGAAAATCTGATGTTTTAGAATTTTTGAATGTAGTATAAGCTGGAAGCCAATCACTCAACTTAATTAAAAAATAAAAACAAAGGTTGGGGGGAGGAGGAGAAAACCCATTCAACTAAAATATTATTACCAGAGCTGCAGCAGCTTGTTTGCCAGAAGTTGAAATTCCAATGGACCATTCCCTTTAGGCTTTCTTGAAAAACCTTGACAGATCAATTCCATTTACCTGCTAATCTTAAAATAAAATGCAAAGCTGAATGATGCCAATATTTATATTTTCAATCCAGTCCTTTTCAAGCACAATATCTCTCAAGGACAAAGAACTGTAAGCTCAGAGAAAAATACCACATTTCACGTACCTGACTTTTCTTTCCCTTCTGGAGATGTCTCTATTGATTTTATTTAACGTCTCTCAGGGCAAGGTTTGTAGGGGAAAGAATGGAGAGAGACAAGGAAAGAGAAGAAGAAATTGTTTCCTATCACAGATTTCTTTTCCAAAAGCCTTGGGCCCATATCTGGTCAGTGTTTAACCAACGAGAGACATGCTAAAACTTATAAACAAAAAAAGGAATTTATAATATGAAGGAGCAAGTATTTCTCTTGACTGTTTTAAAAACCTCACTCCTTGTTTGATTGAGGAGTTATGATACATTTATTATGATAACTAATAATCATTTGGCTGGTTTCGGTAATAGGAATGTATCCATCTAAAAAGGAGACGTGTTATTCACCATTAAAGCAGTTGATAAGAGTGAACACTTTTTCACTCCTGGTTACATTTAAGATGGTGAAATCCAAAAGGATCATGACTGTTTTCCTTTCTGTTGCATAGGTTCATTTTTCACTGACCTTTTTTTTTTATTTAGTGAATGCAAATCTACAAAGCCAAGCAATAGCTTCCTCATTGAGTTCAAAGTTATTAATCCACCTTTTAGTTTGTAGAGGGGACACTGCTTGGTGATGTGCAGCATTGTTTGTATCTCTACACAAGTCCACGATGGATTAGCACTGAAGCCCCAGCAGTGAAGGTTGGCTGTGCAGGGGCCTTGGCCTGGTCTGAGCCTGTTTAGCAGGGATCACCATGATAGTTCAAAGCCAGCAGTTTGACAAGTGGGGTTTGTCACAAGAAACTTGTTTGTGACTTCCTATGATTCTCATTACTTGATCCAGAGGACTTCAGAAAAACAGATCCTGGTCATGGAGGTTGCTCCTTAAGGGGCTTCACGACAAAAGGCAGGCCTTGGGTAGATTAAACAGGTCATTGTAGAATAGTAGGTAAGGTGCAGCATGAATGTTTTCAACCAACTTTCAGGTCATAATCAGAGATTTCAAATAGGAATCCATCACATCAAAAACTTGTTGTGGTCTTTCTGAATTCTTTTCAACAAAAATGTTACTGTTGTTTTTCTGCAGTCAAAAAATAAGTGAAACAAAGAGCTGGATGTTTTCCAAGGTGCACCTCAAGTCTAATGAAGAATGCCTCAAGTTTATAAATGTTGAGAACCACTGGTCCAGTGTGACACAAAGTGGTTTATGTTCAATTGCAAGGTGAAGGACCCAAACTCAAAGGGGAATAACACACAGCCCAAGAACAGAAGGAGGTGCAGGGCTTTGTCAGATCCAGATCCCATGAACCAGTTACTATGGCTGTTTATGGTTGCTTATTTGCCTGGCCTAGAAGGAAATTGGCCAGGCATATCACACTCCCTTTAGCTGTGCAGCATGGGACAGAGAAAATGTTGTTGTCTCAGAGAAGTCTCCAGGAAGAGGGTGCCAAAGGAAGCAATCAGCATCTGCAGCAAGGGGCAGTCCAGGAAGTCATGGAAGAATATCTCCTCCACCTCCTCCTCCTTACAGCAGGGGCAAGTCACCAGTGTCATCAGGTCTAAGTGCCAGTGGACAGAGTGAAGGACAAAGGAGCTAGCAGCCAGGGCCCCATGCAGCACCCATGACTAGAAGTTGCCTGTTGCCTTAGCTGGAGCAACAGGAAGAGATGGAGATGGTGGATCTAGAGAGCTTCAGGAAGTGCTTGTTGTATGTGGAGGTAAGCACAGGGAGGGCAGAATTCACTTCAACCAAGAGGCAGGAAAAAAATCCAATGGATTAAAGACCTAGTCTGGTGGCCAGAGCCTGAGCTGGGAGCTAGGTCAACTGGGCTGAGTCAAGGAAGGGGTTCAGTTTTAAAGTATGCAACTGGTCCAAGGAGAAAAGAAAGACTTTTGGAGGCAAGGCTCAGTGCCTCTATTGCAAGGCCCAGTTGTGGACCAGCAGCTCCTGCAGCAGCCTTATTCTTTCCACTATGTTCATCAGGCCCTGGCCTCCCAAGGCAATGTGCACATAGAGGACAGCCTTCTGAATCCCGTGGTGCCAATCCCAGAAAAAGGCCATGGGGTGTTTCTTTTGCTTCTTTAGTACAATCATCAGTGGGTCCAGCATGGCACATTTGTTCCAGAAACAGAACCTGAGAGGCTGTTGATGATCAGAACCTCTTTGTACTTGGAGATACTGGGAAGATAGTACTGCCATATATGTGGTTGTGCCTCTTCTTCCTCATTGAGGCCTTCCCAATTCCAAATGAGATAGGCTAGTGACCCTAGGACAACACCTAGGGCTTTGAAGCCATCATGGTACCAGGACAAGCCTCTAGGTGGGTTGAGGGGCAAGTATCAGCCTAAATATTGAGCAGAACTATGTCACTTTTAGATCATGAGGAAAAAAAGCAAAACATAAGGAAATCTATTTGGATTTATACTGAAAAACATTACTAAAGGCTAACTTTCAAGGAAAAAAATAAACTTATTTATGAAGGAGTAGATAAAGCTGTACTTGTAGCTGTATAAGCTCAAAATGGAAGAAGTATACTGCCACAATGTTTCAAAGGAAGAAATAAGAAAAACTGTGCCTCAGGATGCTTTCCTTTGCATATTACAAAGAGAGGACATGAAAAACAACAAACATTTTGCAAAATAAGCATTTTTTTAATTAAAACATTAAAATATTTATTTTTCTCCCAACTAATTCTAAAGACATTGTTGCCACATGTAAGGCATTAAAATACATACTTAAATGAGTAATTTGAAGTGTCTGAATCTAAAGTAGCTTTGAAGTGACTGTAACCACTCAAGATATGAGCATCACAGTCGACAGCACACTTGAAATATATACAGCATGTGCAAGACTGATCAAAAAATACCTATAAAGAACTAGATATAAATGCAATAGAGAAAAATATGTAATGCCATGTTCAAAATCAGTGATATAACCACAACTGTGATTCAGCATTCACTTACGGTTCACTGAATTAAAAAAATATTTAGCAGTAATAGATGAGATCTGGAGATTGTTGAAATGTATGCAAGACTAAAAAGGACTTTGTGTTAGGAGAAATTGAAATGACAAGTGATAAAATGCCAAAAGAAGTGGTTGGAAATTTTCTGTTTTCTGAACTGGACAAAGGACCACTTGAGGCTCAGATGAGGCCACATCTTAAGAGACTGTCTTAACCACAAGGCCACTGGGTATTTTTAAGTGGTAGCTGTGATAATGGTATCTTTGTCTGTCTCTCTCAAAACTTTTTTTTTTTTTCTCTCAGCGTAGAAGTGGAAAAAATTGAACTGTCAAAAACTTTCAAAGGATTGGGAAACTGTTTCCCAACCAATTCTGGTAATAAAGCTAATAGAAGACCTGTGTTAAGGTACAGATTGTTGATGAAACATAAGTTGCTCATAATCACTATATATACTAACATAATGTAACTATTATAAGGAAATGTATCTTTAGCTCCATTATCATGAATACAACCATGATGGAAACATGTTATTCTTGATCAACATACCAACAAATTTGTTCAGTGATTTTTTTCCCCCCATAATTCTATTACGTAGCTCTACTGATATGTGTTATATGCAATTCTAAACTGATCTGGAGTATTCACATTCTGTTAAACTAAGAAGCAGTAGATATGCCTTAGGCTAGCCTAAGGTTAAAGCCATTAATGCATGCTAAAACCATCAATAAATGATAGCTTTTTTATCATCTTTTAATTAAACTCACTGTGTCAGTATATGAATTGTAAATTTGACCTTTGATATCCATCTACCTTGTAATATGGCTGTGGCATTTTCTCGACATAGATTCAAAAATTAGAATTTTAAATTAGCTTCTATACAATATTTCAAAAGGCAAGTCCTAATTGCAACAGACAAATTAAATCAGTAATGTTTTGAGTAAAACTGTGCTTTTTATTAACCAGAATAATGATGTACAGAAATTGACAGAAACAATGTATTGTATTCTATATTAGACTGTTCCCATTTGTATTGTCTTTCCATGTTTTGTACATGTATCGAGTTAGAATATAAATACATACATGGAAAATCGTATGCACGGAGGGGTGAGAGAGTAATCTGATTGGGTGAGTTGGTTCACAGGGATTAGACAATTTCAATTATTATAATTCAATAGGCATCTCTGTCTCATTGCACAAGAGAATTGCATTGAATAAAGCATTCACTCATAGAAAATATGTGAGTGCAGCTGTAGAGCTCTTTTTAAAATTACAATCCCTCCCACACTTATCACACATTAAGTTTGTACCTAACAGTTATAAGTGCTGTGTGGGATTCTTCTCGAAGTTCGTTCTTTTCTCTGCATGTTGGCTGTTCTTTCCTCAAAAGCCTTTATTCCACCTGTAATAGACTGTTTCCAAGAGCTTTGATCCTTAGCAATCTTCTCCCAGTTGTTTGGTTCAATGTTTATTGCCTACATAATTCACTTGCAAACATCTTTAAAATGGGGATGTGGTCTTCTTCCTGTAAAGAGATCCTTAGGGCTATTGTCCATTCTCTGCCTGTGATCAAGCTATCAAAGTTGACACTGACTTGAGAAGTGAATGGATGCTCTGAATGTTGGCAGTACAGGCAACTTGGTCCTCCAAGACCTCAGTACAGACAATTCCCATCAGGAAATTCCTAGACTGAGGTGAAGGCAATATAAGTGAAAGTTTTTGAGGTGCTTTTCTTAAATTGAGTACGCGGTTCAGAATTCACTGCCTTACACTTTAGTCTTCACTTTAAAGCATGTGCCCTTAGCTGCAAACTTCTCTCCTTCTACAGTTCACTCAGCACATCTCATTTTTTTTTTTTTTTTATCTTCTACAGTATGATTGGAGGGCCAGATAAGAAGCCCTTTGTCACCTCACAGTACTTTCTGAATAACCTAAGAACCTGAAGCTGTCTCTCTTTATATCATAAAATATCTAATTTCACTAGATACAGGAGAGCTGATGCTACAAGATGCTATGCACTTCCTACAAAATATAGAAGCTTTGATTCTCATTGTAGTCTGTGGGAGACAAGGACTTTTATTTCCACCGAAGGGAAGCTTAGCATCAGGTATAATCAGTCCCATGGAATCCAAGTCTTTGGAAATAAGGTCATGTGCAATTTTGTTTCAAACTGTCAGTCAAGTCTTTTTTTGTTGTTGTTTCAAGCCACCAGTCAGGTGTATACACACACACACACACACACACACACACACACACACACACACACACACACATGCACGCATAAATAAATAATATATAAATAATACTTATAAATACACACACACAACATGTGTATATGTATACATTTTGCTAAACTCAACAAATTTTGAAAGAAGGAAGTTGGCAAGTATTTCATTACTTAAAGACTTTGCAACAGAAATAAACCATATAAGCAAACTATTTTTTAAAATCAGTCTTAATTCAGTGAAAATTTCCTGCCAATTCCCATATATATCAAAAATAAAAATGAGAATGGACCCAAGAGATGTGTCAAATTACAAAATGAGCAAAACAGCTTAGACTGCTTTAGATAGCAATCTAAGCTTGTTTGCATATTTCAGACAAAATAGCTGTCCAAAGATCTGACCTTTACAGCACACACAAATATTCCAATGTTTTAACATCTGTATTTTCCCAAAAAAATGCACTTTAAAAGAGTCACCTCAGAGAGACTGCTTTACATGTTTGCTATAAATATCAGCTTGTATTTCTGTTTTAAAAATAAGAATCATTTCAGTTTTAAACTAGATCCTGTCAGCAGCCTCACACAGCAAAACAAATATTTGCAGTATTCATCAAGTCACACTCAAAGGTAATCTGATTAATTATTACAGTATGTGCTGCTGCATTCACTTTGAATAACAGTTCTTCTAGTGAAACTATCAAAATATATCTGTACAGAGAAACACTTAAAAAGGGTCAAATAACAAACTACTTGAATGTCCAAAATGCTAATAGTTCTAAGGAAATTTCAATTGACATGTTGCTTCATGAAAAACAGGGAAGAAGTTAAAAATTCAACATTGGCTAGGGGCTTAAATCATCTACAGTTTCTCTGTTCATTTAAATGAGAGTTGAACTGAGCTGTCAAAGATGGGGTATAGTATTTTCCCTGGAGTGGGAATAGAATATCTATATTTTTTCAATAATAAATCCTTTATTTTCTAGCACTATATCTGATTATGAGCATGTGTGTGCATATGTATGCAGACTTTCTATACCTGTTTATGTTTGAAAAAAGGCCTTTTTTAACTAAAAGCATTTATTTTTACTACTGTTGGAGTTCTTAACCTCTTTCACTGACTTATGGCATCTATTGGGACAATCACAATAGTTGCACAAATACTGTGTAGTATATAAATCTATTAACATGAATATATAGCAAAGGTTGTTGATGAAAAGACTGGAGTAAGACTCCTTAAGAAGTGCTGCTGAAAGTGAGTTGACCAGCCACCATTTTAGGAGGCAAGTAAGACCAGTAGAGAAAAGGTGTGGGAGGGTGGGGGCGGGGGGATTTATAAATAAATTTATAAATAAATTGTCTCAAATTTAATCAGCAAAAATATATCACCCCAGAGAAAGCCAAATCTTGGTCCCATTTTCAAATGTATATCAAGTTCAGATTAAAAATAAATCAACCATTGCATTTATTTGCATTTATTTAATATGGAATACTGAAATAGTGAATTATACATATTGTAGAATGTACGAAGTAGAATATGTAATGCTCCTTTTACACACAAATACACCAAAGCAGTGACCCATTAGGTACGTCTAGATGAGTGTGCACATGTGTTTCCTCAGGGACAAATAGCAGTGGCACATTGTTGTGCTGCTGCTACTTGTCCCCAGGGAACATCCACTCATGCACACTCTGGCATGTGGCAGGTTGTCTAGGGTTGGGTAGGGGAGGCTTGGGCCAGCCCCAACAGCCTTACCTGGGGTCCTGGGGGCTGCCAGGAGTTCCAGCAGTGGCAATCTGGTGCATGGAGCCTGGTGCACAGAGCCAGGCTGGCAGCCAGAGCATGCCATCCAGACTCCAGTTTTGGGGGTTGCAAACTGCTGCCACATGCATGGCCCCACTTTTTTCAGGTGCAGGTTTTTGACACTGGGGTTTCTTAGTGGTAAAAATACCTACTGCCTGCATGTTGTTTTCAGCACAGAAGACAGGTCTGTGGTGTTGCACACCACACATGCACTTTCATCTGAATGTGCCCATTGGGGCCAAGTTCTCAAAAATGCTTTGACTAGTGTTATACTCCTCTACTCCCAGAGTAATATGAACTAGCAAAAGACTGATGTGTCAGGCTTTCTGAAACTTAGCACTTGTCTCATATTCGTTGATGAAAATCAGGATTAACTCCACTGAAGTCAATGAAATTAATCCCATGTAGGAGTGAATTGATTTGTATGTGAGAAGAGTTTTTCAGGAGGATTTTTTTTTTTTAACTAATGATACTGTCCAGGGTACTGAATAACAATGACAGACAGCTTGTAAAAGTATGTTCAAAGGGGGAAAAACTGAGTGACGGAAGTGTACTTTGGCAAGAAAAAAATCAAGGTATGGGAAAAGAAATGGAAGAGGCCATGAAGATTCAAGGAGAAAAAAAAAAAGTGTAAAGGAAGTGACTATCAATACATATGGTAGACAGGTGGTATTATACTTTAAATTGAAGGCAAACATAATATAAGAAAAATCTACCCTTAATTAAAATATGTTGCTGATAATTAGATAGGTGAGGAGAGACTTCCCATAGAAAATTTAATCTTTAACTCCTGCTAAACTCTGTTCCAATGATTCTAAAGGTAAGCTGTTGTGTAGCTTGGCTCTATCAACAAGTTTCTTATGAATCAACCAGCTGTTCCTGTTTTTCAGCCCATTCGTGCCAAGACACAAAGTAACATGGCCCAGAGGATTAAGGAAACTAATAGAGTATAGCTGTAACATTAGTATTCTGAGAAATTGCCCAGCTATGCCAGATATTTGCTTTAGTGAACAAAGGCTCTTACTTAAATTTGTCTTTTCACAGTAATCATCAAACTTAGATATCCACAAATAAGAATGGCTCAAGGGTATAAATGATGCAGAACAACTAACGGTTGAGTCTACATTGCAGCTCATTTCCCTGAGATGCAAAACAAACTGAAAAGGTTTTATTCATATGCCTTTAATAAAGAACTTTTACATCTTAAACTTATTGTCCTGCAGGCAAATCAAGGATCAATTGTGTCCCTAAACCACCATAATCAAGGAATAAAATCCTACTTACTGGCTTTGCTAGACACATTAAAGATAAGTAGCAAGCTAGCTGTTTCAAACAACAGAGCTACTTTTCATGTTGTTAATCTGTAACACTACTCATACTTGGAGCTGCCAAGTTGCTTCCATGCCATATAGGTCCATATAGGTCCTGGAGTGGGCCCCTGGCCCAGACTGTGTACTCACTAGTCCTTGGTGAGCTGCATTAGGCTTGCATGAGGTCTACCAGCCCCTGACCACCCAGATTAGGTCCCTGGTGCCCCCTAATGGTCCAGATTGGACCCTCTATACAAGAAGGGTGGCAGGATTGGGCCCCCACCAGGCAGCTTCAAACCTGCCACCCCTCACCAGCCCAAATTAAGTCTGCCACTACCCATCAGCCAGCATTGCCCCCACTGCCACCTGATGATCTGTATCAGGCCTGCCATCCCCCACCAGTCTAGTTCAAGTGCCCCACTGGCTCAGATTTGGCCTTGATCACCCCAAATCCCCACTTGCTTGCTCCCCTTGATGGCTCCCTGCTCACCTGTGGTTTCTGGCGTGGTCCTGGGGAACCAGAGAGGGAAGGAGAACCCTCCCACTGACATCACCGCTGCTCTCTGGGATGAGATCAGCCTGGAGAGAGGCAAGGGTAGCTGTGGTGGCAGTGGGCAGAAAGACAGGTTCCCCTTACCTGCCTTCTCTCCCTGGAGAGTGGTGGCAGCACGGGTAAGGAGTCATGGAATTCTTCCCTTTATGACTCGCACAGCTACCCTCTCATTGTCACTCTGGGAGAAGATAGAGCATCCACCTGGAGATGGCTAGAAGCAGTGCCTCCTGGGATTCTGGAGGACCATTCCCAACTCATTTTAGTCCTGTGGAATAGTCTAATCTGACTGCAACAGAAACTGCCCAAAATAAGCCAGAGATAATCCTCCCTGGAAGAGGACTCTTTCTGAGACCCTCATATTTTTCTGTCTTAGCATGCAGACGTTTCTGTTTTAAGATCCCTTATCAAGTCTTAAATGCAATGTGCAACAACATGATAACTCATCACTGACCTGATCTTCATTTGATCAACACAGATGGAAGAGATAAGAGGATTTCTCCCCCCATTCCCAGTGTACAATTCACAGAGCCATCTGATCTCATTCAAAATAATCAACACAACAAGCTCTTTGGGCCAGAAACATATTATCTGTGTGTGATTTTGTAGCATCAGCCAAAGCTTGTAGGGCACCCAGAAGTTAAAATAATATGTACTGAGCAGTGACCTTGGTTTTCTCTAGTTTAAAAAAAATCACCTATTTTCAATTTAAAAAAGTAACCCCAAATTCACAATTTTTCCATGATTAAAATGAAGTGTCACTCATTCATTCATATATATATATAATGAGTGGCATTTCATTTTAATTGTGGCAAAATGTGTATTATTTGGGACTACTTTATTTAATCCAAAAATTGGGGATTTTTTTTTTTTAAATCAGAGATAATCAGGATCCCTGGTAATAAGGTAGAAACATGGGTTCTTTATTTTATTTTTTTTTCATAGATTGGAAAAAGGTTAATTTTTAAATTCGTAATAGTTTTGAAGGTTTCCCTTCAAGTTATTCTAACATTGTAGTGTCAGAAAAACAAACAAAAATAGAAAGAAGAATTATTTATATAAGAATAATATTTAAATAGAAACAATGCTCTTATTTTTGTATCAAAATGAGAAAAAAAAAAGCTTTCTAAGCTGTAGGTGGTAAGTGGACTTTTCCTGTGTGTCCTCTTGCCCTTAATTTCCTCCTCTGTATCTTCTTCTAGTTCTGTTACTGTATGTTCCCAAATGGAACCTTGTTTTGGACATCTTTCCTTGAAAATTCTGGTAAGTACAGTATTTTTCAGGGAAAACAAGGATGCTGCAGTAAAAGGGGAACAAAATATTATGAATGCTCACCCCCTCTTTTTTTCTGGACCTGAGCCAGGTAAGAGTTATTTGGATAAGCCGAGGGCCTCGTCCTAGTCAGCAATATCGGTAGAATCAGCTGAGGGTCCAGCTGAGGCTCGGCTGTGCTTTAGAAATACAGCAGGGCCAAAAATCCTGCTCAGTCAATAACAGCTTCTGCAGCACAAGATCTGCTGGGGGAAAGAGGAAATAATATTATGCATGGGCAGTACAGTGAACATGTGGGGATCCTGTTCCCACAGCCAGCAGCTCCCTTTGCAGCACATGCAACATTACTTTCTCTTTCCCCCCTCAGAGGCTCATGCTGCCTTACCAGATGTCTTCACTCTAAAATCAATTTCCAGCAACTGACTTTTGAAAAAAAAGGTGAGTGTTTCATTTGAGAAACTGCCCTTCTTGAGATGGTGTAACCCAAGGGTGCATTCTGGCTTGGGATGGGTGAGGGGGTTACATCCATGTTCAACTGTGCTCCATATGTGCAGTGGGTGTTCTGAACCTGGGGATGAATGCTGTTGCTGCTTTCCCTCTATTTTCCCTTGCTGCTGAATTTGGTGAATTTGGGCAATGAGGTGCAGAGAGGTTAGCAGTGGTAGTGTTTACTCCTAGGGTCTCAGAGCCATGGAACACAAGTGGCTCTGGTGAAAAAGCACACTGTTGAGCCAGTGAGCTTAAAGAGCTCATTGTGCATATGCAGCACAGTCAAAACGGAGCATGTTCACACATTCTCATCCTCCCCTCCTGGATCTATTCTTGGGATGACCAGAATTGCACACTTTATTCAAGATACTAGTTCATCATAGCATTAAATAATGACATAGTGAAGTATTCTGTTTTGTTTTCAATTGCTTTCTTAACAATTCCTAACAATTATTTCCCTTCTTAACTAACAGTGTGCGCAGAAGCTTATCATTATGTATGTACAGTTACATTTTTGGGTTGGGTTTATTTTTCCCCTATTTGCGTTACTTTGCACTTAAATGCTGAATTTAATCTGCCACTTTATTACCCACTCATCTAGTTTCATGAAATCTTTCTGAAATTTTTCACCACTGGAAATTCCATTTATGAATATGATAAACAACCTAGGTCCCAGCAGGGATCCCTGGGAAACCACACTATTTACTGTCTTCCTCATCTTTTGATTTCTGTCTTTTTAAATCCATGAGAAAATGTTCCTTTCACTTGTCATGTTAGCAGACATCTAGGGTTTCCCTCTATAAAACTGTAATAATCTAAAATAGGTTGTCAACTCCTAATCTAAAGATGTGGTAGCATACTGAAGAATGGCTAAACCTGGACACACACTGTGGGAGAGATGATGAATGTATGCATTGAATTAACTTTTAAGCATCTCAGACATAGTGTAAAGTTAGCTTGGTATAAATTCAGCAGGATTATTCTGGGGAGTTGTGTGATGGAAAATGCTGTGGCTAAATATTTTAATCAGTTCATTTATTCCTAATTTGTTTTAAGAGTTGCACACTGTATTAAAACTGTGTTCAGTTCAGTGTCCAATACATGTTTAGTGTATGTTGCTTCATATTATGTGTTATGAGAAATAACCTTAAAAGGTAACATTCAGATCTCAGAAAAGGCCAATGCTACTGAAAAGCAAATGATGTGAGCATTGTGTACTGTATGGGCAAATTACGTTTTAATCTTCACATTGCAAAGCATATGGTATCAATAGTAAACTTAGACAGAATAAGTTGGCTCTCAGAATTCCTTTAGGGCAATGTAGATGGCCCATTTAAAGTAGAGTAATGTTGTGGAACTTTTGGCAATTAATTGCATAGTGTTTGCAGTAGCAAATTAATGTACCAAGTAGATATGTGAAAATACTACCTACCTTATCTGACTCTAAAATAGAAGAATATAATTCCATTAAGGAAATTAAAAAGAATATTTCTAAGAGGATACATTTTCATCACTGCAAATTCAATTTACTAAGTGACAGCATGACTATAATGTAATTTTTTTTTCTTAAAATCATAGATAAATGGTGATTATTCTAAATACTGACCCAGACCAAAACAGATTGTATCTTTCTAAACATTAAATCGTATTAAATGGTGTAAAATATTGTATGTTCAGCACATTCCTTCTAATAATTCAGCCCTGATCCATTAGTCTTTACTTGTTATATGACTCAGTAATAATTGAAATCTCTGTGTATGGATAGATAAATCAATATTTCAACTTCTTAGCAATGTTAGGGGTAGATGGTAGGAATGTCAGTAGTGATGGTATCTCAATCATTTACTTCTTTACACATGATGACTTCAATCGATTTGGATCCATTTATACTATGCAGGTGCAACAGATCTTTGAGAAGATTTCTGGGGGAAAAGGTAGGTATAATGAGGATGCCTTACACAAATATTCTGCACACAAAAAAAAGTATTTTAAAACAAGTATGTTAAGATCAAATCCTGCTTTGACTACCATAGATGAAAGGGAACAAGGAGGCTTCATGGTGCCTCTGCTGTTGGGAGCTCCGCTGTCTTAAAGGAGGAATATTCTACATACAAAGAACTGCTGTAATATATCTTTTTTATTTATTTTTGCTGAAGTTGACAGCGAGCATATCGACATGAG
This sequence comes from Alligator mississippiensis, assembly GCF_030867095.1. Classification (NCBI taxonomy): domain Eukaryota; kingdom Metazoa; phylum Chordata; order Crocodylia; family Alligatoridae; genus Alligator; species Alligator mississippiensis. The sequence continues at coordinate 398,985,565 of NC_081824.1, forward strand.
ACATTTACTTCAAGGTTGCCTAATTAGCCCCACCGTAAAAGGTCAGCATCTACACACACAGTGCTATTAGGGTGGAGTAAACTAATTAACTCTGCTATAGGATAGTAATGCCAGACTCAAGTACTATCCTATGGCAGAGTTAGTTACTCTGTTGCAACACACATGTAGAAGCTGACAGGGCTGGCTGGGGCATGAAGGTGCTTCACTTCAGGGGCTGCCTACTAGCTAGCCCTGCACTGAAGCGCACACATGTCTCAGCCAGCCCCTCTGCAGCGTGTTGAGCCAGGTCAAAATAGGCCCCAGCTGGCAGGCTGACCCCCAGAACCCCCTGCCAGCCAGGGCTGCCCCACCGTGGCTGAATGTGCTGTGGTCCTAGGTACACGTGCAAACGGTGTACACAGAAGCAATGAACTCCAGTACAAACTGTGCCAGAGTTTATTCAGGCATGCTAATTGCACATGTAGATGTGCCCAGTGAGTCTAAGCATTTCATATGCTTCACAGAAGTGCTCAAGGGTGACCTGGAGCTCTTCAATTGAGTGGGCATGCACAACAGTATGGAGGTGTTTGCTATCTTGCGTGTGGAAAAGAAATGGTTGGTGTTAAGGAGATTCCTGTCCATGCAATACTGAATGCTGATTCCAGATGGACAACTATCAGCAATGAGATGCGGAATAGGTGTGATATAGATGGAAAAAAGTGTTGGTGCAATCATCTCTATATACTTGACTCCAGGTCCAATGGTAAAGGCATGTTGTCGTGAAGTAGTCTGATGATTGTAACAAAACTAAATATCATCAGGATCTTCCATAGGGCGTCTCTGTTGATTGAATCAGAGGCCTTAGTCAGGCCAATGAAGGCCATGTAACGATCTCTGCATTGCTTGTGTCACTTCTCTTGCAGCTGTCTACCAACAAAGATCATGTTTATTTTACATCTGAATGGTCTTAAATTACACTGAGACACAGGTAGCATCTCCTCACAAGGGGAGTGAGGCTATGTAGGAAAATGCAGGCAAGGATCTTCCCAGCTATGGACAACAATGCAATGCCACAGTAATTGCTGTAATTTTATCTATCACCTTTCTTGGATATGGTTACTATTCTAACATCTGTCAAGTCACAGGGAATCTGTTCGGTTCCAGAGTAATGGCATTAATTGGCAAGAGAGCTTTTTTTCCCCATCATGCTTATAAATTTAATCTGGTATCCCATTTAAACCATATACTTTTGGGGTTTTTTCATCTGCTCAATGGTTTTCAAGGTTTCTAGATAAGTTGGTTGCTCTGAAAGGTAGTCTTTAATGGGTGTTGTGGAATGAATTTGATGGCATTATTGTCACCATTAGAATCTTCATAGATTCATAGATTCATAGATGTTAGGGCCGAAAGGGACCTCAATAGATCATCAAGTCCGACCCCTTGCATAGGCAGGAAAGAGTGCTGGGTCTAGATGACCCCAGCTAGATGCTTACCTAACCTCCTCTTGAAGACCCCCAGGATAGGGGAGAGCACCACCTCCCTTGGGAGCCCGTTCCAGACCTTGGCCACTCTAACTGTGAAGAAGTTCTTCCTAATGTCTAGTCTAAATCTGCTCTCTGCTTGTGGCCATTTTTTCTTGTAACCCCCGGGGGCGCCTTGGTGAATAAAAACTCACCAATTCCCTTCTGTGCCCCCGTAATGAACTTATAGGCAGCCACAAGGTCACCTCTCAACCTTCTCTTGCAGAGGCTGAAAAGGTCCAGTTTCTCTAGTCTCTCCTCGTAGGGCTTGGCCTTCAAGCCCTTAACCATACAAGTGGCCCTTCTCTGGACCCTCCCCAGGTTATCTGCATCCCTCTTGAAGTGCAGCACCCAGAATCGCACGCAGTACTCCAGCTGCGGTCTGACCAGCGCCCAATAGAGGGGAAGTATCACCTCCTTGGATCTATTCGTCATGTATCTGCTGATGCACGATAAAGTGCCATTGGCTTTTCTGATGGCTTCGTCACACTGCCGACTCATGTTCATCTTGGAGTCCACTAGGACTCCAAGATCCCTTTTCACTTCCGTGCCACCCAGCAGGTCATTCCCTAGGCTGTAGGTGTGCTGGACATTTTTCCTCCCTAGGTGCAGAACTTTGCATTTCTCCTTGTTGAGCTGCATTCTGTTGTTTTCTGCCCACTCGTCCAACCTATGCAGGTCTGCCTGCAGCTGTTCCCTGCCCTCCAGCGTGTCCACTTCTCCCCATAGCTTTGTGTCATCTGCAAACTTGGACAGAGTACATTTCACTCCCTCGTCCAAGTCGCTGATGAAGACAATAAAGAGTCCAAGGACCGAGCCCTGCGGGACCCCACTGCCCACACCCTTCCAGGTCGAAACCGACCCATCCACCACAACTCTCTGGGTGCGACCCTCCATCCAATTCGCCACCCACCGGACTGTGTAGTCATCCAAGTCACAGCCTCTTAACTTGTTCACCAGTATGGGGTGGGATAACGTATCGAAGGCCTTCCTGAAGTCTAAGTATACGACATCCACCCCTCCTCCTGTGTCCAGGCGTTTTGTAACCTGGTCATAAAAAGAGACTAGATTAGTCGGGCACGATCTGCCTGCTACGAACCCGTGCTGGTTTCCCCTCAGCATAATTTGTCCTGCTGGGCTCTCGCAAATGTGAGCCTTGATGATTTTTTTTCAAAGATTTTGCCTAGGATGGAGGTGAGACTGACTGGCTTCTGAACCTTCTTGGTTCAGAAGCTGTTGAAAGTGTTCCTTTCACCATGCACTGATGGTGGAGTTGTCTTTAAAGAGTGTTGCACTGTCCTTGAACTTCATACAGACAGATCCTTGCATGCTTGGCCCAGAAACAGCCTTGGTTGCACTGAAGAAACTATACATATCATGACCACCAACAAAAGTTTTAATCTCTTTTTGGTTTGTCCTTCCACCATTTGTTCTTTTGCTTTCAAATTTTACTGGTTTAATGTAGTGATAAGCAGGGATTGTGGTTTTCTCTGATTAAAAAAAAAAACAACCCAATTTTCACATTATAAAAAGGAACCCCAAATCCACATTTTTTCATGATTTAAAATTAAAGACCACTATATATAGATCTATATCTATTCATTAGTCAGGTTTCATTTTAATCATGGAAAATGTGGATTTTGGGTTCTTGTTTTTAATCTGAAAATTGGGGATTTTTTCTTTTTTTATCAGAGAAAATTAGGATCCCTGGTGATAAAGTATCTTGTTTCTGTTGGGAGTTGCTGTCATTCTGCCATGCTTTGAAGGCACTCCTTTGTCAATGAGAGCTTACATTTCCTTATCATTTTCATCAAACCAGTCCTTATGTTTTTGAGATACTTCATGTGCCTCATGGATTCCTTTCTTGTGACTCTCCAAGTGACCAATTGGTGTCAAGATCATCAGGGAGGTTAAAGAGTTTCTCACTAAGGTACTGCTGGAAATGATCACTTAAGCAGCATCTTTCAAGCAGTCTATATTAAACCTCTTCCTTTGTTGCTATTTTTTTTTTGCTCACAACGTTTTGGGGAAATATGCATGGATATAATGGAACATATCAAATGCTAATCAGTCCATCAGTCATCTGTGCTGGTCATAGCACTGGTGATATGGACATTGTGATGGTACTGGGCATGCTCTATGACATAATTCATCAGGTGCCAAGGGTTTGAGTGGTGATACATACATGGTGTCTTCCCTTTCTTGCTTTGCTGGAAAAGGAAGTTTGTGATGATAAGATCATGTTCTGAGCACTTGTTCAGGAGAATTGCATTTCAGCTGACTTTCTGTGCTCCTTCCTTTCCAAGCATTCCTTTCCAGAGCTTAGAGTCCCTACCCACTCTAACCCCAAAATCACCAAGAAAATTTATATTATCTTCTTAAATGACAGAACTTGGTTAAATTTAGAACAGAATGACTGCTGCATTTTGTCTGCTGGTCAGTGGAAGATGAAGGTTCATCATCGGTTGTTGATGACAACTGGACATTCTGGCATCTGAGTAACCATCTTGGTTTTGATAGTAAAACCAGCACTGTGGATGGACCTATATTTTCATATTTTCCTTTCTAAAGGAGGTGTAGCCCTGTCATGCTCTGTGAGCTATCTGCCCCCCTTGCATGCCTGGTCTCACTAAGTGTAGCAATATCAATATCAAATTGTGCAATTCACTAACTTATATGCAGAATCATCATTTCCTCATGTATTGAGGAACTGCTGATGACAACCAACTGAGTGTATTTATTTGTTAATATGAACAGATACCATGCATCTCTTAGCTTCTTAGCTTTGTTGGTGACAGACCACTGGATAGGACAGGCTTCACATGCTTCTCCTACTGACATCTGCATCTCTTTGAAGATGTGTATGATAAAAATAATCTTTCCTTGTCACTTGTTTGGAGAAAAGGTAACTTAGGTATAAATGTGTAGTTGATCATTCAGGCTGATTTGGCTATAGAAACCTTCATTCTTTAACTGCATTTGTTTTATGGGCAAATACACTCAGAAGAAATTTTAAGTTAATGGTAAAAGCTTTACAAAAAATAGGAAGATATATTCCTGCAACAAATGTTTGAGATGCAATAAGAGGGGAGATGCAATGTGCAGATTAATGAATACTTGTGTTGTGTACATTATGTGAACAACTAAATCATTTTGAATAATTAAAACACATGTAGCCAGATGGTCAGCTATTTTAAGTCATGTGGCTCCACTGAGGTTAATTTCACAGCAGGTCTCCATGGTCATATCTCCTCCAGTACGAGAAGAATGTCAAGACCTCCCTAACTAGTAGGTTGCTATTGGTAATGTCCTAGGCTGTAATCAAGGGAAGGCACATTGTTTCTACCCCTGATCGTATCAAAGCAAATCCACCAACTAAAACTAGCTGAGGATCCATCCAATTATTTAGCATAAAACAACATTCAGGAATCATCATGGTATTTCAGGAACACACACATACTTGAAAAAGTCCTATATTTAGCCCTTCTTTTTTGCTGCCTTCTTCCACCCCCTAGTATATTTAATAGCAGCTCATGTATGGAACTCCTTTTCCAGTATCTCTATATTACCTCTCTTTTGAATACATTGTGAAAAGCATACCAACCTCTATGAGCTTTCCCTCAAACAGTTGGCAAGGAAGGATAATTTCATCCACAGCATTTACAAGCCTCATCTGTTGCTGTAAATTAAAAAATACGTTGATAGAAAGCATTTAATTTTAAAATTAACTTTAAAAATGTAAGAGTGACAGTGTGAGGAAATATCTCTGCAAACCTAGTCTGATTTGTAAAAAAAAAAAATACAAAAAAACAAACAAACTGCATTTCAGACTATTTTGAACATCACCTTGGTTTATGCTTATGTATATGTAACTGTCATGTTAGATTGCATCAAATCTCTTATGTTAAGGGAGGGGTGGAAATGGATGCTTAATGTCTTACCTAGAAAAGGATGATCAAAGACCATCAGCAACTGAATTGCTTTTTCCTGTGTGAGGTAATAGGGACTACATATCAAAGATGATTAATTTTTTTTATCCATTGTAGAAAACCTCTATGGCAACAAACCATGGAACAGGGGAAAAGTGGAAAAGTTTGGGAATAGAAAATTCCAACAGAAGACAAATTAAAAAAGTGAAAACTAGACTGTTAGACTTTTATGGTGATTAAGCAAAAGGGGAGACCATGGCTGGGAGAAAAAAAAAGATGGAATAGAATGGAATGGGGAAACCCTAATATGTGACACCAAAAGTATACAGACCAAAAGCTAAAAAACTGTCAGAAGTGGTGAGGACACTCAGGCAGGGACTTGGCCACTAGTTTTTTGTTTTGTTTTGTTCTGCTTTGTCTAAGACTATAAATCATAGACATATGGTAGATTTGGGAGTGACTTGGGAGCGCAGTCCTGGCCTTGTAAACTAGGGTATTTGGACTACAGTATTTCATACCTCTAAGTTGGATACCAGACAGGGAGCGTACAATTCTTTAGGACTGGACAATCCTATGCTAGTAGCTGGACAGCTGTCAATCCTGGAAGCCTCTGGAACCTAAGACTAGATGTAATAGTACAGAATAATGTCCAAACACAAAGGGCAACCTAAATCTGGGATGCAACAGTAAGTCTTAATACACTGTTGACACAACTAAAAACTTGACGTAGGATTGTATTCCCTCTCTCTTTAACCCACTAATCCCTTTCGTCATGACCTTGGATGCCTATACATGATCAGTGAGGCTGCTCGATTAAGTCTGCTGGAGCATGGCAATTACCATGTTCCAGCAGACTCCAGCATCTCATGTGTCCCCTCACTTAAAAAAAGGGGCAAGGGTGCTTTTACTAATTGAATGAGCTTTTGTTAAGGTGCCCCACCACCATTTTCAGGAATGGGGATGCTGATACATGAGGTGCTCCAGGCGCTTTAATTAGAGCGGTTCACAGAACGACTGTAATTCAAACATGTCTTCCCATTTCCCCCCTTCCGGAGCATGTGTATAAATGCTTGTTCCTGCTGAAATGAACAGAAAATTCCTTTCTTGAAGTATGGGGCCCAAAACTGGCACATCACTCCAGGTGAGGCCTCACCAGTGCTAGAAATGCAAGGTGTAGATTCATTACATCTATAGCCACATGTAAGTCTTTCAGGTAATTTCTGGCCCCTTTGAACATTCTGAGTGGTAAAACCTGATGGAAGACTCCAGTACAACAGCAGCAGGCTGAACGTTCTCACACTGTATCAATAGCCTGTAATCCTGACTTGGAGAAATAACCACTAGAGTCATGGCAGTAAATGCCTGTAGGTAAATACATTTTGTTATAATCCTGAGCCCCTAGACTCAGTGGAGTCTATTAGCACAAGTAAGAAATCTACACTGATACTGTCAAGAGTATGACCAGGACATGGGCAGTTGGGGCTTTACAATAATGGGTGACAACCCAGGCAATTAGGAGCAGACAGGTCAGGAGGCTGTAAGGGACCAAGGCATAAGTAGGTATCCTGGATATTACCTATCCAGACCAGAGTCACTAGTTTGGGGGTTCAGAGCCAGCAGTTGTTTCTGAAAGGGACTGGGACATGGGTAATCTCCAAATTAAAGGCAGGATCCTTTAAGGGTCCTGAACTGAAGCCAGGAGCAAGTTGTGTTCATGGTATGAGGGGATGTGAGGGGAGGGCAGGAGTAAGGAACCAGCAAGTCAAGAGCAAACTGGTCTAGGTTGAAGTCTGGGAAAAGGAGTCAGCAGTCAAGAACTAGAAACCAGGAAACTAGAAATCAACCGTTAGAAACAAGGAAACCAAAAAACAAAACAAAACAAGGAATCAGAAGCCTAGATAGAGGCCTAGATAGAGAGATATGTCTTGTTGAGTAACTTTCTAGGCTTTGAAAGAGTTAATGCTTATTAGCTGGCACCATTGCCTATGTAGACAAGTGGGGCCAGTTGGAAGTAGTGAAGCTGCTGGCAGCCAGGCTCAGTAAGGCAAACATGACCAGCTGGGGGCAATGTATCTAGCCTGCTGCCCTAACCCCTGATATATACTAGTTTACTAGTGGCTTTGAGATGCTAACTGAATCATGTAGATCACTGAAATGATGAAAACTGTGAAGATATTTTCAGGCAATTCAGAACAAAAATACAATCCTGTTGTAAATATCATTTTATTGTTTTAGTCCTTCCAGAACAGGCCTTTCTAATGTCTTCCTCTGATCTCCTGCTTTCTTTGTTTAAGCACTGAGTTAATGTGTCCAAGTCACAAGTAATTTAATTCTTTCAGTATTCTAGAAGGTCTGCTTTAATGAATTAAGCCAAAAGAGCATGAAGAACACAAATCCCAATGTCAATATGAACCAGAATAGGATGATAGGTGGTACTAAAATTAACTTCTCTGAGAAGTTCTATAGCAACTTGTTCCAAATCTAGAATTTAAAAAGAAAAATCCTATGTTACAGCAAGACAAACATGAGACAATAATAATTATTTTGTAAAAAGTCAGAGAGAAAGAAAGATCTCAGAGAGCATGTCTACACTGTGGCAGCAGTGATGGGGGGAGGGGGAGCCCTCTGCCAAGGTCCCGGGCAAGCTGCACTCCTGCCCGCAGGGGCTGGACCAACCACTTCTTCCTGCACTCCCTGGCATAGCCCACCTGAACAGCCACCTACAGAGCCCCCACCCCCAGCACCACACTCACCGCAGACACATCTCAGAAGAACAAGTTTTTATTCCCCTCATATCAAACCACCGCCCCCCCCACAACAAACAGACCTCCAATAACACAGCTCCTCCACCACCCATCCCACCCACCAACAATAAAACACCCTCTTCCCTGTGCAAACTATTTCCAGGGTACAGTGTGCAGTCACCCAGGATGCCACCCCCCTGCCCCCTGGGGAGGAGCTGGCATTGCTGACAGCTGATGGTGACATTGCTGGTGGTGCCTTATGTCAGGGACTGAAGCTGTAGAGCTGTCAGGGCAGGTGCTGGCTTGGGCTCCCCAAGCTGTTGGTGAAAGCTGCCAGGGAGGAGCTCAGTGGGACGGGCTGCTGGCACCCTGAGGGACCTTTCCTCAGTGACACATCACCGCAGGTGCCAGGTTGGGGTAGGGGCTTGGGCAGGCCCTCTGTGCTGTTGTACACAGTATGGCTGTGGCCTGGGTCCCAGGCTGTAAGGATCTTTGTCAGTTGCCTTATAAAGGGCATGATTTTGCGGGCACTCCCTGACTGATGATTGTGGTCAATGATGGTGACCCAGTGTGCCCACAAGACCTTGACCTTTATGCAGTACTGCCATGCCAGCTGCTCATGCCCACACTCCTGCATCCTGCCTAACAACCCCTCATACACATGGGCGTAGGAGCGCCTGCTCCACATGAACTGGTGATATACCTCCACCTTGCTCCACAGCACCACAAGGTCACCAGTCTCCTCCTGTGCCCAACTGGGGCCTGGGTGGTGGGCACTGGCATGGGCAATGATGAAGCCACTGGGGCTCCCATGCCAGCTCTTTAGGCCTCTGTGCAACTATCCCTGTGTTGCTGGCCTGGACAGCTGCCTGCAGTGGGCACAGCACAGGACTGCCAACTGTGTGGCAAGGCAATACCCCACAGGACCTGCAGGCTGCTGGGGTTGGGCTGGTGGCAGCCGGAGCTGGCCCTGGTGGCTAGAACTTGCTTGCAGTTGGGCCTGGGTGCTGACAGGACTGGCAGAAGCCTGGAGCAGCCTGCAGGCCTGGATGGCATGGGCCTGGCAGCCGTGCAGCACCAAGCAAAGGCACTGGGGCACAGGTAGGCTGAAGCAGCTAGCCTACAGCCTACCCAGGGAGACACAGAGGCCTGGAGTGTCCTCACGCTCACTGCACATGAGCCTCAGGGCTCAGAATGCCTGCAGGCTTTTAAGGGCCTCTAAAAATACCAAACAAATAAAAAGACTTCACGGACGACACCAAGTTATGGGTAAGTGTGGTCACATTTGAAGATAAGCTACAGATACAGGTGGACCTAGACAGGCTACCAAGTTGGGTGGATCAGAACCAGATGAAGTTCAACATTGAGAAATGTAAAGTGCACCACTTGGGGACGAACAACCCCCTACACACCTACAAGCTTGGTGGCACCAAACTGACCAGCACCATGAATGAAAGGGACCTGGGGGTAATAATAGACCACAGTATGAAGATGAGCCATCAGACCGATGCTGTAGCCAGCAGGGCAAATAACACTCTGGTATCCATCAGTTGATGTATCTCCAGCAAAACCAAGGAAGTGATTCTTCTGCTCTGCTAAGCATTGGTGAGACCGCAGCTAGAGTACTGTGTCCAGTTCTGGGTGCCACACTTTACAAAGACATGGTAATGCTTGACAGAGTCTAGAGAAAGGACACCCATATGATCAAAGACTTGCACAGCAAGCCATATGAGGAAAGGCTGGGGGACCTGAGACTCTTCAGCTTGGAAAAGAGAAGGCTGAAAGGGGTCTTGGTATCAGCTTACCACTACAAAAGGGGAGTACATCAAGGGCTTGGTGAATAACTGTTCACCAGGGCACTGTTGGGGAAAACCAGGAGTAATGGCCAGAGACTCCTGGAAGACTGTTTCAGGCTCAACATTAGGAAAAACTTCTTTAGAGTTAGAGTGCCCAGACTGTAAAATAAGCTCCCTTCACCTACCCTAAATCTTCAAGAGGAAACTGGACAGTCACGTTGCTGGAGTCACCTGACCCCAGCTGTCTTTCATGCCCAGTGCAGGGGAGCTGTCCCCGATGATTTTCTTAGGTCCCTCCCAGCCTTACAATCTATGAATCTATGAATCTAAGGGCCTGAGGCTATGGCTGCCATAGAGGCAGCCCAGACTGGGGCAGGAGAAGCTCCTGGAGTCCTGGGGCTAGCCTCAGGCTGGCCCCCTAGAAGCAGGATTAACCAGGAGAGAATCTATTCCAGGTTGGCATCTACACGTGCATTACTGAACAATAACCACTCGCAAGTAAATTTGCTAGTTGCATTTGGAGGTAGCTAATTTACTTGTGAGTATCATCATGTACTGTGCAGTAAGGGTGTGCACATGTAGATTTGCACACTTGCTTTGCAGTAAACTATGCTACTGTGCAGTAAAGCATCTCATATAGATGCACCCAGAATAACCTGTAGAATGGTGGTTTATGGACTCCTTTAGGATCCCACTCACATTCCAAACTAGTGACCTAAATACCAGCATATTGGCTGTCCTGGGATTTGTCCCTTTCTCTCCATCCCCTACCTTTCTGTCAGTTCACCCTGAGATATCTTCCCAATTAATGTTTAATCTGTGTATTCCCATTTATAAGCTATTAATTGTAAAAAATATCGTAGAATGTAATATAGCACAAGAATAACATAAAACAATTGGGAAGAGATTTGGTGCATCAAAATCAGATATCTTAAAAGGGAAAGTTTTTCATTATGTAGGTGCATCACGTTTTCTGTCTGCCAAATTTTGGACAGCAGAAAGGTTACTCATTTTCAAACTCACTAGTCACTTTTCCAAATTTGAGATAAATATTAATAGACAATTCTTATGCCCCTTCTCATTGTTGTGAGCAAGGTTTATTAGGTCCATTCTTACTGCTTCCCTTATATAAATTATTTAACCTCACAAACTCTTTTGGTTTTCCAAAAATGTATAATTTCAGGCCGCCTCATCGTTACACAGTGTTCATTTCACAAATGTCATGACATTTGTCCTCTAAGCTGATTTTCATTCTTTTTCCTTTATTAGCATTTCTATATGGCGATGCTCTATGCTTCCCATTGATTCCTGTGCCAGCTTGTGACAACTGGTTACAGTAACCTTTCAAATATTTCTGAACTTGGAATTCCACAAGTTTCAGATGATCTTGGTACATAGATAAGAACATACACATGAGACCTTTGCCAAAGTATTTAAAATGGTTCCATTTGCATTTTATTAGAATGTTCATATTTTGATATAAGACACAATTACATGTATTCAGATTCATTTCTAAAAAGATAAGTGTGTCATCATTGGGACTGCAGCACAGATGCTGTTTGTCCATTCAGAGTGTGTTGCAAGATTATTAGCTTCCCAGGTCATGAAACTGTTTGTTTTTATTATATGTCTGTACAGTGCCTACCAGAGTTGTTCCTAAATCCTGATCGGAATCTTTGGCATTGTCATAATCTAGAACAAGTGCTCCTATTGAACTCAGTAGGAATTCCAGCACTAATTTCAATAGTAATAATGGTAAAAGAATTAGCCCTTCAAATTTGATGAAGTAAAGGAGGTAAAAATCAATGTGATGCTATGCTTTCTGTAGAAAACGTGTTGACAGCTCTGATACTGTGTCATTTATTACTACCTATATAATTATCTCATTGAAGAAGTCAGCAAAAATCATAGGAAAGTATGAATATAAAGCATTTCATGATATAAATATGGCTTATTTCCAATAAAATTGGAATATATATAAAGTTATGTATTTCAGTGCTGCTCCCACCTCCCCCCCCGAGAAATCTAAAACTTTCTAGGCTCCCTTTACAATAAATGGGGAAAGTCAGGGGGCTGAGAAGGGTCATCTCAAAAAATACTGAGTGAGGAGTCTCTTAGAACTATCCAACAGAAAACAGGAAGTGTAGAAGTGTATTTCAAATGCTAACCCCTCTCTAAAACTTCAGTGCCTGGGGTGAGAAGTGCAGTCAAATGCTTCCATCTACTCAACACCTGGTGTACAGAATCCTCTCCTGAATGTTGGCACTCACGAGTCCTCTTTCAAATAAGTAAGCAGTGCTCCATATTTTTTCTTATAAAATTTAGCTCATGTAAACCTCGTCTGAGGAAAAAAGGGCAAGTGATGGTTCCTTCTTTTTATGAGTCACCTAGTGGTTATAGCACTTGCCCAGGAACCTGCAGACACAAGCCCTCTCATTGAAGAGCTTTAAATACACATCTTCCCCCTTCCCTTGATCATGAGACTTAAGGCTAGGTTGAGCTGGAGTCATTTTATCACTCCCACCTCCCTTTCCTGTTGAAGCTTCTGCCATGTGTGGCAAGTAATGTAGATTTCATAGAACAGGTAAAATGGAGCATGACTGTAGCTGGATGGCTATGGTTCTATCTTTGCTGGTGAAATGCATGGTTTGGAACAATCTCAGGCATTCAAGAGCTTTGACCATAGTTTCCTACTTCATGGTAAGTTTCAAACCTCTGGACTACTATTGAAAGGTGTAGGACACATTTAAAACTAAAGTATCAGCAACTGAATTGGGGTAGTGGGAGGGGTATTCTCAATGACTGCCCAATACATCTGGTGCATCGGGGGATTTAGGTTCTGCTGTGCCAAGTTTCTGCAATCCAATGGGACCTAAGCAGCAAGTTGTTCAGGTCTTGGAAGTACTAGATAGCTCTAAGGTACATGTACCCAAAGAGCTTTTAGGCTGAATAGGGAGGCACTTTTGAATGTAGGTTTTTCCAGAATTAGGTGCCTACTTAAGTGCTTTTTTAGGTTTTTAGGTCTTTATTTAGTACTCAGTACTTTATACCACTTCTAATTTAAATATGGAGTCATTGGTCTCAGTTCAATAGTTAAGGATACATTACTTTATGAATTTAAAACAGGGATTGAATCTCTTTATTATGTTAAAACACTATGACATTTCCTTTCAATATTATAGCACTTGCTCCTTTAGTATAAGCTACATTTTTTTAAAATAATTAATTTAAACATATGTTAGTATAGTAGATACTTTTTTTTAAGCTCTTAAAATGTGCTCCTTGACAAGGTTAAGAATCTTTGGAATAGCAAAGGTACCTCAAGCTTTTCAGGTAGTAACAGCATGAAAGGGAAATATTTTTACAAAAATACAATCTTCTAATTTGTCTTTGAGAATCCATTTATTCTAAACTGTGAATAAAAGCCCTCACATGAGGTGGTTCTTGCAAGGTGTCATGATCAGACAGTCTTAAAGTTCTCTAGATACTTGAATTGCACATTTCCTTATCTTAATGCTTTGGAGTTTCTCTTAGTTGTCATCTTAACAGCCTAAAATTGTCAGTACATGTTAAATATCAATATACATAAATATATATGTGCCATATAAGCATTTTACTTTTTGTCCATATATATATATACATTCACACACTTTCTGTATACACGATATATATATTGTCCAAAAATACATATATTTTGTCCAAAGAGAGAGAGAGAGAGAGAGAGAAATCTTTCTAACTATCTATCCATCTTGGGACAAAAAGTATATCTTTATCTTTTGAACAAGAGAATATATCTTTGGACAAAAAGTAAACTGCTTATTAACATTTATATTATATTTGGCACTAATACCTAATATATAAAATGGACTTTGTAAAAATCAAATTGACACACATTTAAAATGTAAGCAATTAAACATAACAAACATTGAAGGAAATGAGGCAAGTTATTCCCTGGTAAATGTACATTGACATTAGTGGAGTTACAGAAACTAAGTCACTACAGTCTGAACTTTAAAAGCATATTTGTGAACCTGGATTTAGAACAAGTTGTTACAATAGTTCTCAGGGAAGTTAATTTTTTTTAATTACATTTTGGGACTCATTTATGGGCAGGCTGCTGTTGGAGATTTTTCAGACAAAATATTTTATATTTGTATGCTAAAGATTAACTAGAACTGAACATTTCTGTTCTCCACAGATTATGTCATTATGAATGCAACTTTCAAAATACATAAACAGATAAGGTATATGTGACAGCTTGCTTATCAGTAGCAATATCATGACCCAGATCTCTGACATGCTAGAATTGTTTGCCTTTCTGTATTCAACATCTGTGAAACTACACAAAAGAGAAGGCATGAAGAAATAAGGAAAATGTAGACATTAGACTTCAGGGACCAGATTTTAAAGGTATTTAAGCACCTAAGTATGCATACAGTCATATAGTAGGAATTTGAAATCACCTAGCTGCACCTTTAGGTACCTAAATACCTTGAAAATCTAGTCTTGGGTAATCTAAACTTGAAATGAGTATAATGATCTTGACTCACCTCAGCTTTGGTTCCATCAGGGATAAGTTTAGTCAATTCAGACTTGCAAATAGGTTGTCACATTGGAAGTACTGTAATTACTTTATATATTTTTTATTGGAAGAATGTCTTAGAATGAACTACTGGGTTCAGAAGATTCCCAGTGCTTGAACAAAGGACCTACTCATGGTTGTTTTCACCCTTGCAAAGGTTTATTTAAGGATACTTGCAGAGGCAGGCTATAGAAAAGAGCAGAGAGGATGGTCACCTCACATTGGCCTTAGGTGGCAGCCGCCACCCCGCATGGTTCCCCTGGCCCTGGAGTGTCCCTATCCTGGGGATGCAATAGTCTGAGTCGGGGCTCTGTGCAAGTCAGAACTCTTGCCAGAGCTGAAGAACCCCTCGTAACTTAAGAATGTACAGCTTATATAGTCTGGAGTAATGAACGTTATCTCGAGCTAGGGATTTGGTTATCTCAAGCTACGAATTTGGGGATGAGTCGTGATCCAACACACCTGGTGTTTACCACATTCCACTGTATTACAACAGTCTACTATCTAGGTTCATGGTTCGGTCATGCTCACAGAGCAGGAGGCTACATGCCACTTCACTGGCCTACTATAGAATCAGCGAACAAAACTCTTGCTATTAGCAAAGCTCTTACTATTACAAAGAATAGCACAACTTCTGAATTATGAGAACTATCCATCCATGTATCCACCAACTGAATATTTCTAAACAATTCATTAGTGTAGTAACTAAGGACTAAATCTACAAAGAACTTACCCATCTGATTTCCATAGTAGAACCCACAGCATTGAGTTAGACACCTATGCACACCATATCATGTGTGAAAGAATGAGCTGCCTCAGAATGGGGTTCACAAGAACTGAAAACAAAAACTATCTAAACTATCTAAACATTATCAAGCAGAAAACAAAACTATCTAAACTAGCTAATAGGAAGAGCCAAAGAGAAGGATTTGATTTCTAGGGGAAAAATTGAGCTCTTCAGGCTAAACCTTATTTCACTGTAAGCTCTTAAATGCTGCACATAGTCACGTAATTGCGCTTCTGAACACTTACACACAGTGGGCATGTCCACACATGCAGGCATGTGCACTTACAGCAGCCCATATATCAGGCCAGGCTGGGTCCTGCCTCCATGGAGCAGGCCTGGCCCGACGGTGCATGGCGCACTTGGAGGCAGGACCCAGCCCAACCTGATGCATGGCCTCTGTGTGAGGTGCTAGGACCTCAAGTACCATCCAGGACATGCGGCACAGGAAGCACCAGGTCTGAAGCAACTGGGACCACATCATGCCATGGGGGGGGCTTTGCCAGCAGCAGGCCCTGAGTGCCTGATGGCCACTGCTGCTGCTGCTGGGTGGGGGGCTGTGTGAGCTGTGGGGGTCAGGCAAGGGACCTACCCCTCCTGAGCAGTGCCCCCCATACCTGCAGAGTCCCCCCACACAGTCCCCACACCCACAATCTCTTCCACCCCCACATCCCTACTTACCTAGGATGGCACCTAGGTCCAGGTCATGCTGCAGCCTTGGACCACTCCCAAAACTTCCAGAAGTGGAACAGCTCCCAGCCAGCCCTGGAGCTACTCAGGGAAATCCCTGCCTAGTGAAGGGCTGACTGCCAGCTGCCCCACCAGCAGGACAGCTCCTGGAGAGCCCCCAGGTGATTGGGGAAATTTCCACCCTGCTGGGGGCTGGCTGGGAGCTGGTGATATTGCAAACACAAGCAAAATGAAAAGTTCAGATAAGGCTGAAAGAGGCTTCACAGAACTTTAGGCTGAATATAAAAGAAAACTTTAAACAATACTATAATTCACTACTCTATAATCAGGTGCAACTTTAAAGCATAAAATATGACAAGCTACCCTAACACCCTGACACCCCAGGGATGGCACCTGGGGAGCCTAAAGCTCCCCTTGGCTGCTGCATGGGGGCAGAGCAGGGCAGGAGTAGCCCTGCCTGAACTGTTCCTATTGGGAGCAAATTTGCTCCCATTAGGCACTCCCAGGGAAAGCTTATTGCACAGTTTTTTTTCTGCTCAGTAAACTTTATGTACATTAATTATATGTGTATATGTGCCCAGTTTGCAAGTCATGTATAGGTGCTAGAGGACGTTTGTATGGCCAATGATTAGATCATTAGAAAACTTTTCTTCAGAGCAAGAGAAGCAAATTAAAGGCCTGCTCTGGGTGAGGAGGCCTTGAACCTGGGTCTCATGCTCCCTGTTCAGTTAAAGCATAGGTCTTCCTTCTTACTACCACCAGCACCACTTCCAGGAAATAAACAGCAGAACTAGAATCCCACAACAGCAGTTATATGGTGTTGTTCATGCCATTTGTTGATTTGGGATAAAGATTTGTATGTATGTATCTGTTACATTAGACAAGAATAAATTTAAAATTATTCTATTTATAAAATAACTTACAAATATAAATACATATGTATACATATACACATAAACATTAGTATGCATGTTGATCTTTCAGTAAGAAACCAATATTAAAACTATATAAATTATTACTATTGTGACAATAATAAGTTGGACACCCAACCAAAATCCAAGAGTCCAAAACATATCTAAGTCAGCTTGGAAATTGTTTCTTTAGTGAAGAGAAGGAATTTCTATGTATCATCTAAAAGAAAGCACCTCTAGCAATATTTTGCATTTGAAAACCACTGGTGAAACAGATCACTGGTGATTCAGGGAGAAGAATGATGCATACAATAACCATTTTCCCTGCAGCTCTGTGGACTTTTTACCAGCACTCATAAAAATACATAACAGATTAAAAAAATTAATATAAAATAAAATACACATATAAAATATGTAAAATGCCCTTTTTTCCATTTAGAGTTGATAGAAGCTATGTTTTGAAAAGTTATTTTCTCTTTCTGCTCTTGGCTTGGCCTGATCATGTTCCTAGTGAAGAAAACATCAACATTTCCATTATATTTCTTTGGTGAAAGATCAACCCCTCTTTCAATATCAAGTAGGGTTTTTTTTTCTCAAAAGTCACTGCATCCAAACCAAATATATGTGTACATCTCTGTCCCTTCCTTTGCAAGTGCCAATTTATCACAAAAGCTTACAAGCGTTTACTGTTTCTGATCCATCAAAACTGTTAAAATCCAGTACTTACAGATGGGGAATGGAAATACAAAAGGCATTAAGTTCTTTTTCAGTACACAGTCCTTACTAGTTTCCAGAATATATCAGGCAACCTTAACAGTGATAGGCGATTACAAGTGTTACTTTAAATTGCCAATAGCTCAAATTAAGAGCGAGACCTTAAAAAGGTGGATAAGGCATAATGCCATGTTTTTGATTACATGAAGCAGATACATACACGTGAACACACCAGTCATACATACGGACATACACAAGCATACATACAAATGGACATAGACTGACATACAGACAAAACCACTCCAGTAAGATGTTATCGTTACCAGCAGATGTTATTCAGTATTAGCACTGGATGGCCAGGTCCAGGCTTATTGAGGATATGAATGGGGGTATACAGGCATGCATGCCTGTGCTCCATGAGGTTCCAGAGAGTAGATTCCCCATCTTCGCTTGTCTGCATCTCACTTTTATAGGGATTTCAAGTCTTTGTTCAGCATTGGGGTTTTTCCATGCTCAGTTTTTAATTAGAGGTTGTTTCTT
The DNA here is from genome assembly GCF_030867095.1 of Alligator mississippiensis. NCBI lineage: Eukaryota > Metazoa > Chordata > Crocodylia > Alligatoridae > Alligator > Alligator mississippiensis. The sequence continues at coordinate 399,003,754 of NC_081824.1, forward strand.
CTGGTTATTTCAACTTGAGCTCATTCCAGTGCATCTCCGATGAGGTCTTTCCAGTAAAGTTAGTTATCTCAGACTTGGTATTTCAGTCTTGATCTTTGCATTGAAGCATTGTGTAGTCAGTATCTTTGCCTTGAAGCATTGTGTAGTTCAAATAGAAGGATATGCAAAATTCTTTCTTCTTACACCTAATCACAGATGAGTTCTTCAGCCATCCATTAATTAGCTTAATTAGTTTACTGTCTAGTAACTCATACATTGGCACCTTCTTGCGTACACAGGCAGTTAAATATTCTTCTGTTTTCATGCACATAGTCAGCATTCTTTCCCCATTAACCCTCTCACACAAACACTCATGTACACAGGACAGACAAAGTTCATCTACTCATGTCAAGCAAGAAACAAGCACAAAATGGAGTTTTAGTTGTTCATACAATCATAGAGATTGATCAATTCAATACTATAATAATTAATATGCAAAAATTCATACTACACGGGTGCTATCCATGGTCCTGATTTTTTGTTCCTAGTACCCTGTATAACCATTTACACATGCACAAAATGAATGTGGAACTCTTCAATTGTAGTATGATAGTATTTTTCATTCACTTTGTAAAAAATGCGAAGTTCTTTTAAAAAGTCAGGCCCAGTATTTTCAGTATGACAAACATTTGAAACATTGCTTCATAAAATTTCAGACTTTAACAATTGCTCCAATTGAGACATTAATAAGTTTACATTTAAACTTTCCCAGCACTTGATAGAGCAGCACTATACTGACAGTTGTTGGAGATCTTCCAAACTTTATCTGAAACCAGATCCAAACCTATGGCAAAGGCAGCTAACTAACTGAAAGCTCAGAATAAATCTTCCCACAGTAAAAACCAGCATGATCTACACTCAAATTTAGTATACTAAAGTCTGCTGAATTTTTATCCTTTGCTGCCTTCCATTTGAACTAAATATATATTCTGCTACATATATATTAAAACATATTTTCATTGATCAGCAGGGATCCTGGTTTTCGCTGATTAAAAAATAAATACCCAAATTTTTGATTCAAGAAAAGTAACCCAAAGTCCACATTTTTCCATAATTAAAGTGAAACAATATCTATCTATCTATCTATCTATCTATCTATCTATCTATCTATCTATCTATGTGATGTATATGTATGTTTATGTGTATGTATGTGTGTGTGTGTATATATATATATATATATATATATATATATATATATATATATCACAGAAAAACATGGATTTTGGGTTACTTTTTGTAATCCAACAATTGGGTTTTTATTTTTAAATAAAGGAAAGCCAGGATCCCTGCTGATTAGTGCCAGAGAAGAAGAAACATACACTTCATTCAAAACGAAAAACTTCCTGATGCACACAAAAATCATCAGAGACTGGGAAGGGTTCAGATTCTTTGAATATTAGGTCATCAGTTAGCCAACAGAGGTATGCAAAGCTATATGTAATTCTATATCACAGCAAAGTAATATTGCAACATGAAAATGACCCCAATATCAGTGTAATTTCTTTTAAAGTTATAATATGTAGTCTTGAAAGATAAGTAGTTTAAGTGAGACAGCAGTTTACCTGGGCCATATAGCAATTATTGACTTGCTAGATGTTATCCATATAACACAATAAAGCTACAGCCATAGCATAAAGCATATCTGAAGACAATTTCAATTGAAGACAATGGGAGGTTCAAAATCAGTTTTGGTAGGAATGGATAGTTAAGGCAAGGAAATTATATTCTTCATATTCTATAATCAAATTTTGGAAAATTCAGTGTACTTCTGTGCACTGGATCTTTTTTCCATACATGATTGAAACTGTTTACATTATTATTATTGTGATGATAATATATCAGTAGAACTTCCAACCAAAACCAAAGAGGCCAAAGCATATATAATTCAGACTGGTAGCTCTATTCTCAAAGTTTAGGCAGTAGCCTTAATGGGATATAGAGATATGGGATGGATTTGGTGGTAAGACAGTGTCAAGATATCAAACATGATAGAACTGCGAAGAGACAGCATATCAGGAAAGATCCTGATAGAGAGGCAGAAATACATTGAAGGGGCTGGGGTGGGTCTGTAGTGGTCAATTCATTCAAAAAGTAGTAAATGACATGGGATGAAACTACAAGGAGAAGAAAAGATCACCTTAAGGTTGGAATGACAAACTCATTTCTTCAAGTTTAGCAAATGCCACATGTCTAATCAACAGTCACTTTACAGGCTGACTTTTAAGTTTCAAGGCAAAGTCAATGTGAGAAATCTACAGATCGAGTACAAACAGCTTCTGAAAAATGAAATTCTCCCCTTCACACTCTCCTCTAAAACCACTAAAAAAATAGTTGATGTCTGGGTCACGTCTTAAAATAACCCTGGATATTGAACTAACAGGAAAAATGAAGAAGAAATCTGAAATCTGTGAATAACTGGATAGAAAGTTTTGAATGCAATTTCAACCTTAGCTGCAGCACAGTTAATACAAAACTACATTGAATTCAGCATTTCTATATCATTAACTGCTAATAAGTATTTGAATTTATGTTAGATTTTTTAACTATAAAGGAGACAGGAGTAACTGAACTGACTCCAATAGACTTCAGAGGTTTAGGTTTCAATGAAACTATTCAGCCTCTGGATTAAATGGGTCATCTTTTTGAGGAAACCTTATCTAGATATTAGATAAAAGAGTGGAACTTAGAGAGTGGAACTGAGGTAAGACCCTTTGCCTCAATTCCCCATATGTAAAATGAGAATAATCCTTACTTTGCATAGCTGTCAAATACTATGAGCTCTGTAAAATTAGATATATAATGCATAATATATAATATCTATCTGAGGTATCAAGTGGAGTGCTGCATATTGTCAGTGACTGCATTTCTACTGCCTTATCAGTAATTTATTCTAAAGTCTATTTACTGTTAAATTTATACAGCAAGATCCTCAGTTGGTGCAAATAGTGCAGTTTCATTGACTTCAGAGGGATTATTTTAATGTGTGCAGACAGAAAAGTTTGACCCCTAAAGTTTTTCCTAACATATCAAAACTAAATTTTCTTCCTGAATCTGAAATGCCTTACCTCTTCTTCTGTCCTCTCTGACAAATGAGATTAATTGGGCCTTATGCTCTGTAAAATATCACTTTATGCATCTTTAGGCAACTATGTCTTCCCTCTTTTTTGAGTGGATACAGTTGCCTGAGCTTTTCCTTATACATAGTATTTTTCCAAACCTTTTATCATTTTTTTTCTGCTGTCTTCTAAATTCTGTATATTTGTCTATGCCTCTTTCATCACTTTAAAATATGATGTCTAAAACTGAATGCAATAATCCTACCAGGCTAAAGTAATGCCAGCCACTTTGGAACTGTTAATATTTTCTGTTTTCCAAAGACTGTTTCTGTTATTGGAATCAAATGCTGCATTTTTTTATTTTTGCAGCAACATCATACTCTTTACAGATATAAAAGACCTCATCTGCTCTAACTTCCAGTGGCATAAAAAACAGGATTTGTGCTCTGGGCAAACCTTAGGGGAGACCTGAAGAAGGTGGTTATGAGCATGGGTTCTTGTGGCAGGGCACTGTTTGTACCTGCCACTTTAAGGGCCTGGAGCTAGCAGCTGCCATATGCCTGATGAGGGCAGCCATTTTGAACCAAGGGCTGCCCATATAAACAGGGCAGTTTTGCTGCTGGAGGCCAGACAACAACATTGCCTGGCTGGAGGGCTTCTGGTATCTTCTGGAAGTAAGGAAAGAGCTGTAGGGGAAGGTAAGGAGGCTCTCGGTCCTGGGTACAACCTATGGCCTGGTGGGGCTCCCAGTGGTGTGGGAGCCCCCAGGAAATGCCAGGCCAGTTATCACCCTGGTGAAAGGCAGGTTGGGGTGCCTTAACCTCTAGTCCCCACAACTGGGTGGGTTAACCCTTTGTAGGGTCTGGAGAGTGGACCCCTGGAGAGAGAGAAAAGGCCATAGACTCATGCCTGTCTGGACTTCCCCAGACTAGTCAATGTTGGGGCCACGACTGGAAGGGTCAAAGGGCCAGGGGCCCACTGTAAGGAACACCCAAGAGCTGAGGGCCTGGGGTTCCTACTGGCCTGGAGGTGGGCCAGGGCTAGTTGACCCAAAGGTCCTGGGGAACCACACCCAAAGGGGAAGCCATTCAGGGAGCTATGCTGTTTAGTATGAAGGTGGATGAGACTGCCTGAGGACAGGAATCCAGGTGGGGTTCAATTAGGAGGATTCTGGGGCCCAGTGTAGGGGCTAGTGATGATGATAACAACTAGATGTCATCTGTGAGGCTTGGGCTGCAGTGTAGGGGAGGAACAGAGCTGCAGACAGTGTCCCCTGGCATCGAGGCAGGAAATGGGCAGCCTTCCACTTATTAATATCTATAAATTAATTTCAACAATGTATGGTGGGTGAGAAGGTGGCCGGTTAGCCCAGAAACAGGTGGATAAGCCACAGTTAAATCGGCCACAAGAAGGCCCCCTGTAACAGTTCTGAAAGCAGGAGGAGGGGAACAAGAGTCTTACCCTGTCTCTAGCTGCTGCTGCCACAGCCACATACTCTTCCCACTCCTGCTCTTGCTCTTAAAGCAGCAGCAGCAGTATGGTGTCTTGTGCAGCAGCTGCTGCTTCAAGAGCAACACTGTGGGATTGCTTCCACTGCCACAATGAGGACTCTGTGGGAGTGGGAGACAATATGGTCATCCCTCCTAAATCATTGTCTGGGGTACATGCTCTTCTCTCTGACCCCTAGTTACACTACTGCTAGCTTCTTTTGCTGGTGCTACCTCTTATTTGGGAATCCACACATACGAGCCACTATGTGAACCACTTGACATTTTTCTTTTTTCATAAACTAACAGTAATGAAGGCTGTATAATAAATAAAATCCCTAGTTTTATATAGTACTTTTCACCCCAAAAAGTGCTTTATAATGAAAAGCGATATCATTATATTCTTTTAGTATAATACCCTAGTGGTGTATAGAATTTAAATACAGTAAAAGATATGTTATCTGGCATCCCCCAGGAATGGGGGATGCTGGATAACAAAATATGCCAGTTAATTGAGTGGCCCAAACAGGTGTCCTTGCCTGTTCGGGCTGCTGCTTCTCCCACTGCGTCTGGGGCATCTCCGCCCCTCCCATGGCGTCACCACCCCTCCCAAAGCATTGCCACCCCTCCTGCAGGCCCCACAGGACAGGGAAGTGGGCCCCACAAAGCGTGTTATGCCCCTAGGATGTGGGGGCTCAGCAGCACAGGCTGCTTTGCTCCGGGCTGTGGGGAGTTGGATAAACCGGAAGTGCTACAGTGGACACTTCCAGTTTCACTTACCTTACAAGTCGGCATGCTGGTTAATAGAGTGTTCTGGCTTGTAAGGTGCCAGTTAACAGAGCTTTTACTATAATGCATTTTCCTTATATTATATATAGTACCATAATACTGGAAAGTATTAGCATATGTTAGGCAGACAAGGTTCCTTGGGTGGATTTGATATCTTTTATTAGACCAACCCAAATGGTTGGAGAATAGTCATTAAGCAAGCTTTTGGGTTCAAAAACCCTTCATCAGGCTAAGGAAGCTGCAGCAGTTGGCGTGTACTCTTCCTGGATGGAATGAAAAGTAAACAAGCCAGGGGCTGGGCTGGGCTGGGCTGGGCTGGGGAGTCAGTTGCCAGGCAGATTATAATGTATCAAAAATCCAATGTTTATGTTTAGTCCATGATCTCTGGTATACAGCAGGTTGATGAAATTGAGCTCATAGGCTCATCTCTGGGAAGTGTTGTGTAAGTTTCTCTTGAGGATCAGGACTGAGAGATTGGAGAGAGAGTGGCCCTCCTGTGAGAAATGTGCCCCCACCGGTAATTGGGTGTTTCTGTCTTTGATGGATTTCCGGTGTGCATTCATTCTGGTGCGCAGTTGTTGTCAGGTCTCTCCTACATATCTTCCATCAGGGCATTTGGTGCATTGGATGAGGTATATTACATTTCTGGAGGTGCAGCCGTAACATCCTGGGATGCTGATGGCTCTGTTGTGGGGTGTAGTAATTGTGGAGGTGGTGGAGATGTGTTGGCAGGTTTTGCATTTCTTGTCCTGGCACGGTCTGGATCCTTTTGGTGTGTTCTGGGCTTGAGGAAGTTTGCTTCTGGTGATGAGGTTGGCGAGGTTCGGTGCTTGTCTGAAGGCTAGGATGGGTGGCTCTGGGAAGATCTTTTTAAGAATAGGGTCTTTCTAATATGGGTTGCAATTTTTTGAGGATTTTCCATACAGGTTCAAGGGATGGGTGATAGGTCATAACCAGCAGTGTGCGATTTGTGGGTGTTTTTCTTCTGTACTGCAGCAGTTCTTCACGTGGTATCCAGGTGGCTCTTTCAAATGTGAGATCTACCTCTCTGGAGGAGTGTCCTTGCTGGGTGAAAGCCTTTTTAAGATTGGTGAGGTGGCAATCCTGGGTGTTCTCTTCAGGACAAATGTGGTGGTATCTGAGGGCTTGGCTGTATATCACAGCTTTTTTGGTGTGTTTAGGGTGATTGCTGGTTCTGTGCAGATATGTATGTTGGTCTGTGGGTTTCTTGTATAACGTGGTCTGTATTTTATCATTCTGGATACTGATCATCGTGTCTAAAAAGGAGATGTTGGTGCTGGAGTGTTCTAGAGAAAGTTGGATGGAGGGATGGTGACTGTTGAATTTCTGATGGAACTCAATCAGAGATTGACATCATCATTTGGACTGAAAACCTACATCGATGTATCTTAAGTATAGCAAGGGTTTGATGGTGCAGTTCTCGTATGTTGGTCTGTGGGTTTCTTGTATACTGTGGTCTGTATTTTACCCTTCTGGATACTGATCATTGTGTCTAAAAAGGGGATGTTGGTGCTGGAGTATTCTAAAGAAAGTCGGATGGAGGGATGGTGACTGCTGAATTTCTGGTGGAACAGACAACATTTTCATACTAATACAGGCCTGGTAATTATTAATTAATTAGGAGTTTCTCTTAACAATATGTAATCTTATATATGTTCTGCTATGGTTATGTCTGTATGGCAATTCTGCTACTGGGGATCACTGCTAGGGATTGTTACTGCACTGTCAAGGGGTTGTCACCAGAGGTCACCATCACACTGCTATCATTAGTAGGCTTTATGCCAATTCTCTTCATGTACCTATACAATTCCTGGTTTTTTAGAGCCTGACCTATTCAACAGTAAGCAGTGGTCCTCAGTAGCAGAATGGCAGCAACTCCTAATGCTGACTTCCTTACAAAGCACTTCTGGCTCTTGCTCATGTAGGTGGGAAAGTCCTTGGAGCAGAATTACAACCCTTGGTGACAAAGAGCAGCAGAGTTTTCCAGAGTAATATTCCCTATCCAGTACCTGATACTGTTGGCTGGTGTAGGTGGTAGAGCCCCTGGATGGTGGCCAAGGTTCCCTCTAAGGTGCACGTGTACACGGCCATACACAACTAAAAGTCTGGCTGCTCACAGCTTTTTCAAAGCCACGCATTGGGAGAGGAACTGAAGGTACGTTCCCAGGTGAGGTGGGGATGGGAGCCTGGTGCAGACTGTACCTGCTCCAGGGAAGTGCTCTGCTCCCCCACTTCACCTCAGGGAGTGAGGATGCATGTGGCATCAGGACCAGGGAGTGGAGCACATCCTCGGAGCTGGTGGAGCCCACACCAGCCCCTGGCTCCAGCCTCCATCCCTGCCTTGCCACACCTTGGGGAGGAGCCGCTGCCTGCCCTGAGTGAGGCTTCGCTCCCCGGCCCTGATGCCATGTGCCTCCTAGCTCCTTGATGTGATGTAGGGGAGCAGAGCAGTGTCCCAGAGCTGGCAGAGCCTCACTTGGGGCAGGCAGCAGTTCCTCCCCAAGGTGAGGCAAGGCGGGGATGGATGCTGGAGCAAGGGGGCTGACGCAGGTTCCACTGGCTCCGAGGAAGTGCTCCACTCCCTGGCCCTGATGCAGGGGAGTGGAGCACTTCCCTGGAGCTGGCGGAGCCTATGCCAGCCCCTGGCTCTAGCCCCTTGCCCCCAGCTACAGCCTCCAGCCTCTTGGTTCCAGCCTCCGGCCGCCAGCTCCATCCTCTGGCCCCAGGCCCTGGCCCCCAGCCCCAGCCATACCCCCCAGCCTCTGAGCTCCAGTCTCTGGCCCCAGCCTCTGGCCCCCAGCCCTCAGCCCCCCTCAGTAAGTGTCCCACGCTGGACTGAGGCGGCACGCTCACGGACCACTACTCCTTAGAAGGAACACTGATGGCCCTAGATAGGTCAGTCAGTTGGGAACAGGGACTTATCTGGTAGCTCCCTTGGGATGGTGTGCAAGTGACTGAGACTTGTTAACTGTTTGGGGTATCAGCTGACATTTAATAGTTAAAGTTTTATTTAAGGCTGTATATATGAAGTATACATCTGGACTACTGTCTCACATCTGGAGTAGTGTGTCCAGTTATGGGCTGTCCGCTCTAGAAAGGATATTGACAAGGTGAAGAGAGTCCAGCAGAGAGCAACAAAAATGGTTTGGGAGCTGAGGCACATGACTTCTGAGGAAAAGCAGAGAACTGGGTTTATTTTCTCTGCAGAAGAGAAGACTGAGAGGGGTTTTGATAGCAACCTTTAACTACCTGAAGGAAGGTTCCAAAAAGGATGGAGCTAGACTGTTCTCAGTGATGACAGATGACGGAACAAGGAGCAATGGTCTCAAGTTGCAGCAAGGGAGGTTTATGTTGGATATTAGGAAAAACATTCTCACTAGGAACATGGTGAAACACTGGAACAGGTTACCTAGAGAGTTGTTGCAATTTCCATCCTTGGAGGTTTTTAAGGCTCAGCTTGACAGAGCCCGGGCTGGAATGATTTAGTTGGGGATGGTCCTGCTTTGAGCAGGGGGTTGGACTAGATGGCCCCCTGAGGTCCCTTCCAACCCCAGTATTCTGATTCCCTTTCCCCTACCTCCCCACCCCCACAACACCCACATATTAACCAAGTTTTGGTTTTAATGCAGCTTGAAAGTGGGGAACTTTGTTCATTTTTAATTATCCAGTGATTTCCACCACCCTCCTCCCCCCAGGTTTATGAGTGGTGGCTTGAGCCAGATTTAGGAAGTTGGTATTAAACCCTTAAATTTGAACTTGGCCCTTGTTACTTTTTTTCTAGTATGTGGCAGAAGGGTTATTTATTTAAAAAAAAAAAAAAAACAGCTGAAGAAAAGAGAAACATTTCACATAGGTGTGAATAAAATGGAGAAACTGCAACCACTTTGCACAAATTAAATCTAAATAAAGCTGGGGATCCTGACATATACATAGACTCTTAACTCCCACTGATATTAACGGTAGTTCGGGTTGCTCAGAACCTTTTACAATCTAGATGATTTGTATATTTTAAAGCTATTATAGCTGGCCTGATTTCTCTTCAGTGCATAATAAATTGCTGATGTTTATATTTTGATATAAGATCCATTTCCCACACACATTTGGAATGACTGTAGTAGGAATGTCTTAACAAAAACATTATCTACAATTAGTGGACTGTTTTTGGCTGGAAAAAAGCCATGTTATTCATAGACTTTACTAAAGAACTGTTGATAAGGAACCCCTGTCACTGAAAACAAAGACCGTCAATTTCCTATTATAGACATCAGCATACCACACACAGTCTTTGACCTAATGAAAAAGGAACTGACTTTGTATGCATGCTTAATTCTTCATGTCTTTCTCCATCATCTGAAATTCAAAGAGGGCAGAAGCTACAGTATTTCTTCAGATAATATGATTATATATTTGACTTAGTACTTGCAACATTAATCAATATCCAAGAAACTGTTCGAGCTTATTTTTCATAGGATTTTTGACCTTGCACCAAAAGGAGAAATAGTGGCCACATCTACGCTAGATGCTGACTGTTACTGCACAGTCATTTAGTACTTGCATACCCAAGTACTAAATAACTGTGCAATAACTGGTATTACTGCTCAGTAGCATCACTGCACCGCTTCCCAATGATGCTGACTGAGCAGTAATTCATTACTACAGTGCAGTAGCATCACATCCCAGTTCATGCCACACAATGCTACTGTGCACTAGTAAGGAGCTAGTGCACAGTAGACGTGGCCACTGCTGTGTATTAACTATTCTCCATTATTTCAGAATACATATTACTTTCCAATTTTCATATAATGTAAAACTCAAAACTATCTGTGAATATGCCATGTGGCAATTTCTACATATATCAACAGGATTCAGAAAATAAAAATAATTTGGAATAAACAGCCACCAATTATTTTGCATAGATACCTCATGAGCTAAAGGCTGCACTACTGGGAGCTATTGTCTGCCTGTATCTGTTACCTCTTGTATTAAAGTAAAAACTCCTTGGTGCAGTGGCGTACTGATGGGAGGCAGGGTGGAACAGGGCCATGACCCCCGGGCACTGGCTTTGGGGGGGTACTGGCCCAAGTGGTTGCAGTGCTTCCTGTTTGATGTGTGGCCCACCCACCCACCCACCCACCAGGCGGGTTCTACGTTTTTTACCTGTTCCAGCTGGAAATTCCAGCTGCTGACCCTCCCCCGGTGTCCAGTGTGTGATGTTAATTGCCCCACAGAAGTGCCATGGGGTAGAAGAAGGGATACTGCACCCTGCTCAGATCATCCCTGGGGGCACAAATGCAGGCATGGGCCCCAGAGACCCATGGTATGCCACTGCCTTGGTGCAAAGACTGTATTCTTGGTAGGTGCTATCACATGATAGGACCCATTCTGATATTTACACTATAGGAACCACTACTGCATATCAATACACAATTAAGAACATGCAATTATAGTGTAAGTTCCTTCAAACTGGCAAGATCAGTTTTATTTTCTAACTGGGAAAGGAACAAATTGATTGAGACAAAGAACCAGATCAAAATGTAATTCATTTATACTTGTATAAATCCTGGAGGGAAATATTATGTGAAAAAAAACAAAACAAAGTTAAGCTCAAAATAGCAGCATACTAGATCTCTAGGAACATGCTGCACTTAATCTCTGAATCCGTCTCTCTCTCTCTCTCTCTCTCTCTCTCTCTCTCTCTCTGTCAAATACTGCTCTTTATTTGCTGAAGTGCTACTATTAATTTTGTTTGTTTGTTCTGCTAGTACTGAACAGATTTTAAACAGAGCAAAAACAGATATTTTGATAGGTATGATATAATCTGGTTAATTGGTCAAGAGAAGGTGTAATGATAACTAGCTATGAATGATAAATTATCAGTAACTGATCATTTTCAGTTTTTCATAAGATGTGTTTTTCATTCCATATCAAGACACAGGTAAGAGTTATTTTTTTACATGTATAATGAAGAAAAAATATAATTAAATCTTGAGGTTAAACAGTATGCTTTCCAACTTGCATATCAGAATTGAATGATTATACAGATAAATACTTCCTGTACAGTTACTTATTACAACAATTCATAGTGTTCACTATATAACAATTACATAATTATGATGGACTAAAATAAAAGGTTTTGCTTTGGCAGACAAGGTTCCTTGGGTGAATCTGATATCTTTTATTAGACCAACCCAAATAGTTGGAGAACAGTTATTAAGTAAGCTTTTGGGTTCAAAAACCCTTTTTCAGGCTAGGGAAGTTTCTGCAGTTGGTGTGTGCTCTTCCTGGATGGAATGAAAAGTAAACAAGCCAGAGGCTGGGCTGGTATGCATACAAGACAGGTAGTCAGTGAAAATGTGGAATGAGGAGTCAATGGGTGAGAGACAGGTGGGGGTGGGGGGAGAGAGAGAAGGGGTATGAAAGTGGAGAGATACTTGGAGAGTCACATGTCAGACAGGTTATAATGTGTCATAAATCCAATGTCTATATTTAGTCCATGATTTTTAGTATCCAGGAGGTTGATGAAGTGGAGTTCATAGGCTCGTCTCTGGGAAGTGTTTTGTAAGTTTCCTTTGAGGATCAGGAGAGAGAGTGGTTTTCTTGTGAGAAATGTGCCCCCACCGGTAATTGGGTGTTTCTGTCTTTGATGGATTTCCGGTGTGCGTTCATTCTGGTGCACAGTTGTTGTTTGGTCTCTCCTACGTATCTTCCATCAGGGCATTTGGTGCACTGGATGAGATATATTACATTTCTGGAGGTGCAGCTGTAAGATCCTGGGATGCTGATGGCTCTGTTGTGGGGTGTAGTAATAGTGGGGGTGGTGATGTGTTGGCAGATTTTGCATTTCTTGTCATGGCACGGTCTGGATCCTTTTGGTGTGTTCTGGGCTTGAGGAAGTTTGCTTCTGGTGATGAGATTAGCGAGGTTTGGTGCTTGTTTGAAGGCTAGGATGGGTGGCTCTGGGAAGATCTTTTTCAGAATAGGGTCTCTTTCTAGTATGGGTTGCAATTGTTTGAGGATTTTCTGTACAGGTTCAAGGGTTTTGCTTTGTACACTTACAAACACATCATCAAAATAGGAAATAAGTTTGTACAATGGAACTGGTAATAGTGTATGTCTTGTTGAGCCAAGAAAACCTGAAAAATATCCAAATGCTTTTTGAGCATCAGCTGGCTTGATTGACACTGTAGCGGGCATAAACTGACTAATCAATAAGAACAAATTCCATTGTTATTTAGTATGAATGTACATTTGGAAATTATTAATTATGCCTTAACAAATGAACCTGTAAAAACATTTTGTGCGCAGAGAATAGGAGTGTGGTAGGAATTAAGTTCACTAATAAATAAGACTATTGCAATAAGTTATCCCAGCGAATTATTCACCAGACTTCATTTTGCTAGAAATTGGTTAAAATTATCTGCACTAATCAACAAATATAGCTGTACTATTGATGGTGAAGTACTGAAAACTATTACTTGAAACATTATCAAGTTTCTATGAATTATTAGAGGAAACTAATCATAGACTTCTGTCAAATTTTACATCTAAGTATCTATATTTAGCTCCTAAAGAGAATAATGTGTGCCTGAAGCAGAAAACAAAGAAATGTGTTCATGTTTTAAAATAACTTTGTTTCCAGTGATTTGTAAATTTTAAAATATTATTCACTCTTAAGAAAAGCACCAATTATTTCTGCTAGGCAATGTTGCTGTTAACATATTGATTTAAAAGGGAGCATAGTTTCATACGTTCATAACCGAAAGATTTAAAAATATTTTTGAGGTAGCTAAGGAATATTTAAAATACATTATTATATCAAATCTCACTCTGAGAGTTAATTTCAAATTCCATTTACATCAGTTCAGTTGTTTTGCTTATACCAGGGCACAAATTGGTTCACTAACTCCATATTTTAGTAGTATTCATATTTTAATATTCTTAAAGTTAAATATTGACCTTGGTTTCATGTTAGTAAACATAGTCTACCCCATTTTTTATGTCTTGATATTTATCTCTAAAGCAATCGATATCTGTTTCTAATGTATTCCTTATGGACAAACTGTAATGATACCTTCTACTTCAGAAATGCCATGCTGATCTTTGGTATATCAACTTGTATCTGCCAAAATATAGGGATTTTTAGGTTTCAACAAGATATATTAAGATTATGGTTAATTGCCAATAAGAACCACTGTGTTGCAGCATCTACATTACAAAGTGCAGCTTTAAATCGACATAATTATTTAAAATAAGTTTTGTTTACATATGCTGAATTCTTTACCATCCCTATAATTGTCACATAAAATAAGATGATGCACAATAATGAATAACCATAATTAACTAGCCAAGAACCATGCTTCACTTTACTTTCCTTATACTGTTATCGATGTCACTATCAGCTCTCTGCACATGGAGGCTATTATTACAGCTGTCATCAAATTAAATGAAATCTATGCAGCAACATCTGGCTCCTAGGAAGAAAATATGAATAATTTCACCAGCTTCCCTGGCTCTGCCTGCTGTATTCTAATTATGATGTAATGGAGGACATCAGCATGTGGTGGACTTGGTGATTAACCCAGGGCAACTGAGAAATAGGTCTAGTGAGATGAGCAAGGCTCCTGGATCAGCTCAGTCAATTATCTTTTTTTGCAACATGCTTAAATAAAGCAGTGACCTTGTGATGGGTAACAGTCAGTTACACTTGAACCCATTTAGTGGGTCAGACCTTTCACAGTATATTACAGCAGCTAAATGCTTATGTTTAAATTCAATTTTATGAAGAAAGGTGCATTATGTATATTGCTGCAAATCCTTACCAATACAGGTATCAATCCTCAACTGCTCCCTATCTCTCTCACACCTAATCTCACAGTATATGCAGACATTTTCCCGTGTGTGTGTTGCTACTAGTTAAGCTTCTATTGTCTGGTGTTAAAGAAACATAGAAGAAAGAAATTTGACTGTAATGGTTTTGGAATGTGTACAAGTATATGAATAAAATTTCCAAACTTCATTCACTGACTTCCAAAAGGTAATTTTGGGAGGTAGATAGCTTCTGTGCCTTAGTTTGTAAAATAAATATAATTGTGTTTCTCTGCTTTTCAGTATTAATTTAATTTAGGTTGGGGAAGCACTTTTTAGATCTTTGTGTGAAAAGTTAAATGTACATTCAAACAATTACTACTGTTCAGCAATGAGACCAGATTCAATTATATATTCTGGTAACTATGCACCATATTACCCACTTGTAGCACTTAGGAATGTTTTTCAGTTGCTTGGAGCCACCAAGGCACTTGGAGAACACTAGTATATCTGTCCCTAAGGTAATCTCTAAAATGATTATTTCAATTTCTCTAGAACAGTGGTTTTCAGCTTGTGGTCTGAGGACCCCTGGGGGTCTGCAGACTATATGTAAGGGGTCCATGGCCATGATCAATCAAAAGTGTGTGAATACTCCCATTTACAATTCAAAGGGGTCCACACCTCCATTCAAAATTCTTTAGGGGTCCACAAATGGGGGGGGAAAAAAAAGTTGAAAACCACTGCTCTAGAGGACAGAAATGTTGACCATGAAAAAACCCAGAGGAACAAAATGAACACAGCAGAATTTACTCATGGAAACAGAAATCTTTTCTGAGCAGAAACATAGAATATGGTTTGTCAGCTAATGAATAGATGTTGTATCTGTCCCAGAACTTGTTGTGCTTGTCCCAGAATGGAAAAGTCTTGAGATTGGCATATACACACTTTGCCCTTCCAACTGGGTTTAGAGTGGCTGAATGCAAAACCACTCTTCTGCCAACAGATGGCCAGAGAGAGTACAATCCAATATCTTGCCCTGGTCAAGTTTCTGTAGGTTCTTCTGACTCTACCAGCACTGGTGAAATAGCCCACTGAGTATTCACCTGTGTGAACACCTGCTGGTGAAATTGTGGGTGACACAACTGTTATGGGAGAAATTTGGCTGTGATTCTCTCTGCAACTTATACCCCTGACTGGTCTCCTGCATTTCTGCTGTATTTGTACTGCTATTCCTGACACTGATATTTAGTTTCCACCACTATTGGCTTCTATGGATCCATATGTAATCATCAACTTGGGACCATCCTTTCCCCTAAACACTGTGGCTGTGAATTCATCAGTTGGAAGGGGTATCTATCAGTCATGCTTCGGGCAGTTGTGGATCATTACAGCCATTTCAAACCTATAACTGCTTGGTGGTTGGGCAGGGTGTTCTGGTAGGGCCTCCCTGCTCCCCAAACTGATGGAACAGAGAGAGTTTGCCCCTTGCTGACATATAGCTTGGAGAAAGTGCTGTACTACTACTAACTGAGGACCCTGCCTACCCACTGTACCCCCAGGCTGATTTAAGGCTTTCACCTGGTGCCTGGATGCACCAAAAGAGCTGTTTAATTACCAAGTAGGCAGCTGCAGAATGGCTGTAGAGTGTGATTTCAGGCATATCAAGGCTTGCTGAAAGTGCTTAAAGACATTCATGGATGCCAGTTAACCTGGCATGTCTTAGTTTGTAATCTGCATGCATTTTGCATGATATCTGTAAGGCCAATGGGACACCCCTGCCCAAGCATGTGCCAATCAAGACTGAGCAGCCCCTGGCTCCTACAGGTACTGTGCCCATAAATTCTCAAACTAAAACTGGTCACCTGGCACTGTGTATGCAAGACACGCTGCCAGACCACTTTGCCAAACTCTATAGAATGATCTCATGTACACAATTGAACATTCTCACTTGACCTCTTGTCCTCTGGTGTGGTCATCTCCAGCATGGGCAGGGGATCAGGGGGAGGAAGTTTGCAGGGCATGCACGTTATGGGGGTGGAAATGGAAATGGTGGCCATCGAATGCTTGTGCCAACCTGCATTGACACTGCATGAGCTCTGTGGAGGCATGGTTGTCAACCAGGTGCTAAGCTGGGCTTCAGGGGATGTGGAAGAGGGACAAGTGAAGAAAAATCTTTGTCTGTGGAAGGCTGTGGCTTCCTCCAGGACCTTGTTTTGTTTTGTTTTTTTTGGTCATCAATGGGATGCTGAAGCTGGATCCCGGGTGGGTTGAGAGGATGGAAGGAGGGGAAAAAGGGAAGGGGGTGGATAGGGAAGGAGGACCAGCTTGGGCTGTGCTAATTATTTGACTGGTGCTGAGATGCTGAACTCTGCTCCAGTCCAGGTGGGAGAGAAGAAGAGCGGAGATACAGTTGGTGCTAAATATTGCTTTTTTGAGCAGTCTTGTTGTTTTTCATGCCTCTGGACATTCCTCCCCCATACATGCAGTGAATGCAAAGGCCATAGTTTTGACAACATATTTGATTTTTATTAAACAGTAACAACAGAAATGTGAAAAATGGGTGTCAACAGAAAGAGTAAACTAATACAATGTAAGAAGACCCAATACATCTATACATTTTACACAGGTGAAACCTTTCACTCCCTCATAAATATGAGCATGCCATGGGTCTGACACAGCTGTGACATTTGCATGCATCATTTTCCCAAATCCAGGGGATACCACTGGATGACCATTCAGGCCATGAGGACCACATGCCTGATGACTGAGGAGTACTTGCTTCTCCTCCTATGGCAGGGGGCCTCTGTAAAACAGTGAAGCCCAATATCAGCATGTGCCCCTAGGGGTCATTGGAAGGTCCATTAACTTTCAGGGTAATTTGGAGAGCACAGAGATATCCTCTCTCTCAGTAGATTCAAGGCAGACATGAGGTGATCCACAAACTACTGCTCCACCATCACAGACTCCCTAAGCATCTTATTTTTTCACTGGGCAATGGCTACATAGACTTGGTATACCTTTTCATGATGCCTGGCCAACTACGTAGTAGTGTGCCACAAGTCATGAGTTATAAGTCTTATAACTTATAAGGCAGTATGTAATCTCTAGCCCTAATTAGTAGTAAAAAAGTAGTACTGACATACGTCATACTAAACTTCTATGGCCAGAAGTTGCTTCAAATCTTCTTGCTAATTTAAATGTTGACCTTGCAAATAAGGAGAGGCTGTAGAAAAATTTAATACTTTCAAATGTTTCTGTTGCTGATTTGAAGTTCAAATGTTTGTAAACATTTTGCTTATATTAGCCTTCTGAAAAAAATGTAAAACTGAGTTTTGAATTGACATGTTGTTTGAGTTCTCTGTGGGAAACTGTATTTGGGGGAGAAGAGGTAGGGGTCTCCAGTTATAACTTCCCAATTTTTTTCTGCATTGTCCTATTCTCCAGCACATTTTAGACAAGTCAAAAGTCTTCAAGAGACATCAGTTGCCAAAAATTTTCAGTAAATTTCCCCCTAACTGAGCCTAACCAAAGTACACCTCATTTTAGCCAAACCTTTTCCTGTCACATTACCTTGCCAACCGCTTGCCTACTGGAGACTTGTGAATATTCCATAAAGGATCTGAATGCTTACAAGATAGGTACCTCACAAAAATTCAGTATCCTAGCCCTATATATGGTATATAAGGAGAAACGGGCAATTCAGAATAGTGTTCTAAAAATGTGCATTGAGTAGGGTGCAGTCTAGAGTTATTCAATATGGATGGGGATGAAACTCCATTTCTCAGTCATGGCTGCAGGAAGGTGCCTCTGTTCATTCAAAGTACAGAGTCTGCAATCCCTTCCTGAGAACTGGTAACTTCATCTATACAAGGAGTACACAGAGCCCACTCCCTCTATTCCCTTTTCTTCCCCCCAGCAAATACAACCATGGATGAGTTGGGAAAAGAGGACAATTTGTAGAAGATCTGTTTAAAATGGGGTTGCCAGAAAAAGGCAATGCTGAATTTGGTGTCTATCTGTAATATATGGATTTGTAGTTAGATTAGAAGTAGACAACCCAGTGCACTGTTTTTCTCAGCCTGAAGGGATTCAAGCCCACAGCTATCACATCCCAGTAAACTTCCCTTATTAGTAGGCTTTAAATCATGCAGGGTCAATACCCTTAATCCTCCTGGGAACACTGTAACACTATGAAGAAAGGAATGTAGGATTCATGAGAAGTAAGGAAATATAAGCAATAGGTATTCTGTAGCTGAGCACTTACAAGGGAGGTAGAGTCCTGCATTCTAGTCCAGTTTCTGGGACTTTTTATCTAATGACTGTTCAATATAAAATGTATGAAATATGGAAACAGTATTTGCATCAGGGAATGAAACTGATGACTACCCACTTGGCATACATACCGCTAGGCTACAGTGTCAGACTTCCCTTTAGGTTTTTTCTTTATGGACACACAAATCTTGAATTCCCTTCTGCATAATGGCACAACTTCAACCCTTACCCAAGTTGTTAGAAGGCTCTTTTGAGAAGTGAAAGTTGTGCATTTGAACCTCCCTCAGACTGATAAGCAGGGTTTCTGGTTTAAAAAAAAAAAAATTGCCAATTTTTAGAATAAAAAAATATAATCCAAAATCCACATTTTTCTGTGATCAAAATGAAACACCTCTCTCTCTCAAACACCACGTGTGTGTGTGTACGTGTACACACACACACACACACGTGGTGTTTTATTTTAATCATAGAAAAATGGGGATTTTGGGTTACTTTTTAATTTGAAATTTGGGGATTTTTTTAATCAGAGAAAACCAGAGTCCCCACTGATAAGGCTATTGAACCTGGCAAGAATGCATTACTTACTAGCCTGTTATAAAAAGTGGCCACCAGTATCACCAACTCCAGTGTCACTATTTTAAAATGGAAACAGCCAACACTGGATTGACCAAATCCTGCTGCAGTGTATTGTGTATATTCTGAGAGCCTACTGCCTCAAGCCCCTCCAGAGATTTAAGCTAGCACCTACATATACCCAGCTCCTGGACTCCATTTACATTTATACAGGAGACAGAAAACAAGCTGATTAGTATGTGTCCATTCTAGCATAAGTAGAACTTTAGATTTCTAACTAACTTTGAAGTTAAATGGTGTGTTGCACACTCAATGCAAGTCCCACCTGGGTTTGAAGTTTTTGATCATTTGGAAGAGTATGGTAATCTAAGAACTCAAATACATTACTATTAATGTCCACATTACTTAGGTTTTTTTAAGTCTTATTCACTTCATACATACTTATAAACCAGGAGTAATTCCACTAGACTCAACAGATTTAACTAATTTTAATAGAAGAATAAAGATCTTAGTGCTTTACCTGCTGCTATTTTTTAAACCTTGGGGAAATGGTATTTTAGGCAGGATTCATAAAATGCTTATGGGGAGTTATTCTGTGACAATGTGTTCAAAAGGATTATTTATCTATTCTGCATAGTAGATTTCTAACATATGTCACCAGCTGTGTCACAATGCTAAATTATAGATTTCTTTCACCTGCAAATTTATATTTTAATCTTGCTCTGGAGACTAAGATATCTGTTTTATTCTCTGAAAAAAATGCAGTGAATCAAAGCAGAGTGATTTGGATCATACTTATGCAAGACTTGCATTGGCATAACAACATTGATCCATAGAAGCGATTCCCAATTTATCTTCCCTTTTACCCCACCCCCTCCCAAACCCAACACAAACAGGTGTTTAAAATAATTAACACCCAGGTATATTTATGGATAGTTTATTAAAATCCTGAGGCTCAGAAAACAACTATAGATCACTATTCTTGCAGGTCTGGCTTGATAGTTCCAATCAAATGTAAGTGAAGAATAGTGCAATAGCATAGATAAAACATATAATGCAACCACACCCTCGGGTATGTGAAGGGTTGATCAGATATTGCTAATTCAGGAATATGACTTCATGAAAATGAGCCAAACCATACTGTATACATGCCTTGAGTCAACCTTTAAGAAGTGGGTACTGATTTGGAGGGTCTCTATTTTCCACTTTGTTACTACTATAAGTAATATAAGAGCTGATGAATCAGCTAATCTTTCAACTTACAGAGGAAAAAACAGTTCACAAAGTTTGCCATGAAGAGATTCTCTGGGAAAAGAACAACTAATTTTGTTTTTCACAATGCCTGCTAGCTGTGCGACTAAAAACAGACTTGTGTAAATTAATATGAGGTTTTAGTTGGGGAAGGCACAGCTTGAGTTTGTGGAGAAGCTCTTACACTTATATCTTATCAGCAATATGGTTTTCTGTTTTGCGATCACAAGTTTTTTTTCTCTGTCTCATTTTAGTAAAAAGCCCCGCTGTTTCCTTCCCACATACAGCAAGTGTTATGTCCCCCTAGGCTACAATATTAAACATCCTGACACACACTTGTTTCAGTTCCCTTGATGGTACTTTAGACTGGAATGGGTTTATTGGGTTTACTCCAAGCTTCAGCAGCATAATGTCTTGGAGCTTTTTCCCCACACAGTATAATTAACATCTAAATTTTTAAAAGAACAAGGAACAGGCCGAAAGTTGATGGTTTTATTCCAAAATAATAAAGCGTTGTTTAAGATTTAATGAAACAGCAGCATCACTCTCCACACTTCTCTTATTAAATGAACTTTGTTATTTATTCTTCTGAAGAGACAACTACTTTAATGAAAGCGGTGATTATGGCAGAAATGATACAAGTCCCACTCTCAAACTGAAATACTGTAGTTGCTTTAGTTCATATACTGTTGCTACAGCAATAATGTATTGTGGTTCAGTAAATCTAAAAGAGAAACTCAAAGAAAATAATCCTTTGATCATGTAACTGAAAGAAAAACACACAAGTCTAGATTTAAGTGCAAGTTTATTAACTTAATAGGTAGGAGGCTGTATCTGCCCGAACTCTCTCTCATACCAGAGATTTAAAGGTAGTCACTTCAGGGAAACAGGGCTTTCAACAAATAACCAACACATTGGAGCAGGCCTTTTTCAGCCTGCCTAAAGAATCCAATTCACTTCTGAATCCTCATGCCCACTTCCTTCATGAGAGATATGGACACCAAAGAGGGAGTTTTGCCTGTGGAGATTTCAGTTTTCCTTTTCCTTTTTTAAGGATAATGATCCTCCACTCATATTTCAGTCCTCTTTTATCTCTAGGCATTAGATCTTTCCACTAGTATCCACTTCAGACATCATAAACAAACTGCAACCCACTAACATTCTTTTGACATCTTAACACATCAAAATGACAGGGCAGCTTTGAATTCCAAACACCTTTTCTTGCTCCTCCTCCAACAGCCAACTGGAGATGGAGAAACCCCTCCCCTATTATGTTTTTCAATATGCTTATTTTAAAGCACAGGGGTGGGGGTCATCTCATCCCAAGCATATACATACAGAAGTCCTGCCTTGATTGTTCTAGAGCATGGCCATTCAAGTGATGATCTAACCAAACTTCACTTTGATGGGAAAAGCACTTCTGTTAGCATGAGACGCATCACATATTTTAAAGACAAATGAATGGTTCAAATCAATCTATTTAACTACTTACGTTTGAAGTAGGGTTGGAGTGATGTTTTAGCTCTGATGGTCCAGGAAATACATAAGAGGCAAGGGCTATTTTTTGTGATACTATTCTTTATTTTATTGAACCACCTGCATAGATATTACCAGTGAAAGACACCACCAAAAATCCTTTCTTCTTGTATATTTCTTGGCCCAGCATGGCTACAACATCACTGCAGCCCTATTACAGTATGGGGAATATTGAAATTTGCCATTTGCAATGGAAACTACAGAACATGAAGAAAAAAAGTAACAGGCTACACAGCAATATCTTCCTAACTTTTTGCAAGAACCACCCTCAGGGGATTTACCATCTGCAATCCTGTGTCTAACACACCAACTCCAAATATGATTATGCACTTGATCCAATAGAAGATATCACAATAAACAAATAAATAAAACTCCTCCTCTTAAGAAAGGATTGATCCACAACCATCATTACATGGTTCAGGAACAGACTATTACACAACAGCAATATAGCACCATTAAGTACATTTCATGTGGACAAAGGCTATCTTACAATATAGTGCATTTTTTGTTTTGGAATCTACAAATTATTCAGCAATGTGATATCCAATTGCCAAGGTCAATATTCAGAACTGTAGAATATTTTGACTGTAGAGATTGTCTTCTGCCCTAGATAGTTGTTTACAATTAAGACCTGGATCTAAATCTCAGTTACCTGTAACTGAGGCTTTTCATAGCTTCCAAAAAAGTCTGACTGGACCTTTACTTAATAGTGGTGTTTATTAGATTACAGCACCATACATATTCACAGCTGTTTAGAGCCAATGAAGGTATACTTTCCCTGTAAAGACTGTATTGCAAGGTTCAAAGCCTGTTGTAGCTGCTGTATTGCTAATATCATTTACTACCACCTGGTGAGAGCAGAGATCCTTCAGTCTTTGGAGCTCCCCTGTGGAAAGGGGATCTCCAAGGACTGTGGAAAGATTCAACTGTGAAAAGGTAACCTGAGTTATGTGGTAGGGATACCTGGGGTAGATACATCATGTAGTCACATTCTCATTCATTATTCAATGAAGGTTCTTCTCGTACTTTTTTTACCAAATCACAGAAGGAAAAATGGAGACCAGAGGAGCTATTCAATAATCCCACAGTACTTAAAGTATTTGCTTAGTAAGTAACCTCCTTTACCACAACTTTATTATTTCCTTCTAAGTGTTCAATAGATCTATTGTACCTCTTCTGCAGTCAGCAACTTCTTTGGACTAAAAAACCAAAACCAAACAAAACACATAAAAACAAATTTAAAAAGTACTACTATGTACCATATCTAACATCAATACTTTTTATCAGAACTAAAGTTGCTTCGTAGCCTTAGCACAGCTTTTGTGTCTATGTGTTTAATTATGTTTCTCTTACAGTATTGTAATCCTCAGCAGAACATTCCTACTATAAGTTATGTGTATTACATTTGCATTTGCTTTATATTTTAATTATTTTTTTTTAATTAGGGGCAAATGGCATTAATTCTTTAACAATATTAGTGCTGCATATACAATTACATAGTCTAATGTTTTCAGACTATTTGGAGACTTAATTGCTCTTCATTTTTTTTATAATATATTTTTGTACACTACGGGCATATCTACACGAGATGTTTACTGTGGAACTGCCTAATTAGCTCCGCAGTAGAATGTCACCATCTACACTAATTAACTCTGCTGTAAATTAGTACTTGTAAACACAATGAACATGTAGAGGCTGATGAGGCTGGCTGGGGCACAAGGATGCTTCAGTGTGGGGGCTGCCTACTGGCTAGCCCCAGACTGAAGCACCCTCATTCCCCAGCCAGACCCTCTGCAGCATGGTGAGCTAGGTTGGAGCCACCCCACACTGGCAGACTCACCCCCGAGGATTCCTGCCAGCTGGGGCTGCTCTGCCTTGGCTTAGCATACTATAGTCCTGGGCACAGGTGCAAATGGTGCACCTAGAGTTTATTGCTTCATGTTAATTGTAAGTCTAGACGTGGTCAGTGGCCATGTCTACATGAGACGCTGATTGCGCAGTTGTTACTGCGCTATCATTTAATGCTCATTTCAACAAGTATTAAATAACTGCACAGTAACTAGAGTTACTGCACAGTCTTACTGAAGAATGGCTTTTCTATGACACTGACTGCACAGCAGCTTGTGATTACTGTGCAGTAGCACATTACGCTTCCTGCCATGTGGCGCTACTGTGCAGTAGTCACAGGCTACGGCGTAGTCAGCATCACATGTAGATGCAGCTAGTGAGAGTCTATTTTGATTATTTGAACTATGCATGCTTTAACATAGCACCATTCCTTAAAATTATAAGGCTATGTATATGCACCAAGGTAGCTATTTTATCCTTTTACTGAAGGTGTTTGAAGTTAAATGGAAGGGAAAGTTCTGGAGTTGAGTGTGGATCAAAACTAAAAACAATCATTTGAGACGCAATTTGAACTCAAGGCTAGTAGTTGTTCCTGTCACCACAAAGAATGCAATGTAAAGAGGGAAATTAATATTTTTTTTTTCTAATTTTCTGAAAATACTGAAGAAAAATCAGTTTGGGAAACCACTAAGCAATTTCTGGAAGATCTCCAACTGTCTAGCGGACAGTTACACAAGTAACTGTCATTCAGTCTAGGGAACTAAAAGGACCTTTTCCTTTTTTTCTAAATCTAGATAATATAGTTCTGGAAAACATTTTAATGAATACTTTGACAAATTATTTTAGGTTTTCAGTGTACAAAAGAGACAATTCTATTTCATTTAGTAGATAGCTAACATGCTTTAGATCAACTCTGAATTACTGGCTAAAGGGTAGGAGTAATTTTAAAGCACACTCTGGCTGTGTAAGTGCCCCCATTCTAGAAACAGGGAGACATCTGTGCATATCCAGAGGGTGATCCTACTCCTATAATAGGGTCGTTTACATGCCAAGGTGTGTGTGAGAGGCCAGGGAGAATAAAATCACTCCTAAATGATAGTTGGGTGAAATAGAATTTTGTCCAAATGTTGTGATCACATCTCAGAATTCAGACACTTGTGCATTATTTAACATCATTGTCAATTGCACATTTGTTAAATAATTCTTAGTCTTCAAATTATTGGAATGTTATGAACATTCCAGTTAAACTTGTACTTCATATTAGAACTTACAAAATGCATGCAACTCATATGATTTAAGATCATTGTTACAATGTAAACCACAAGGTGAATATTTGATTGTAATATTTACAACCTCTTCTCTCTTTCTCAAGATCTTCTGAGAGGCTTAGAAGTTTGGAGTAGTCCTAAGTGCAAGTGTTTCTGTAGGGCTGGTAAGAAGTCAAACATGCAGCACAAGAACGATTTCTCACCCACTATGTCTTCAGTATACTTCAACTATCTTGTGTCTTATGTTACTCTGTAAGAATGTCATTTGTTAGTAGTTAGAAAACAAAACAAAACAAATTAAGAAAGTCAGCTTGTATAGTATTTTCCATTTCTTCATCTAAGTGATTTAAATGAAGGACAAATATTCCCTGCTTATCTATGAAAAAGCTCTTTTATGAACAGTCCTCAAATTACTGGTCCTATATGTGAAATACTTGAAGTCTGAACATCATTACAACATTGTTATCAAGATTATAAGATGTGGTGTCCTTTCGGAGTGGATGATAGAATTCAAAAGTTGAAGTGAGTTTAAGTGAGTTCCTTATTTTTAAGAATAGAATAGAATAGATAGTAGATATGTAGGTAGAGTATTATACAGATAGGAATAGATATGGAAATAGATTTGAGATAGTAATAGAGTGTAAATAGTGTAAATATAAGTATAATACTGTTATTAATATGTTTTAGTAGTTATTAAATTTTCCCCCAGCACTTAATTAATTAATTAAAGCATAAAGCTCAAAGTGATATATTTTTACATTTCTTTTTACTTTGTATACAATACATTGATTTGATACATACTGTACTTTAGACTTTTTTAATAATGACTGGGTTGTTTTATTTTTTAAAAATCATGTAAGCATTAAGGAAACTTGTTTTAAAAACTTCAAATAAGGTTAAGATTCATACAGTTCCTTCTAGATGTGGTGTTTATTTTCATAGGTGGATTGAGTGGGAGTTCATGCAGTTTGTGGGTGGGTTTGGGGAGGTGATGACCACAGATTAGTGTAGGGGTCCCTGACTTTGGGGAAGGGGGTGTTTTGGGGGTGTTTCAGGAGTGAGGGGATTAGTGGTTTAAATGCTCACCCTGCTGTAATTCAGTACCAAAGACAGTGGCAGAGTGGATTGGTATGCGGCTGGAATTTACTGGCAATTTACTAGGGCCTAATTTGTTGTAAAAGCTCAAACATTGATGCAACATTTTAAAATAAACTATTTTAAATTTAATAAATCACTTTAATTTAATGAGGATCAAACCCAGTCACAGGTACAGGTGCCCATCATGTTTCAAGAAAACAAAAAAAACATCCCCCCACAAAAACAAACAAACAAACCAATAACAGCAACACCAGAGACACTGTATGCCCTGAAAAGTTTAGAACCGAATTTTCTACTTGCTGTACTGGCAGCAGTCAGCTTCTGAGTGGATCTTTAATGTATTAGTCAATTGCACATCTGTATGCACCTATAATTACCTGAAAACACACAGAAAAATCCCTAGTACTTCTACTCTTGCAAGTATTAGAATATGCATCTCAACATCCTTTTGTCAAACTGGACTCAATAGAAATGATAACAAAATAATTTTCAAGCATGCAGACTGCCTTTTATTCTGTAACACACAATTTCTTCTATGTGTGTACAAAGAGTACAGGCAAGTAGAAGGAAGAGGATTTACAATTTCCATAATAGACAGCCAATGGAAAAATGAATTAACAGCATTTTGGATTCACAAAGCATGGCTGTTAAATTTCCCTTAGTCAATATGGTCTGGATATAAGGATCTTCATAATAAATGAGGTATAGTAGTCACCATTAAGCTGTCAAGATTTAGTAAATCACTTGCACTGGTATCTAATTTATTGCAAAATAAAGATACAGTGCTTTTGCAGACAACCCAGTGAAGTAACTTGGTAAATTCTAGTATGTGAGAGAGAGAGAGAGAGTCACTCCCACATAGGCTGATATGAAAAGTTAAGAAAGCATCCTTCTCCATCTTTTTCAGATGCATTGTACTAAAACAAAAATACTATAGCTATGGTATCTGGGCAATGCAATGGCCCTTTACATAGGAACAAGATTTATTTCCCCTTAGACAAATTATTATTGCTTGTATTTGTGTAAGTGTATGTGCATGTGGCTTCCTACTTTATCATTTCTGCAAATTCACCGAAGACTTGCTGCTGACTTCCCCTCTCCCCCCTCCATGCCGTGCTGCTGCCTTTCCAATTACTTATTTATTTGCTCTTTACTCACCCCATTGAATAAGTGATCCTTTTCCTCTCTCCCTGCCCCCTGGCTTCCTCATTCCCTAGACCTTGGACTGATTTGGTCAATTTGAGCAACAGAGTCTTCAAGAACCTGATTGCATAGTGCTGCAGTCCCAGGAGAATAAATGCAGTTTAAAGCAAAACAAGAGACAATGTATGCTGAAGCCTCTGCTAGACATTAGAGAAGCTGTGAAAAGTCATAGTGGAAGGCTACTGAGAAAAGTCCTTGCTGATACAAAAATTACCAGCTACAATTAAAGAAGACATTAGCCTTCATGTTGTACAACCTGGGACATAAGGATGGGCCCTGTTTCTGCTACCAGCAAATCCTATTACAAAACACTCCATAAGAAATTAGTAGAAATTGGATAAAACCATCCCTTTTGCAGACAAGATTAGACAAACTCCTACGAAAATGTCTATATTTAGTATTAAATAATACTTACACCTAATAAAAATATGCCTGTGTGTGTGTGTGTGTATATGTGTATATGTGTGTATATATGTATATAAAATTTGTATCTCTATCCATAGGCAGAGTAGGAACTAGGCTTACACAAGTACTAAATGACTGTGCAGTAACAACTGCACAGTCTACCACATGTGTAGATGCAGCATCTGGGACCCAGGGTGTAAATGTTTATACTTGCCCCTACCCTACCCCTTATTTGGTATCAAATTTGGTGGCAGGAAGAAAGGAGGGGTGAGAAGTGATTGCATCTATCTTCTGGGTTCCAGAGCCATGCCAATGTAGGCTCTGGCAGCAGCCACACTGAGACAGTGAGCAAAGAAAACTCACTATGCAAATATCACACAGCAGAAATGGGGTACAAACACTTTCTAGAACCAGGCCTTTTGAAATTGATTCATTTATTTCCTAAAGCTTAAGGAATGGCAAGGACAAATACAGATATTACTGAGTGTATTCTATGTGGAAGATACAGCATTGAAGTAATAGAAATCATAGAGAAGTTGGACTGGAAGGGACCTCTGGATGCCATGTAGTCCACACCCCTGCCTGAGGCAGGATCATCCCTTTCCAAATAATCCTATACAATCCATAATTTCAACTCTTCATAAAACTGCCATCAAACCTGCCACAACACAAGACATAACACCCCAACCTGCCACAGGAAAAGCAAGGGGATCACAGCAGCCCCTGCTTCTGTTAAAGGTTGTTGATATAGGTTCAAAAGATACTGGGTAGAGGGCCTTACTTCCTGCTACAGGGGAAGGCAAAAATCATCGTAGGCTGTACCAACCGGACCATGGAGTAAAAATCTTTGCTGACCCCAAATATGGTGATTGATCTGTCCTTGAGCAGAGGGGCAAGGCTTTCCAGCAGAAACACTGGTATATCCCGGTCAAAACCCCAAGCCATGGCTGCAGGCAACACCCAATGTCTCTGAGAAATACTTCAAAACAACCTGGCACATATAGCAGAAGGGGGGGGGGGGGAGGGGTACCCAACAAAGTCCACAAACCTAGGAAATAACCATAGTAGAACATAGGCATAGCTATGCCTATATCATCCTGGACCAGTGGCCGTCCAAACTCTTTTGAACACCTCCAGTGTTGGAGAATGCACAAATTCCCTAGGCAGTTTATTTCACTGTCTCACTATTCTAACAGTGAAGCATTTTTTTTTTCATAGAAGAAAGTTCAGAAGTTGTTGAACTGATTCACAAAGAAGTTATAAAAACTGGCAGAACAGGAGTACTAGGTGACAATATGATAACCAGAGAGAGGCAGAGTTGTGAAGGGTGTTGAAAAGAAAGACAGGAACCTAGTACTTGATGCATTTGAAGACTCAGAGGAAGGGCTAAGGGAAATATGGATAATATGATAAAAATGAGAGTGAAGTTCAGATGTTCTTTAGGCAGTTGCATTTCTAAAAGCATGAAGGAGAAGGACATGACTGAGGCGTGTGAGGTGAGAAATATCTAAGCTTGGCAGGATTTGATTGTTATCAACAGGCATTGATACATATTGATTTCACCTGACACTCACAAACTGGGGGAAAAATATTTCCAGGGAAGAAATTTACATAAGGAGATGTAAAAAAAAAAAAGAATCTGGGATAGAGGTTAGGAAATCCAGGACAGCGGGTGCTGCAGGTGCACACCCACACAAATATATGCATACACATATGTGGCACATGTGGATCACAACCTGGCCCAGCTTAGACTTGTGATTGAGGCAGTGTCCAAACTCCCATGGAGCCTGGTCCAACCCCTATGTGATCAGGGCAGTGGCCAAACTGCCATGGGGCCCAGCCCAGTCCCTGTGTGATTGGGGCAGAAGCCAAACTCCTGTGGAGCCTGGCCTGGCCCCTGGGTGATCAGGGCAGGAGCCAAATTCACACGAAGCCTGGCCCATCCCCTGTATGATCAGGGCAGAGACCAAATTCCTGTGGACCCTGGTCAAGTATCTGTGTGATTGGGCAAGGGACCAAGTTCCTGTGGAGCCTGGCCCAGTCCCTGTGTGATCAGGGCAAGGGCCAAACTCCCATGGAGCCTGGCTCTGTCCAGCCTCCACAGAGTTTGGCCCCTGTCCTAGCTGGGACCTGGGCAGAATGAATTAATGGTGGCACCAGGTGCTCAGGCACCACCAGCCTTGCCTCTCTAGCCCTCAGTCCTGGCACAGCCTTACTAGCATGGCCCCCAACTCCGTGCCATCAAAAAACCCAGCAACAACAACAACAAAATAGGTTGCAGCAATCAAGATATGAGATGTCAAGAGCCTGGAAGAAAGTTTTAACACTAGATTGCAAGAAAAGTCCGAGTTTAAAAAATGTAAAAGCGGTAGAATTTGACTCTCTTGGGCATTCCTTTCAAAATGGCTTGGCTTCCATGGTATCTTGTTTCTTCTCATCTAAAGTTATGAGAAAATGGGAACACTTATTCAAGATGTACTATGATGGTTGTTCAACTTGTATTTGTTATATCCTGACTTGGCAGGAATGCTATTCCCTATTTTGAATTAATCTGAAACAATTATATTCCGTGTGTGTGTGTGTGTGTGTGAAATCAACTAAGAGTTCTCCAAATAATAAAATATTCTGTTACATATCTATATCTATATCATTTATATCTATATCTATGTAGCAGGGGTATTTTGTATTTTGGAAAATTTTTAGTTCACTAAACTCTCTATTATTTGAAGTCAATAATTAAAATTTCTTCTTAATCTGACAAAAAAATTAAGTGCTTTAAAACTGCTTTGCTTATTGCGTATACTAATGTGCAAATACTTATAAATCTTCAGGAAGCATGTCTATAACAAGACACTATGGTGACATAGCTTGTCACTACAGCAATGTAGCAACAGTGTTCACGAACCATGATGCTGTCGCTACTGAGTAATACCAATGAGCTACTGTGCAGTAGCTCATTGCTACTGCTGAGTAAGGCCATAAATGACCCATGCAGTGCTGGGACTGTGAAGTCAAGCTTGGAGACATGCCCAGGATATAATTTTAGTCATTTCCCCTAAAGCAGTGAATTTCAACCAGGGTGCCATGGCACCCTGAGGTGCTACCAGATCCTTTCAAGGGCACAATGAGATGTGAAGAGACAAGCATGGTGTGAGGATATAAGCAGATAAGTACAGGCCCAAACTTGTTCCTACCTGGCCAGTTTCCCACTTCTACTGTCCAGAGCCCCTGCAAAGAAGTAAGCATGGTAATACATACATTCATTTTGAAATTGGGTGCCAGCCAATTCACAATATAGAATGATATATATCATAGAGTGGTGCCCTGAGTCCAATGAGGGGTGCCTCAATTCCAAAAAAGTTGAGAACCACTGCCTTAAAGAGACAGTTTTCATATATAGTCATTTTTCCCACATACTGTATCTATGCAATATGCCGTGTGATCCTAGAATTAAAATTGTACTACATGTTTGAATGGTAATTTAAATAATATGATTTATACCATGAGTAATGATGATGTTTCTGGAGAGAGATAAAATATTTAGAATAAAATTAATTGCACTTCTTTTACCCCATTAGTCAGGTTACTTCAGATTTTGATAAGCTTCACAATAAAAGGCTTTTAAATGCAAGACAAACAGCTGGCCTTTCATTCACATTACTCACTAACAGTCTACCAATGTATTTATTTTTGGTCAAAACATTAAGTTTTAAGGATTCTGTTTTTATACAAATTTAGTTCATAACATAAGAAGTCCTAGTTGAACACACTAAATACATTTAAAAAGTGAATGTTTTATTAAAGATTTTACTTTTCCATTTTAGCTCAATTAGAATGAGCTCAATTAGAATGACAGTTGCTTCATTCAAATGCTAAAAGTGTAAAGAACAAAAATAAAATAGAGTCCTTGAAAATGGACTGACAGAAAATAGATTATTTCATTTCAGAATTCTGAAAAACACATCTAAGAATGATATCCTGTTGAAAACTATTAGGGGTTGCTATTTTTCTATTTTCCTGGCCAAATGGCTAAAGCAGGAAACATACATAACAACTCTTATGATTAATTATTGGTTTGAAGAAAAATATTTCTTCATACTTTGCCTGCATTAAGAGTAGGGCTGTGCGACGCTTCGGGTGGTGATTCATTTTGGAGGAGATTCAGCCCGATTCAGTGGCTGAAACTCTGAATCCAAATGAAGTCAGGAGACCAATTGAAATGTCTGAATTGATTGAAGCTCTCCAAATTGATTCAGAAAAGATTCAGAGAGCTTCAGCAATTCAGGCAGTCCCCGCTTGCTGGAGCAGGGAGCTGGACCCAGACTACATGCTGGTAAGTAGGGGGCAGGGGAGGGGAGAATTGGAGATGGGACCATAGGAGGACCCCTTCCAGGCCCCATCCCCTGCCTGCTCCCCCAGGCCCCCTCAGCACCCCCCAACCCCTGCCTGCTCTCTCAGCCCTGTAATGACTGCCCGACCCAGCCCAGCTCCTGGTTCTTTAAAAAAAGAGCCCCCAATCACTGGCCGCTGCCAGGCAGGAGGGCAATCCCTGCTGCCAGGCTGGGGAGCAATCCCTACTGCCCCCCACTGCCCCATACTGCATAGGGAGCTCTGCCGCAAGCCCCCTGACCCCTGCCCACTCTCCTAACCTCCTGCCCCATGGCTTCCCTGCCCACCCCAGCTCCTGGGCCTTTAAAAAATGAGACAAAAAACACCCCCCCCATACTCACCAGCTCCTACAGCAGCCTTGGGGCCTCTGGGGGCTCATGGCAGAGCCCCCCATACAATGCATAGCAGTGGGGGGCAGCAGGGATCACTCCTACCCAGTGAGTTGGGGCTTTTTTTTTAATGGGCCGGGAGCTGGGGTGAGTGGGGCAGCCATGGGCTGGGGGGGTTGGGAGAGCGTGCAAGGGTCAGGGGCCTTGTGGCAGAGCCCCTCATGCAGTGCGGGGCAACAGGAGGCAGTGAGGATCACCCCACACACCTGGTAGCAGCTGGTGAATTGGTACTTTTTTTTAAAGAGTTGGAAGCTGGAAGAGCGGGTGGGACAGCTTTTGAGAGCCAGCAGGGGATGGGACTGATTCGGACATTCAACCACTGCTGAATTGGCTGAATCTCTGAATCACATTCAGCCAAATCAATTTGGGACAGTGATTTGAATCACAAATCGAATTGCTGTCCCTCAAATCGGCTGAATCCAAAGCAAAGACTAGTCTCTTTGCACAGGCCTAATTAAAAATTCAATTTTCAAAATATAAATTGGAGAACTACCTGTAAATACATTTTATTCAACAAAATAAAGAATAGATGTTTCCACAAAATGCTCCCTGTAAATATCCTAACATTTTTATTTGTCTTATTTTCTTAAATTTAGAATGATAAATTAGAACTCTAATTACTCAGTTCTTGGGCCTTAATGTTTTAAGATCTTAAAATTTATCAGGCTGTATTTGGGGAACCCTTTATTTAAAATTTTGGAGACTAAGTTTATACTTCCATGGGACATGGGAACTTTGAAACAAGATAAGTGACATGGGATTTTATAATACTTAAAGTAGTTATCCTTTAAACAGTATACCAGTCTTAAACTCTTAAAAGTATAGTATTTCTCTAGTCTGTTATAATGGATTGTGATAGATGTTTTTATGTACTTAAACAATGTAAGCTTATCCTTTAAAAAAAATATTTTCACAATTCACTGCAGGGGGGCAGCCTCTATGATATTTTGGTATATGATCCTACTCTGAACAGTTAGCAATGTTTTCTGTTTGAACCCAAACTGATTTCAATAAAACTTTGAGTGTGTTGCTTCCATCTGTGTACAGTTGTTTTCAGGATCTGGATCACTGATAAGCTTAAACCTTTTTTATTATTACTATTCTGGGGTTTAGGATGGGTTAAAGGGAAGGGACACAAAATTCCTAAATCTTGCTGCTAATAAAAACTATTTTTCACATTTATGTTATGTTATGTAAATTATTTCAGTAGGTTGTGAAGCACTTGGCATCTTGCATTAAATGCCATTTAGTTCATCTCACTTTATTTCCTTTTTGTGCTTTTTGTTTCCATATGATGAAATCATTAAATTGCTCTCTAATGGTGTAAATACCCTGGTTTATCAGAAGGTACCCAAAAATATCTTTCTGAAGGTGTTTCCAACATAGGCAAAACTGAAACATCTAAGCACCCCATGTTGTGACAAGAAATTAGCTTCAAACAAAAATACAGTACCTGAAATTTTTTTCTTAGCAGTGAAGTATTGTGTGCCTTATTTGCATTGTGAAGATACTTAACCACACTGAAAAATTAACTAGTTCTCTGTAATCTGGAAAAAAAGGAATATAAAGTTATTTTCTATATGTAAAATACTGTTCTCTATTTCCATGGTAATAGCTGTGAATTGTTAAACAAAAGACTGCAAAAAATGATCTGTAAAGAGCTTGGGAACATTACTGTCCCTTAACAACCAATCTCAAACCATTACTGTTGACGATTTTTTCCATTTACATCAGATGACAGTCAATTGTTAACAGATATTTCCCTGACACTATATTTGTGAAATGTTTGATATAGAGAAGTATAACTTTTATTTAATCAGCTAAACTATTTGAGCATTTTCAATGTGATATTCAAGTTCAAAAGGCCTAGAACAAGAAAGAATGGCTATAAAATATTAGCCTTAATTTGTAGGTATCCTGATGCATAGGATGATAATGCAGATTAAATGAATTTGGTAGATGATGTTAAATAGCCTGATGGTAACTAATGGCTTTGATCTTTAAAGCTATTTCTCATCTAGATAGTTCATACTAAACATAAGTCACAGGAAACCATGAGAAACAACCCTGCGGGTATTTGCATTATGACTTGTCTATATCCCTGTATCCCTGCTTAGCTTACTTGCACACCTGTACATATCTTAATTTCCTAAATTATTTTCCTTAATTGTCCAATATTACAAGCACTTTTAACTGCAATGCTTTGGTGAAATTGTAATCCCTCTTAAATTGTAGAAGGGGACTTTTTAAAATGTATCAATCTTGGAAAGGTCTCACTGAGTATGCTCAGTGGGGATATGGCCATGGCTGGCAGCCACTTTCAGTGTACCACTGAAGTCCAGGGGAGGGTGTGTGAGCTCTGACTCCTGCTAGTAGAAAAGTAAAAGAAAAGCAGTTTCTTCACAGGAACTGAAGTAGGGTGAGGGGAAATTTGAAAGATGTTTCTCACAGCCAGAGAGGCATGCATCCTGCTTGGGATGCATCCTGATGTCCCTATTGAGAAGAAGAAATAACACAGCTGCAATACATCCAACCAGAGCCTCCAGAAAAAAGTGGACTAAATCTCCTTCAAACCAGACTCAGAATGTAAAGAGTATCAGGGATGGATGGTAGCCAGTTACCAGGTTATTTGCTACCAAGGGGAAATATCATGTATTGTATTGTAATGTAATATAATATAATATTTCTATCTGTCTGTAACTTTTTATTCGCTGTCTGATTGGCTGATGGAAACAGCCAATCAGAGTGTTCCAAGCATGGGGGAGTGCCACCATGATTCCGAAGCCCCCACCCCGCTCCTTGCAAGGGGCAGAACAGCAGTGGCATACGGTGTTAGGTGGTGGCTCTTCATCTCAGCCCCCTCCCCTTGTCATTCTTGATGGACAATTGGCTAGTTATATAATATAATATAATATAATATAATATAATATAATATAATATAATATAATATAATATAAGCCTTAATCTGTGTGTGTGTGTGTGTGTGTGTGTGTGTCTGTCTGTCTGTCTGTCTGTCTGTAATGCTTTTGGCCAACTGTGCATGTTCCACCAAAAGGATGGGCACTAATTGGCTGCACGGGCCTAAGTTTGAGCTTCTGTTGGGGAAGTTTTTGGCAGTGGCAAACACACCTCATCTGCCCAAGCAGTGGGGCTTCCTCACGCCTCCCTGCCTAAGGGCAAATGGGGTGTCATGGTGGTGGCACCACCGTCACTGTCCCTGATGCCCCCGAAACAGCTGGCAGGGACAGGGAGGTGGCAGCCAGGGAGGGAGGAAGGGGAGTAGGTTTGGGGAAGCGGGGTGGGCCTTACAGTCTATGACTCTATATATATGAAGGCTTGTAAGGGCTGTCCAATGCCAAATGCAAGCTGGAAGTGTTTACCTCACATACATATTCCCAGTGTAGCATCACATTTTCCTCAGTGAATGAGTAAAAAAAAATCCCAAAATTATTTATACATACCATGTATATATGTGTGGTTTTTAATTTTTTCAAGGTTTGCATTTGTTGTGTGTTGTTCATTTATTGTGTTTGTCATAATAGGAAAAAGAGAAATGTAGGGTTTTATTTTTTGGTTTTTCTACTTATTCACCAAGGAAAATGTGATACTAGACTGGGAGCTATGTATGTCATATAAACCCTTCAGGCTGTGCCATCATTGGACAGCCCTTGCAAGTCTTCATATTGAGAATGATATACTGCATACAATAATTATTAATGTATTAATAGTATTAATTTCTATTAATAGTATTAACTCCTATTTCACCAAGATTTTAATTGCCACAAAGTTATTAGCATCAAGCTATAATATACTTTGTATGAGAAATAAAGTATGAGTTATGAAAATGATAACCTTTAGTGAAGGTTATATGGCAAGAAGACATAAACTAAAAGGAAAAGAACTATTAGCATGTTTTCTATGAACTTGGAAGCCACCATAGCTCCTTTTACTTATTCCAAGAATTGCCAGAGATAAAAGCCACAAAAATAAAGTGAGCATTAGTGCACTAGAAATGTCAAGGTTAGCTACAGAACAACTGAATGATAGGGCCATAGGAGAGAAGCTCAATGAATTATTTGCATCAGTTTTTACTGCAGAAAATACCGGGAAATTCCCACATCAGATCAGGTCTTCCTAAGATGTCTGAAGAGCTGACAAGACACCAAAAGGAGTTTTAAACAAATTGAAAATATAAATAATAAGCTGCCAGGACCAGATGACATTCAAACAAGAGTTCTGAAGGAATTCAAAGGTGAAATTGCAGAACTGTTGGCAATAGCATGTAGCCTATTGTTACAAACAGCCTCTGTGCCAGAGAACTGGCTCATTGCCAACATAACAAAAAGTCTTCAAAAAGGGCTCCAGAGGTGATACTAGGAACCACAGGCATGGAGTCTCATTTCCATATTTTGTTAATTTGGTCAAATCTATAATACAGAATGAGATCAGCAATCACATGAACTAACATGATCTGCTGAGGCGGAGACAACAGGGCTTTTGTGAAGGGAACACTTACCAAGCTGCTGGACCTCTTAAGGGATTTTGACAAGCATGTAGACAAAGGGATCCAGTGGGCATAATATATTTGGATTTTATGTGAAGGTCCCTAACAGAAAGCTTTAAAAAAATGAAATTTCCACAGAATTATAAAGAAGGTTCTTTTGTGGATTGAGAACTAGTTGCAATATAAGAAACAAAGGGTAGGGATAAAATATCACGTTTCACGATGGAGGGAAGTTAAAAGTGGGATCCCAATGAGATCTTTGCTGAGCTCAATTTTCTTCAACGTTTTTACTGATGACTTAGAAATGGGGTAACACAGTGAAATCTCCAAGTTTGCAGATGTTACTAAATTATTCTGGGTAGTCAAATCCCAAGAGGAGCTGCAGAAAGGTCTTAGTGAGCTAAGTGGGTGGGCAAAAAAGGCAGCTGAACTTCGATGTTGACAAGTGCAAGGCAACACACAAAGTCACACAATGCTGGGTTCTGAGCTAACTCTTATGACTCAGTAAAAAGACCTTGGAGTCATTCTACATAAGTCTCTAAAAATATCTTCTCAATGAGAAGCAGCAACCCAAAAAGCCAATAAAATGTCAAGCATCATTAAGAAAGGAATCAAAAACAAAACGGAGAACATCATCATGTTCTTATATAAAACCATGGTGTGATCACACCTCAAATACTTTGTGTAGCTCTGATCTTCGTGTCACGAAAAGGATGTAGTAGAATTAGAAAAGGTAGAAAGGCAACCAAAATGATCAAGAATATGAAAGAGTCACCATACAAGGAGTGACTAAAAAGGCCATGGCTCTTTCATTTGGAAAGGAGAAGGCTGAGGGGGGGATATGACAAAGGTCTATAAAATCATGAATGATGTGAACAAAGTGAAAAGGGAACTGTTATTCACTAAGTCTCAGAATATTAGAACTAGGGGGGCACCTACTGAAATTAGTAGGGGATAGGTTTAAAAATAATAAAATAAAATACTCATTTTAGTATGTAGTTAACTTGTGGCACTCATTGTCACAGGAGGTTGTAGAAGCAGATGGTATAGCCTGGTTCAAAAAGGGACTAGAAAAATTCATGGCTAGAAGATCTATTAATAGCTACTAAACAGAATAGTCTGAGATGTTCTGTCATCCCTAAACCAGTGATGGTGGGGTACAAGTAGACAGTTCCTGATAGATCACTCTAGATATACTGGTTCAATGTTCTCCCTGTAAAGCATCCACCCCTGCCACTGTCAGAGATGGACCATTGGTCTGACCTACTATGACACTTCTTATGCTCTTATTACTCTCCCTCTGGGTTAGAATGGCCACATCTGACTAGTATGGATTGACCAAGAATCCAGATCCATTTTTAGAATGGTGGAAATCTTGGTTGGTAAAGACCATTAAATGTTCTTTAGTGATACCTGGATCTTCAGAGCACTTAAATATATATTTGTTTTCATTTTATGAAAACATTGCTATGTTAAAATAAAGAGAAAATAAATAAATATCGAGAAAACATGTTATGATCATGATACAATACAAAAAGAAATACTAAGGAAGTTGTTTCATGCAATTAATTAAATGTTCTTAGAGATATTATCAGAGAAATTGATGATTCACATCTTGGGCAGTGTTCAGTGCCTCCTGGAAAAGGGATGGTGCTTTCAGCTCCTATTAATTTCAACAAATACTCAGAATCTCATAGTTAGATCCTATAAAGGTTAACATGGGTTTGCACTGCAAAGTCTTAGAAACAATTTGGAAATTATTGCTACCTCAGTTCTCCACCCAACCCTCAAATATGGCAACACTTTGTTAAAAGAGTAGTGTGTACATTTTTACATTTGCGTGGACTGAATTTGTTTTGTACATGATGAGATCTATTTGGATCAAATTCATTTCTCAGAGATCATGTTGCAGTTTAAGAATACTTGACATTAATGATCCTACTTTCATTAATTCTCTATAACCATCTTTGGCTGGAATAATTTTAGGCCCTGAGCCTGAAAAACATGTATGTGCTTAATTTTACAGACTTGCAGAATCCCACTGCAATCAAAGTAAGCACATTCGGAACCATTCTCAGAAACAGAGCCTTAATTTAGCACTGTTTGTGAAACAATGCATTCAAATGCTATCACTATCCATTTTAAAAAAAAATTAAAAACCCCTTACAGTAAGCTCTTACAGCTAATATATGACTTGGTTAATAGTTGTAGAATACTACTTAGTGAATTATTATTTCATTATTATTGCATGATCATAGGTATAATCCCATGATTCATATGCAACCTGACATGAAATCCCTTCTATAATGGCTTTGTTTCCTAGTGATAAAAGAATGTTTAAACTTCAGCTGCATGGAAAATAAGAAGGTTCTTCTTTTTTCTTTTTCTTACATTACTTTTTTTTTTTTATTATTTGATTTAACCACCCAGATTTATTTAAAATCTCTTCAGTGAAGGAAATGAGACGCATGAATAATCTCTCATAAATCCTAATATTTAGGACCAGGATTCATCAGTCATTTGCCTACTGGAAGAAATGAGAAGCTTAAAATTATTAATGGTAAATACAGTGTGTCTGGTTGTTAGGTTGTAAAAGTATCAAAACTTGAATAAATTCCAGCAGTTTTTGGAAAAAAGCCCAATCCTACTTTAGCTGATGTCAGTGGAAGTATTGTCATTCACATCAATGAGAGCCTGATTAAACCTAATCCTTGGATTACCATAGGAGTAAGAGTTTATGTATTAATAATTAGGGCATTTGCTCATCTATTCTTGCCAGGCATTATAAGCTTCCAACATTGCTATATATTTACTAAATAATTCAGAGAAGTCTCATGTCATGTCGCAATGTTATGCATATTGGCCCTTTATATCTTCAACTGTATGCCAAGAATTAGAAAGCAAATTATAAGAAATAAAAGTGCAGCAATTTTCATTCTTAAAAGTAAAATTAATTATCTATCAATAGCTGAAACTCAGGCCCATCTACAAGTTACATTTAAAGAGTGATTAACCAGTTAATCATGTCTTAAGTGGTTACCCAGCCACACAATCAATTAATGGTGTGATGAAAAGAGAAATAATCTACAAAGTTATTCCACAAAATATGGAATATATGGAATAACTGTAGCTGCTTCCTATCGTGCCATTATTTGAATATGTGGCCAGAGCCCTGTCAGCTGACTGGAGCTCCCAGCTTGGGGGGGAGGGGGGGAGGGCTATGGACTCCTGAGACTGGGAGCTGCCAGCTGATTCTGGCTCTCAACCTCCATAGCTGGGATCCCCACCAGCTGAAAGGGCTCCCATGGAGGCACACAAAGCACCCTCACCGCTGGAAAACTCCAGCTGATGCAAGCTTCCAGCTATGGGGGAGCTTCATGAACCCCTATGGCTGGTACCCCATGACCTTTGGGGTGCCCCTGCATCTGGGAACCTGGGTCATTTAATGGGGCTTCCAGCCACAGGAACTTGCTTCTTTTTGGTGCAGGGGGAGACCAGGATTGGATTCCACTGCACTTTTACCTGCACCTTTAGAGGGACTCTGAAGGGCTCATGTTAC
Source organism: Alligator mississippiensis (assembly GCF_030867095.1). NCBI lineage: Eukaryota > Metazoa > Chordata > Crocodylia > Alligatoridae > Alligator > Alligator mississippiensis. The sequence goes on from NC_081824.1 coordinate 399,044,246, forward strand.
CAAAAATGTAGTCAATTCTTCATATATAACGTTGTATCTGACCAAAGACAAAAAGGACTGCTTGACATTGCTGCAGGATTGAAAACATAGTACTTCACTTCATTAGAAAACTCAGGTATCCCTTACACATTATTCATTTAAAAAGATACTATAATTAAAAAGACTAGTATCCCCAAATTGCCTATGCTATGTAAATGTGATGTTCCCTCATTTGAAAAATTATTTTAGCAAAATACTATGAATGATGAAAATGAAATCAATGGACATGTTATTTTTCACAATTTTAAAGTTTCCTGAAGGAATATTGGTTATGTGCAGCAAGAGTCAAGTACATAGGTTGATGCTTTAATCATGTTGGATAAAGTTATAACCACTAGTTTCCTAACAGTAGATCTATTTCAGAAAAGCATAGGAATCATTACAGATATCATACCCTGGACTCTTGCATTGGTTGGAGACATAATCAGACAATGAAAGAGGAAAACCCTGTAAGAAAAAGGGGGAGAAGGGTCTGATGGGGAACACAGTTGAAGTCCCTTTGGAAGTGATCCTTCCCTGCTATTGGCAGCTAGAGGAAGAAAGGAGCTGATTGGCTCTGGGCTCCTCCTCCACAGCCATTTAAGCATTTGCTCCACAGATTCAAGTTTTTTAATCTATCCAACCATAGCCCCTACCTTTGTTTGTTGTAGAAAATCTGCTTTTAGAATGGTGTAGGTATGATCTATCCTGATTGTGGGGTTCAAGAAGGAATTTTCCTATTGGAGTCAAAGCTGGAAGAAGTCTGGACAGTGTTTCCATGTTCTTCATATAATCTATTGTGTCAGGTGAACAGCTTCAGGACCCAAAATGTAATATTTAGTAATTTATAGGACTGTTTTGTTCATTATAACACATGGCCAGGATACGTGCCCCCCAGATTTCTGCATCAAAAGCGGGGCACAAGTGTGGGACTGCAGCCTGGCTGAAGCCAGTACATGGCAGCAACAGCAGCAGCAGTGGTGTGGTGTGCCCATCCACTGTGGCAGCAGCACGGAGTTGTGCTGCCGCACTGGCAGCAGTTATGCATTGCCTATGACTGGGATCTAATATGAATAAAAAAATAAAGGGCCAGCTTCAAGATACAAAAAAAAGACCCTGGATTTTACTTATGATCTTCATGCCTATGGGACAAGGGAAGTATTAAGGAAGGGACTACTTGATAAAGTATACCTTTTGATCCCCTGTGTTGTCATCCTAACAAGGGAAGTTGAGTACTGTGGATAGAGGGATGAGTGTCTACCTTAAGCTGTGGGATATATAGTAGCAGTATTTTAACCCTTACATTGGATCCATTTGTTAAATGCGTAGTACACTGTCTCAATACAATTGCAACCTGTATGAAACCCTGCCTTGTATCTTCAGTCACCCACATGTCTGGATCCAGCTATTCTGAGCTGTTTCTGAAGATGTTATTGATATCCTTACCAATAGTACTTACGTTAGGGTGTGGTCACACACTGATTAAAATTAGCATGAACAATTCTCAGGAATGTTTGTCCAAAGTTAGCATGTGCTGTGAGCAATAGCATGTTGAAGGTTAATACCCTCTTTAACATGCATAGCTCAAACATGCTGCTAGAGGGCTGGCAAGCAGAGCTGTCAGATCTTCCCTGTGCCTGCCCAGCTTGCTGGCTTTCTAGTGCCATATAGACTCCAGGCCTCTGCTGGCTAGGATCAGTCCTGCACCAATTTGCCTCAGGCCCACGTGTCCTGGACTGGATTAGGCCAGGCCCCTAATGGAGCATACTTGGTGCAGATCAGGCCTTTGATATGGGGCTGATAGGGGTGTCATGGGCTTGACCAGGCATGCAGGGAGCTTCTGAAGCCCCTGAAGTTGTCCAGCAGCTCCCTACCCATGTATCTACCCCTCCTCCGTTCTTCCTGCCCTGCCCCCCACCTGCTCTTTCAGGGAGCTGCTAGTAGCAGCAAGGCCAATGTGGGCAGCACAGGCTTCATCGGGGCAGGTAGGGAATTGTTGGGCTTATCTGCCTCCCTCTTGAAGCTGCCCAGCAGGTTCCCACCCACCTGATCACCCCTGTCCCTTCCCCACTTCCCCACCTGATTGTTATCCTCCTGCCCTATGCCCCCATTCCCCTGCCCTCTATCTTTCCTTTCCCTTGTTCTTCTTCTCCCCTTTCTCCTGTCCTTTATCCTGCCCCCACTTTTCTTTGCTGCCCAGCTATTTCCAGCTGTCAGTCCAGAAGAGTGGAGTCCTGATAGCTACTCCATACCAGAAGCAATGCTTCCTGGGATACTGAAAATTGCTGATATTAGCTTTGTGTAGCAGACGGAGGTTACTGCAAGCATGAGCTGCCTAACACCAGCTGAAGATAATCCTCACCTGAGGATGATTATTTTTCAGATGTTCATAGGGTACTTAGCTCATCTTTTTATATAGTGTGCAGACACTCCCATTGTAAGAGTATTTAACATGTTTCAAAGGTAATGTGTAACTACACCATTAATTTACCCCAACATGGGCCAACAGAAAATCATATCTGTTTTTGTTTTTTGTTTTTTAGATACTATCAACTGCATTTCTACTTTGAATGTGGTCTTTAGGGACAAAATCTGAGTGGCATTATAGCTCCAAGTAGAAATATTTGTGTGGAATCTAAACTACCAGTGATATTTCTAGAGTAGACAATGTATGTTACTTGTCGCAGATATGCCAATCTCTTTTCCTTAGTCCTTGGAGTTTACAGCTTCATTTTCTACTCATTATAATTTTCAAACATTTTTAAACCGAAGAACTTATTTTTCAAGAAATTACTGTGGGCAAAATGAATTTGTAAATGCTGGTGTTTGAATCATGACTATGGATGCTCTTTTCCTTTTTCCCTAGAAGTTCTTTTCATATGGAAAGAACTGTCTTTTCAACCATTTTAAGAGGGAAGAACTATTAATACAGTTATTATATTTTTGTATCTATATAAAAAATGTAAAGCTATCCTTTATGATCTTCTTCACATCAAATTGTTGATAATCTTTACTTATATCAGGGCACACTATGGATTCTTCTAACCTTGAGCTATTATCCATAGCCATAACCTGAACTTCCAAAATTTTTAAAAAGTAAATTAATTGCTACTCAGATGTAAGTAATCATGTAAGTTACCACATGTAAGTAAGTATAGCTGCTGTATCTTCAGCATGCCAGATCATGGATTTTTTTCAGTTTTAATTGTTGAAATTTCCATAGGTTGTTTACTGAGATAATTTGGGATATTAGTAAATTTACTTACCTTTCCTTCATGTGCACATTATCTCTTACATGATAAGCAAATCTTTTATTTACACTGCAGGTAGAGATTATACTTAGATTTAGATTAATTTGCACTGAACATTATTGATGGTAATTTTTTTATTAATGAGTATACTCTTGATTCAGACGCATTTCCCTGTTGTTTAATCTGGTTTTACTATATCACCATTTTAGGAATCAATATAGTCTCCTCAGGTACATTTTACAGGTTTCTCACTTTGCTGTTACTGAGGAAACTGAAACTCTCCTGATGGATATGAATTTGTCAATTTTGCTTTAATCTGTTCTTTGAGCCCTGCGTTCCAAAACATATAACCTCAGAGTTTTGGAAGCATTAGGTAATATTGACAAAGTTAATAGTGCTTAGTATTGAGACATGCTTTATGAGCTAATTAATAAAGTCTCCTTCTGAAAAGTCATTTTATCTGCTTTTGTTGAATTCTATTTATAACTTAAGTAAGAACAGCATTTTTATTTATTTTGAACCCCTACAATTTGGGACTCACCACCATCAATTTATGCAATCTGTAATGTTAAATTATACATGTTTGTTTCAAGTAAATGCTTTTGGGGTTTTTTTTAAAGAAACAAATTACACAAGACTCACAATATTTATTTTTCTTACAATAATGTTGTGTTAGACTTTACTAGTAACTTTTCAAACATAATATATGTAAAAAAAATTTTTTTTCAATCTCTTTCTACAAATACAAGTTCCTCATTTCATTGATTATATATGCATTACTGTAATAATAAATATGTTAAGTTGCAATGATTAAGTCAGTTAATGCTAATGACTTGTGCACAAGCAATCCAGGAAGTTTTTAGAGAATGCTGGGGACAACTTCTTAGTGCCTGTGTTAGAGAGGCCAGCTAGAAGCTATGCCCTTTTGGACCTGCTGCTCACAGAAAGGGAAGAATTGGTGGAGAATGTAGTAGTAGATGGCAAGTTGGGCAGCAGCAACCACGAGATGATAGAGTTCAGGATCCTGAGGAAAGGAAGGAAGGAGAGCAGCAGAGTAAGCATCCAGGACTTCAGAAAAGCAGACATGGACTCTAGGAAGTAATGGGCAGAATCCCCAGGGAGGCCTGTCTGAGGGGGAAAGGAGTCCAGGAAAACTGGTTGTATTTTAAAGAAACCTTACTGAGGGTACAGGAATGAACTATCCTGATGAGCAGGAACACTAGCAAGTGTGGCAGAAGATCAACTTGGCCTAGAAGGTTACATTTCAATGAGCTAAAACATATAAAGGAAGCTTACTATAAGTGGAAACTTGGACAAATGACTAGGGAGGTACAACTAGTCCTCCTAACAGTATTGCACAGGCATGCAGGGATGAAATCAGGAAGGTCAAAGGGCAATTGGAGTTGTACCAGCAAGGGACATGAATGGTAACAAGAAGGGTTTCTACAAATGTGTCAGCAACAAGAGGAAGATCAGGGAAAGTTACTTACTGAATGGGGGAGGCAACTAGTGACATATGTAGAAAATGCTGAAGTACTCAATGCCTTTTTTACCTCAGTCTTCACAAGCAAGGACAGCTCTCAGATTAATGCACCTGGCAGCACAATTTGGGGAAGAGTTGAGAAGCCAATAGTGGTGAAAGAACAGGTTAGGGACTATTTAGAAAAGCTGGAATGGGGAAGATGGGCTACACCCAAAGGTATTGAGGAATTTGGCTGATATTTTTGCAGGACTGCTGACCATTATCTTTGAAAACATGTGGCAATTGGGAGAGGTCCCGGATGATAGGATCAAATATACTGCCCAACTTTAATTAAGGGAAGAAGGAGGATCTGGAGACCTACAAACCAGTTAGTCTCACCTCAGTCCCTGGAAAAATAGAGCAGGTCCTCAATTTCTAGCAGGTCCCCATTTCTAAGCACTTGGAGGAGAAGAAGGTGGTTGAAACAGTTAGCATGGATCCACCAAGGGCAAGGCATGCCTGACCAACCTGATTGCCTTCTATGATGAGAAGACTGTCTCTGTGGATATGGGGAGAGAAATGGATATGATATACCTTGATTTTTGCAAGGCTTTGGATATGGTCTCCTACAATGTTCTCACAAGCAAGCTAAGGAGGTACAGGTTGCATGACTGGACTGTAAAGTAGAAAGAAAACTGGCTGGATCATCAGGCTCAAAGGGTAGTAATAAATAGCCTGATGTCTACTTGGCAGCCAATATCAATGGAGTGCCCGAGTAGTTGTTCTTGAGGTCAGCTTTGTTCAATAGCTTTATCAATGATCTGGAAGATGGGGGTAACAGGGAAGCTGTTATCAAGCCCTGTTAGAAAATGTGAAGTACCTATCCTGGATGGGAGCATGGAGTGCAGCATGAAAGATGATGCCATCAAGCAGCATCTATCTGAGGAGTTTCTGGAGCTGGTGGAGGGGGAAGATGATTGATCTGGGATGGCTACTTGAACCGGAAGGACCTATAAAAGAAGAAGCCATGTGAAGGTTAGTTTCTCTGGGAAGGAGATGGAGGAGCAACTCTAAGAAGTTGCTACAATCTACATGGAGGTGTAGAGCTTAACAGACTGGGTTTCCGCCAGCTCACGGGTAGTAGAACTGTTGACCATGAGATATCTGTGAGAGTGACAGTGAAGCCTGGTGATCAGGATGGCTGGGGAAACTAGAAGAAAGAAAGGGAGAATAATAAGGAAGACCCCCTGAACTCTGCTACATGGAGTAATACAAGGGGGGGGAAATCCCCTCCTAAGCCCACTATTGGGTAGAACTAAGGGAGGGGTTACTACATTGATGCAAGTAATTGTATAAAAAAAATGAAAGAGACTGTGTATCTGATAACATTAGATGAGAAGATCAGTGGTAGAATAAACCTGCTGGAGGTATAAACTGGGTGAAATGTTTCTCCATTGTACAGGAGGTCCTGCCCTGCTGCCCCTGGATCATGCGAGTGGCCCTCCTTTGGACCCTCTCAATGCTGTCCACATCCCTCCTGAAGTGCAGCACTCAGAACTGGACTCAGTACTCCAGCTGCAGCCTGACCAATGTCGCATAGAGAGGGAGAATCACCTCCTTGGCCCTGCTTGTGATGCTTGTGATGCATCAATACGTTTCAATAAGGACAAGGGAACTGTCCTGCACTTAAGATGGAACAATCCCATGAACTGGTGTAGGCTGGGGACTGACTGCCCACTGTAATCCCCAGGTCCTTTTCTGCAAAGCTGCTGCTTAGTCAATGAGTGGAATATGAGCCAACGGTGTACCCTTGTTGCCAAAAAGGCTAATGGCCTACTGGGATGCATTACTAGGAATGTTGCCAGAAAATCAAGGAAAGTGATTCTTCTTCCGCACTGGTGAAGACACATCTGGAGTACTGTGTCCAGTTCTGCACCCCCCACCCCCCCACCAAAGAAAGGATGTGGACACATTGGAGAGACTCCAGCAGAGAACAACAAATATGGTTAGGGGGCTGGAGTACATAACTTCTGAGAAGAGGCTGAAGGAACAGGGCTTATTTAGGCTTTTGAAGAGAAGACTCAGGGTCTGCATCCAGATGAGCGAGCATGTGCCTGTTGTGGCATCTCAAAGTAATATGAGAGACCACAGGAGGCCTGTCACAAATGAAAAAATGTACCCTGCACTGCATATTTGCAGCATGACTCTAAATTTGATACCAGGAAATAGTGGTGTCAAAAGAAAACACCCTGGAAAAAAGCAGTGCAGGGTATGGTCCTGGAGCATTCCCAGAGGCAATCAGAGGTGCTCTTGCACCTGGCCAAAATGTCTCTATGCCTGCCATGTGCCCCTGCTGTTCCAGCACACTGCCTTAGCATGCTGGGATAAATAGAATTGCGTCAAGGCTGGCAACAGCAGCTCAGATCCAGGCTCTGTCCCCAGTAAGCAGGGACATGGGGGGACTGTAGGATTTGTTGGTGGGCTTGCTGGTGTGGGGCTTGTGGGTGGGGGGATGTGGGGTTTATGGGTGAGGGGTTTGTGGGGGAAGGTTTGAGGGAAGGCTGCCACATGCCTGTCGCCCCACCCTCTTGTGATGCACAGCCCCTGGCACTGGCAGCAGCAGCCAGCCAGGCCATTGGGGTGCTTATGGCCCTCTGCAGGTACAGCCCCATGGTGGCATGGCACCACCTGAAACCCAGGGCCTACATTTGGTGAACAGAGCTGGATCAGCCTGCTACAGCATGCCTGGTGGTGGCAGCAAGATACAGTCAACAGGCAGTCAGGGATGACCTCTTGGGCAACCACCAAGTCAGGCATCAGCTGCAGTGACAAGAGGATCATGACGCCTGTGCTGAGGGAGGTGCTATGATCCAGGAACCAATGGTCCCCACCAGGCAGCATGTCAGTTGGCTTGATCAGCTGCTGCAGCAGCATGCATTTCATACAGAAAGGTGATATCTAGTTGGCTCTGGCTCAGAAAATCAAAAAGAGCCATCTGCATCATAGGTGCTCAGCAGCCAAAGCCCATATAGGCATGCCCGAGGGGTGTACAAAGGAGGACAGGCAAGCCAGAAGAGCAGATAAGAGCACCAGAAATGAGTGAGCATGCAGGACAGGGAAAAAATAGGCTTACAACCCACCAGCCTGTGAATCAAGCAGCAAGTACCCAACATCACCCGCAGGCTTGCTCAAGTGAAAACTATAACACTGAATCTCTGGAGTGGAGTGCAGCACCTCTCCTGCAGCTTTGGTGGAAAGCATGAACATCTCAGGTTCTAAGAATCATTTGTGAATGCATTGTGCAACCTTCTGGGGTTGCTTGGTTTGATCAAGAAACTCAATAAGGTGCTCAACAGAGTAACCAGCACAGGGAAGTTCTGCAGAAGAAGGAACAGGTGCCACCTCTGGGATGGAGACCTTCTTTATGGAAGGGGGCACTGTAGCTGCATCAGGGAATGCCACCTCCTGAGGCAAGACTTCTATCAACTCATCCTCAGAGGCAGAATCAAAATCTCACCCTGAGGAAGAGGAGCTGTAAACATCCTGCACCGGGAGCCACTGAGGCCTGGGCTGGGGTGGGGGGGGGGGGGGTCTCAGCATCAGCATCAGGCCCTGTGAGACAAGTATCCTCTAAGGGGTCCTGGGGGTTGGGGGGGGGGGACAGACACATCAGTCCCTGATTTCTTGGGAGAGGCACTCTCCTGGGCTGGGCAGTCCTGCTCCCAGAGTCGCTTGTGGCTCCCAGAGGGCCTAACTTCCATGTCGACCTCATCAGGCTCAGGGAGCTAAGAGGTGGGGGAAGAGGTAGCAGACCCCCCCTGGCCACCACCCCTGCCCCCAGGCCCTGCCCGACCACTACAGGGCCTGGGGGTGGGGTCAAAGAGGCAGGCAGAGGTGGTGGTTCCCACTCACTAACCTCAGCTCCCCTTTGAAGTGGTGGGGAGGTATTCAGGGGATGGTGAGGCCTTTTTGGAAGACCCCTTCTGTTTCTGGGACTTGCTCTTCCCAGCAGGAGCCAAAACATCTCCTATGGGGGGAGGAAAGGAGGGCCCTGGGTCAATTGCCGTGGAGCCAGCTGACTCTGATGAAGCAGGGAGCAGCTGGGAGGAAGGCCCATCTCCACCACCCGACAGACATAGCCACAGGCAGCTCTGCTGTGGCTGACTTCTTCAAGCACAGGGTAGCAAGATGGGACCTGCTACCACAGCAAAAGCATGAGGTGTCCCCAATGGTGAGGTAAACCTCATACTGCTGCCCATCAATCATTAAGACAGTGAGCTAGGCAAACCCCAAGCCTCCCTGTCAAGAAGCATAAACATCTGCCATTTAAAGGACAGGACATGCTGGAGATCAGGGATCTTGCTGCCAAGCAGCAGTCTATGGCCTGGACCCGTCATCATGCCATAAGAGCTCAGGTGGTTGGTGAGTTCATCATCCAAGAGAAATGGGAGGACATTGGAGGCTACCACCTGAATGGCCAGTGTGTCTAAGGGCATTGTGAGGCAAAAAATACCTTTGTCAGACACACCTGCTACCACAACCTCAAGCACCAAAGGAGGGGAGCTGAAGAAAATGATAGGGACTGAAGTCACCCAGGGAGCATAAAGGACATTTTTTCAGCCTCCATTTCAGTGACACCACAGCAGCAGCACACTCCTCCACTCCAATGAAGAGAGGGGCATGATGCCAGAAAGCAAAACTCCCATCCAGAGGGGTAGAAGCCCCCCCAGTGAACTGCTAGGAACTATCTTAAACCATTCCAGCAAAAAAAAAAAGGGGGGGGGGGTTAACCCTGCAAGGAACCAGAAGGGTGGCAAGGAACAAAGAAGCTGGACACAAACAACCAAACACCAGAGGGAGGAAAGGTGAGCAATATGCCTGGAAGGAAAAGGGAAAAGAATAAGCAGCAGAGCAGCTGCTTTGGGGCAGAGGGGGCAGGGGGGCAGGAACAAAATAAACCCAGAGGGAGGGGGAGGAGAGGAGAGGAAAGGGTTACTACAGGAAAAAGGGCTTTAAAAAGGTGAAAAAGACAGGAAGAAGTAATGAAAAATGGGGAGCTTTGTTGGGAAAGGAATCAGACTGTCTGGGAGAGGGAAAACAAAGCAAGAGAAGGAGAAAGGATCACAAAATTGGGGAGAAGGTCTCAGAGCTCTGAGCAAACACTCCTGTCAGTGGCCATTTTGAAAAGGAAGGAAGGAAAGACAAAAAAAAAATACCCGCAGAGATTTTAACATCAAAAGGCCCCCTTTATGCATTACACTTAAGGTTGGATTAACCAGTTAATCATGCTTTAAGTCGTGACCCTGCTACACATTTAACCAGTTCACAAAATAATAAATCAAGCAATAAGGTAAACAGCTATTCCATAAATAGAAGTGTGATAACTTTGTACTTTGTTCTAATTATGCCAATAATGGAATATATGTCCAAGTTCTTACCTGGGGCAGGGAGCCCCATCAACTGAGGGGCTCCAAGCACAAGGGTGCACTATTTGCTGTCAGCCCTGCAGGTGAGAAGGCTGGCAGTGGCAGCAGTGTTCCCTGCACTGCCCGCACTGTGAGCCTCATACTATGTAAGGCTTGCAGTGGGAGGACTGCTGCCCCTCCTATGAGACTGAGAAGATGTGGGGCTTACAGTGGGGGCACTGGATGTGGAGTTCACAGAAGGCACACCATTGTTGGCTGCAGGGCTTACACTGGGGGAATGGAGAGAACACTGTGAGCCCCACAGCTGACAATGCTATCCCTACTATGAGCCCCACAACAGTGGTGATGCATAGGGGGTGCACAGGGGTGCACGTACACCCCCTGAGGGCACTTATACACCCCCTGACAGCCACCATTCCCAGGCAAGAGGGGCAGGTAAGAGTGCTGGTGCTCCACCCAAGAGCACCGGCCAGGGAGTGGGGGCACCAGGAGAAGCAATCCCCATGGCCAATTGCACCCAGCTGGAACTGCCAGCAGTGTACCTGGAAGTGGCAGTGGTGTGCCACTTCTGGGTCAGCATGATCAGCCACAGTGAACCCCCCCCTCCCAGTAAGCATGATCTGCCATGGGGGATTCCCCTCCTCCCTCTCCCCTCCCCCCAGTTGCTGACTGGCTGCTGGGGAGGCAAGTGCCCCCCTTGACTCAGGAAGCATGAGTCGCCCATGCCCCACAGGCAATATCAGCCATATATATGGCATGGCAGGAGGTGCTATTGTGTGAATCATTCATTATTTCCCATTGCACCTTTACCTGCATGTGTAGACCCTTAGTAGCAGTATGATCATGAACTTTGAACTCCTTTTATATACCAGGAATAAAATTTAACTCAGAAGGTGAATCTATGCACAGTAAATTAATCTAGTGCATGGCTTGCTAGTACCTGTACATACAGCTACTGGGTTAATAACACATTAGCTACCGCACAGTAGCACATGAGTAGATGGTGACTGACTGGGAGCAAATCTACTTCCAGTCAGTCAAAAAAGCAAGGAGCTAGCATCCTGCCTGGGGAAGAGCCATGTGGCTATGAGTTTCTCCAGCCATGTGACAGGGATACCTCTGTAGCTAGCCCAGGCTGGTCTCCAGACCTCTGGCCTGGCCCCTGAGGACTGTGCCAGCTGCTGCCTACCCTGGGGCACTGTGCCTCACTGATGTGGGCATGGGGCAGCTGCAGCAGCACCACAGAATCCATCTCTGACACCTGGAGCCTGTGCCTTCAGCTACCTGACCCCCAGGTACTGTGCCCCTATACTGCAGGCATGTGCCAAGTCCCAGTAGCACCCAGAGTCCTTGCCTAAGATCCCAAGGCTCCTGGTAGCAGCTGCAATGGCAGCATCCCCAATGCTAGAGACATCAGCTTGGACTGAGCCAACTGAGCCAACTGGACTGAGCAAGAGACTAGAACCTCATAGCAGTCTGGGGCAAGGCAGAGGTGCAGTTGCATTTTGTCCAGTGTATCCAGTCAGATGCCTATATACATGAGATGCTGGCCCAGATGAAGGGCCCACAGTACAGACCATAGCTACTAGTCCAGGGATGTCCATAGGACTATGACCTTCATGCAGCAGCTGGACCACATCCTGGCCATGAGGGACCCTGGTCAGAACTTCCAAGTGCACTTGAGTACAGGCAGCTCACCCGAGCCTGTGCTGTGGGTCAGTGCTTATGAAGACTCCAGGAGAGGGCCCTGTGAGGCACCAAGAGCAGGACCCAAAATGGTCCCTACCCTCAGCCTCAGCTGGCAGCACAGGAAGCCTGGACCAACACCTGCTTCATTAACTCTGGGCGTGCACCCCAAGTTGGACTGCCTGGGTCACCTGCCACACACTTCCAGTAATCCCCACACAGGGAGGAGGGCCAGGGGACAAAGTGGGTTCCATGGCTCATACAGTTTCCCCTGGGCTGCACGCCTGGTGCCAAGGTCTCTGCATGAGGGGTAGGGCCCCTCCCTAAACTTTCCTGTCCCCTTTTCTCCCCTCACCATTCTGCCCAGATGCCTCCTGGCTGCCAGTGTTCCTGCCCTCAACCGGCCTCAACATTCAGGAAAATGGGAGGTAGTTCAGGACTTTATTGAATGGTCAGTGCCCTCTTAGCTATGCAGCCAGGAAATTGTCACATGCAGAGAAATTCGATGGCAGTGGCAATATCCTTCCTGGCCATGGGGGTCAGGGACTTGTAGTGGAGGCAGAGATACCCCTCCAGGCAGTGGTGGAAGTGGGGGCTTGCCTGGGGTGCTGTTGAAGCTCAGCTCCCTGCACCAGTTTCTCAGCTTCACCCAGAGCATCATGATGATCATTAACAGTACAGGATACTGGGTCAGGCACCCCTTGGTGTGCTCAAACAGCTTGCAGTGATGCACCCAGGGGACTCTGACTAGGGTCATGCTTATGGCACAGACTATATATGGTGGGATCCCTGGCCCAGGGTGACTCTCTGGAGAGGGCTGCTAGGGAGTGGATGGGGGTATTACTAGCTCCACAACCCATCTGGATAGGAGTCCCTCACCCTGTTTCCAGGTGGCATAGAAGCAAAGTACCGGCCTGTAGGGAGAAGAAATGGGGAGTTGGTTTGGAGCCACTGTAGCAGTTGCCAGCAGGAGGCAGCCCTGGCTCAGCCTGGGAAGGGGATGGGGAAAGGCAAGTTTCCGGCTGCAAGTGGGAAGTGGCCCTCCTGCCCCTGTGGAAGGAGTGGGGGTTGAAGGATCAGCTGTTGGCAGCCTGTGGCAGGGTACACCCAGCCAAGTTGTCATGGTCCCTGGGCATGACCCCTGATCAAAGGCCAGGCAGCTGGAGTATGGTGCATGTTATTTCTGAAATTTCACAATTTTTCAAAAAGATCTTCTCTGTCTTTGCTCTACAGATCCAGCAGGTACAGGTTGGGGAGAAACGCCAGCCACTGGCAGGGATGTGCCTGCAAGGACACTGCCACCATTGACCATAACCCTCTGTATGTGCTGCCTCTACCAGCAGTAGACACAGGACTAGACCCTGCTGCTGGAGTGGCTGGTCACAGCAGCAGAGGACTAGATTGTGAACTCATGGTCCTGGTGAACCCAGGATTTTAAGTGGGAGTGGGAGAGTGACTGGGAAGACTGAGCCTTCCAGGAGAGGCTCGTCACCATGGAGAAGAGGCATTGCCTTACTCAAGAGGATACATGAAGCCCAAGAGTGGCAGGCTACCATGGTGTCCCAGGCAGTATAGACCAGCAGGGAGGACTGCTGGGTGCTAGACACCATCCTGGCCCTAGTGGTCAGCTTCATACCACCCATGGCTCAGCCCTCATCCTTGGCCCAGCCTGACCCCTGGCAGCTGCCCATGAACCAGCCCCTGGCCTCACCTCTGCCTTCCACCTGAGTCACTCACAGTCCAGTGCCAAGACCCGCTATGACCTTGGGAAAAGGTCCAACACTGCCTACAGGAGTCAGAGCCCCCTGCCCCTGCTCCTGAGCCAGGTTCACCAGAGGCCTGGCCCCCCACCTGGGCTGCTGCCTGCCACTAGTCCAGCTACCATGCAGCTCACTGAGCTTGATCACCATGCTAGCTCACCTGGCCTCCATGTGGCTGGGCCAGCTCCACACATGGGCCCTGTTGGCCCCAGTTCTATAGTGAAGGAGGGGGAGGAGGCTGAGCAAGCTGGACAGTGCCCACTTTCACCCCTGGGTGAGCCTCCAAACTCTCAGGTTTGCTGCAGCATCTGTGCCCATGGTGGTGCCACCAGAGGCCACAGTGATGGGCGCCTTTCCCTGGTATCTGTGCCATAGGTGCCTCCACCCCACTGTTCACCCCTTACAGTTCAGAAAGCACATTCTACGTAGTTGCATGGGAAGCAGAACATTTATTGTTGGTGCAAGTTGTGGTTGGGAGGGGGCGTGTTGATATTAGGGAAGGAGGGAGAGAGGTAGGGAACAAGTATGCTGTTGGGGAGGGAGGGTGGGTCTGTAATTGTTTGGTGTCCATAATGTGCATGGTTTTTGAGTTGACCTGTGTGCCTGGGGTCCGTGGGTGGCCACCCAGGTGCCCTACTGTGTGTTGGGGGGCGGGGGGAGTGCTACATGGACATGGTGCCCTGTCAGGGGGGAGGGCAGGGAATGTCCATGGTGTGCTGGTCATAGGCTCCTGGGATAACATCTCTTGCCATCCTGAGGTTGCTCCCATATCCTCCCCCAGATCCCCCTACCAGGCTGAGCCTTCCTCTGGAGCCCTCTCATTTACCCTGGCACCTGGGCAGCTGTGGCCAGAGCCTGCAGCTGCCCCTGGCTGGCCACATCTACATGAGTCATGAACTACTGTGCATTAATAACAAGCTATCGTGCAGACCACATCACTACAAAGCTGGGCAGGCATGCTACTCATTACTGAGCACTCATTTAGTACTTGGGTATGCAAGTACTAAATGACTGCAGTAACAACACGTCTCATGTGGATGTGGCCACTGTGCCTTACTTTACTGCACAGTAAATTTAAGGTGCATTAACAGCACACAATGGCACACCTAGAGGTATTTGCATCCAGCCCATAAATTCCAAATTAGCCAAAGCATTACAGGCTTTTAATTCTCCTCCTTCTCTCCCTGGCCCCATCCCCATAATACAGTTTCTAATTATGAAGAATCCACAGCATCTCTCAATATTTATTTTTCATCTTGCTTTTAGTGTTTTTGTCCACTAAGAACTGTTTACTACCTGAATATTTCCCCTCATTCAAGTACTTACTTGGTGCATCTACATGAGACATTTACTGGGAAGCTGCCTAATTAGCTCTACAGTAACATCTATACATGCAGCCGTATTAGGCCTCAGGAAACTAAACAACTCCACTGTAGTTTAGTACTTATAAATACAAGTACTATTCTGTGGTGGCATTCTTTAGTGCATAGCAATGCACGTGTAGATGCTAATGGGGCTGGTTGGGACAGAAGGCTGCTTCAGGAGGCTGCCTGCCATCTAATTCCATACTGGAATATCCTCCTGCACCAGGCAGCCCATCCTTAGCATGTTGAGCTGGGTCCAAGCTGCCCCAGGCTGGCAGGCTGACACCCTGGGTCACCTGCCAGCTGGGACTGCTTTGACCTGGTTACACATGCTGCAGTTCCAGGTGCACGTGAAGACACAGAGCCTAGAAGCAATAAGCTCCAGCACTATATGCACCAGAGTTTATTGCTCCATACTAATAGCATGTGTAGATGCACCCATTGCCTGATATAATTCTCTTTTCAATCATACCCTTTTTGAAGCAGAAACAATGGAACTTAGGTTGCTTTGAAAAATATCATCTCTCATCCTGTAACATATCTATAGACATTTTCTCCATATGTAAAACTTGCATTTTGAGCTTGTTAATTAAATCACAGTTTAACAAGTGATTTGGAGGCATGATTTCAAAAGTACACTTACCTGTAACTGAGAATCATGGGGCCTGCTGGGTGCTATGAACTTCAGGAAAATCTGCCTTCTTTTCTGTTAAAAATTAAATAGTTATGCAGTTACATAAAATTCAGACGGTACTATATAAAGTATTTCTACATGTACTTTTACAAATCTTTTAGGAATTTAAGAGATTTCCCTGATTTAGGCTGCATTAAGTCTCAGGATAAAATATCAAATAAAATAGGAAGATACAGTTTATGAAAGATTGAGAAGAGTTATAAAATTTGATTTACTGTAAATAATTCATGATGCCCCTTTGCAGCACTGTGAAATCCTTTTTCATAGTTCCAATTTTTGGATATAAATAGACATGCAGTGAATACAGAACAGCTTATTTTACACATGCTGCAAGTTTGCTAAATGGTTGTTTGTGTGTGTAATACCTGTATATAAAGGAAGTGTGGAACATCTTAGCTGGTAGTGCACAAAATTCATAGTTTCATAGTAGTTAGGGTCAGGAGGGACCTGAACAGATCATCTAGCCTGACCCCCTGCCACAGGCAGGAATGAATGCTGGGTTCACAAGACTCTAGACAGGTGATCATCCAACCTCCTCTTGAATTTGCCCAAGGTAGGGGAGAGGACCACTTCCCTGGGAAGTTGGTTCCAGATCTTGGCCACCCTAACTGTAAAATATTGCCTTCTGATCTCTAACCTAAACCTATTCTCCATTAGCTTATGACCATTGTTCCTTGTCACCCCAGGTGGTGCTGGGGAGAAAAGGGCTCTGCCTATTTGCTGTTGATCCCCCCTGATGAGCTTGTAGGCAGCCACCAGGTCCCCCCTCAGCCTCCTCTTGCTGAGGCTGAACAGGTTCATGTCCTTCAGTCTCTCCTCATAGGGCCTGTCCTGCTGCCCTCTCACCAAGTGGGTGGCCCTCCTCTGAACCCTCTTCAGGCTGGCCACATCCCTTTCGAAGTGCGGCGCCCAGTACTGGACACAGTACTCCAACTGCGGCCTGACCAAAGTCGCATGGGGGGGGCATATCACCTCTCTGGACTGGCTTGAGATGCACCTTTGGATGCATGAGAAGGTATGGCTGCCCTTGCTGGCTGCGGTCTAGCATTGGCAGCTCATGTTCATCTTGGAGTCAATAATGACTCCGAGATCCATTTCCGCCTCTGTGCTTTCAAGAAGGGAACTCCCCAGCCTGTATGTATGCTGTGGATTCCTTCTCCTAAGGTGCAGCACCCTGCATTTGTCTATGCTGAACCCCATCCTATTCTCATCTGCCCACTTTTGTAGTCTGTCTAAATCTAGTTGAGCCTCTCTCTCCCTTCAAGTGTATCCACTCGCCCCACATCTTAGTGTCATCAGCAAACTTGGACAGCATGCTTCCCACCCCCTTGTCCAAGTCGCTGATGAAGATGTTAAACAGTGTGGGCCCAAGGACCGAGCCCTGGGGTACCCCACTGCTCACATCTCACCAGGTTGAGTACAACCCATCCACCACTACTCTCTGGGTGTGCCCCATCAGCCAATATTTTACCCATTCAACTGTGCAGGCATCAATGCTGCAGTCACTTAATTTATTGATGAGGATGGGGTGAGAGACAGTGTCAAAGGCCTTCTTAAAGTCTAGAAAGACTATGTCCACAGTGACACCATCATCCAAGGATTTAGTTACTTGGTCGTAAAAGGCAATCAGGTTGGTCAGGCAGGACCTGCCTTTGGTGAACCCATGCTGATTGCCCCTGAACATGATCTCCCCTGCTGGCCCCCCACAGATGTGCTCCTTGATGATTCTCTCCAAGATCTTCCCGAGCACTGAGGTGAGGCTTACAAGCCTATAATTAGTTGTGTCCTCCTTTCACCCCTTCTTACAAATAGGGACCACATTATCCAGTTTCCAATCCCCCAGCACCTGGCCAGATGACCACGAATGCTCATACAGTCAGGCCAAGGGCTCCATGATGACCCCTGCCAGCTCCCTCAACACCCTTGGGTGGAGGGCATCTGGACCTGCACATTTAAAAATGTCTAGCCCTTCCAGAAGATCCCTAACTACAACTGTACTGACTGAAGCCTTGATAGAGCTATCCCCAAGATTGTCCTTACCTCTGGTAAGTGGGATATCCTGGTCGCTGTTCAGGAAAACAGAGGCAAAGAAACTGTTAAAAATATCAGCTTTCTTGTCTGGCGTGGCAACCAGATTACCGTTTGTGTCTTGCAGGGGCCCTACATTTCCTGGTGCCCTCTTCTTGCTCCCAATGTACTTGAAAAAGGACTTTTTATTGTCCTGGACGCTAGCCTGAGTTCCATCTCTGCCTTGGCCTTCCTAATAGCCCTCCTACACTCCCGGACCAAGGAGGAGTACTCCTCCTTGGTGATTGTTCTTCCCTTCCACTGGTTGTACACCTTCCTTTTAGTCCTCAGGCATTGCTGAATGCCCTTGCTGAGCCAAGGGGGTTTCTGAGCACTCTTACCCCCCTTGCTTCTCTCAGGGACTGTTATCCTTTGGGCCTGGAGGATCGCCCCCTTAAGGTACAACCACCCCTCGTGGACTCCCATCTCCTCTACCTTCTGGGCCCTTAGTGCTTCCCCCACTAATCTCCTAACCTCATTGAAGTTGGCCCTTCTGAAGTCAAGGGCTTTAGCCTTGGTGTGAGCCCTAGATGCCCTCCATTGGATAATGAAATCCAGCAGGTGATGATCGCTATTGCCCAGGTGGTCAAGGACCTGCAGTCCCCTCACCAGGTCATCCCCTGTGGCCAGGACCGGGTCCAGCGAGGCGTTACCCCTAGTGGGGCTGTGCACTTCCTGGATAAGGTAAAGGTCCTGTAATACAGCCAGGAACCTACGCGCGCGGTCAGACTTGGCTGTCTGCTCCTCCCAGCAAATGTCTGAGTAGTTTAGGTCACCCATGACAATAACATTCCTTGACCTAACCACCTCCATAAGCTGACTGGAGAAGTCCTGGTCTAGCTCTTCCCCCTGGTTGGGCGGTCTGTAGTAGACTTCTACCATAAGGTCCCTTTTGCCACACCCCCCTTGCAGTTTGTAATTTAGGAAGATAATTCAAAAATATTAAAAGTAATGGTATTAGCTTTTGTGGAAGTCTATACTGCAAAATTTCTCCCAGTTTTATCCAGTTTTGAAAATGCACAATCAGTTTTCATTTTTCAAGTTTCAAGTGTTGGACTTTTAAAATTATCTTTTTCGCACCTTTCCTTTTTAAGTTCCACCTTCAGTTTATGGGCAATTATCAATGATCTCTGTTCAAGTGTGTGTGTGTGTGTGTGTGTGTGTGTGTGTGTGTACTCCAAAAAAAAATTCTATGAGTGTGTGTTTTATTTTCAAAGTGCATAATTTCTTAATTAAAATAATTTAAAATATTTCTAGACAACTGTTTTAATTTTTTAAATTTACTCAATTTCTTTTGATATTGAGGTGGGAGGGCTCCAAACCAACACCCTACCTACCAGGCCAGGCTGAATGTGCCTCCTTTCCCTTCCCCCCCCCCCTTATTGTGAAGACAGCACCAGAGTTTAGAGGGGGTGGGCAGGACTAGAGGAAAGAGGATATAAACACACAGACTCCAAACTGGAGCTCAATCCCCAACCCCCTCTGACCTAACAGAGAACATCTGTTGGATTGGTGGGATGAATCACTGTAACCCATGGCTCTTTCTGTGGAGCTCAATGAGTTATAGCAGGGAGCTGCATGTTTGTCAGCACCCTATGTAATATTGAGTGATGCAAAGGGCCATTTACATGGACCACACAGAAACTACAGAGTTATACAACATAAAGAATGCAAGTTTATTATTCAGTGGTCAGCATTAGTATACTTATAAATATTCCTCTGAACCCTGTGTTTCAATATGCTAACGTAGCTTAATGCTTTTGTATAGCAGATTCTATGCACTTTTAACAGCTCTTCCAGTAAACAAGGAGGAAGGAATGTCAGTTTAAGCAACTCACTTTTTGGAAGACGTCAGCAGCTTATCAATATAGTCTCAATTAAATTTAAAGCTTCCTATCAGTTCTTTACATATACATAAATAAAGCACACTGAAAACATTACCAGACATCTCCCAATCATAAAGTGAGTTATCCTTTTATAAATACTTGGCACCACGTATCACACAGCTGATTATCAACCCTGATAGTCCTATCATAGACCTGTTGAACTCCTTCTTGAAATTCAGGTCTTTTGCCCCGACAACTTTGTTCACAAGACCATTCCGATACCTGCTTCAGTATTGGTCATATTACCTGAGCAAAAACTAAAGTGGAATTCTGTTTTCTTGTGTGTGCTTAAATGGCAGCTTCTTAGTCCTAGTTTTCTAGGGCATTTTTGACAAGTGTCTTCTGCTGTAGATGCATATGTGTATACATATAGACTCATATACATATACACAGTAGACTATATAAATACACAGTAGGCTATACAATAGCTGGACACATAGGTGTGAGTTGGGGAAAAAGCCCTCCCAGGTTTTACATTCAATTGCTGAGTGGTTAGGGCAATTTCTCAGGAAGTAAGAGACCTAAGCTGTTGCCTGCCTTGCCCAGGAAGGGTTTGAATTTATGTCTTTGACTTTCCAGTATACTGCTCAAGTCATCACATCATAGGCTACCCAGATATCCTTTTGAGGCTCATCCAATACACCTTGCATTTAATAGACATTGGAGAAAATGGATGGAGAGCAGTGCTGAAGTCTGCCCTATGGGGAGCATGACCTCAAAGGACTCCCTACTTCCCAAAGCAACATCCACCTCACAAAACCAGACACCTTCTAATTGGCTTTTTTCTTCCTGATCCATACCTTTGTCTCTTGGCTGACCAGGGGCCAACTTCTAAAGAAGGGCTAGAAAGGGCTAGAAAGGGCATGGAACTTTGCTGAGAAGTCAGAGAGCTGAAGCTCAGACCTATCTGGGTGTGGGTCCTAGACTCTATGTTCCCTGCTTCCCGGGCAAGCTACCGAGTCTTTATGTATCAAAGCTAAAAACAGAAGGGCCCTCCTCTGGTGTCTAATACCCATTAATCATGAACTTCTGGCCACAACTTAAAAAAGCATAGCTTAGATGCCCTAATGCATCCAGAATAGTTACACATACATAGCATGTACCTATCCAGCCAGTGTGTAGGCTACTGCAGGCACTCAGCATATATGCATACATTGTTATATCTACAGTGCATAGGTAGTAGAATATAAGTACCAAAAATGCCAAAAATGGATCTCAATATTTTTGGGCTTAAGGAACCCCTCTTTGGAGTTGAGACACCCCTCCATAACTTTTGTGAATTGATGGACTCAATTTCAAAACCTAATTATAGATTAAAGTGCTTGCATCCTTGTTGAGGGGCCTGGCAGTGGGGATAGAGGGACTTCCTAGCAGGGATAAACCTGAGCCTGCTCTTATTGCTAAAGTTATCCACTTATCTCCTAACACCTAAAGACACCCTTCAGAAATTCTGGCAGCATCCCAGGGTGCCCAGGCACACTGGTTAAGAATCACTATTCTTTTTGGACTCTTCCAAACACACTATTCCCAATTAAAATCTTCACACAATCTTTAATGAGTTGTTGCAAAGTGAGCAAAGCTCTTTCAAAACTGTTAGCATATCTTTAGCCTGAATTGTCATTTCTAGTGTTTGTTTAAAAAAATAATTAACAACTGAGCTGACATGATAAGAGGAAAAGGCAAAAGAGAATTAAACTTAAAGATATATTTAGAGGAGAAAACAAGAACATATTTTCTTTCAGACTCATAAACACATTTTCTATTTCCTAGGCCTACTACATATTTTGGATTTTAAACCACAGCCTGAGACATGGATGCTATTTGTGAGAGGAACCACTACCTCAGTGGGTGCTTCCAGAGGCATTTTAGGTGATCAGCAGGGTTCCTAGTTTTCTCTGATAAAACAAAAACCAAAACTCAGTTTTGGGGTTAAAAAAGTAACCCCAAATCCACATTTTTCCATGATCAAAATGACACTCCACTAGATAGATATTACATAGTGATGTTTCATGGAAAAATGTGGATTTGGGGTTACTTTTTTAAATCCAAAAGTAGAGTGGGGGATTATCAGAGAAAACCAGGATCTCTGGTGATCAAGGAATGTGCCTCCTGAAGCACTAAGAACCTGGTGCATCTTTTAGGGCTTGACACACCTCTCTCATCTGATGGCAGATGTGGAAGGAAAGGTGCCTGACACCACCTATCACCAAATTACTAATAACACACTACTCTTTGTTGGTATCATACCTGCCTGTTTATCTGTATTTTTACTTAGAAGCAATCACTACCATTCTGGCACATCTTGAAAATAAATTCAAATCAAAGTAAGATTTATGTATCTTCCTCTCTTTTACTCATTCTGAAAGAAGACAAAGGAACTCAGATTAGTTTATTAAGGAAACAGGATGATAGAAAAGGGAATTCTCACTCTTGGGTCAGGATATGTGATGTGTGGATTTCTGGTTGCAGTGCAGAGTAAAAGATATCTGGTTATCTTTTGCTGGTTGCCACATAATACCAGAAAGGAATTTTTCCTCTCTGGTTGCTACAGTTCCTCTGTTCTTTTCTTTGATTTACTTTGCTTTATTTTCCAATGTAATGCTTTGATTCGCTTTTTTGCCTTGCTTAGAAGCACTAAGCACTGGGTGTTGGCCTCAGCCGGGGCTGAGAATTTTGACTGGGATGATCCTGCTGGTACTTAAAAAACCTGGAAGTTCCTGGGAAAAGGATCTTGCTCCTCTGCTCAGGGTCAGAACAATCATCATATTTTGGATCAGGGAGAAATTTTAACTCCTGAGCACAATAGCAGGGGTTGCAAAGTGGGGTGGGGGTGGCCTGGTTAGATGGCATGGTTCTTCTCTTCCTTGGATTTCTTGACTGTACTTGAATCAAACACTTTTTGTTCTTTCAGTGTGCCATGGAATTGACAGTGCCTTTGTCCTCCTGCTTTACCTGTGGCAAGTCAGGGTGTTCCTGCTATTTGGGGGCATTGCATCTGGTAGTTGTGCAAGAGGTTTATTTGTGCAGTTTTAAGAATAGGTTAGATAAACTTGTTTATATCATAGGTTAGGTAAGGATAGTCTTGCCTTGATGAGGGTGTTGAAACCAATGACTGCCTTAGGTCTCCCCAAATTTACTTTTCTATGATTCTATGATTGTATGAGTTCGACTACAGAAGTGGCTGCATTTCAGTGGCAGGTTAGGGAGTCTGATATCTATAAAGATTAAATAAGTAAAAGTACATGCAGTTATGGTTTATTCGTGTACATGTTGCAAGGGAGCATGATATCACCAAAGTACATAGTCCTTATATAACCCAAATACATCACAGTGCTTACCCACTTTCAGCAACTACTGCCACTTTCAAAGCTTTCCCTTAGGCCCCTTCCTCAGATACCTCAGCCCTTCTAGATGGAGCTCTTCCCTACTGCAAATCCTTATACATTTTTTATGATGTCTGAGTCATTATGCCTGGTAGTTGTGCATGAGAGATGTTCACACAGTTCTTAAAAAATTGTTAGACAAACACTTGTCTACAATGGTTTAGATAGGGTTCCGATTGTTCCTTGAGAAGGGAGTTGGACTACTAGATAACCTCCTGAGTTCATACTTTCTCATTCCTACTTTTCTCTAATTTTATGATTTCTGAAAGGAAGCCTCATTGTTGATCTTTTTTTCTCTCTGTTCTCACCACAAAATTACGTGGTTTTGGGGGAGGACAGAACTGACTGGTATTTTTCTTTGCTTTTCTTTTTCTTGACAGTGAGGACATTCATGGCCATACCAATCTTTTCCACATGGCAAATTCACACTCTGTCCAACTATTGGGAAAGCTCTGCCTTCTGAGCACACAACTCATTTCTTAGAGATTGAGAGCTCTGTTTTGAAGGAGTGCAGCTGTTACAGGAAGTCGTGCTCATTCAGGTTAAACCAGTCTATCAGATAGCTTGGACCAATTCTACATTAAGTTTAGCAGATGAATACTGAAGTCTAGAACTCTTATTCAACAGAAAGCCAATGACAAGAGTAGAATACTGGAGAGGATGTGTGCTTAGTATCCAGAGTTGCTGAACAGGCGGGCAGCTTTATTCTCAATAAAGCATTTTAGAGACAATAGTTTCATTCCTAAATTCACTGTGTTACAGATGTCATTGCTAAAGGCCATGAATGAGAGGAATATGACCAAGTGTGAACATGACAGGATGATGAATGCTAGCCATCTGTAGGTGGAAGAATGTATTTTTCAATACTGGCTATTTGACCAAAGAGAATCAGTGGAGAGTTTTTGTTGAAAAGATTGCCAAAAGGTCCATTCTGTTTTAACAATCTGAGAATGTTTAATCTGAATGAAAGAACAGTTTTTGGATATTGCAAATACTTAATGCTCTGCCCTCCCTCTAGCACTGCATTAGGCTGCCCTCCCTCTAGCACTTCGTTTTTAGCTACGGCCAGATTCTCTTCATTTGTTGGCGTTTCTTACAAAATCCTCACAATAGCTACAGGACAGATGCTTGCCACAGAAGTGATGGTATTATAGACCTGGCTAGAAGACCTTAGTAATGAGGCTACTTGTCCAACACATGGAAGATTTGAGCTCTAGAGTCTTGTCAGCCAGATAAAAGTCAAATACTGATTTTCTAGTAGAGTACCCTAATTATTAGGGCATAAGCTGTGATATAGAGAATCTCCACCCTTTGCTTTTGAACTTATGCCACTATGCATAGATTCATGGATTCATATATTGCAAGGGGCTGGAAGGAACCTTGCAAGAACATTGAGTCCAACCCCCCTGCACAAGGCAGGAAAGACAACTGGGGTCAGGTGACTCTAGTAAGATGATCATGCAGTTTCCTCTTGAAGATTTCCAGGGTAGGTGATTGCACCACCTCTGGAGGGAATTTATTCCACAGTCTGGACACCCTAACTGTGAAGAAGCCTTTCCTAGTGTTAAGCCTGAAATGGTCTTCCAGGAGTTTGTGGCCATTACTCCTGGTTTTACCCAAGGGTGCCCTCATGAACAGTTGTTTGCTGACCCCTTGATGTATTCCCTGATATAGCGGTAAGCTGCTACCAAGTCCCCTCTCTGCCTTACCTTCCTTAGACTGAAGAGACCCAAGTCCCTCAGCCATTCCTCATATGGCTTGCCTTGCAAGACTCTGATCATATGGGTGGCTCTTCTCTGGACTCTCTCAAGTTTTTCCAAGACCCTGTGGAAGTGTGGTGCCCAGGACTGGATGCAGTATTCCAGCTGCGATCTCACCAGTGCTGAGTAAAGTGAAAGAATCACCTCCTTGGTATTGCTTGAGATGCATCAGTTGATGCATGCCAGAGTATTGTTTGCCCTCCTGGCTACAGCATCAGACTGATGGCTCATGTTCATACTATGATCTTTTATTACCCCAAGGTCCCTTTTAGTCATGGTGCTAGTCAGTTTGGCACCACCAAGCCTGTAAGTATATTGGAGATTGTTTGTCCCCTGATGGAGCACTTTACACTTCTCAATGTTACACTTAATCTGGTTATGATCTTCCCAATTTGCCAGCCTGTCTAGGTCCCCACCTGTATCTGCAGCCTATTTTCAAGTGTGACCATGCTTCCCCATAAATTCATTTAATCCGTGAACCTGGCCAGTGAGTTCTTCACTCCTACATCCAAATCATTGATAAAGATGTTGAAAGGCACTGGACCAAGCATGGACCTCCAAGGGACACCACTGACCACTTCTCATCAAGATGACACATATCCATTCATTAAAACACTCTGGATCCTACCCTGCAGCCAACTTCCTACCCACCTAGCTTTCAAGCAGTTAAGCCTGCAGTCCTTCAGTTTTCCTGTGTGAACATCATAGAATACCAGATCAAAGGACTTTTGGATGTGTAGGTATACAATGTCGACCTCTTCTCTCTTATTCAGGTGGCGAGTTACCTGGTCGTAGAAGGAGATGAGATCAGTAATACAAGACCTGCCCTCAATTAAGCCATACTGGCTGTTGTTCAGAATCCTACCTTCTGCAAGCCTATTGCACATAGACTCCTTGATGATTTTTTTCACAATTTTCCCTGGGATAGAAGTTAGGCTAATTGCCCGGGTCCTCTCTCCTCCCCTTCTTGAAGATGAGCACAACATTGGCCCTCTTCCACTCATCAGGGACCTCCCCCAAATGCCTCAAGTTTTGGAAGAGTTTTGCCAGAGGTCCCATAATGACTTCAGCCAGCTCCTTCAGCACTTTGAAGTTCATCTGGTCCTGCTGACTTATAAATGTCTAGCTTTTCTAACTGATCACGCACCAGCTCTACATCAACAGTAGGAAGGTGGTCATTCTCATGATGCCCATTCTGAACCTTATCAGTATGATTTTACCCTTAGTCCAGTGAAATACCGGAGCAAAGTAGTCATTCAGGAATTCGTTTTTTTCCTGAGTGTCGGTAAGCAATGGCCCCACACTTCCATTTGTTTTCCTCCTGTTTCCTACATATCTAAAGAAGGATTTCTTATTATCTTTGATTTCTGTTGCATCACAGAATGCAAGACTCATAAAGCTATAAAAGAAGTGTAAGGAGGATGACTCTATGGCTTAGTTAGGGTTTCACCTAGTACAAGAGAGAAATAGGTTCTTGTCTCTATTCCTAGGGCTTTTTTCATTATGCTTCTCTCTCTGGCTAACTCTAGGAAGAGCCCTGCTTAAGATTTAAAGTGTTTTGGATCACCGTTTCTGAGGTTCCCAACTTTGGAGTGTTTCTGAGGTTCCCCATGTACCATGTAAAAGATACATAAGATGTAGAAAATTCTTGTGAGATAGCATAACAGTCTAGGAGCTTTGTGTATTCTAATTCTAGCATTGCATTTTCACAACTGACCATATAGCTCTTCTTTGTATGCATTAATTTAAAGAGTTGCTCATTCACATCTCCATACTTCCAGAACTTTCAGCAGTCATAAAGTTATATAAGCAGGGGTTCTTTTTCCTTTTTCTCTTTTATGAAAGCAGACTGTACAAAGGTGAACTGCCTTTTTTAATTTTTTCATTTGATGTTTTCAAATATGATGCATTTCTGGTGCAAAAATGTCACATATTGTACAGTGAAAAAATAACATGAAATTATGCAATTTCAGCCTCAACTAGACAGCTAAATGCAGAGTATTTTTCAAAAGTGTCATACAAAATGTATTTAAAATAAAATGCACTTTCTGAGAGGAAAATGTTTTCCATTGTCAAATTTAATCCTTGTCTTCAAAACGTATTAAATGCTGCTGTTGCAAATGTAAGGCCTTAGATATAGCATACAATAGAAACTAAATTTCTTTGTGAAAAAACCCCAAGCTTTCAAAAATACTTGAGATTTTGATATTAGTCTTCATAAAAAATATGATGAAAAAAGAAAGTGTAAAAAGGTGATATATAAATCTATCACCTGTGGAAATCTGGGTTCAACTAATTTACAAAAGGAGTCAGAAGCTCTGTTAGGGCACAGAGGCAGCTATTAGTATCCCATTAAATCTTTGCATTTTCCCACTAAATTCAGATACTAAACCAAGCTTAACTTTAATAGGATTAGGGCAGGATTTCCATTCATCAAAGTGAAAACTGATATCATGCATCCTATTTGTTTTTCCCTTTAAATTATTGTATATAACTGGATCTCAACTAAAAATATTGATCTAAACATGGCCAAACTTGGAAAGTTCAGATCCAAATCTTTAAAGCTTGAGGCTATCTCTATAAGTGATAAAAGAACAGATATTTAGGATAGTAAAAAAAAAAAAAATGTTTTCCATTATACTTCCCTGGTATTTTATTTTTGCTGTTAAATTATGCTTCTTTGGGGGGAGGGGAGGTTGTTTGTTTTTTAAAAATAATTAGCAAGCAATGGGTATTTAGGAATTTTAAACTCATTTCCATACATCAGGTTTTTCTTTTCCTCCAGCTTCCAAATCAGATTACGTAGTCCAGACAAATGTTATAGTATGTGTAGAAAATGCATCGTTCAATTTTATATTTAAGTGCGAATCATCACAGCTGTACTTGATATCTATTTAACATCTGAAAGTCAGAATCTGTCCTCTCTATGCTGAAAACCTAACAAGAATTGATTAGGTTGTTCACATTTTGACTGATCTTAATTATAATAATTAAGAGATTACCTTCACTATTGCATTGATCTGCAACTGATGTATTATAGGGGTGAAAATCAAAGAAAAGGACACGGGAAATTTGCTCAGTCATAGTTCAAATGGACACCTAGCCTAAAGAAATGACATTAGCTTATCCATTTTTTACCACGTCTATATCTAGCTGAGCAGCTTAGAGCAGGAAGAGTCTATTAAGAATTCTACAGAACTATCTACCAATCTATTTTCTTCTCTCCATTTTTCTTTAGTACTACAGGAGAGAATGGTTTGGGAGATGATAATCCATGACATAATCAAATATTATCCTTAGGTGTTTTGTTCAAACTGTTGCTTTTTAAAAATCTTGCAAAAATAGAACTTCGATGTTAGTGCAGAGAAAGTTGCAAAAACCTCTTTCCTTCTTATGGTACAAAATTCATACTTTGTTTAAAGGCTAATGTTGACCTTTTCAGGATGAATTGCTCTAGCTTTATGGTAATTTCCTGGTCAGGAATTAGGGTGTTATTTTTTCCTGATACTTCTGTCTTATAGGTTTCTGGCAAATCAAATGTCCTGCAAAAGTTACCCTTTCAAGAACCAGAAGTGTCCTTTAGTTGTTTTTCTGTTATAACCTTATCATAACCTTTTATGTTTTCTTTGTGCCACAACATACTAAGCATCTTCTCCAAATAATATCATTGTAGAGTTTAAGACTTGTTCTGCATTAAGTCAGTTTTACCTATATATAAACATCTCTTCTGATTTTTCCCTCCATCACATATCACAGTACACAGTCTCTTGGGTAGGCCTTTCCATCATGCTAATTAGTTTAAGGCACTTTTCCCTATTTCTCTTTGATAAATATTGATTCATCCTATACTCTCAGAGTGTGTGTGTTTTTTCTGTCACTTTGCTGTCATGCTGGTGATGAGTCAGCCCTATCTGATCTTGCAGGTGGTGAATCTGTAGTTTTATATAGAGTTTTATATAGAAATAATGCAGTTGCTTAATGTAACTCCCCCTCATCACAGAATTTTGATTGTTCTGGTGCACAACTGTCTCACAGGCAATCAGTAGTAAAGATGCTGTGACTTCCCTATAGTCAAATGGACAAATTCTGCATGGCACAACATTAGTTGTGGGGAAAGTACAAGGATCATTCTTGACTTTTGTAGAGCCATGGGAGGCTAGACAGAATTACAGGCTTTGTAATTAGGCTAATGGGAGGAAGTACTTCATCTCTACACCCATACTGCCCACCAAATGAAGGAGGAATGGTAAAGGCTACAGCAGGGATAGATGATGAAAAGAGGTTTTCAGGGAGACGAGAAGAGTAAATGCTGTGTAATTCAGCATATAAGCAACAGAGCTTTCTGCAGGCCTTTCTCTGGAGAGACTGATGCTTCCACTGGTCTCCCAATAGGTGGTCAGTTAGAACCACATCATTGTAATTATACTTTTGTGGTATCCCTGATACAGAAAGCAGTGAGGTAGCATTTATCTCAGCAAGAAAATAGACACGCATATTGCCCCTAAGTTAAAAAGTTCCTGAAAGAGTATAAATAATTATCTGGCTTGCATACAAATAATGTTAATTGCCTGATGTCAACAAATGCATTTGTTGGAGGGATAACTGATGTGGGGTAACTGATGTGGGGTAACTGATAAATGGGAGATAACTGATTTTATTTTTTGGCAAAAGGACATTCATCCATCTTAGATGCTTCCTCTAGATTTAATCAACTGGTTTGTCATTTCAGTCATCAATGCATCAACCAATTTCAAATTGTAGTATTCAATTTTGGAGAGCAATCAAGTAAAAGATGAATCAGCTCTCTCAATGATAGACTGGTATGTTCCTGTTGGTATTTATATTTTACCATATTATACTTTTTATATGTAAATTTATGTTGCAGATATGAATATGCTACAGGGGCCTCTGGGGACAGAAAGAGAGAGAGAAACAGCTTCTGTGTAGAGTCAATCTCATACTCTTATCTCAGCTTCTCTTGTCTCTGCTGAACACCACTCCCTAGGAATATCTATTTTGGAGAATATTATTTTGAAATGAGTTTAGTGACAATTTCCACACAATTAGATGACTGACTGATCTCACCTTACATTCACCAGCATCTTTTTCTTACAGCATTCAGCATCCTCTTGTCTCAACTGATAGGAGACAGGGTTCTCGGGCACTTAAGGAGTATATCCTAAAGATCCAAATGTTCTGTAACAAAGATGTAATAATTGTACATAGAAATATTTTTCTCATTTTAAATGAATAGAAAAAGATAGGTGTGAGAAAGGTATTAAAATGTTCTGTAACTATCACAACCTGCTTAGTGCCCAGTACTGTGAGAATTAGCAGTGCTTCAAGGGAAAACATAATAATATTGCCATTTGAGAGATGTTTAGGAAAGCCTGACAAGAGATAGAGGGAAAATTACGCATATGGCAGGATTTTAAAACAAACTTTACTGGGAAGAGAAAGGGTGCATCTGAGTAGATGATCCTTTGAGTCACACACTTTGTATTTTCTTAAGATCCATATTAAAACATCTTCAAGATCTTCAATACTTTTAATTCATTAAATTAGTGCATGGTTCCCTACTTCCATTTTTTCAAAGGCAGGTTAGGGTGTAAGGTCACAGGTATATTTTAATGGATGTCTTTACCAGGCACCTGACTAATCAATTACACATTTGAGTTAATTTTGATCTCAAGGGAGTGAATTTTTTCTTGGTAACTAATTTAAATTTCAGTGTTTTTGTTCTCTATTCTATGCTGTCTATGTAAAAGGATTTAAATTCCATTTAAAGAGATTAGATTGGTGATTACAGGCTTAACAGAAGAGGTCATGGAAAACTGTGATTTCCATCACAATAGATACTGTATGGATGCAGGAGTGTTAAAAATGACACATTATTCACTGATTTTTCTGAGAGTTGTTTTTATTTTTTTAATCTTGGCTTATTCCATGCTTAAAATAGAATTAAAAAATAAACATTATATATGTACAAAGATATTTAGATTTTAAAACCTATAATTTGAATGCATTGGCAAATAATTCAATAGAAATGTTGCCATTGGGTTTGATGTGAACAACATGTAGTTTTGACTGTTGGCCTTATATAAAACAGTACATATTTGAATTATTTGGCAGTACATTCAAATCCTAGGTTTTAAAATCTAAATATGTTTGTCCTTGTGGTAGAGCACAGGGTGTCTCTGCCACTTTAAGGGCCTGGAGCTGGCAGCCTCCAGGTGCCTGATTAGGGCAGCCATTTTGAGGCCTAGGCTCCTTATATAAACAATGCAGTTTGGCTGCAGGAAGTCAGGCAGCAACATTGCTTGGCTGAAGGGCTGCTGTGAATGACCTGGAGGTAAGGGGGAGCTGCAAGGGGATGGTAAGGAGGCTCCTGGTCCTGGGCATGACCTGAAACTGCACCCTGCCGGGAGTGGGTGGTCTGGTGGGGCTCCCAGTGGTGCAGGAGCCCTCAGGAAATACCAGGCCAGTGATCACCCCGGTGAAAGGTGGGTCGGGGTGCCTTAACCCCTAGCTCCCACCACCACCACCGGGTGGGTTACCCATGTGTTTGTTGGGGGGCCCAGATGGGCCAGTGTTGTGAGGGGCCCAGAGAGGGCGGACCCCAAGAGTGGGAGTGATGTGGGTGTGGTGCTGCGGTTGCCCCCGAGAGGATGGGGAGTAGTGGCACGGTGAAGCCCAGTGACAGAGTGAGTGGCTAGAGAGACCCGGCCCGAAGGGGAGAGTACCCTCGACTGGCCCAAGCTGGGGCCAGGACTGCGGTAGTCAAAAGGGCCAGGGGCCCACTGCGAGGGACGCCCAGGAGCCGGGGGCCTGGGGTCCTGACTGGCCTCGAGGTGGGCCAGGTAGCTGAAGGTTCTGGGGGAACCACACCCGAGAGGGGAACATAGCTTCGGGGGGGGGCGAAGTAGCCCGGATGACGGCGGAGTGGCCGCCTGATAGGAAGGATCATAGAGGGGTCCTGTTAGGACAATTCTGGGGCCCAGTGTGGGGCCGGTAATTAGGAGAACACTATGATGCCATCTGCGAGGCTTGGGCTGTAGTATTAGGGGAGGTCGGAGCTGCAGAGCACCCCCTGGCATCGGGGCACTATAATGGGCAGCCTCCCGCTTAATTGACATCGATATATGAATCAATTATCATCAAAGGTGTGGTGGGCGAGATAAGTGGGCGGTTGCCCAGAGACAGGTGGGCGGGTCACGAAGAGCTCGGCCCTAAGTAGGCCCCCTGTCACGGTGACAGGCAGGTGGGCCACAGAGTTCGGCCCCAGGAGGCCCCTGTCACAGTCCTTTTTCCTAGAGTACTAATTAACAGTCCAATTAGGTTGCCCTTTTCCAGGGGTGTCCCACAAAGACAAGCTCAGGCATGCTGGAGTTATAGATCTTGAGATTGGCACTGAAGGACGCTGCTGGAACAACTTCAATGATTTATTTCTGGCTTTGGCACATGTAAGCAAGTGGATGAAGTGTGCTCAAGAGCAACGTTTCCCAGGAGATCAACAATATAGACTTATCCGTGTAGTATTTCCTCTGACTTCCATAGGACTGCATGTGTGAATGAAGACAACCAATTCTTATAGTAAGTGTTGCAGGACTGGGCCTTTAGATACCCCATGCTCATATGCTGTAGCTGAGCCTGTGGTATAAGTGCTTGGATAGAATAGATGTGGCATGCTATTTCACATAACCTGTACTTTCATTTACAATGCTTAGAAGGATCTATGCTTAACCACATACAGTGATCCAGGTCAACACCTAACCTAGGTGCAGGCATTCAAAAAGCCCAAGGTCGAATTGATCTAAGTTATGAAGTTGTCTGGAAGCAGCGTAGTCTAGATCTGTAAGTGTGTGTATTATATTACATAATTACAACATTACTAGATTAGTGAAGGACTCTGGCCCTGATCAGTTACATTGATAGAACTTAGTATCAGTACATAACCTAGTTCTTTGGTACCTAAAAGGGGACTTATTAAATTATACGCAGAATTTGGGGGTTTAGTGGGTTTGGTTAATTTGTTTATTCTCAGAGTATCAATTGCAACCTTGCAGTAATGTTGAAAATAATAAAGTGTAATCGCACACAATTTGAAAAAGCTTTCACCTGGGAAATATGTTAAACATCGTAATTGGAATGAAAGTAGTAGTAATAAATGGCTCTGTTCAGTATCAATATTATCTACAAAATATAGGCCAGATCTTCAGGTGCTATAAATAGACATAAGGCTCCACTGAAGTCAATATTGCTGCAGTGATTTACACCACCTGATGGTCTCAGCCTATGTCTGGACTGTTTGGAATATCTTGCACAGCAGTTCCAGTCATTATAATGTACAATTAATGTGTGTGGCTTGCTTAGGATTTTTGAAGCTCAATAATAGCAATGCTATTCTATTATCCCATATGAAATTTGAAAATTTAATCGTATAAAGGCAAAGAACATCACTGGGAGGTCATGTATATGTATCTTAAAGCACTGACATACGAAATATAGCAGAAGACCACAATAACAAGCATGATTGGGACCCCTTAGTTCCTATTTTGGATATTAAGGAAGGCAAAGAGTTAATACAGCTTAATTATCAATATATATATATATGAATGAGTTATATCTGATCTTATTTTAAATTAGCATCTTCCCACTGTGAATATTATATATATTTATTATAAATGTGTGTGTGTGTATATATATTTCATATGCACTTCTGTATGCTTTATAAAACAAAATAAAATTCTCAAATAAACCACAGGTCTTATACTTTTAGTCACAGGATTTTACTGATGTCAATGTACTTTTTATGTTTTTAATTGTAGCCCTGAAAGAACTTTCCCTCCTTAATCAACAAGAGCCAAAAAGAACCTGGCAGACAGTCTTCAGCTGTTACATGATCTTTAGCAGAATGTCATTAGGTTTTGAAGAATGCCAGCAGTGTGTTCAGTGCTCAGTGGACTGTGAGGGAAATTGCTCTGTTTGCCCTATGTGTGTTGCAATCTAAACATACAGATGATTAGAAAAGAGACCCATCCCAAAAATACAGTTTTGAAACCCAAAAGCAGTATTAAAGCACAGATCAGTGTACAGGCGTTTCACTGTAACGATAAAATTATAACACTGCTTCTTACCTTGCTGAGTGGAAGCTGACAGGCTTCTCATAAGATAAATATTTTAAGGAGAGTAAGACATCCAGGCAGATGCTCCTTCACAGAGAGGAGAAAGGGGGGGGGGGGGGGGGGAAGGAAAAAACACACAAAGAAAAGGGTGAGAAAAAGATTCAACATAAAACTTTAGACCAAAAGCAGCCGAGGAAAAGATAACAACAAAGGAAGAAAAGAAGTTGGCCATAGACTTGAAGTTTAGTATAGTATGTACAATGAGTCTCAATTACATCTGCTTCCCAGCTACTTAACCCTGGATTATTTCATTCTGTAGTTGTCATAAACCAAAGAGTTTATCTGTCAAAGTAAGTCATGATACATGATAATATCCACATGGTTTTTATCTCATTAAATTCTGGCCAATTGAGGGGGAAAAAAAATTTCAATATGATTTAGTTTCTACTAAACTAAAACTAAATCAAGCACTATGCTAAATATTCTGAGCAACTGTCTACACAATAGAAAGTAAGTATGAATATGTGGTCATGCTACAGAATAGGGAAGTGATTATTATTATTATTATTGGTTTTAAATGTACAGAGGTTGAACACTCAGCCACTTGGTTGGAGGAGAAAGTAGTTCCATGATTTTTCTTATGATTTTAAGAATTACAGATCACATCTAAATGGGCAGTGTAGATAGGCTAAGCCAATAGTGCAAAACAATAGTTAAATGATCACAGGAATATTGATTACATCCTGTCAGGTTTTTTTAACTACTATGATTTATGCTTAGGGTAGGAAATGTTTAATGCAAGATTCAGATGCAAATCAACTGATGGCAAAAGCCACAGAAGTAATCCATTATCTATTGCAGTAGTAATCTGTCATCATAAAGGGGATGGATCTTTTCCTTTAAAAAAATCCATTTTTTTTATTTATATCTAGTGGAACTAGTAACTTGGCATATTCAGTTCTTTTCATCAACAGAATAAATGTTTACTTTCTTCTCTAGACATACAAAAATTAAATATCTCCTGCAATGAACCCCCCCCCCCCAAAAAAAAACAAAGTTTTTAAAAGCCTGTTCTATTTTAATCTGACTTTTTTATGGTTAAATGTCATATATATTGAATAGTGAGTATATTTCTATCTTGGTTTGCCTCAGAAGTATCTACTGACAAACAAATCAATATTGACTTTTAGTTTGAGTTATTGCAGTTACTCAAGATATAAGGCTATTTTTTTTTTTTTTTTTCCTTCACTGGCTTTGAAAATACAATCAGTTTTGATATATTTTAACTAGTATCACTTTTGGCAGTTGCACTTACTAACAACAAAGGCAGTCTTTCAACAGGTGGTAATTACTTTGTCTTAGATACCCTTACATGAACTTAGGAAATTTTACTTCTGGACTATTTCCAGGCTTTTTGGTAAAGAGTTTATTGCTATACATCTACATGAAAGTGTACATGGAGAAAAATTGCAAGGTTTTTTAGTTCCATCTAGTGGTAAAGAAAGGTATACATTTTGTGAAACTCAGCTGACAATAAGGATGAGGAAAACAGAAAAGGCTCATAAAAAATATAAAAAATCAGTGCAATATAAACCTTAGAAATCAGGAAAATGAGCAATAACAAAACAATCAGTCCCAAAGCATGTCTTTTTTACAATTTTTTTTTTTTTTTGTTTCTTCTTTTGTTTATTTAAGTACTGTAACGAAAAATAGATATTAAGTTCTAAGCACAGGTACCTTAGAGTTATGTGTAAGTAGATGTCATAACTCATTTTAATAGACTATTTGTTCCTTATGATTACATGTCATATTTGTTTAAAGTTCATTATGTAGAAAAATAATGCATATTCCCTCTTTTTCATGTTCAATGGCCCTTAATCATACTGATTGTGTACTAAAGAGAAGTCCTTTATAATTCTATACAAAGGCAAGGAAGCAAGAACTTCCATGTAAGCTATGGCTGTTAGTTAAAGAAAACAAAATATTTAAAAGCCAACCCTCAGCATGGTCCATGTGGCTGTGGAGGAGAGTGTGGGGTACTATGTACTTCCTTGTGAGAGAGCATGGGGTGCCTATATGATGGTGATCAGTGTAGGGGCCAAAATAGACCTTTTAACTTTCTGCTGCTCATGGCAAGGACAAGGTGGGGAGCCCTCAAAGACATGCAGCCTGTATTTTGCACAAAGAGGTGTAACTGGAAGCCTGAGTGCCTTGGATGGCAGTGATGCACAGGGTAGCATCAAAGGCTGCACTGCCAGGGACTGTGATGGCAGCCAGGCTGGTCTCAGCTGTTAGCATAAGTGCTGCTATTTTTGCACCCCCACCACCTCTGCCCACAGTTGGTGCCTAAGGCTGGTGCTTTCACTAAGCTACGACTTCAGAGAATTTACAATGCACAGACCTGAAACAGGGTATGTCCCTTTTGGTGTAAGGGGGAACCTAGGATTCACTTTCAAAATCGTAGTTTTCTCCAGAGGCAGTAAAACCTTGCCCCCTGCTTGGGAATTCTAGCAAAGACACAATTTAGCCATAAATATGTCAGCTTTCTATCTTGCTTACTTAGGTAACTTCAAAAATAAAATTATGGGACTTAAAAACTAAATCATGATGACAAATATTGTTAAAGATTCTACCTTTGTAGCTGGCTAAGGAATGCACTGTCTATATACGTATCTCAGCATAGGCTACAGAAAATGTAAGTTGAAGATGTTATATAAACTTGCAGTCATTAGCAAATACTATAAAAAATAAAATCCATACAGATTAAAAAGCATTTACTGTGTCTTCTTTAAGTTTATAGTGGAACATACACTATTTTAACTAGTGTATGTTTTGGAAGAGGCATATATTAGAGTTTATTAATGTTTAAGTTAATTGTTCATGACAGTTTGGATTTCAGCATATCTGTTTGAAAAGAAATAAAGGATCTGTTTTCAAATACTTTAAAAATTTTGCAAGGAAGAGGGAATGATGCGGTCTTTTATCAATGGAAACTCTAGGACAACCATTCAAAAATGATAAGTACCCAATGAACTTTGGCCAGTTTGATATTGTATTTAAAATGTAGAAGTTGGGGAGGGGAAGGTTGAGCCCCAGTCGTGTAAAAAAAAAAACAACAAAAAAACAAAACAAAACAAAAAAAACAAACAAACAAACAAAAACCACCCAGGAGCTGAATTATGCATCAATTATTGTTTACTAGTGGATTTCAAGTGCATATCATTGTAGTAAGAATCCTGTTGTCCAAGAATCCAAAAAGCAAGAATGGATCCAAGACAGTTCTTCTAGCTAAAAGCATGTACTCCTCAGCATGGGGAGCTGAAGTTTATTCTGCCCACTCCACATTTTTTCTCTGCTGAAAAAAGAAACATTTTTTTGTTGTACCTGGGTAAGGTGTGACTCCTTTATAGATCGTTGTTCTTCTTAAATCTCTACAGCAGAACAGAAACAGCAAGTCAAACCCTCCTGTATATCCGTGCAATTCTCAAAATGGTTCTCTCAGTCCAACTCTCCTTTTCAAACTGTCTTTCAAAATCCCCAAGAAAAATGGTCTAAAGTCATTATGACTACTCAGTTTACTATTACCAATCATTAAGTTTTGTCTTTTCTCAAAGCTGTTTAACACATTTCTCTTAAGTAAGTTCACTTTGCTTTTCAGTTAGTTCCCATAACATTGTATTGTATACTGCATTGTAACACTGTATTGTTCCTGTAACACTGTATTGTACTGATACATGACACTGGACACATCTGCTTGAGATGCTACATCACTGTAGAGTCACTGTGGCATCTCTGTAGTGGCAAGCTATGGAGACATAGCATTGGCAGGCACAAACCATAACACCACCACTACTGCACAGCAGCAACAAGTTACTGCACAGTAGCTCATTGCCACTGTGCAGTAGGGTCACAAATGATCCATGCAGTGCTGGGACTGTGCAGTATTGGCAGTTACTGTGCAGTAATTTAGTACTTGCTAAAGCAAGTAAAGATACAGTTGCTAAAGCAAGTACTAAATGCACAGTAATAACCGTGCAGTTGGGCAAACATGTAGATGCGCCCACTGGGTGCATCTACATGTTCATTAATATGAAATTATGGTGCATTAAGTACACTAACTGTAATGTGCTATAATCAGCAATACTGCATATTAGTGCAAACAAATGCTTTTTTAGGTGACCCCTAATGCTCATTGGACTCATCTACTATGCATTTGTTCATTAGCATGGTTTTTGCCAGCCATGCTAATGCACAGTAGAATTAGTCCAATGGGTATTAAGAGTCTCATGTAGATACACCCACTGTCAGATTGAATGTTAAAGAATTAAAATAAACAAACAAAACCAGAAAAATACACTTATCACAATCACCTTGTTCACCTTTATCCCAATCAGTTATCATTGTAAGTCCAGAGAAGCAGGATTTCTGCTGCTTCTTTTGAAAGATTATTTTCATAGGCTAGACCACACTGTAACATTGTTTCTTCATATTCATCCTAATTTTCCCTTTCTTAATTTCATTCTATCACTTGAAGGCATTCATCCTTTCATTATGCTAAATAATTCTTTTCTCTCCTTAGTGTTAACAGTTTGCAAATATCTGAAGGGTGTGATTAAGCCCCCCTCAGTCATCATTTAGGCAAGCAACAGTATACATATTTAGTTCTTTTTATCTCCTCTCATGAATCAATTCCTCTAGTACTCTGATCATTTCTGTTGCCATTGTCTGAAATCCCTCCAATTTGTTGGTATCATTCTGGTAACAAGGGACTCAGAAATTAGCATTCTTTCTGAATCATGATCTTGCTATCCCTTCTTTTTTCAATAGGGTTGCAGAGAAAGTAGTTCGTCAAATAGTCCAGGCACAATCGCAGAAAACTATTGAATTATATACCGAGACACACAGACTTGATAATTTTTGGTGGTTAAAAGCTTTAGGTTACAGACGTTCAAGCTTTTTTGATCAATGGTTTATCTCAAAGCTAAAATTTTGGGTACAATTCTTCTACCTTTTACACCCTGGAATAAAAGTTGCATTCTCTTGCTTTTCAGAAGAAAAGCATATTATAAAGAAGCTAAACCATTTTAATGAATGTGCATATTTTAATGATTTTTATACTGTGTATACTCTGCAGCACTGCCTGTATTCACTGCTGCCCTGATAGTATTCCGGCAGCTCCTAAATTCTCAAACACGGTGAATGATATTTGACAGCTCGCAGACTATTTAAAATATCTTATTCCCATTCACCAAACCTTTAAATGAGACTTGTGATCCTAGGTCAAAATGGTATTTTGGTAGCTAAATTCTATTTGGGCATTGGGATTTATTAAAATGTCTTTGAGGATGCAGATTTCAGTTACTAAAGGCCAAATCCAGATTGGTGTCTGAACAGTCACAAAAAGTCATCCCAATGAGCCCCAAAACAAGAGTCATAAAATCATTTAGGTACCTCCACTTAATTTTGGCCTGAAAAGTTCTGGGGATACCTGAACTTAGGCTTCTGAGCATATTCATGTCAAACACCTGGAATCTTAATTTGGGGTTGGGAGCCAGTAAAAAGTTGGCATAAGTCCCCAGTCCATTAACTGCCAACAGAATTATACAGTTATAAAAAAAAAAAAAAAAAAAAAAAATCAGGGCTGGAAGGGACCTATGGAGGTCATCGAGTCCGAGGCCCTACCTGAGGCATAATTATCCCTTGTCTAGACTATTACTAAAACTACACAATAACTCTATTACACAATTACAAGGCATAGCAACCAAACTCACACAGTTAAAGCAGAACAACCATAGTCAGTGTCTTGTTGCAACAGCTGTTGTGAAAATACACTCAAGATATACAAAGGGGGCCACAACCCCTGCTAAATTCTGCACCACTCTGATCCAATCTGATCATGGGGTAAAATTTCTTCCTGACCAAAAATGTGAGGATTTGATCAACCCTGAGTGGGAGACAAAACCCTCTAGTCAGGAAATTCTGGTTTTAATCCCAGCAAGAGCATTGGCATAGCCAGTCAAAATCTCCAGCATGGCTTTAGCCAACATCTAATACCCCTGTAAAAGGCAATCCTCCATGACACATGCAACAACAGGAGGAGAAAAATAAATCCTTCTAAGTCCCATGCAGCAACTCATAAAACCCAGAAACATGGGCAGTACCTATAGCATAGGAATAGCTACTCCTAGAGCATGCCTGATCAATGCTTATCCAACCTCCTCTCAAACAACTCCACTGATAGTGATTCTACTTTGCTTGTGTTTGTGCTGTATCTTTCATCTTTTATCGTCACCCAGATACATTCTTATTTGCTATCTTCGTTCTCTTCAACCAGGGAAGAAGTATATATGTTTCTGACATAAAAAGCAACATCACCACCTTCTTTCCTAACCCTATCCTTCCAAAATAGTGTACCCTCTCAATGTTGATGTTCCGATCCTAAGAGCTATCCCACCAAGTCTCAGTGATACCAATCTGATCATAGTCTTTTCCACAGGCTGTGACTTCCACAGGCTGTGACTTCCAACCACTTGACAGCAAAAGTTCCAACCACTTGACAGTGTTATAAAAGGTGAACACAATTGCTACTAGTTTTTAAATGAGCTCTGCTCATGGAAGATGCCAGGCTCTAGATTCTACTTTTGGTGTCAGGTTACTAATACTTAAGCCACTAAATCCATTATTGAATCTAGCTCCTAATTCTTGTTGACTTTTATCTTCCATCTCTATGCATTATTTACTCAATTACTGCACAAAATCTTTATTTTTTAAAAAAGATTACCAAATTAGCCTTTTCCTAAACCTTTACATTTCTTTAAGTCATAGATTACTTAGAATCTAATTGTCAGAGATAGAATGTTCACTTGTTAATTATTTTAATACTTAAAAAATATATTATCCAAATTAATTGACCTGTAAATATTCAAATTGTGCAGTGCTCCATATCTGCAAGCCCTCAATAGCCATTTGAAAAAAAAAATCTTCCTAATATGCTAAGCAGTTCAATATTTTTTTTTCTCTCGTTTTCTTGTTGAAGACAGATTGTACAAAGGAGTTCAACATCTAAGCCATTTGTATTCAGTATTAATTTTACCCTTTCTTCTTTTATTAACTGACCTATTTTCCCTCTCCTATTTTCTTTCTGATATATTTCTTCTCCTCCTCATCATTTATCTAACATTAATTTATTCTATGTTTTTACTGCAAGTTTTAAAGGACTATGGGAGGAATACTATTTATTTTCTGCATCTAAATTGTGGCTTTTAGCCACATAAGATAGCAGTTCTATTTCCTTTTCAGTAGGCTGCGCACTGGTGCGGCAGGAAGGTTGCTATGTGTGAGGGCATATTTCAAACATGTTAAGTGTGTTGAAATCACAAAAACATAGTCAGCCAGAAACCTATAAGTAATGGGTGCAAGAAGAAGGACTCTCCCATCACTTTAGTGGTAATAGCTGAGTGGTTATCCCAGTTACCTAAGAAGCAAGGCTTTCTGGTGGTCAGAGTGCTCACTCTAATGTTCCTTCTAAAACTGGTCTCCTTGGCTGCTAAGCAAGGTACATATGTGGGGCCGGAAGAAGAGGAAAAGCTCAGTGATATGAAAGGGGCTATGGGTTGTCTTGTATACTGAGTGAGAGGTGTGTGTGTGTGTGCATGCGCGCGCACTACTGCCACTTAGTGGAGATGAGGGGTGGATCCAGAGCGGGTGTGGTGGCATAGTCCTACCCGCCTTTTGCTGCACACCACATAACACAGTAAACTCTCAGAGCTCCCTGGCATGTCAGCAGAGCCCCTGCTGGGAGCTCTGTATGTCCTGTGAGCTCTATGAGCTCACCAGTGTGACATCAGTATGGCAAGAAAACAGCCTGGCTTAGCAGGGAACTCTCTTCAGTAAACTAAATCACAAAAGGAAGCTTATAAGAAGTGGAAACATGGACAAATAACGAGAGAGAAAATAAGTGCACTGCTCAGGCATGCGGGGATGAAGTCAGGAAGGCCAAAGCACAATTGGAGTTGCAGCTAGTAAGGGATGTGAAGGGTAACAAGGATTTCTGCAAGTATGTCAGTAGCAAGAGGAGGATCAGGGAAAGTGTGAGTGCCTTACTGCCTGGGGGAGGCAACCTAGTGACAGAGGATGCAGAAAAGGCTGAAGTGCTCAATGTCTTTTTTGCCTCAGTTTTCACAGGCAGGGTCAGGGCCCAGACTACTGCACTGGGCAGCTCAATTTTGGAAGGAGGTGAGCAGCTCTCAGTAGTGAAAGAACAGGTTAGGGACTAATTAGAAAAGCTTGACTTGTACAAGTCCATGAGGCCAGATGAGATGAACCCAACTGTGCTGAAGGATTTGGCTGACATGATTGTAGAGCCATTGGCCATCGTCTTTGAAACCTCATGATGATCAGAATAGTTCCCAGATGATTGGAAAAGGGCAAACATAGTACCCATGTTTAAGAAAGGAAAAAAGGAGGATCCAGGGAACTACAGACCAGTCAGCCTCACTTCAGTCCCTGGAAAAAATATAGAGCAGATCCTCTAGGAATCCATTTCTAAACACTTGGAGAAGAAAAAGGTGATTAGGAACAGTCAGTATGGATTCACCAAGGACAAGTCATGCCTGACCAACCTGATTGCCTTCTATGATGAGATGACTGGCTCTGTGGATGCAGGGAGACTGGTGGATGTGGCATACCTTGATTTTTGCCAGGCTTTTGATATATTCCCCACAACATTCTTTCAGGCAAGCTAAGGAAGTACAGGCTGGGTGAATGCACTGTAAGGTGGATAGCAAGCTGGCTGAAGCATCAGGCTCAGAAAGTAGTAATCAATGGCTCGATATCTAGTTGGCAGCTGGTATCAAGTGGAGAGACCCAAGGGTCAGTTCTGGGTCTTCATCTGTGACCTGCAAGATGGCAGAGTGCACTGTCGGTAAGTTTGCAGATAACACCAAGCTGCGGGGAGAAGTAGATATGCTAGAGGGTAGGGCTAGGATTCAGAGTGACCTAGACAAATTGGAGGATTAGGCCAAAAGGAGCCTTGTAGAGTAACCCCATATATCTACTTTTTTCCATGATTAAAATGAAACACCACTAATACCATTGTATATACATCTAATCGTGGAAAAATGAGGATTTGAGGTTACTTTTTATAAACCGAAAATTGGGGATTTTTTTTTTTTTTTTTTAATCAGAGAAAACCAGGGTCCCTGCTCATAAGGTTCAACAAGGACAAGTAAAAAGTCCAGCACTTAGGATGGAACAATACCATGCACTAGTACAGGCTGGGGGCTGACTGACTAGGCAGCAGCTCTGAAGAAAAGGACCTGGGGTTACAGTGGACAATAAACTTAATATGAGCCAGCAGTTTGTCCTTGTTGCCAAGAAGGCATACTGGACTACTGTGTCCAGTTTTGTGGAGCCCACTATAGAAAGGATGTGGACAAATTAGAGAAAGTCCAGTGGAGGACAATAAAAATGGTGAGGGAGCTGGGGGACATGATTTATGAGGAAGTACTGAGGGAATTGGAATTATTTAGTCTAGAGAGGAGGAAACTGAGAGGGGACTTAATAGTAGCCTTCAAATACCTGAACAGGGGGTCCAAAAGAGGATTGAACTAGACTGTTCTCAGTGGTGGTAGATGACAAAACAAGGGGCAACAGTCTCAAGTTGCATCAAGGGAAGTTTAGGTTAGATATTAGGAATAATTTTCTCACTAGGAGGTTAGTAAAACATAAAACACTAGAACAAATTACCTAGAGTGGTGGTGGAAGCTAAATCCTTGGAGGTATTCAAAACTAGTCTAGACAAAGCTTTGGCTTGGATGATCCAGCTGGGGATGGTCCTGCTTTGAGCAGGAGGCTGGACTGGATGACCTCCTGAGGTCCTTTCCAACCGTAACTTGCTATGATTCTATGATCTGCAGGCAGTTCTTGCTTTTAGTTTGCTCCAGACTCTATTGCTATTTTTCTTCCCCTTCTTCCTTCTGAATTCAGCAGCTGGGGAAAGGAGGGGATGAACACCAGTGGCAGCAGCTAAGACACTCAACCCCTACTGTCATGGGACTCCCCAGGGGCTGTGCACCACTTCTGCTCTTCCTCTTCTTTACCTTACTGCTGAATTCAGGAGAAGGGGTTTCAGATTTTCACTCAATCGGCCATTTTTGAAGCAGTCTGTTTTTGTTCACAATTATGGACTGCTTTCTGGAGAGACAATCAGGTGAAAATTGTAGCTTCTGTCTGCTCCAATAGAGCTCATAGCACATGTAGAGCTGTGGCAGGATTTGTGCTGACATGCCAGTGAATTCTGATGGTTAATTTTGGCTATTTGGTACATAGGCAATGAACTCTTTACTGCACGTGTGCCACAGAGGATGTGGCCATGCACCCATTGCCACAACCCTGTATCCACCCTATTGTCTGTATGTTTGTTTTTGTTGCTGCCTGCTTCAAGAGCACTCAATTAAGTGTCTCACCTCACTCCACCCCTCATCTCCACCAACTGGCAGAAGTGCACACGTACAACGTTCAGTA
Organism: Alligator mississippiensis; assembly: GCF_030867095.1. Lineage (NCBI taxonomy): Eukaryota > Metazoa > Chordata > Crocodylia > Alligatoridae > Alligator > Alligator mississippiensis. The sequence continues at coordinate 399,088,652 of NC_081824.1, forward strand.
CACAAGACAGCTCAGGTCCCCAACCATCTCAGAGCCAAACACCTTTTACTTTGTCCTCTTCCTCCCATTTGTCTTCCTTGCTTGACATCCCAGAAGACCTGTTTCAAAAGGACTAAATACCTGCTTCAAGAGCACTCAATTAATGTAGTTGCCCTGCTGGCTCCCTGTCTGATCTTAATTGGCAAACAATTCCTGCAACACACAAAACCCCACCCTTTATATCCAATGACTATTAAATACAAGAAGTAGTGAACAGTAATATTTCAGTAGGAGATTCTAATTGGAGATCTAACAAGAGCTCAGACAATTTATTTTGGGGACTTCTCATGGAGCGGCCTAGTGCACATACCTGAATCCTCAGCATTACTTTGTCCTGAGACCTATTCATTTAATCTCAAAGGAAGATTCTGATGACTCCATCATCCCTAGGATGTTCCTTTTCTCATATTGAACTAAGTAACTGAATAATTAAAGCTTTGTAGTGAAGGCAGTTCATGAAACAGTGACAGTTGAATAGACATTACCCCAAACTCCTGAAAGAACTCAAATAAAAACTTGAGGACAGGTAATAGATGCTATATACCTGATCTATGCCTGATCAATTCCTTTTAACCCCATTCCTGAATCAGCTTTTATTTGAGGATTTGCTTCCCTGGAGCCTATCCACTCCACAACCTGAACCTTCCTTACTGATCAGCAATGCTATTCCATCCACTCTGTCACAGGTATAAGTCCAAAGGATGTGCAGTGGCATGTTTGCACCTGCATTTTTAATCATAGTGTAGAAGCAGCAGCTGGGGACTGAAGGTGAGGACTCCCCACCTCAGCATCCTCTATCTGCCTCCTTCTTCTGCCTGCCCCACTCACCACTGCCACAGCCCCCAGCAGACCTAAGGGAATGGGAAACTTCAGAGCCACTCCTGCTCTGTTCCAGCCAAGCTGGATGGGCATCAGTGACAGCAGGTGGGTTCCCCCTCCCTGTCCAGTCCTCTGGGTGTTCCCCACCCCATGAGCAATCACAGGAATGATTGCTTTCTCTGGCTTAGCCCAGCTCACTAAGCAGCTACAACCCTTGGTAGATTGGGACAGGAGCAGCTGCTACAGCAGTAGCAGCAGGAGGGATTGCAGGGTGACACAAAAAGCACACTGCCTCTGAAAGCCTGATTGTGTTTAGGAAAGGAGGGAGGACTTATGATGCTGACAACATGAGACACTGACAGATCAGTTATTACTGCATAATCATTTAGTACTTGCATACACAAGTATTAAATGACTGAGCAGTAACTGGAGCTACTATGCAGTAGCATCCCTAAATGGCTTTTTGGAGATGCTGATTGCACAGTAGCTTGTTACTACTGCATCATGCTTCATGCCACACAACACTACTAAGCAGTAGTAATGAGCTACTGTGCAGTCTGTGTCTTGTGTAGATGTGACCATGGTAGCATAATAGTTTCTGGAGTTCTTTTAAGTTTACATCCAATTGGAGCTGGCTCTTACATGGACTTGATTTTAAATACCTAGGGAGATGAGGATAGTACTTGCCAACTTTAAAAAAAATTTAGAACCAATTAAAATGTTGATAATATTATTCCTTTATTAGATATATACTTATTTTAGTATGCACATTATTTTAAGTTAAAACTAACAGAAGTTTACATACACAAGAAAACAAAAGCAAATAAACATAAAATCACAGGAACAAAAGTTATTTCTGTTGATTTACCATCTACATTCAGATATATTTAAGAAAATACTGGAATGAAGAACTTGAAGGAAAGAAAAAGCATAAACCATAAAAAATAATTATAGTGAAAACACAGGAGATGATCGAGATTTTCTTTCTTTGTAAATAGGGCATTAAGTTCCTCCATCTTTGAAAAGTTTAATTTTCATTGGATAGCTTCACAGATAGTTTGAAATAGCCTCTAGCTCTAGTTACTTGGATTATAAATTGTCCACATTACAAGGGCAAAAAGAAAAGAAAGTGATAAAGTCATTTGGAAGAGATTTTTTTTCTACTTCCACATTTGTTTATTTTTATAATTGTTTTAAATATTAATTAGTTTATTAAATATTAATAAACATTCAGAGTTTGATTATATTGAAAAAGATCTTGTCAATATCTGAAAAAAACCCATACAAGTTCACCTATGTTTGTAAATACTGTTTATCTATTTTAATATTGTTCATAGAAACAATAACTTTATAATATTATGCTATTATCTTCCAAAAATAGTTGTTGTTATAAAGATCTATATACAAAAAAAAGCTTTCTGAGAAATAATTGGCATACAAGACAGTGTCAAAGTGGAGAATATTGACTCTCTGACATCAAATTCTATTAACTTTCCCAACACAGGAACAAACAATCGATAGATAAAATCCATTTTTTTTTCCATAAGAAAAAGTGTAATGGACAGGTAGTTGTTTAAGCAAGTATTATGTCTATACTGTATTCCAAGTCAGTTTGGAGGACAGTACTTCAGATAACTAGGGGTTACTATATTTTAACTAGAATAGCCAAAACATCTTAGATCTACATTAATTAATGAAGGCCAGGTGTACATTGATTTGATGGGCTAATGTATATTCCTTTCTCATACTGTTAAATTTGCATTATAGGCATCTGTCTGCCTAGCGAGACAATAGATTTGTGCTGAGTGATGCATCAACTCATTAAACATCTGTGAGTGTGGCTGTAGAGCCCAATTCTACAGTGACAGAGATCATCCTGAATTTTCTTATTTCTTAGTATTGGGATCTTAATCCCTTGAAAGACTTCATTCCACCCTTAATAAACTGTTTCCAAGTAGTTTGATCCTCAGCAATCTACTCCCAGTCATTGGGCTCAGTGTTCATTGCCTTCATAATTCCCTTGCAAACATCTTTGAAATGGAGATAAGGATGGCTGTGTGGTCTTCTTGTAAAGTGTTCTTTCTGTGTACAAGATATCTGTGGATATATAGCTATTGTCAGTTCTACACATATGACCAAGCCAATGAAGTGGATATCAACTGAGAAGAGAATGGATGCTTAGGATGTGGGCACACTCTAAGACCTCACCATGGGCAACTTTGTCCACCAGCAAGTACCTAGAATGTGGTGAAAGCAGCGTAAGTGAAAGCTCTTGGGGCATTTTTCTTGAATAGAGCATGTGGTCCAGGATTTGCCACTGTATCAAAGATTGTTGATGATGCAAACATAGTGTGTTTCACTTTGGTTTTAACAGTCAGTTTGTTATTCAGTTCTGCCTCAACTGAAAGTTTGTTGGTAACATTGGAGCCAAGGTACATACACTTACTTACAGAACCACCATTGTTGGTGTAAAACAACGTTCTGGCCCATAACATTGGCCATCTCGATTCTGATTATAAGACCAAGCTCTTGGCGGGCATGAGTGAAATGACTGACAGTGAACCCTCTGAAGGTCACTCTCTCTGTGGGCTATCAGTGTAGCATCATGAACAAACAGCAGCTCATGAATTGAAACTTTCGATACTTTATTCTTCACTTTAAAGCAGGAGAAGTTGAATAATTTACAGTCTGAGCATATATTTAAATTAATTTCTTTGGTGCTGGCCCCAAAAGCACGCAGCAGAAGAAGAGAAAAGAAAATCCTGAACAGCGTTTAGAACAAAGACACAGTCCTGCTTAACTCTGCTTCAAATCTCAAAAGCCTCAGACTTGATCTATCATAGCTGACTGTTTGACATATTCCATCATGGAAAGAGTGGATTATGCTTTTTCGAATAATTTATAAAGGTCTTTTCCGCTAACATGGTTGAAGGCCTTGGTCAGGTCAATGAAGGTGATATAGAGGGACTTCCTTGTTCCCTATATTTTTCTGTATATTGCTCCCCTCCAGCTCGAAGGGCTGACTGAGGCATAAGGGTGCTTCACACAGGGCTAGTTGGCAAGCAGCGCCCCCCACTGAAACACCCTTGTGACCTAGCCAACTAAAGGAAGCATCTATACATGCACAGCTGTGGAGTTTTTTTTACTCTGAAGCAGGGTATTTACAAATACTATCCTGCTGCAGAGTAAATTAGTTTTCTCCAGCGTAATAGGGGTACATGTATAGATGCTGAGACATTTCCTGCACTGTTAATTAGTTTTACTGCACAGTAAACATCTTGTGTAGACATGCCCTGAAAGAGGATATTATTGAGATCAGACAGTCTACTGATGATAGGGTCAACTGTTGTCAGGGGCAAAATCCTGGGTGCCTCCATGATACCTTATAGAATGGCTTTGCTTAGAAGAATGAGTTAGCAATGAGAAAGTTATGATGGAAGCAGAACTCCAACAGCCTATGTCTCTTATTATTCATGCTTCCTGTGTTATGTTATTCCAGGCAAATAGGCCAGGATTCTCTGGCAGCACCAACTATGGCATTTAAATCAATCAGGAGATATAAGTTCTCAATGTCTGGAGTCTTACAGATAACACTAGCCAATTTGTTGTAAAACTTATCTTTAACCTCAGCAGAAGAGTAGAGTATTGGAGAGTAGGCATGCACGAAGGTGACTTCGCCTTCTGAACTATAAAGGTGAAGCATGAGGAACATCTGAACTGTTCCATGAATTCTTGATTGTTTCAAGATTGTTTTTACAGCAAAGTCTGCTCCATGTTCATGTGCGTCTTTGACAGCCTTCTCTTGGAGTAAATATGTATTTTTCTCTTAGAGGCATTGTGACTAACCATGTTTCTTGTGGTGCCACAATATCAATTTTCAAACTATTTAATATATCACTGCTATCTTGCAAGCATCAGAGAGATTCACAAGATCATCATTCAGGCCAGTATACGTGGTCCTAACATACCATGTTGAAATTAAAGTATTAATTTTCTCTCTTTCTTTTTGTCTGGTGCAGTGATGCAATCTGCATTTCAAATTTTCTCTTGCCCATTAGATCAGGCAGATCATACCATATAAACCCCTTACTGGCTGGGCTACCAAGCTTTAAGCACACCTCAGCTGATCAATGAGACACAATACTCTCTCCCACTGGCAAATGCAACATGTTGCATCCCTATCTTTACCAAATAAGCTGTATTTTTAACTCATAGCTGCTGGTTCCTATGTTGAGTCAGTGCTTGAAAGATAAAATGACACTGAAATGAGCTTTTTAGGGTGCAGATCCCTAGGCAGTGTATATGGAGACACTGGGTTGCCCATACACCAGTGTCCACCTCGGCCTTGTTGATATAATCCAAAGGAAAGGTAAGTGGTAGTGCATTTGGAACCAGCTTGGCTGTAGGAGCTGCTGAAGCAAGGAAATCATCTGTTTGTCAACTGGTTGGGGCTCCACTCCTAGACTGGATGCTGATCAGTGTTAAAGAGCCCAGTTTACCTTATCATGGAGTGGACTTCAGTTCTACAACCTTTTGGTGGCATTTCCCTCCACTACAGGTAAGACCAGTACCCCCACTCTAAGCTGCTCCTCTGCCCAAAGCTATTGGCACCCTAGAGGTTGCTAGGTTATTTAACTGCCACCCAGTACTCAGCTTTAACAGTCACAAGTAGTATTATCTATTGTAAATGAACCTGGTGAACTTGACTTGACAAACTTGTATAAGCTTGAAATATTGGTGTTTATATAAAAGAAATAGGCATAAAAAAAATCTAAAATTGTATTTCTGATTAAATTAAATGGGAGTTCTACAAATGTATCTTAATCCAAATTTTGTAAGTCATTCATCCTGTCTTCTCTGATGAAAGATTTTAAGTTTGTTCCTTGGAAACATTTCATATCTTGTTCTCTCTCTTTCTCTCATTTTGACCATTTAAGGGTAGACTTTTCAGAAATAAGTAAATGACTTAACTACACATCCCAGTCATGGTATGCTGTGTTAGTCTCTCTGACTTTTCTGATTATTTGTGTGTTCTTAAGTCACAAAAGCACATTTGAAAACCTTACCTGAGAAAATCACAGTGTCTTATTCCTCCAATGTTGTTAGAATAGGATTTGTCAGTTCCACTCTATGTAATATGCGAGAGGGAGCAATGGTATTTTTTCTGTTACAATTATCTTACAAACGGGTATGAATAACAACAGGGAAACTCTGCCAGCAACATGGACTTGAAACAGTGGGTTTAGAGCATAAAACAGAAAAAAAGATATGAAGGAAAATAGGGTTAAAGAGAAAAGAACCTTGTGCAAGGGCCTTGTTATACCTTATGCTGCGTGCCACACAAATGTTGATTGGTGTTATTGCTAGCTCGAGTCTGGAGTACTCGCACATCAGACCAGCAGAGGTCTGAAGGACTGAAAGGTAAGTATTCCCTCTGTCTCCCCATCCCATTCTGGGTTTGTCTCCTGTCCTCTGCCCCCCTAGAACTCCCCTGGTTCCCCCCAGCCCCTTGGGTTCCCCCCTGCCTCCTGTCTCCACCAACCCCCAGGGCATTATTTACTTGTGGCTGCCTGTGCTGTCTGTCTTAGGCAGGGAAGTTTATCCCTTCCCTGACTGCTTCTCTAGGACAGACAGCACAGGCAGCCACAAGTAAGAAGAGGAGGGGGTTGAAAGGCAGTGAGGAGAAATCTGGGGTGTGGGGAGGGTAGGAGAGGCAGTGGACCTGATCCAGGCCAGTGGGGGAGAGTGGGCAGGTCAGGTATTTACACAAAATAGTCTAGAATGGCTACACTTTAATTTAACATGCTCTGGGTAACATGGATCAGAGATAATTCTGCTCTGGAGTAGTGCAATTTTGAGCTGCAAAATGAGTGTTTAAAACCAGTTACAGGTATCAATGTGTGAATAATCCAGGTGTTAAGAGGTCCGGGAGATGCCCCAAATACTGTGTAACAAGGCCCCAAGTGAGATGGGAGAGGATTCCTCAAAGTAAGGGGGGAAAATGTAAATAGAAAGTCCTAGAAGAGAAGAGAGATATTCAATGTTGAGGGCCAAAATACTGGAATTATACAGAAACCATCAATAACATAGCTGAGGAAGTCTAACAAGCACTTTTTCTAAAATAACCTTCTACCTTCATATGAAAACAGTAATTACAGGGTTACGACCTGTTTAGCAATGAACATAGAAAAACTTTGTCACTAGGAAAACATTTTAGAAAAAGAAAAAAAAACCCCTATCTCACAGCATCAGAAAAGAAGTTTGCTGGTCACTGAGATAGAGGAAAGCTCTGAGAAAAAAAGACACTTTTGTGTTAAAATTGGATCAAACTATGGTTTGCCAAAGGGGAACCTAATATTACTTTGCATAAGAAGCCTTCCCCACAAGAGTCACCCACAATAATGACATTTGCAAATACCATTCTGGGTACATCTACACATGAGCATTATTGTCAGCTTGACTAATTAACTCTGCAATAAAGTGTCATCCTCTACACATGCACTAGCATTAGGGTGTGGTAAAGCAGCTGGCTCTAGGGCAAACTATGCTGGAGTTTATTGAGGCACACTAATTGCACATGTGACCTAATGAGAAAATAAAACAACAGTGGGTAGAGAAAAGGAGCCTCCTCTTTCCCCCTACCTGTGGAAATATACCTAGAAAATACACCTTTAAAGACATTGTGAGAATCACATAACTAGCTGGGCAAGAGAAAATGAAGGTGGTACATTTACCAGAGAGAAAGAGATGAGGAGAGGGGGAGACAGCAAGGAAAATGAAGAACTGTTTAAAAGTAGGAAAACAAAACCTACCTTTCCAGCCAAAGGAAGCAACTCTTAGTGAAGCAACCTCCAGTCTAATGGTCTAGAAAAAAATATATATTTTATCAAGCTGTCATGAAAACATATCAAGTTTAAATACTTCCAAAATACATGTTTAACATCTTTCTCAGCTACTCAGTTTATCTAATAAAATGTATTACCAAAACAAAAAACAAACAAAAAACCCACCAACAAAAACAAGGTTGCCTCTAAAATGCCCAAACAGTTTTCTGGGAGATAGTCTAAAATCTATTAGCTCTAACAGATTTTTACCATATTGATAGTAGATATACAAAGTTTGTATAGATTTCTTGCATTTTTTCCATTTCTATTCAAAACTCTTCTGAGAAGTGTGCATTTATCCAGTATATAAAGCAAACAATCATATACCATTATCGTGTTTAAAGGTGTCCAAACATATTTTGAAGTTCTCATGGCTGACCTTCAGAATGGAACCATTTCAATGTACATAAGATTTATATTTTTTAGATTAGGCTGTTTTGCTATTTTGCGTGAAATTTTAACCTTTCCCCTGAGCTGTTTTCCTTCTTTAGCTGTGGGGGTGGTATATGTGTGTGTCAGGGGGGCGGCTCTGAATTTTCTTTTCTAGCCTGTACATTCTCCCTGAACATTTTCCCTGACATAGCTATCTTGTGTGACAAAGCAAATAATATTGAGTTCAAGATCAAGTGATGCAAGAAACTGCATTTCAACTTTCCTTTCAGCTACACTTCTATTGTGACATGTGCAGGTTAGAATATCAAGAAACCATCAAAGGCAGGCTTTTTGTACTGAAGATTGCTTTTGTTCTCAGTGTGAAACTGCCCATCAGAAAATAAATAAATAAATCTGATTGTTTCTCAAATACTGAACCAATATATACAAGTCTATGTTTTAACTGCGGTATAGAACAGAGATAGAAATTTAGGACTAAATATTATGAAGCAAACCTCCAGTGGTGCCAATGGAAAATTTACATAAATAGCAAGAAGGAACACTAATACAATGAGTTAATCTTTTGTTATTGTTATTTATTCACTGCCTGTCTTTTTCATGATTACACTTTGGGTAAAGAGTGCTTCTCTTTCAGACTGCTGCATTTCTGCCTTTTGTTTCTCTTCTTCTCTGTTTACCTTAAAGATGAACAAGGGTGTCCTTTGGTGCTGTTCTTTGGCAGTGACAGGCAAAGGAGCTTCTGGTTTTTTCCCGTTATATTTCTTTCATTGTGAATAACATGTTTGTTGGGGAAAATAGGTTGTTAAGGGGTTCCCGGTGGGAGAGGGAGATAAGTTTGGAAGGGCTATTAGGGGAGTGGATTCCCCCAGGAAAGAGGGGGATTGGGAATGGATGGAATAGGATGGAAAATGAAATAGTTTTGTTTTTAATATAGGCATTGAATGGGGTTCAGAGGGTGGGGAATTGAGGTTGGGCTGGATAGAGGTAGAAGATGCTTTCCTAGGTGAGAGGCAAAGGAACAATAGTTCATGGAATATTTCAGAAGTTTTCTCTTCCTGATCTTCTGGCCAGTCTGTATCTGAGAATGCTAGGCTTGGGCCATCTTCTCAAACCATCCTTTTCCCCCATGGAGATCATGTGTAGCATAGATTGTTGGCCTTGATGATGAAGTAGAAACTGCCAGGAGTAAGAAGATAATGATGCATATTGGAGGGGAGGTAGTAAATCATCAACTGTGCTTACTGGGCTCATGCTGGGCAGGGCGAGATATGGCAGCAAAGTGGTGGAAGAAAATATCTCCAGAGACACAGGGCTCTGTTTCCCTGTGCCTGTTCCCCTCTTCTTGCATTCTGTGTTGGTGTATGTAGGGGTCATAGCTTTTGGAGGCCAAAATAGTATCAGGAGAGACCCTTGCTAACCATGTTTCACAGGAGTTCTCTTCTAAAATCAGATAACCTGGAACAGGTTAAGGAAGCCAAGGTTAATGGCAAGGAGTGTTTGGAGCACTGGGATGCAGGAGCCCAGGCTTGTGATGTCTAGGAGGGGACAGACAGATTGGGAACAGACACAAGATATGTGTCCTTGTCTTGTACAAGAAAGCTAGAGCCCTTGTACGAGATAGAGAGGGGAGATGCAGATACGCCTCTCTCTAAAGCTGGTTTCATGCCAGACAAGGTGAATACAGAAATGGATATGACCCCAAGACATGACCCCTGATGGTTTCCATACCATCCAGAGATAGATGGTGTGGAACCCACAGTACTTGGAACTCCAATCCCAGTAAAAGAAGGGGAGGAGGTAAATCAGCTTGAAGGAGAGATAGAGATCAGAATTTTGCTGCTAGATCACCAGCCACTGTTTGCAGACAAGTAATATCCCTCGAAAGAAACAGTTTAAAATACCATCACAAAGGATAGACAGCTCCTGTGCAGTGAGGTAGATTTTGCTACAGGGAATCTGCGGGAACAAGTCTATATGGAGGTAAAGAACACACTGATGCTTGGGGCTGGGATAAATTCTATTAGGGCTCAGGCATCAGGAACTTTTATTCTGAAAAGGGACATAAAGATAAAAATCTGTATGGATGGCAGAGAGATGTCATTAACACACATAATGCATATTTTCTGCCTTGGGTGGACAGTGTACTGAACTTTGCCTAGAGGTATCAGAAATCTTTCTTAAGTGAAGATGTCAGAAACAAACTTGCCTTCAGTATGGACTTGGGACTGTGTAATTTTGCCATCTACGATGACAGCTTGCAAGAACACCTGTCACATGGTGGATAAACATGAAGGACTTGGGGTACTGGGTCTCATTGTTGAAGGGTTTAGAAGTATTTTGAATGTGTCTTGGAATTCAATATATCTTACTTTGGTAATGGCCAAGATACAATACTTGGGTCTCCATGTTATGTGGGAAGAAATGCACTCCATTAATATAGGCATACAAGCCAACTCAAAATGGCCCATACTTAGGGCTAAAAAGCAAATTTATTCCTTTAAAAAACTTGCAGATTGGTTTGTGAGAGATTACAGTGAAACAGGTAATCTTATCACCAGGGATCCTGGTTTTCTCTGTTAAAAATCCAAAATTATCTGATTAAATCCTCCCAAATCTGTTTTTAATAATGGGGGGAAAAAAAAAAACAAAAAAAAAAAAACACCACTATATATAGACAATAGTAGAACACTATGTTTTACTGATATATTTACAATTTTAAAGCAATTTGGAAGCTTACCAGTGATTCAATTATTATCATGGACGAGTGGTGCCACCTTAGTCAGGGGAGGCACGTGCCCCCCAGGTGACCAGTCAGTGACCAGGGATAGGGGTCCCCCCATGGCCAATCGCACAGGCTGGCAACCAGCTATGGCACTCCTAAAAGTGGCCGCAGTACTCCCACTTCCCAGCTGGCACTTAAAGAGGGGGCACCAGCACTCACACCTGCCTCCCTGGCCATTGCCTAAGAGGGGAGCATGGCCTTTTAGGGGTTGCACCGGTGCTCTCAGGGGGTGCAAGTGCACCCCCATGCACTCCCTATGTGTCGCTACTGATCATTATACAGTACAAGCTGTGTTAACCAGCATTTTACTAAACAGATTACTCTATTATGCAGCATGCACATCAAGTATTTCTTGAGCAGGATCAGGTAGGGAGGCAATGGCAAAAGCTCCCCTCTGCAGGCCACACAGGCACTGCCTGGCCGGCCAACTACACAGGGGTGGGGAGGAGTTTGCGCACAGCAGCTGCTGCTGCCACCATCCACCACCCCACACCACCACTGCCACCACCACCACTGCTCCATGCAAGCCCATATAACCAGAATTTTTAGATAACTGGCACACTCCTTACCCCACTCATGCCACATAATAAAGCTTTTACTGTAATAAAATACATTCTAAATACCTATACATTCTAAATACCTATATATTTTGGGGCTTGATTTTGGTTTTCTTTATCATGGAAAATCAGAGCATCCCCTGCCCCCTTTGCTCAACAGGACATAGGTACAGCTGTGGCTTTCCCCCCTGTTGCTTTGTGGTGCTGAGCAGTCCTGATATGTCAGTGCCCTGCCCCTGCCCATGCCATTGCCCCTCACTCCTCACCCATAACCCCCTGGCCCTGCCAGTGACACTTACTCCCAACACAGTCTCTCACCTGTCCCAGCCCTCCTGGTGCCCTTCACTCCCAACCCTCTGCCCTCTATCACAGGCCCCAGCGCTGCCCCCCCCGAGTGTGTGTGGGGAAGGGGGTGTATAGCAGGAGATGGATGTGCAGGGAAGGAGTTGTCTGTGTGGGGCAAGGGGGGTGTGGGCATAGGCGCTACCATAAGTGATGTGTTGGGGGACTATGGGGGGCACATATGCCTCCCAGGTTTCTGCACCCACAATGGAGCACAAGGCTACAACCAGGCTGGTCTGGCATGAGAAGATGCTGCCTTCATGGCTAACTAGGCAGGACCTGGGCACATAAATCCGGGGGGACATGTATTCATTCCTGCATGCTCCCCTGACACGTTGCTGGTGCCCCCCTGCGCCCACACACATCACCTATGTTTGTGTCCCCCCCATGCATCATCTATGCTCCCCTACCCCAACATAGACTTACCTGCAGAAAGCTGCTGGAGCTGCTCTCCACCACACTTCTTAACTGCATTGCCAGGCATGTGCGTGTGTGCATGCCCATATGCACGTGGCCCTCTGCCTCTGAGTACCTTCCTCCCACTCCCCGCAGCCCCTTGAAGGCTAGAACTCTGCCAACCTGGAAGGGGAAACCTGCAGTTTCCTGGGTTTTTTCTCCTTTAAAGGGTAAAAGCCGTGATTTTCTCTGGGAAACAGAAAACCCGAATCCCTGCTTATCACAGACCTATGTAAGAAATACAAACATGGTGAAGTGAATTTTCCAGTCTGGTCAGGAGGGCTCTGATCAGATTTGGGATAACTGTTCAGGATAAGCCTTCCTGATAAGGTATGATTTTCACAAAAAACTTCAACACAGTGGGCACAGCCCTCAAGGCAGAAGCTTTGTTGACAAGGTAATATAATCAGACTCCTTCCACTGAGTTCAGGAGTGAAGTATTAACACCTGGTGAGAAGGACTGCTCAGGAAAAGAAGTGGTTTGATATCAGGTGGCTTGTTAATAGGTTGAAGCCTCACCTGATTAATAGGAAGCTTAGGGGCCAGATAGAATATTACCCTCTAATTTGGTGTCACACCACAAAGGGAGTCGGTTTTGGATTCCTGAACTGGGCATGATGCTTCAAAATAATTTTTATGGGACTTTGGCGTATCAAAGCATGGGGGGCCATGATACCATACACCATTTGCTTACATTTTGATCTTAATTATGATGACTTAAAATAGACTTGGGGGCTACATGCTGAGTCATTAATTTTTAGGGGGTGGGGAACATGGTATATAAACCAAACAAAGCAGCAAACAAATACATTCTTTTTTTGTTTCTCTCTCCTATCTATGGACTGGTAAAAACAAAGCTGACAAATTGAACAATATGATGTTCTTCTACCCATTTAGATAAAGTGGTGCAACTTTGTGGGAGGAGCAGGGCCTGTTCTACAGGATTAAAGCTGATTTACAGTAGTTTAGCTTTTCACAGTGAATTTTAGGTACAAGCTAAATTTATACAACCATTTTTAAATTATCATCAAGTTGCCATACCCAAAATTGTATTGAATTAACTAATACAATTTAACTTAAAGCTTCACACTTCCTGCAAATGCCTCAGATTTATATGGCTCTCTTCATTCTTCTCCACAGCAATATCTATGTCTGTAATTATTTCTCTGTCATCCTTCCTAGTGAAAGTAAATGGGGGTATGGAGAAAAGTTTCTAAATGGAGAAAAGCTCCACCCCCTTCCATGCATAACTGAAGTAGTATTTGAGAATAAGTCATTTGCTACTGGTACAGGGTTGGTACAAGCTGTTTTTCTCTGGAACAAGATGGGCACTGAGTAGGGACCTGGATTCTCTAAGAGAATGTCTATGCTGCAATCCCAAAATGTGACTCATAGATTCATAGATGCTAGGGTCGGAAGGGACCTCAATAGAACATCGAGTCCAACCCCCTGCATAGGCAGGAAAGCCTGCTGGGTCTAGATGACCCCAGCTAGATGCTTATCTAACATCCTCTTGAAGGCCCCCAGGGTAGGGGAGAGCACCACCTCCCTTGGGAGCCCGTTCCAGACCTTGGCCACTCTAACTGTGAAGAAGTTCTTCCTAATGTCCAGTCTAAATCTGCTCTCTGCTAGCTTGTGGCCATTATTTCTTGTAACCCCTGGGGGTGCCTTGGTGAATAAAAACTCACCAATTCCCTTCTGTGCCCCCGTGATGAACTTATAGGCAGCCACAAGGTCGCCTCTCAACCTTCTCTTGCGGACTCCGTTTTATATATAGCTCTGAACTAGATAGCGAAAGTCCTGAGGTTTGCCAATGTTACTCTTGTGTTTAAAAATCAATCTAGAGGGGATGCAGGAAACTACAGGCCAGTGAGCATAATGTCTGTTCTTGAAAAACTGGTAAAAACAATAATAAAAATGCAATATTTGTCCAGCACCTGGATGAACATGACTTGCTGGGGAGGAATCAACATAGCTTTGTCAAAAGGGAATCATGCTTCACCAATCTACTAGACTTCTTTGAGGGTAGATTAGGATGGTCCAGTTGACAGTATCTGGACTTCCAAAAAGCCTTTGACAAGGTTCCCTGTCAGAGGCTCATAGACCAGGTACAAACATTACATTTTTACCAATATAAGGGCACATCTACACATGCCAATTTAAGGTGCATTGAGGGCATGAATCTATATGTGCACACCCTTAATTCATCTTAAAAATGGTGATTTTAGGCAATCTGTGCCTAAATTTGATACCTGCTTTTGCAAATGTAGGCATGAATAGCTAAAGTGGATTAACACACATGTAGATGTGTTAAGGAAAATTAACACTGTGTATGAACTGACTTGGAACTAACTCGAGTCCCATGTTAGTCTGCACACACAGTGTTAATGTGCTTTAACATGTGCATGTATAGACATGAGCCTACATCGCCTAAAGCTAATGCACATTAAATTTAGGTATGCCTAAATGCACATGTAGACACCCTAAGTGATCAGAAACTGGTCTATACACATAGCAGAACAGAAGTTCAGCACACACAGACTGGTTTAAAAATGGCAGCGCGTGGTCTAAATTTTGTGTCCCCCCTCCACCAAAGGGTGAATGTGTGTTCTGTTCACTACCTATCTAAACCATGCCACTTAGAGAAAACTACATAACTTAGATTGAGTCCACCAGAGTGAATATAAACAGTCATTAAAAACATCAGTTTAGCACTCAGTAGCTATAAAGAAATGGCAAAAAATGTTAGAGATTATTGAAAAGGGAACTGTTAACAAAATGAAAAGTATGATGCCCTTTTATAACTCCATGGTGCATTCATATCTTGAATCCCTTTTCCAGTTCTGGTTCCCAGACCTTGGAAAGGATATAGAAGAACTAAAGAAGTTACAGAGAAGGGCAACGAGGATGATAAGTGTTATGGAAGGGCTTCTAGATGAGGAGAAACTAAAGCAGCTAGGCCTATTCAGTTTAGAAAAGAGATGCTTGAGAGGGAACATAATAAGGGTTTACATAATACTAAATGTAGAGAAAGTAAATAGGAATTTATTATTTATTCTCTCTCAAGAATTAGAGGTCATAAAATGAAACTAGTAAGTAGTATGCTTTTTATTCACAGAGCAGGCAACTCAAGTTTGGAACCAATTGTAGGAGACACTTCACTGATAAAGAAGTAGAAGGTTAATTCATGTTCAGCACAATCAAGGAAAAAGGACTATGTCCCCCCCTCCTCCCCCCCGAAAAGCTAGTTCTTGTCAATATAACCTAAGGTAAAAATTCCTTCCTGCTGTCCATATTTGGTGATTATTACAACCTTGAATAGAAGAGCAAGACCCTCTATGGAGAGTTGGAGATGCTACTCTAGAAGTTTGTTTTACACTACATTACAATGAAACTGTAAATGTGGAGAGCCTTCTTTGATGCTGCCAGTTGTTAGCAGCCTGGAGTTAAGAAATTCACTTGTATTTTTAACTTCAACATTTCATTGTAAATATTTTCTAAGGTTTATGGGCTAGAGTTAAGCTTCTATAATTTAAAAATAGAAAGAAAAAGCAATAGAAAATGAATGATATCTTTATGTATTTGAAATATGATGCTTCTTTGTACTACTGCTCTCATAAATTATGAGAGACACTTATATGAACTTATCCTAATGGGGAAAAATGCAGGGAGTGAGTTTGTATCAGGAATAAAGTTAGCCCGCAAAAAGAGTGATTTTTTTTTTTAAACTTGTACTGACCACAATAACAATGTTGGCACAACAGAAAAAAATGATGGAAAAAGATAACATGAGTACTTGATGTTGATGGAATGCATGTTTGTGCCTTATACACTGGAGAAATTGTCCAATAGCAGTTCACCCAAGTGAAAATATTGCCCCATTTTGCTGCCAAGGTCAATGTCAGTTTAGGTTATTGACTGCATGAATGTTGAATACAAAAGTTAGAACTGTCCAAGGCTAGTCTAACTGCTCCAATCTATTTTTCAAGACTTTTCAGATATGTTTAGAAATTTGCATTCTCTGTTCATTTATGCCACTGCAGGCTCTTTGTCCTCTTTTTGCTCAACCTTTTCACCTTGTACCTTCTAATGCTAAAGAATAAGAATCTCCATTATATGTGGGGAAAAGAACACGCGTTCAAAAATAAATTATACTATGGCCCCCAGCTATGCAGGCGAGTAACTGGTAGAACAGCTGAGTTTACAAAAGACTGCAATCCAGAGCCAACATTAACTTTTATTTGTGGATAGAAGTAGCAAGTTTAGGGGCCACAATGAAATGTGAAGAATAACATTTCTTATTCTATTGTTGTCATATATACATGAAATGCCATGGTGCAGTAGCAATGAGCTACTGCTCCATAGCTCATTGTTACCATGAAGTAACATTGCCAGGCAGTAACTGTGCAGCTACATTACTGCACAGTAGCTCAATGTTACTGTGCAGTAGCATTGGGGAAAAATGTGCACTAATGGTAACACTGGTTACTGTGCAATCATTTAGTACTTGCTTATTCAAGTACTAAATGACTGCACAGTAACAACTGCTGCTCATGTAGACATGGCCACAGAGCTCCTTTTAGGATTATTCAAAGGTTCATTTTTTTTTAAATTTAACTGTGATATTAAAAGGATCAATATTTGAGTCAATGCAAAGTCCTACTGCAAAATAAGGGATACCAATCTCTTACAGGTTTTGAACTTGCATGACATTACTTACTGAGTAAAGACCTACATGTGTACTAGATTGGAACAATCAATCCCTAAATAGTTGGATCAAGATGACAGAAAGGAATGAGTAACAGAGGCAGAAGCCCTTGATTTTCAGTCCCAAATATAGCTCACCAGAATAGGCTGCCTCACACATCAAGTAAAATATATTCCCCCTTCTTCTCCAACTTTTCACTTCTACATGTTGATTTAACTTAATCCATTTTAATACATTTTGGCATACATATGTGCTTTACTGCATATCAGACTAATCTAACGAACAGTAAAGCATCACCATCTACACCTGAGCCACTATTAGTGTTCTGTAGATTAATTTAAAGCACCTTTGGGTAATACCAACTGATACAGGTACTACCCAACAGTGCCTTACATTAATGAAGCTAAATCCACGTGCAGATGCTGACTTGGGAGCAGATTGCTTCTGCTCAGCCCAGGCAGCAGGGGGCCCAACTCCTGCTTGACTTAGTCGTGAGCTCTGGGGCGTGGAGGAGGAGCTGTTCCTGGATCTGGGGGCAGCTCCAGGTGGTTAGAGCTCAGCCCTGAGCTCCACACCACCTGCAGCTACCCCCAGAGCTGGGGACAGCTCCTTCCCCACCCCCTGGAGCTCAGGATTAAGCCCACAGGTTGCCCCAAACCCCCTGTCAGCCTGGGGCTGCCCCCAGTGCCCCCTACCAGCCTGGCTGGCACCTGGGCAACTACAACCAGAGTCTGGAACTCCCCCTGGCTGCTGCCAAGGAGCAGAGCAGGCCAGGAGCAGCTCTAAGCTTCTCAGGGTGTCTCAGGCTGAGGCATGTGCACTCAAAACCCTTTGAGATGCTGCAAGAGGCATGTGCAGGAACAAAAAAGCATTCCCCATGCTGCAGATTTGCAGCACCAAGGCAAAATTAGACCCCTGGATATCCAGGGGTCAAAAAATATCCCAGGCAAAAGAAGCAGGGTAGGGCATGGACCATGGTCTGAGGCAACTGGAAGTTTGGCCCTCCACAGAGATGTTCTGGCAGCCAACCAGAGCATCTCTATGGCTGGCGCTCACCCTGGTACTGAAGTATGCAGGGCAGCCAGTGTGCCTGCCACACGAAGCTGGACCCAGGCTGGAAAATAGGGGATGGAGGCACTGCAGGAGGGAGGGGAGGATCATGGGGTACCCTCATCAGCCCCACCCCGCGCCTGCTCCCCGAGGCCCCCCGGATTGCTGTCCCACCCGGCCCCATCCCCTGCCTGGCCCCTGAGCCCCCTGGTCTCTGCCCTGCCTGGCCACAGCATCCTGGCAGCTGCCATTGGGGTCACTGGGGCCTCCTAGCAGAGTCCCCCCACACAGCATGGGGCAGCAAGGCAGGGGCAGCTGAGACTGACTGGCACCCGCACTAGCACTGCCTCATTGCACAGATGCAGCCCTGGTTGGCAGAGTGCTGCATGGCTTAAGTATGCTGTCAGGCAGCTGGGCCACTCAGGGTGAGTGGTGCCAGCCCTAGGGGACAGCCACCATGGCCTCAGCTGCCTTACAGTGCATAGACCCATGCAGCACCCTGCCGACCCAGGCTCCACTTGTGCAATGGGGCAGTGGAACTGTAGGTGCCAGGTGTCCAGGGCCAGTCCCCACTGCCCCCTGCTGCCCTGTGCTGGTGGGGTGGGAGGGGACTTTGCCATAAGGCCCCAGTGTCCCCGATGAGAGCTGCTACTGCTGGTGAGCATAGGACTTTTTTTTCCTTTTTTCTTTGTTGAGTCCTGGATTTTGGGGCTGGGTGGGGTGGCATCAAGGGTGGGGCCAGGTAGAGGGGGCAATCAGGGAGCAAAGGATGGCCAGGGGTCTCCGCCACATGGCCCCAGAGCCCCCATAGCTGCTGCTACTATCTTTTTTTTTAAGTGCTGGGAGACTGGGGCCAGGTGGGGCAGCCACTGGGGCTCTGGGAGTGCTAGCAGGGGATAGGGCTGGGTGGGGAAGCCACCAGGGGTATGGGGGTGCAAGTAGGGGCTGGGGCTGGGTGGGACAGCCATCGGAGGGTCTGGGTGTGTAAGCAGGGGATGGAGCCCAGTGGACCAGCCATCAGGGGGGCTGCAGGAGCCAGTGGGGGATGGTGCCAGGTGGGGCAACAATCCAGGGGACTGGGGAAGCTAGTGGGGGTGGGACACATAGGCTCTACAGGGGGGCTGGTAGACCCTGAGGGGGTCATGTGGCCCTTGTTGGGGGGGCTGTAGCTCTGTCTGTGAGCTGTGTGGGAGGGGCTGCACCCTCTGGGGAGCATGTGACCCACCCCTCCTGAGAAGCCCCCCCACAGTCCTCCCATGATCCACCCACACACCCCATGGTTCTCCCCACATCCCTCCACAGCCACCCACATCCCCCCACTTCTCTTCCCAACCCACTTCTGCAAACCCCATATCCCCCCAGCATACACCCTGAGTGCCCAGCTGCCAGACAGGATGGGACCTGCTGGTAGGAACTGTGGCTGCAGGAGTAGATGTCCCTACAACCTGGTGAGTGAAGGGGTCAACGGGAGCTCTAACCACTCTATGGTAAGAAAACCAAAGGCAAACAGCAAAACATATAGGTATTTAGAATTCATATTATTATGATGATAGAGACACTGGTATGCTTCCAAATTGCTTGAACACTGTAGATATATCAGTAAAACATTGTCCAAATGATTGCTGTCTCTATGTCTCTTGCTTTCTCTCTCTCTCTCTCTCTCTCTCTAGCAGTCTCTTGTTTTAATTGTGGAGGAACATGGATTTCAGGGTATTTTACATAGTGACTTCGGGATTTTTTTATCAGTGATTTTTAATTTTTCAAATAGGGAACACAAGAATTCCTGCTAAGGAGGCAAGTGGCAGGACCCAGGCACAGCAGCCTGCTTAGAGCTGGCACCTTGGACCCAACTGGAGGTGGCTGACCTCCTGGCCAGTTGGGTCCTGGAGGATGTGCTTTGACAGTTCAAATCAGGCCACCACACTGGGAACATCTTCTGGGTGACAGCTGCCCAGTTGGCCAGGCAGGGACCCACATGGCAGTAGTGCCGCACAAAGGCCAACTCTGCAGCCACAGCCCACTGGCAGCTGCCCCAGAGGGACAGATGCCTCTACTGGCTGTGAAGTCCCCATCTGGGTCTGGCAGATGTGCAGCAGGTCACATCCAGGCAGCAGCCCCCACAGCCAGACTGCTGCAATAAGTAGAGGGTGCAGGGAACTCTCAGGGCTGCTTCAGCAATCCAGCTGGCACAAAGGATAGTGTCCCCAAGACCCCAGAAGCTTCTGTCTATTTATATCCTTCAAGTAACGTGGTCCCTAAGGCCCACCTGGCTAACTAATAGCCCCTACTGTGTGGGGCCAATGGGTAAAAGATGCAACAGAGTTCTTGGGACAAGAAAGGCAAAAACAGGACAGGAGTGATGTGAGGGTCACAGGGTCAAAATGTGAACATGAGTGCACCTAAGGGGGACACTGAGCAGAGCCCCCGGGCTGCACCCACTGGTCCTCAAAGGCATCTGAGGAGCCGGTGGATGCCTCCCACTGGTGCTCTGCTTGGACATGTACACAGATGAGTAAGATAAAAGTGGCCTCGCAGTCTCCAGGCACCTTCCCAGCCAGAGCCTCTTTCCTGGTCAAGTGCAGGGCCCACTTGGCCAGAGCCAGGAGGAGTTTAACCTGGAGGTCCTGGGACTTGGTGGGGCTGTGGATGAGGTGACCAAAAACAAAAATGTGGGGGTGAAATTCAATTAGAACCTCAGAAGGAGGTTCTGGAGGTGGAGGGGCTTCATCCTGGTGCACTCTAGGATTGTGTGCCAGGGCCTCCCTCTGCCCACAGAAAGGGCAGGAGACCTGGGTGTCTGTGAAGTTCACCACATACATGCCCATGGTGACAGCTCCATGGAGGAACCACCAGCTGAGGTCCCCAGTGGTTTGTGGGATGAGGGTGGAGTACAGACTCAGCCACTGGGGTGCCCCAGCTATGCCTTTGCTGAGCATGTTCTGCTAATTGGTGTCTGGGCGGGACACAAGAGCATGGATAGTGTGGCACACAAGCATGTAGAGGTGTCAATGATGGATGGTGGAAAAGTGGACCAATCTGGTGGCCTCCAGCTGGTTCAGATGGTGGGGTGGGGAGCACCATAAGGCTGAGTGAGGTGCTGGCCCCACAACAAATTCTGGTGGGCTGGAGGACATGGCGGGGGGTGGGGACTGCCACTGCACAGGACCTGATTAACAAGGGCAAGGGTGTTGGGAGGTAGGGCAGATTTCACCTCCTGGACAAGATGGCAGGTAACGTGTTGTGGGTAGACCCATATGCCAGGCCAGCGTAGTGAGGTCCACCCACTCCTGCCTATCATAGTTCAGGAGGTCTCCAATATGAGTAACACCATCCAGGATAAACCTTTGTCACAACTGGGATACCTTTACTGTTGGCATCTCCAGCTGGGGGTTCCAGAGGAGGGGCTCAATAAGCAGGTCAGAGCCCTGGGCAAGTGTTGCAGGGGACCTGGAGGAGGACACCAGCCTCCAGGCCTAGAGGAGTTCCTGGTAGAACTCTGGGAGCCCTCACAGGCTATTCCGGAAGAAGACCCACAGGCTGAGGAGCTGCCAGTCATATCAGAGCCCCCAGAAGTGGCAGAGGAAGGTGTGCCCCAGATGACCCCATGCTGCATGGCTACCGACACCATATAGCAGTTGCTGCAGGGCCTGAAGGCAGAACATCAGGACCTGGCTGCAGAGGCAAACCAGGTCCTGGCTGTCCACCCACAAAGCGAGGCTCAGGACCTCTGTAGCAACCCAGTGCCATCCTGGACAGAAAAACTCCAGCGCCCATTTCTGGAGCCCTGCCAGGAACTCAGGGGGCACAGACGGGGTGTGTAAGCAGTGCCAGAGCATGGACAGGACCAGCTGGTTTAGCACCAACACTCTCCCATGCAGGGACAGACACATCAGGAGCCCTGCCCATGCCTCCAGCTGGTGCCAGTTCTCCGGTGGGGAGGGATCTGTGGGAGACAAGTAGACCCCCCCAAGTAGAACAGCAAGCCCACGTTCCAGTGGATCCCATGGACCACAGGTGGGAGTGAGCCTACCTGCCATCTATCACCCACCACCAGGCCAAAGCTCTTTACCCAGTTGACCCAGGCAGAGGAGGCCACTGAGTACAATGTCTGGCAGGCATCCACCTGTGCCAGGTCACCCAAGTCCTGGATCATAAGGAGTACATTGTCAGCATACGCTGACAGGACTAGCCACACTGCTGGCTCCTGGAGCATCAGCTCCGCCACCCACCTCCACAGGAGAATGAAGAAGGGCTCCAGGGACAAGGCATAAAGCAGGCCTGACAGTGGACAGCCTTGATGCACTCCTCTCCTAAATGGGGTGGGCTCCGTCAGGGTCCAGGTGAGCTTGGCCAAACACTCTGCAGAGGCATTCAGCACCTGGAAATCCCACATGAAGTGGGGCCCAAAGCTAAAGGCCCACAGCATACCTGTCAGGTACCCATGATCTACTCTGTTAATGTCTTCTTCTGGTCCAGGGATAGGAGGGCAAAAGACAGACCCTTCCGGCATGCTAGCTCTAGAAGGTCCTGAACCAGGTACAGGTTGTCAAAGATGGACCAGCCCCTGAATTTAGACCCAGAGGTGCAGCAGGCAGCCTGGCACCACCTCAACATCCTGGAGAACCTCCAGCTGCAGGGCTGGGGAGATCAGGGTGGCCACCCTGAAAGAGGTGGCCAAGAGGTGACTAATAAAGACCCTGCCTCCTCACTCCAGCTGCCAATTAGGCTCATCAGCTGGAGTTGTCAGGTTCTCCTGCAAGAATACCACGTGGTACCCCTCCTCCAGAAGGAAGGAGAGCACCCAGCATCTCCGGAGACTCTCCCTGCAGCCATGGACATTGAGGGTTGTGATCTTAAATGACTTCATGGCTGGAGGAGTGGAGTGGATGGTTCAGCACAGGCTTTGCACATCTCAGTGCCCAGTGTGGGGTTCACCAGCTTGTGCAGCACCCTCCCATAAGTATAGAGAGCATCTATGAAACTGTAGTACCACCTATAGATCAGGGCATTGCAGTTTTTGGGCCCCTTGCCTTCCACCTCCCCCCCCCCCCCATGTCAAAATCTCCTCAGTGGTCCAAGGTGAGCTGTACCTTGCTGGTAAACTGCTGTGTGTAGTTGTGTTCAAGAAATGCAAGTAGTTCACCCCTGGGTACTGCCAGGACCAAGAGGTCCACAGGCTCCATGGAGCCTGCCAGTTCTCAGGCATCCTCCTCCTGGTCCTGGGGCTCAGTGGGCTCCTTAGGCATGTTCTGAAACCCCCAGTCTGCTAAGACACTGGACTCTGGTTGGGATTGGGAGAGCTCTGCAGCCCCTTGGGATGGGGGCGGGGGGGGTAAAGGTCGGGATGGGGCTCCTTCACAAGATGCTAGGGTAGAGCTGGAGCCCCAGGGGTTCTGCACAGGGTCCTTGACAAGATTGGCTTGTTGATTAGGGGATCCCACCCCGACCCTCTCTGGTACGGGACCATGGGGTGGGGTGGAAGTGAGGTTTTTCCGGGCTGGAGAGGGAAGAAACCCATCAGGCACCAGAGTGGCTTTGGTGAATGCCTCAGGGTCCTGGGAAAGGGGACCTTCCTATTCAGGACTCACCGGGATGAGCCCCAGGGCCCCTGTCTCCCAGATATTCAGGGTGGGGGGAGCTCCACTGCTGGACTTCCTTTTGGGTCAGCCTCAGCCTCGATGCCTGTGGTCTCAGGGGGTAGGCTCTGGGAAGCAGAGTGGGGGGCTTCCTCCATGGGCTCCTGTTTGGGGAGGTCCAGCAACCCTGAAGCCTCCTCCATGAGGATCACCCATTTGATCTTTCCCAGGGGTGGGGTGTCAAGTGCAGCCAGGGAGGCCCCTGGAGGCTTGGCCTCTCCTTTCCCCCCATGTAGTGGTCTTGGGAGTGGGGAAGGAGTCCTCCATGTTAGAGAACTCCAGCTGTGCCTAGGCCTTTCTCTTGCATTTGTGCTCAGAGGAGACCTGCACCCACTCAGCCATGGCATGGTACTCAGGGGGACAGGCTCCCGTAGAAGGTGAGGGTTGGTGGAGTGGGGCAGCTACAGTGGTGGTATGACTAGGGGGATGGGGACCATGCTTCCTCTCTCCTCTTGGTTGCTGCTACACTCCTCAGGACCCCACCAAACTTGGTTTGGGAGCAGGGTCCCCTGATCTAACAGGGGGGCTGGATGATGTGGCTGGGGTGCCAGGGGGGACCCAGATGCCCTCTCCTTCTGGCCCATAGATTCATAGATTCATAGATGTTAGGGTCGGAAGGGACCTCAATAGATCATCAAGTCCGACCCCCTGCATAAGCAGGAAAGAGTGCTGGGTCTAGATGACCCCAGCTAGATACTCATCTAACCTCCTCTTGAAGACCCCCAGGGTAGGGGAGAGCACCACCTCCCTTGGGAGCCCGTTCCAGACCTTGGCCACTCAAACTGTGAAGAAGTTCTTCCTAATGTCCAATCTAAATCTGCTCTCTGCTAGCTTGTGGCCATTATTTCTTGTAACCCCCCGGGGGCGCCTTGGTGAATAAATACTCACCAATTCCCTTCTGTGCCCCCATGATGAACTTATAGGCAGCCACAAGGTCGCCTCTCAACCTTCTCTTGCGGAGGCTGAAAAGATCCAGTTTCTCTAGTCTCTCCTCGTAGGGCTTGGTCTGCAGGCCCTTGACCATACGAGTTGCCCTTCTCTGGACCCTCTCCAGGTTATCCGCATCCTTCTTGAAGTGTGGCACCCAGAATTGCACGCAGTACTCCAACTGCGGTCTGACCAGCTCCCGATAGAGCGGAAGTATCACCTCCTTGGACCTATTCGTCATGCATCTGCTGATGCACGATAAAGTGCCATTGGCTTTTCTGATGGCTTCGTCACACTGCCGGCTCATGTTCATCTTGGAGTCCACTAGGACTCCAAGATCCCTTTCCACCTCTGTGCCACCCAGCAGGTCACTCCCTAGGCTGTAGGTGTGCTGGACATTTTTCCTCCCTAGGTGCAGCACTTTGCATTTCTCCTTGTTGAACTGCATCCTGTTGTTTTCTGCCCACTTGTCCAACCTATCCAGGTCTGCCTCCAGCTGTTCCCTGCCCTCCGGCGTGTCCACTTCTCCCCATAGCTTTGTGTCATCTGCAAACTTGGACAGAGTACATTTGACTCCCTCGTCCAAGTCGCTGATGAAGACATTAAAGAGTATCGGTCCAAGGACCGAGCCCTGCGGGACCCCACTGCCCACACCCTTCCAGGTTGAGACCGACCCATCCACCACGACTCTTTGGGTGCGACCCTCTAGCCAATTCGCCACCCACCAGACTGTGTAGTCATCCACATCACAGCCTCTTAACTTGTTCACCAGTATGGGGTGGGATACCGTATTGAAGGCCTTCCTGAAGTCTAAGTATTCGACATCCACCCCTCCTCCTGTGTCCAGGCGTTTCGTAACCTGGTCATAGAAAGAGACTAGATTGGTCAGGCACGATCTGCCCGCCACAAACCTGTGCTGGTTTCCCCTCAGCATAATTTGCCCTGCTGGGCTCTCACAAATGTGAGCCTTGATAATTTTTTCAAAGACTTTACCAAGGATGGAGGTGAGACTGACCGGCCTATAGTTGCCCAGGTCCTCCTTCCTCCCCTTTTTGAAAATGGGGACCACGTTAGCCCTTTTACAGTCCTCCGGGACTTGGCCCGTGCGCCATGAGCGTTCGAATATTCCCGCCAGTGGCTCTGCAATGATGTCAGCCAGTGCCTTCAGCACCCTCGGATGGAGCCCATTCGGGCCTGCCAATTTAAAGGCATCCAGTTCATCCAAATGACTCTGCACCACCTCAGGATCTACGTATGGAAGTCTGGCGCCTTGCTGCTGCCTCTCTGCTGCCTCTCATGATTCAAGTGCCCCAGGGTGCAGCACCAGAAGCACCACAGGTTCCCCAGTGTATGGAAAAACCTTACTAGGACCCCCAGGACCCCCTGAGAAGGAATCACAAGACACCCCTCAGCCTCCAGCCACATTCCCGCTGCCAGCTGGATCATAACCTGGCAATGGAAAGAGTGCACAGGGTGGAAAATGGGGTCTCAGCACACCAGCAGAGAGGCACCACCAGTGAGATAACTCTCCCCAGGGTTTGGAGCTGGGGGAGCAGGGCCTAATTCAGGATGTAGGGAAGGATGGAGCTGAGGACCACCCTGATCCCTAGTTCTTCTAGGGGCTTGAGGAGGATATACTAGCCCTCCACCACAAGCCCAATCTCCACCGCCCTTTGTGTGGTGGCCTCCAAGTCAAGGAAAAAGACCCCCTTGCCATGAAAATGGGAGGCTGGCATGATCTAGGTGGCCCCCAGTACCCAAGCCAGAGCCTGCACGCAGGTTTCAAAGTGCAGATTCTCCCCCGTGGGTAGTTGGCACTTCACCTCATGCCTGTGGGTGAGTGCCAGAATGGGGGCCCCAACACTTAAGCTGGAAGAATGGAGGTGGAGGGTCCAGGCCCCACAGCTTTGGGTTACCCCACAGCCACCTGTGCATAGCTGCAGTTTCCCCTCTGGGGGCTGCATTGGTGGGGCCAGGGACAGGCTGAGTGGGTATGCTGGCTGGTGTAGTGCACCTGATCCCCTTAGGTGCCAGTGGTCTAGGCTTGGGGGGTGGGGCCCTTCCCCTTCCCAACCTGTGCTGTGGAGGAGGCTGAAGAGGACCCCTTCCCACTGCCCTTGGCCTTGGTCCCTGATGGTGAGGGAGGAGGCTTGGAAGCCCCTGCCGGGGGTCCTGGCCCTGATGACTCCCTGCTGCAGTCCCACCTGCCCCTGCAGTAGAGGTTGCAGGCTTCTCTACCCCCGAGGAGGTTGGTTGGACTCTGCCTCTGGGGTGGGGGCTGCAGGGGCATGCATTCCCTTGTGGGGTTGGCTGGGATCTTCCCCCATAGTGAGGGCTGCAGGAAGCTCTGTGGGGACATCTTCCCCACCCCAGCAATTTCCTACTCTGCCATTGCTTCACATGAGGGAGGGGAAAATAATAAAGAAAGCCAAAATATAGTGTGGCTGGTGAATCTAATAGGGGCAGGCTGGGTTTATGGGGGAATGGGGAAGAGGCTGAAGCTCACTGAGCTACAACCCCACAGGAGGAAAAATGGGAGGGCTATGCTTGGGGAATGTGGGGAAGGGGGAAAACACACACAGAAGGGCTGGGGAGACTCAAGCTAACTTACTCAGCTGCACAAACACCAAGGCAGGGGGAGTGAACCACAGGGCTTATCACACAAGGGCAAAAACACGCAGGGAAGGATCAGTCCAGGCGCCCCTCAGGCCTCCAGCAAGACACTCAGCAGCAGAACAATAGGCTGGAAAACAAAGCAGGATCAGATGCAGTGAGGAAACTGTGGGGAGTGCAGGAGCAATAAGTCAATTAAGGAGTAATCCAGTGCAGGTGTGGTGTTGAGTGGTGCAAGGTGGTGCAACAGGGAATTTCCCGGTCTCCTGAGATGGGGCAGCATCAGAACAGAAGGCAGCAGTAGCAGCAGCAGTGGTAGTAGCTGTCCAGTTCAGCCACTCAGGATGTGCTTCAGGTGAAACTGGAGGTGAAGGCAGGGATTGACCTGCCAAGGCAGCTGGGGAGTAAAAGGCACCTTTAGGCTCTGTCAGTGATGGTGGAAAGGGACCCACAGGCAGTGCAGGCTCCCTCTCCTGGATGTCCTTCAACTGTGGCTTGGCAGTGGACTGGGCAGCCGGCTGGAAAAGGGGTGCAGAAGCTGTGGTGTGGTGCTGGGTTGTGATGCAGTGCACTGGGTCCCTCCCCAAGGAAGGGCAGTGGCATGCAGTAGAAAACCCCCTGTGGAGGGGGGTAGCAACAGCAGCAGCTCAAAGCAGGAAGGGGTGCAGTCAACTTACCCTCAAAAGTTCTGAGAACAAACCAGTAGCTAGCAGTAGCCAATCACAGAAAAATGTGGATTTTGGGTTACTTTTTTAATTCAAAAATTGGGGATTTTTTTTTAAATCAGAGAAAACCAGGATCCCTGCTCATCACTGTAAACTCTAGGTAGACTTACAGGTTACTTTAAACCGTCATAAAGGCACTTATGAGGAGCATCCATGCATTGTTAACCTGTCCTAAGTACCCTGTACACATTTTTAAGTTGATGCAAGTGTTATCTTTGATTCATCTTATCCAGGTCATTTCAGGGTAATCTTAGCAGATCTGGGGAGATAAAAATGGTTAATTTGTCCTCCAGCATCCCAGGATGCACAGCTCCCAGGTTCTCTACCCATTTCTACCCTCCAAATCTTGACCCCTTCCCCTCTCCACCCCTCCCACCCACTCTGACAACACCAGCTTCAATGCAGCCAGGAAATGGGGAAGCATGCTTCCCCTGGATCCTTGGTCCCACCACCTGGCAGTTTCATGCTGAGAGCAGGCCTGCCAAGGATAAATCATAGTCTCCAGTAAACAGAAGGAATAGGCAAAGTTGTTTAGAAAATAAGCAAATCATCCTTGTTATAGTTAACCCATCGCAGCTCTGCTCTCAGAGAAGATTCACCAGCATGATGGCAGTGGGACCAGTGTCCCAGGCAAGAATGCCTTCCCAGGCTCCCTGGTTTCAGCTCCAGGCTAAACATAGTTTCCTCAGGTCGTCTTTGGTTGGCTTTGACATATTGGCAGCATCTTTTATCCAGCAATGTGAAAGTCAAGGAATATAATCGAAGAGGGCAGTGTGTGTGTGTCTTTTATTTCCTTAAGTATATAAATCATGCTTGTTGTATTTTATTGACATACACATTTTACACACTGTTCATTTTGTATATTGATTTTGACCTATATGGATCTGTGCTGCATTTGAACTTGCTGGACAGTTGCTTGACATGTCAGGGGGTTTTTTTGCACAACATCCTGTGGGGATCCACTGTGAAGATCTAACATGACACAGATGATTTACATCTGTGACAGACAAGGTTCTTTGTGTAGATGTGATATCTTTTAATAGATCAACTAAATAGTTGGAAAAATGGTTCACTTGTGGCTATTCTGAACATATTAGAGTGCAAATGAAATATTTCTATCTGATTTTAGTTCAATATTTTGCCATAGTCTCCAATAACGACTAGGAATAGGCAAAGTAGTATGGGAAATCAGCCTAATTCATAATTGAACTTTGTTATAGAGAATCAGAGACACTCTTTCTCCTGGATTTCTAAAAATGACCATCTTTAGTCAAATCATTCTGTGTATCAGTCAATATCTACAAAATGGCTTCTGAATTCCAATCTCATTCGCTAGCATGCCTTTAATAAGCAGTAAATCAGCCAAAGAAAAAGCATTCTCCTTGCTGAGTCTTCCTGCTCCCTTCACCTCCTCCTTCTCCACTTATAAGCTATTTTACCCCACCCAACCCCCAAATAAACATAGTAAAGTTGTTTTCTGACATATTCCTTCCCATTCTCTTTCCTGTCCAACGCCTTGCCCCTTCCCTTACAGTGGGCGTGAATACGTATGGTGCACAGTGGAATTGCCAGCACAAAGTTGGTGAAGATTTTTCCTGATAAGGAGAACCGTCTTGTTGCCATCTCTGGCCATTTTAGACTCATTTGAAGGAAAGAGAGATCTGGCTCAATTGTTTTCTAATAGCACCCCAAACATCTATATTATCTTTCCTATCTATTCTTCTTGCTCAGTTTTCTCTTCACATTCACCAGGTAAATTAAAGGCCTCCAAGTAAATTCAAGTACAGATGATATATTCATGTTACAATGTCAATAGGAAATTTAGACCAACATTCATATCACCTTTAATTTGGCTTACCTATCATCTTGGTACTTGAAATGCCACTAAAAGGTATTCATCGCTAAAACACTCCTGATAAAGTTCATGCACTCAACAGTATGTCACAGAAAAGTCACACAAGAGTTAAGTATGGTCTTCCTGTGGTATGAAATTATGATACAAAAATCAATCTAGAGGACTGTAGTGGCACTGATAGCAGCAAGAAAAATTAGGCCAAAGGCCGTAAGAGCTAAGAAGTAATATAACACCATTACAAATACTATTTGTTTTTGGCGTAATAGAAATTGAAAGGAAGAAGTGTCTTGGACTACATATTGGTCCCATTCAAGTTCCTATGTAGTGTTCCAGCTGTTCAAGGGGCCAGAAAACCCACACAATTATACAACTCATGATGCAGAAGTGACTTAAAAGAGCTCTTCAATAATACATCACGTCAATAATATAGTAATAGCAGGCCCTTAAGGCTTTATCCAGCTATGATCTGCTATAAATGACACGGAAACAAGGGAACCAGCATCCAAAAACCACACACGGTTCCTTTGCAGCTCTGCCCAGTTCTTAGATAAGCTCTGTTTCTCTTCTACTGTCTGGCATATTCATTAGGGGTAATGGAATTTTATAAAGGAATAGCACTGGAGTCAGGAATTGCTGGGCTTGTAGAATTTTAAGAACTCTGTATTTACATTAACTTAGTTAAAAGTAGAATGAATAGGACCTGTTGGAGGAGCTGTCTGTTCCCATAGAAGGACATGTGGTCTCCAGGGGATCCATCAGGAATTCAAGTTAGAAAAATACGCTATCATAGAAATAACTTAGTTATTCAGATACTATCACAATGAGAAGGAATATAAGAACTTTGATAGTATACCAGTATAGCACCTTTTTGCACGCAGAAGATAATATAGCAATTAAATATTTCCCAAAGCAAAACTACTTCTTCTGTAATCCGTATGTACCTTTGTAATTTATATCCTGATAGTACTTCTGATAAATCGCAGAAGCTGTTATTGATTCACATTTAAACTTATTGTTTGCCTTTTGCTGAATAACTAACAGGATGTGTACACTGAAGTCACAGGACATCTACAGTCATTTTGAATCCAGCTAGCTTTGTCCATAGTTCAACCCCAGCAGGTTAATTGCCTGAGTATTTACTGTATCTCTCTGGCAGATTTTGCAATCTACACTAAGCTCTGCGTAGCTCAGGACATCTCTGCAGATAGTGCCTCAGCTAACTAATTTAAAGCAAGTTATTTTACAGCAGGAACTACAGTATACCCATCCCTATGATCATTAATATTGTGCAAAGAAAACTATTAGGGGTTTAGATTAGGGTCTTAGGCCGTGTGTAGATGAAACAACACTTTAAAGCAGGCTAAATGTTTTCGCATCACCTTAATAGTGTCGGTGTTTGAGCGCCTTGGTGGCGCATTGCGCATTAATTCTAGCTGCTGCAGGAAATTCAGCAGCGTAACGCACCTTAAATGACTTGGGGTCAAGCAAACTAAAACTCCTGAATTTGCTAGCATTACTGAGAATGTGTATAGGTTTAGCAAATTATTCAGTGATCAGGAAATTGAAATGTGGGAACAACTGAGATTGGGATTGTGTTTTCAGGTACTCAGTATTGCTAAAAAATTAAACTAAGGAGTTATGTTTGTTTGTCTTGGTTAGTCCATGGCTAAACTACATATAAAATAGCTAGAGACCTTTGATAACGATGGTATAAAATGATTGAAGGGCCCAACCCTACAATTCTTACTCACATAAACATATGGTATAAAGGTTTTAATTTTAGGAAAGAGCCAAGCATCTGTCAGGTAATATGTCTAATTTACTTTATTTCTCATAATCAGGGATCCTGGTTTTCTCTAGTAAAAAAAATCTCCAATTTGGGGGTTAAAAAAAGTAATGAAAATCCAAATATGGATTTTTAATGTATGTATATATTTGTATACGTATGTGTATGTATATGTGTGTGTGTATGCATATATACCAAACTCCATGAAGAAAGGTGACAGAAAAGGAAAGAATTGATTTAAGGAAGAGACATGACCCACACTAGCAGGAAATAACTGTTAACCATTCGTAAGCTGAGTAACAACCTGAAGAAAGTATAGCAATACCAGACTATCACAGTCAAGCAGGTGGCTCACCAGCTTCTTCTCAGTGATAAAGCACTGATCTTAAGCTACAGATTAGATGGTAAACTGATCTGGAGGAAAATCATTTTAGCACACTATACACAATGGACGAATTCGATGAAGAACAGCAAAGCAGTTGGACTCAACAGCATATGCACGGAGCAGATCAAGCACTTTGGTCTCACAAACAAGTTATGGATATTACACCTTTTTAACAATCTCTCATCAACCCTTAGAATACCTAAACTATTGTGACAAGTCCACGTAAGAACTGTATTAAAGCCAGGGAAGGATGCCTCTGGCTCAGAGAACCTTAGGCCAGTGTCACTTCTGTGCCATCTTTATAAACTTTACAGGTGTCTTATTCTCAATCACCTTTCACCTTATATTGAATAACATCTAATACCTGAATAAACCAGATTTAGATGAGGCAAGTCCTGCATTGGCCAAATACTAAACATCACCCATATAGAAGATGGATTCAAGAAAGGGATGATAACAAGTGCTGTGTTTGTAGACCTATCAGCAGCATATGACAAAGTCAGCCACTTTCCTGCCAAAATCTAAGATATGATGCATGACTACCACCTAGTGCAGTTCATCTGATCTCTTTTGGAGAATAGATGTTTTATATAGAACTGTACAGGAAACAGAGCCACTGGAGGTGACAGTGAAATGGACTCCCACAGAGTAGTGTGCTAGGACCAATCCTTTTTAATATATATACCAATGACCAACATATACAGAGTAATAAAAGAAGCTTCATACATGCTGAAGATGATCTAGGTACCACATCACAAAAGAAGGACTTCATCACTGTTGAAATTAGATTGACATGTGCACTGAACAACCTCGCAGATTACCACAATAAGAACCAGGTTCATGCCACCCCAGCTAAGACACAAGTCACAGCTTTTCACCTATGCCATAAAGAATATATGTATAAATGTATGTATGTATGTATTAGCATTTCGTTGTAATCATGAAAAAATGTGGATTTTGGATTACTTTTTTTAACCCAAAAAAGTGGGGATTTTTTGTATCAGATAAAACCAGGATTCCTGTTCATCACTAAGTTATGGCATGGGAGGGTCTTACTCCATCTAAACCCTACTCTCCCTGAGCTTCTCCTAGGCTACAGTTGTGGGAGTTACATGCATAGCTGGGTCAACTGATGTGGCTGTACACTTGCCTGGTCTGTTTGTACCCAGTGGGCATGTGGATCCTTGCATTTCTCCACTGCACCTGGAATAGAACCGTGTAAGTTCCAAAAACTTTGCTTATATGGTTGGGCAACTATTACTTACTCCTGTAAAGGAAAATATGATCTAGCCCAACGTCCTTCAGTTATTTAACCATCATATTACAGAAGGCAGAAGAAACTGTTGCCCACTTCAGAGCCTTATTGGGACATACCTCCAACAAAACTGCTGGCAAGAATTCACCACTAGTGAGTGTGTCTACATGTTTAATGAATACAACTGGATATACTTTGGCTTAATTTGAGCTGGAGTAAACTAATCCCAACATCACTGTCTACACAGTCATTTAAGCGTAGTGATTTACTGTGCTGCTAGATACCACCTTTATCTGAGGGGACTATATGGCAGCACAGTAAATTAGTCTACTGTGCCCTAATTGCAGCACACATCTAGATGGTGACAATTTACTGTATAGCAAAATAGTCTATTGAGCAGTAAAGTATCTCTTGTAGATGCACCCACTAAGAGACAGCCTTCTAATACCCCTCATATCAATAAAGCTTAAGGAGAAAGGTATTAATTCAGCAATTCTTGAGCAAAATTTTCTGATACAGAATATCACATGAGCATAAATATAATTAATTGGCTTCAATGCATTTTGATATTTTACACATACTTAAGTTATTGACTCTGGGTCAATGTACAAAATATCATTTGTTATGGTGGGAGGCAACAAAAGTTCTTTATTTTTTCCTGCTGCAAGTTTTGAGAAACTGTGTCCCATTTTGTTCCAAAAAATAAGCTCAAGTTTGCACACTAAGTGGAATTGTTCACTACCTCTGCACAAATCCAATGATTTGGTTACAGAATGCTTGCAATGCAAAACCTGTTTTATAGGTTGAAATTCATTCCTACTAGTTCCTATAAAATGGAATGAAATAAAGGGAAGAAAAGAAAAAGAAATAAAATGAAATTCCTCTTCCAATAAAGGCAGTTAAGCATTCATAACATGAACATATAGGTGACCACGATATTATCTGGATAGAGAATCTCTGCTGAAGGTAGCATTCAGACAATTATATTGGTAAAAAAAAATAGGTAAAAACTGATGAAGTCATTAAATTTTCAAAAGTTACAAATTATCCTGTAAAGCTTCACTGGCTGCAAATTAGCCTTTGCTATAGCCCTCTGCTAACAATCTATAGATCATTTTATTATTCATGAATTTAAGTAATTTCAGGACACCACAGGTCATCTTATGCTCATTTATTTGCTAAACACCTTGTGCTGGTATGCCTATGCTGAAAAATTGCCACTATTTACTTCCTGTGAGACAAGCAAGCAACAAAGTGGTGAATTTGGCCCTAGACATCCAGTATGCCAGGCAGGATATACATCTTGCTGTCAGTGAAATAAATGAGCCCTTAAATTGGCTGCAAAGCTTTAAGAACTGAAATTTATATGTCTAGTTATCAAACAGAAAGTTCAGAACACCTGCCAATAGGAGACATAATTGTGACAAACTGTTACATTTTACCTTTAACTTTTCAGCTTCAACACCAGAGCTTCATTATAAGAATCTCACATTCCTTTCTATACTTTCTCCCCACCTCACTCCCAACCTCCCCCAAAGCATTCTGTTCTTTGTATTTGATTTTAAATGCTGAATTACCAGTAATCCAATGGGTCATACATCAGCAGATGAGAAATATGTCAAATATGGCAAGAGGGCCAGAATTTTCTGTGAGAAGAATCAACATACTTCACAGATTTTCACTGTGTGCTCATTGCATTTAGGGAGGTGACCTTCTTTTTAACTTGTTCGGGAGGCTCTCCTGAGAATGCCAGCAATGGCAAATTCAAGGGTTTGGTGCTTTTTTTAAGAATATTTTTCAGCTCAATTACTTATTGAACAATTTCATTATATTTGCTCAGAGCGACAGAGGCCATAATAGTGGGAAAGTGTCTTCTGGCCATCACAAATCCAGCACATAAAAACTTATTTATCATACTTCTAAACAGCACTTCAGCAGAGGGGGGATAGAACTACTCTCTCCTAAATCCCCTTAGTCCTCTCAAACCATTTTCTAGATTTCTGGAAGGAACATTTTCTTATATATGAGAGAGAACATTTAGATTAAAACCTGGAATGTTAAATAAAAATATTTGTTATAAAATATTTTTTTAAATATTATATTAATTGACTGGCTGCTGCTGCTCCTTTCTGGTCAATTCAAGTCATAAAAGTTATCTGAGAAATAAATTATTTAATTCACACAAAGCTCTTCTTTTAGACTTTGATTACATGATTACTCAACTTCTTTCAAGGCCTAATGAAGCCTCTATGTTTCACTCTACAGGGGACTGTATTTTCTGTTGTCAAAATTATTGTTGTGACAATATAATAATTTGGGGACACACCTGAGTGAAAGCAAGAGGTAAATAAATGTAAATCAGTGTCTAAAATCTGTTTGGAAATTTGCTTGAATGTTTGGTCACTGGGGATCCTGGTTTTCTCCAGGATCCCCAGTGACCAATATATATATAAATATATATATATATATTTTTTTTTATTTAAAGAGAGAGAGAGAGATCTATAACTATAGATATAGATATAGTGGTATATCATTTTAATCATAGAAAAGTGTGGATTTGGGGTTCCTTTTTCAATCTGAAAACTGGGGAGTTTTGTTTGTTTGTTTTTTAAATCAGAGAAAACCAAGATCCCTGGGGATCTCAGAAACAGAAATCGTACATTCATTTTGGAGGATACAGGTATTCCAAAATAGAGTGGTTTTAAGGAGCGTCTCCAGCCTGCCTCTTAGACAGATTCTTTGTAGACTGGCAGAAGATAGTACAGAGTGACACCTTGGAAACTAGCTGGTCTCTAAGGCTACCTATACACGTGCATCAAGGCTGCTCCAACATGCTGTAATTACAGTGCATTGGAGCAGACTTGATTAATTAAGTCTGTTGAAGCGTAGAAATTACCATGCTTCAGCAGACTCCAGTGTCACATGTATCATCATCTTATTTTGTCTCCTACAGAACTATACTGGTTCTGGTCTTACATGTTTTGCTCCTTCATAATGAATTGAAATGTGTGTGCACACACACACGCAGTTTTAAATAATAGTATAAAACATTTCATCTTAAAGTTATTTGAAATCAACCCGAACTACATCAATAGCACCACTATCACTATTATAACAATAATTTTATACATTCATTTTCATTGATTAATGAACCAAATGTTAACATGAAATTCCTCATTAACATATTTTTCATTTGATTTAGGGACAGATTATGACTTCCTCTGTCAGCATATTATAGGTGGGGAGAGGGTGCACATTCCTTCTTTTATTCCAGCTTCCCAACCAGACCTGGAGGTTGTATCCAGGATGGGTATTTACACCAGCTGCACATGAAGGATAAATGTAGAGGTTGTAAGCTTTGCCATTCACTGAATTCCTTCCAACATCCAGTTGTGATTTGTACAAATATAAATTCAGGTATCATTACTCAGATGCTTTAATTATTTCTGAACTTATCCTGCCATGACCAACATAGTGTTGCCCTGTGGGGTCAGGCCAACTCTCAGGATCTCAATATTGTGCTGTTAGATGGGAGGGTGTGACAAAATTGCACATACACACACACACAAATCAATTAGGTGCATAGGGCGCGCGTGCGTGCGCACACACACACACACACACACACACACACACACACACACACACACACACTACCAGCTCAGGCACATACACATCCAAACCAGCGTAGGCACATGCATACCTATCATCAATTCAAGCACATACACACTACACACTAAAAATTAGACAAAAATCAATTGTCAGTACCTGCACACTCAGTACACATACACAGATCACTAATTATTATATCATGCACAAAATGATATATATATATATATATATATATATAGAAATGAGACACAAGTTAGAGGGGTGAGGAGCAGAGATTGGAGCAGGGTTGAACCATAGTAAAGCAAAACCCAACTCAGGGGTCCAAATAACAGGTTTATTAAACAGGCAACATGCTATACAGCCCCATGAAGTTATTGGTTCTCTCTCTCTCTCTCTCTCTCTCTCTCTCTCTCTCTCTCACACACACACACACACACACACACACACACACACACACACACACACTCTCACAGTGGCAGCAGGAGAAAGAGACTCAGTGGAAGGGTTGGATTCCAGGTAGGGAAGGAAAGCAGAGTCCAAGTCCTTGGTTAAAGAGACGGTAGGGGGTGATAGATACCTATCCAGGCTGAAAAGGGATCTTTGTCCAGTAGGTGTTGTCCAGAGGGGGGTCGCTGGCCGGGCCTCTTGGTGGTGTGGCATGGTGCTGGTCCAGATGGAGAGGGAATCCCAAGGAGTCAGTCTTCACTACCCCTTTTATGGAGCAAACCACCTCTGATCTCCTATGGGTAGGGCCTGTCCAGGTAGTGTCAGTTCTGTTCCAGAGGGCTCCAGGTGTTCTTACTGAGTACATGCAGCTTGGCACGATGGTGGGTTGCCTCATATTTTGTTTCTTGAATGCTGAGGGCGGTTCCAAGGGCTGGGTCCTTGGTCCAGGTATTGGTGTTGATGGTTGGGTCATTCAGACGGAGCTATTTTTAGACCTACTGCCATTGTCTCTCAAGCACCCACATTCATCCCCATTCATTCAGGAACCAAGTTACATAGGAGGGGTAGGTGTGAGTCATAGGTTACATAACTGGGCATGGGGATAAGATGGAGGCTTGACATTACAAGATGGAAACTTGACTTGACTTATGTTAACTTACATATATAGGCATAAAAGAGTAATCACACAATATAAAAGCAGGAAAAAAATACAAACATTATAATTATCACTTATAAAACAGTGGATATCTATATCAAAATAGCAAGGCACTTATTTTCAAAGAGGGGAGAGAAAAATAAAACTTACGACCTAAAATAAAATATTAAAGCTTATCCTACATCTTCGCTTACTTATACTTATCTATAGGGACTAGAGAGGGAGAGAAAAAGTCAAAAATGGTTGGGGAAGGGGAGAGAATGCATTTTAAAATAAAAACAGAAAAAATGGGTTTTTTGCTACAATCGCATCACTGCTAAGAAAAATTATTAGGGACCTACGAAATTCATAATTTGGGGAATTTCATGAATTCTGTGAAACCCAGACAATGCCCGCAATATATGCAGAATCTGTATAATCCACAGAACCCCCTGCCCCCAACCCCAAAAAGAAAACTTACTGAGCACTGCAGCATCTTGCCAGAGTGGGGCAGAGGGGAAAGGGAAAGCCTGCCCACTTGATGCCTGCCAGCTAGATACCACCCCCACTCCTCACTGCTGACTAGCTTTGAGTTCTACCTGTCATATGACCCTGACTTTCTCCACCAATCAGCAGAGGACAGACAGACCTTGCAGCCAATCAGTGGTGATAGGCAGGGTCACCAAGGCCCCTTGACTGATCAGTGACATGGGGGGGGTGCCATGCTCTACCCACAAAATGGCTGCTTGGACCCAAACTCTGCCCACAAAATGTGGGGGCAGCTGTTGCAAATTAGAACCATAGAGTCCTAGAAAGTTAGGGTTGGAAGCGACCTCAGGTGATCATCAAGTCTAGCTTCCTGCTCAAAGCAACAGCATCCCCAACTAGATCATCCCAGCCAAAGTTTTGTCTAGCCAGGTTTTGAAAACCTCCAAGGATGGCTCTTCCACAACCTCTCTGGGTAATCTGTTCCAATGCTTTACTACCTTCCTAGTGAGAAAAATTTTCCTAATAGCTAACCTAAACTTCCCTTGCTGTAACATGAGACCATTGCTCCTTGTTCTGTCACCTGCCACCACTGAGAACAGTTTAGCTCCATCCTCTTTAGAACCCTCTGTTCAGATAGTTGAAGGCCGCTATTAAGTCCCCTCTCAGTCTCCTCTTCTCTAGACTAAATAAGCCCAGTTCCCATAGTCTTACCTTATAAGTCATGTCCTCCAGCCCCCTCACCACTTTTGCTGCCCTCTGCTGGACTCTCTCCAATTTGTCCACAGCCTTTCTGGGGGGGGGGGGGGTGTGCAAAACTGCACATAGTACTCCAGATGTTGCCTACCCAGTGCTAAATAGAGGGGAAGAATAACTTCTCTTGACCTGATGGCAACACTCCTACCAATGCAGCCCAGTATTCTATTATCCTTCTTGGCAACAAGGGCACGCTACTGGCTCATATTCAGTTTATTTTTTACTGTAACCCCAAAGTCCTTTGCTGAGGAACTTCTGCCCAGCCAGTCAGGCCCCAGCTTGTACTGGCGCATGGGATTGTTCCTTCCCAAGTGCAGGACTTTGTACTCGTCCTTGTTAAACCTAATGATATTCCTTTTGGCCCACTCCTCCAATCTGTCTAGGTCACTCCAAATCCTAGCTGTACCCTCCAGCGAATCTACTACTCGCCCCAGCTTGGTGTCATCTGCAAACTTACAGAAGGTGCACTCTATGCCATCTTCCAGTTCACTGATGAAAACATTTAACAATTTGGCCCTAAGACCACCCCCTAGGGCACTGCCTTTGATACACTGCACCTGATACACTGCACTGTACTTGACATCAAGCTATTGATTACTACTCTTTGAGCCGGATGTTTTTATCTTCATTACAGTTTTCTATCTACCTTACAGTCCATTCATCCAGCCCATACTTCCTTAGCTTGCCTGTGAGAATGTTGTGGGGGACTGTATCGAAACCCTTGCTAAAATCAAGGTACACCACATCCACTAGTCTCCCCACACCCACAAAGCCAATCATCTCATCATAGAAGGCAATCAGGTTGGTCAGGCATGACTTGCCCCTGGTGAATCCATGCTGACTGTTTGTAATCAGTTTTTTCTCCGCCAAGTGCTTAGAAATGGATTCCTTGAGGATCTGCTCCATAATGTTTCCAGGGACTGAGGTGAGGCCGACTGGTCTGTAGTTCTCTGGATACATTTTTCCCCCTTTCTTAAATATGGGTGCTATGTTTTCCTTTTTCCAATTATGCAGGATCTCTCCTGATTGCCATGAGTTTTCAGAGATGATGGCCAATGGCCTACAATCACATCAGTCAGCTCCCTCAGCACCCTTGGGTGCATCTCATTCAGCCTCATGGACTTACACACATCCAGCTTTTCTATGTAGTCCATAATCTGTTATTTCAGCACTGAGGGCTGCTCACCTCCTCCCCAAACTCTGTGGCCCATCGTCTGGGAGCTAAACTTGCTTGTGAAGACTGAGGCGAAAAAGACATTGAGCACTTCAGCCTTTTCTGCATCCTCAGTCACAAGATTGCTTCCCCCATTCATCAGGGGACCAGCACTTTCCTTAATCTTCCTCTTGCTACCAACATACTTGTAGAAGGTATGTCCCTAAGCATAATGTATACCTAGCTATGTTCATTTCCCTTGGATGCTTTCAGTCCTGCACTAAAAAGGCATTTGCTTTCAGAAGAGGTATGATTAGGTGAAACAAACATCTATATTAGTTAAAAATGGCACCATAAATGCAATATGTCTGTCATAAAATGTCTATGTGAAGTAAGCAGAAGACCTAGGAGAATTATAGTTGAAAACAGGGATCATAGACAATATTTCTTAATCTGTTTGCACTGTGCATTACACAGTCCACTTGGTGAAATCTTGACCCTACTGAAGCCTTAGCAGTTTTATTATTGACTGGGAGGAGGAAGGATTTGACTCTTTTTGTAAATGTTTCATTGGTTTCTGAACAGTCAGTTATCAAATTAAAAGAAAAAAAAAAGATTTTCTGTTGTTACGACAATTTTTATATTTCAACATTTGCTTTTATCCTAGACTGGGACAAGACATATTATAGTTTGGCTCAAACCAATCAAAAATTTAATTCGGCTTCTTTTTTTTTTCTCTTAAAGATTTTTCTTACAGTAAATTCTGATTTGCTGAAATTGCACTTTCCAATGGAAATGTCCTGATCATTTCTATTGGTTTCTTTCTTAAATGCTGGAAAGTTCTCAAACATCAAGAGTGGAAGAAGAAAAAGAAAAAGGAAAACAAAACATCTTTTTGAACTTTTAAAACAATCGAAGTATAAGAGCTGACCATTATTGGCTCTTTATCTGAAACTATTTTGTAAAGTGATCAGTTTAATCAAATTGGCAGCGTTCCTTTAAAATGTGCAGATGTGAATATTTAAAAATCATTGCAAAATTCCATTGAAAGGCAAAGACATGATTTAGGGCTGTCCTGAGATTGTTGCTGAAGTAATTACTCAGTGCTTCACAAAAGAGAGCAATTACTGATAAAACTCCCCTCTTCTTAATAACATATGCACATATTGCATTTGCTGACTTTGAAAATCAAGGAACTTTCACAAGTGTCTTGGCTAATTCCTTTTAGCAGGTACATTTATTTAAAAAGAGGTGATAATAGGAATACAGAAATTTGAGGAACATAAAGAATGCCCGTCACCTGGATTTCTCCAGGTGCTTTTCATAGTTCTTCAGGACAGCACATATCTGTTTATTGTCTCAGATAAGAGAAAAATGTTTAAAAAATGCATTTATGACACTGAAAAAATAGACTCATTCATGTCTCAGTAGTGCAGTTTTTAGGCACCCAAAACTCTAACTGACTCCTTTTTGGTTAGGATGAAGACAATCTGAAGAACCCAGTCTAGATATGGATCAAATATTAAGCATAGCCCCTAGCTATGCACACAGAAGGAATTCTACACATGGGGATCTTAACATTTATATCATATATCTGTGGAACCATATCTTTTTTTTTTTT
The DNA here is from genome assembly GCF_030867095.1 of Alligator mississippiensis. Taxonomy (NCBI): domain Eukaryota; kingdom Metazoa; phylum Chordata; order Crocodylia; family Alligatoridae; genus Alligator; species Alligator mississippiensis. The sequence continues at coordinate 399,130,570 of NC_081824.1, forward strand.
TTTTTCTCTTCATGAAGGTTTTCCCCTGTGCTGATGATGATCCTTATACTACAGAAGGCAGGGCTGGGGAGAGAGACATCAACCAACAACTCATTGCCCTTCAGAGCATTCTGCTGTAAAGGAGTGATGTCCGAAAGCAATTTTAATTCCACACTCCCACACCCCTTCTTCCTGTCTGAGCTCTCACTGCTCTGTGAAGCAGTAGCTGTCAGTGTGGAGCTAAGAGTCAGATCCCTTACACTCAGGCTATGAGGTGGGGATTAGGATAGGAGCTTAGAAAATGAGATCCCATGTATGGAGATTCCTGGTCCCCAGCATCCATTCTAAGACCTGTGTAGCTATCAGGTAATTTTGCAGCAAATCATGAGTTTTGCTTTTATGGAAAGAATGAACTTGACCTTGCCTTTCTCCTTATGAGATGCCAGATTAGATATAAATTTTAATCTTCCTCCTCATTTATCTCCCCTGTGCTTAGGAGAGGAAAGAATGATGGGGAAGGGGGCAGAGGAGAGAGGGGTAAAGCAGAAGGGACTGTCATGCACCTCTTTATTTATTCACACAGGTATATTTACAGTTTTTGGTATGCATCACTTACAGAATGTACATCTTGGAGAGTAATATTTTAGCTAAAATAAACTAGAGCTGTGTGTACAATCATATGCCACCGTCAGGCCCCCCAGAGCAAATTCAGGCTATAATGAGGACCAGAGCCTAAAAGGCTGAGTTTGGGATCCTTTTTGTTGGCTACATGAGACAGTGACCAGCCTCATCTTCATCCATATTAACTTCCTTTGACGGTGACAAAGGAGTGGCCAGAATAAAGGAAAGGAGAATATAGGTGTAATCTCCCTCAAAATATGAGTTGACAATGCAAGGCTTAATATACTGGAGATTTTCTTTAATTCTTTACTGTTTACTTACACTTTCACTTTCTCTTTCCCACCGGTGAGTAAAAAGAAGTAATTTAGGATGATTGGAAATGGTAAAACAGCAACCTAATATCATCAGAAAGTAGGGCTGGAAGGGACCTCATGAGGTTATCTAATCTACCCCCTGCTCCAGGCAGGATCATCCATGACTGAACCATCTGAGTCGAGTGTCCATATCACCTGCTCTTGAAATTTTCAGGGATGGAGGTTTCACAACATTTATAAGTAGCCAGTTCAAATGTTTAATCACCCTCCTAGTCCGAATTTTCTTCCCAATATCAAACCTACTTCTCCACTGCTGTAGTCTGAGTCCATTGCTTAAAGTCCTGTCCCCTAAAGCCACAGAGAAAATGTCCATGCTCTTTATATTTGCCATCCATCCTCTTTATATACAATCGTTCCATCCCCTTTACAATTGACCTTCATCAAAAGACTGTTATTAAATTCCCCGTTTTTTTTTCTTCTCCAGACTAAATAAACCAAATTATTTCATCCTTTCCTTATAAGTCATCTTCCCCATGTCTCTAAGCACTTTTGTCATTCTCTGATGAACTCATTCCTATGTGTTCACATCTATCTCAAAGTGTGGGGCCCAAAACTAGGAAGAGGTCACCTAGACAGTCCTCACTTCTGCTGAACAGAGCAGAAGAATCACTTCACTTGATTTACAAGAGAGACTTCTGTTAATATAACAGCATATTGTTGGCTTTTTTTTTTTTTTTTTTTGCAACAGCAGTATATTTTTGGCTCATATTCAGGTTAATGTGTATGCTCTAGTGTGCGGGTGCATTTTTCTTATTGCTAAAACTCACAAGCGTAGTGGTTATTAGCATGTTGTTAGAACAGCATTATAATAATCAAGACATTTATACCTATCTCCTTTCATTTCCACAGTTTATGAGGAATGGTTACATAAAGTGTTCTGGTTTTGTGTTTTGCTTTTTTTCCCCCCAGTACCTACAACAGTGACATTTCAATTCTGAGAAATAGAGACAGAAACATATATTTAACAGAAGAAAATATTGCCATGTCTGGGGTGAGGGGGGATTGTTTGTTTGTTTGTTTGTTTCCTCTGGAAAAGTCATTTTTTAGAGTTTTAAAAATGCTTAGGAAAAAATAAAAGTACAGAAGTAACAGTGAAGATAAATAATGCATACCAAAGGCACCTCATTCTTCTTCCTGCCAGTTGTGTAACACTGTGATTGCCTGCCTCAATGGATTGATGAAACCCTTTCTCATCTGTATAGAAGTGCTTTTAATCTTGCAGTAATATGTATTAAATCAGCTATGCTCAACAACATTAAAAAATATAGCCTAATGGGCTATGAGAAACAAACATTCTGAACAAACCATTTATGAAGTTTTATACAATTTCTGTGAAGCTAACAGTAAACCTCAACACATTTTGGAAGTGAGTTTGGATAAGCATTCTTTTGTCTAGGCCTATGTTTCCTATGATCCTATGATACTATGGCCTGGTTTAGAATTATAAAAACCATGGATGGGGTGATATTAAGAAAGGACTGTGAAAACATCCTGTTCAACCCAATGTAAGATGATTCCCTAAAAAATACATGAATGCTTTGCCCAGCATTAAATGAGTGAATTGCCTGTTCAAATTTCTCTCATCTTAAATGTCTATCAAAGGAAGCTTTCATGGCAGATTTCATGTCCATGTAAAAACAGCTTTTCTATTAGTATTTCTAGTTCTGGACATTGTCAGATCTAGGAAGTAAGGATGAACAGAAAAGTGTAGAACATATCAAGAGCTGATATAAATTATTTTATACTTTAAAAAAAGGTTTGGTAGGAGTTCAATGTAGTCAACAAAAATTTCCGGCATATGATCAAAAGGAAGGAATTAGGATGAGGCTGTCTATGAAGATATTTATCAATGTGGTTCTGACTCTCAGTGAAAAAGATGTGCTGAAGAAACTCTGCATACCACTACTAAATAAAGTGATGTAAACACCAAACATAGTTTTAACTAAAAAAAAACAACACCACAAAACAAAAAACAAAAACAAAGAAAGATGCCAGTGAGATAACTGATATTATATGGTTCATTACAGCAAGTATCTGGAAATTTTGATCAGAAAGAACTACTAAGTTTTTAAAGATATTAAATATCTCAGAATCTAGTATTGTGTGATACAGTAATGCCAAAGATGGTTTTCTAATCTATTCATGAACATTGTTTTGAGCAGGATATACCTTAAAAGTGTCAAAATATCCTAACTGTCTATGATACATGTTATAGCTATACATGGGGAATCCTTCCTTCCTTCCTTCTGTACCTAATGACATGTTTTTAGTCATGTACCCCAGGGTTTGGGGCCCTTTCCCTGCAGTGTGGGAACCTTTAAATGAGCAAATAGACTGAGCAAGAGTAGGAGGCTGTGCCCTAGCTTGGCACATACACAAGTACTTGAGTATAATTTTATGAAAAAGCAAGGCGTTTAACCTCAATAGTTATACAGCTGGAGTACTTGCTCAGGAGGCAGGAGAATAAGGACATTTGTACACATGTATATGCCGCATTTGTATAAACAGTGAAATGCATGTCAGTGCTGAGAGAATGGAGGCAGTGCGAGTTCAAAAATGCATCACCGCCATTTTCTGTGCCCTGATGCACATTTCACCGTTTATACAAATGGACGCAACACAGCACTGGGCATGTCAGCTTGTGTGCTCTGCAACACGCTGGATTTTTGGCACATGGGAGTAGATAAAGGCACGTGTATAAATGCCCGGGCTACCATTGTCTGCAGAGAATTTGATCCTATGGTGTCTCACCTCCCAGTACAATGCTGTAATCACCGTGACACAAGTCAGGCACCACCCAAGCCAGTCTCCAGTGCTCCCTTTGAAGCTGATCATTGTCTCTTGCATTTAATAATTACTGGATAAAACGGATGGAAGTGTAGATTTTTTTGCTCCATTAGGATCAGGCCCCAGACTAGAACCCAGTGCTACCCTCCTTTCTAGGGTACAAGTAACCATCCCATGTGCTCCAGATTGTCCTCTTCTTCCTTGCCCCATAAATCTCCCTTGATTGCCCAGACCAGATTCAAAAGTGGTGCCAGAGTAGAAAATCAGATAATGCCTAATCTAAGGTTGTTAGAACATTGTGCTTGGAGCTAAGAAATGCTTCTTCAAAACCCCTCTGGGTAAGGGACTTGCCAAGAATGCAGGTCTTCTTCTTCCTAGGTGAGTGATATTGCTACTCAGACTAAATAGGAAGCTGTATCCATGTGAGCATGGACATTTGTTTCCCCAAGGACAACTAGCAGCAGGACACCTTGTGCCACCTCTAGTTGTCCCTTGGGAGTGCCTGTGCCACACGCCCTCTGGCACATGGCAAGTTACCCGAAGTGGGCTAAGGGAGGCTGGAGCCAGCACTGGGCTAGCCTCAGCAGCCTTACCTGGGGCCCTGGAGGCCTTCTGGGGCTGCAGCAGTGGTGATTCTTCCACTTGGAGCCTGGTCAGAAGCAGGATCGTGGCTCTGGCTGACCAGGCTTTGGTTTTGGGCAGCACACACTGTCCTCGCATGCAGTATCTCACGTTTTGGGTTTTTTTTGGCACAGGTTTTTTTTACCCCACCCCGGGATCTCCAGGGATAACTCCCCCCCCCCCAAAAAAAAAAATAAAAAAAACAACAACTCCATGCTGCTGGCAGCACAGAGAACACCTGAATGCATGATATTTGGTGCCACAGATAGGTCTGCAGTGCCACATACCACACAACCACACTTGTCTGGACATGGTTGGAGAGTCCTTTTTCTCACACTTGGTTGTCATGGGTCTTTGGCCAGTTATATTTTTATAACTTAAATGCACTTACACATCCATAATGGGCATGTGTCCATAGCTAGGTACTTGTCGGGAGTGTGAGTAGCCTTCTGAGCACACTCAGATAATGCATGCATACTCATATGTCCCTGCAACCTGGGTATAAATTCCAAAACCACCACTTACAAGGCTAGAAATCACACAAATATCAATAGAAGTCTGCATGCACAGTGGCATTCTGTTCTTTCCTGGTCATCTAAAGGGATATTTTCCTGGACACATAGCCCTGACCAAGTGGATGACCATGTGCAACTGTGTAGTCACATGAACCAAATATACACAGTCACAGCAGTAACATATATACATGCCACCTGTGAATGAATAGTGATACTAGTCATCTGAAAATGGACTCAGACTCATGAGTCATGATTGACAGACAGTCTCAGAAACTGAGACTTTTACAGTGTCAATCCACATATAGTTCTGCAATAGCTGTAAGAGGGTCAGCCTCATCATTGTTGCAAGAGCAGCTCTGATAGAGGAAGGGGAGTGATACCAAAGAGAAGATTTTACCTTGGCACAGTTGGAGCCCGCTGCCCCTCAATGAGCCCAGACGCTGGGCTCAGGCCATGGCAGATTCTGCTTGCTCTCTTATTCTATCTTCTGTGCTCAATACATCTCCCACTCCACACAGGCTCTGCCTAGGGCACCAAAATAGCTAGCTATGCCTCTGGCCCTAGCTGCTAAGCTATTTGCAGGGTAAGAAGGAACATGGAGAGCTAGACATCAAGGAATGGAATTTTTCAAGGTGTGTAAGTGCCAAAAATGCCCTACAGGTAACCAAAAAATAGCCACTTTGAAAGTCAATCATGGGGTCTCCCAGTTATCAGAAGGGATTCTAGTTTTCTCTGATAAAAAAAAAAAATAATCCCCAATTTTTGGATTAAAAAAGTAACCCAAAGTCCACCCTGTCTCATGATTAAAATGAAACACCACTAATATATAGATATATATGTAGTGGTAGTTCATTTCGATCAAGGAAAAATGTGGATTTGGGGTTACTTTTATAATCTGACAATTGGGAATTTTTGTTTTATCAGAGAAAACCAGAATCCCTGGTTATCAGAATCTCAACCACATATTAGTACGCAAACACCAAAAGTATTGTACCACGGGCATGTTCTGCCATTGTTCGATTCTCACGTAATACAATCGGCCACTTAGGTGGGGACACAGCAATTCCTGGAGTGTTTTAAAAGAGGAATGTTTCAAAAGAGCAGCAGCTGGTAAGTTTTAATTGTTACACATGAAAGAGCTGAGAATGATTCAAATGCAGCAAACCAGCTTGAACCCTGGATGAAGGAGTGGTGAAACTGGAGCAGGTTTACTGCATTTAAATCTTCTTAGCTTGTTTACATTTTAACAGTTAGACTTTACCAGCTGCTGCCCTTTTGAAAGGTTCTCCTTTTGAAAGGGCTCCAAGCATTTATGGGTCCACACATCCATTAGCATCAAAATCAGAAAGCACTCTATATAGAAAGATTTTTTTGCCCCTGCTTATTATAATCAAGCCTGCACACATGCATGTTCACTGCACCACTAGGTTTAGTGACTTGAGCATGCATAATCATCAATTCATCATAGAACCTGCACAAGTTTATTACTTCCTCATTTATTTTGCTGCTGCTCATTAGAATAACTGGTCATTAAAATCAAGTGTGCTCTGCCCTGTCAAAATGGTAATAATGTCCTCAGCAAAACTGTTTATTTTGTTTCTTATTTTTTTGGGTTGGTATTTTGAAAACAATGAAGCAAATTTACCATATTGTTTGAGGTACCAGATCTGCCACTTACTAGAATGATATTGGACAAAGAACGTATGCATTTAATAACCCAGTTATTCTAAGTGTCTGTAACAGCACTAGCTTTGATACATTTATGCTCAAAAGCAGTAAAAAGTGAATTTGGCTTTAAAAGCTAAGTTTCCAATAATATTTAATAATTATAATTCTATCATTTAGATTGTAGCTTTTGTGCATTGGCCTTTCCTGTGTTTCCACAAAAAACAAAACAACAATCCTCAGTCTTTCTTTTCTCTTTTCCTCCTAATGGGTATACTCGTCTACATGTGAGATTGTGCTAGCATTTTTTTTTACTGTATATGCAATTGCTATAATACAAAAAAACAGGAAATTCAAAACTAAGATTATTTTACATCTTTTCCCAGATTTTTTCATTTAAGTTTTCTCATACATTTTTTTTCTGGCGAAAATGTAAGGGAACTGGGGAAGGCTTGAAGGAAGAAGAGCTGAATAAAAAAAATTACACATCTCTTATGAAACACATAATTCACCTTGATCCAAGTTTAGAGAAATAGCAATAGTGTCTAATTTAAACTTGGAAACATTTGGAGTCTAATCTCTCTAAATGGTGGATTAATTTAACCAATGTGTAAATATATTTTAAAGGTATTTTTTAAAGTAGGAAAGACTGACAAGTGGCTGAAAAGAAGTACTAGTTATTCTCAGATTTTTAAAAGAGACGCCAGAGACAACTTTAAATAAATTGGAGGATTTTAAAGATTTTCTATATAACATTTAAGTTCACGTTAACTATCTTTGCAGTGGCAGGACATTGATAGCAGGCCTGTGTGAAGTGACTAGTATTCACTTTGGATTCGGATTCGGATTCGGCCGATTTGGGACATGGTGATTTGATTTGGTGAGCCCCCCCATGCAGCATGGAGCAATGGGGGGCAGCAGGGATCACCCTCTGCCCAGCAGCACATGGTGAGCACCAGGGCTTTTCTTTAAAGGTCCGGGAGCTGGGGTGGGGGGAGCAGCCATGGCAGGGCTGGAGGAGGGAGAGTTGGGGGGTGGGGGGTGGGAGGGCTTGCAGGGGGCTCCCTATGGTCCCTTCCCCCACCCCTAGTACTTACCAGGTCAGAGTTGGCTGCAGCTCCCTGCTGAAGCCACTGGGGACTATTTGAATCATCAAAGCTCTCCAAATATTTTCTGAAGATTCGGAGAGCTTTGAATTGATTTGGACTTTTTAATTGGTCCCCTGATTCGAATCGGATTCACAGATTCAGCCGCTGAATTGGGCTGAATCTCCTCTGAATCGAATCACCACCCAAAGCTTTGCACAGCCCTAATTGACAGTGCCCTTCTCCCCCTGCTTTATCTGTGGCAGGTTAGAGTGTTCTTGGTGTCTTGAGGCAGACAAGTTTCTTTAGGTAAATCTTTTATTATACCAACTCCAATAGTTGGAAAAATTCTTCTTTGCAAGCCTTTGAGTACAAATAGCCTTTGTCAGGCTGAGGAAACATCTGCAGATGGTTTGTGCTCTTCCTGGATGGACTAGTAAAGCAGCCAGAGACCAGTAATGCTTTATTGTTTTACTACTCCATCTGGAAGAGCAGAATCCATCTGCAGACACTTCCTCAGCCTGATGAAGGGTATTTGTACCTGAGAGTTTGCAAAGAAGATTTTTTCTAAATATTTGAGTTGGTCTAATGAAAAATATCAGATTTACTAAAAGAATCTTGTTTGCCTATGTCCTTAGACCAACATGGCTACAACCTACACCCTTGAAACTTGGTGTCTTGAAGAATTGTGCTGTGCACGGCAGTTATGTGATAGGGTTGTTTGTTCATTTTTAAGAATAGGCTATAACAGGGCTGTCCAACTTCAGCACAGCCAGGGGTCACATGAGGTGCTGCTGTGTACCCCTTCCCAGGCCACATACCATGAAGGCTCAAGAAGTGGCTGCTCTAGGATCACCTCCTACTGTCCAGGCTTTATAAGTGACATGTGAACCCCTCCCCTCAACCCTGTGGGCAGTGCAGGCAGTGTGCAGCTCCACTTCCTACTGTGCAGATTTAAAAAATGGACCCTGGGGTCACACAGCCCCTGCCCTCTGTTATACTCAAGCCCTGCCTCATCATGTGCAATCAGAAGAAGCAACTGTTGAAGCCTGCAGGCTGCATGTTAACTGCTCATGGGCCTCATGTGGTCTATGGTTCAGCAGTTGTAAAGTCCTCAATTACACAGTCTTGACTATGGTAGTTTGGACATGGATGATCCTACCATGATTAGCAAGTTGGAATAGATGACCTGAGCCTACTTTTGTGTTTAATCTGGCCCCACCTGGGTTTCCTGCTTATTTAGCTAAAAAATGGCAGAGCTCTCTTTGTCCTGCTTTAGTGGAGACATTCTGCTGCATTTTTTCCTCCTGTTAAACTTTTGGGACTTACTGATGCTGTAGGTGCATGTGAGTACTCTTATTCTGCCCAGCCAGAAGACACCCCTACAAAACATGATGTTTAGGCCATGTACTCTTGCATACCCAGAGTTGAATTACAAATGGATATGCAGTTGTCTGTGTGTCATAGTGTTAAGCTCTCTGTGCGCATGTTCCCTTGTGACAGTCTAATAGCATGTATATTGTTATTGTTATCCCATTGATCCTTGTAGAAGTTTCTTCAGTGATACCTCATACATCATAAGGACATGGTCAGCAGTGAATTCAGTGAGTTTTTTCTGATGACTTTTCTTTGCTAACTGCCACTGACAAGTTTTTTTTTCTGTTTTGGGGTTTGTTTGGTTTTTTTGGTAAGCTGCTTTCCTTCCTCTTGTAGGAAACTTTCCAAATAAAAAGCAAACAAAACAAATCTCACTTTGCATACCATGGCTCAGAAAGCTTTGGAAAGTCCAATAAAATAAATTGGTGTCAGATACCGATCTAGATATGCAGGTCTTTGCATAATGGTTTTACTTCCTGCCTACACACTGTTTCTGTGGGTATTAAAAATGCAAACTTAAAATGACTTTTGCAATTCACAAACTGCATATAAACCCAAAAGGACTTTTTATTCTGGGTCAAAACACATGGAATCATAATTCCCCTCCTTCCAAAGAAAAAGAAAAAACCTTCAGAATGAGTTTTCTAACAGAGCACCCTGAGCCCAAGTCTACCACTCCTCAGCCCTCAGAACTTTCATGAAAGCAATGCCTACAGATTCAGTTCCCCTCTGAGAAGCAGTATAACTTCCCTAGCTTTGGAGAATATGTTTAACTGATACTTGTGCAGGATCAAAAAGACATACTGAGATCAGCAAGTACCATTCAGAGCATGATCACTATTCCCTGACCTCAGTCCCAACACAGATTTTTTTTTTTAATCACTTTACTACATGAGCTGTGCCTGGCACATCAGAAAGACTGAATGAGTCTCCAACTGGTCTCCAATAAAGATTTTTTTTTTTTACCTAAGCATAAAAAAACCCCCAAACCCCTGAAAAAAGAACTAAATGGAAGTGAATATTGATCCTATAAAAGGAAATTTTATGTGCTTCTTCTCCTTTGAGCATTGGATATAAAGAGAAGAAGAGAGTAAAAAAGAGGTATAACATGATCCCAGAAGACTGCCTTTAAGGGCCTTTTGTTGTCCTTGAAGAATAGAGGCTATAACTGAACTTTTCCTACTCTTCTAAATTTGGCAGGCATTTCCTTCCTCCTAGCAAGTTGGTTTTGATAGAATAGGGTTTGATATGGAATCATGTTTTTAAATGGATATAATTCAATGCTACAAAGTAAGCAATACTGACCAAATTCCCAAGTTTCACTTATGTGAATCCGAGCTAAATAAACAGAATGCGGTTCTTTAAAATCAGTTCTAGTCATGAAAACCTCTTTAAAAAAGTCTTCAGTGTTTCTTTTACAAGTTGTGCTCTTTTCATGATAGCCACTGCAGCTTCTTGCAGCTCCAAACAGCTTTTACCTTAGAAACCATTAGTCGGAGTCTCTACACAAGATACTTTAATGCTCAGTAGATCAAATTACTGTGTAGTAAGTGCCTGTGTCTACACATGTGGATGCTTACTGTGCAGGAAATTGCTGTACTAATGAGTAATTTTGCTACTTGTAAATATAAGTAGCAAACTTACTTATGATTGGTTACTGCACAGTAATGCACATGTAGATGTTGACTGGTAGCAAATTTGTTCCTGGTGAACCCCACCACGAGGGGCCCATGCTCAGCTGAGCCCATGAGGATCAGCAGCAGCACCATGGGGATCTGCAGCAGCAAGACATAGTGGGTCAGGCAGTCCTTGGTCCATGCAAGCTCTTCATGGTGTGCCCGGGAGAGATGCACAGGAACACACTTGGTCACAGTGACAGCACGAAGAGGGGGCTGCCCCCAGGGTGCTTCTCTGGAGAGGCCCTCTAGGGGGAGGGCAGGGTTTCCAGCAGCTCCACATCCCAGTTGGCTGGGAGCCCCTTGCCCCACAAGTCCAGGTGCCATGGGCTTGGTGGCAGCACAGGAGACAGGCTGGCCTGAAGGAGGAATGGGGAAGTGGCTCTGATTCATGGAAATAGGTACTGCCAGGAGCCAGGTCTGGCCTGGCCTGGGATGGGGTGGGGGGAGGGGGTGGCAGGCTGCCTGTGGCCAGCAGCCAGTAGCCACCTGACCCTGGGTAGCAAGTGGAGACAAGGGGCTTGGCTGGTGGCTGCCTGGGCCTGGGCCTGCCCCATTGACTTAACATGATCTGTGGGCACCTATACATGTACAACCCCTGATCTGAGGCTGAGCAGTGCACATCCCCCTGGTACAGAGTGTCTTATCTGAGAAATTTTGTAAACTCTGGCAAACGACCTCTTTCTCCTAGTTCTGTAGCCCCTGCAGCTGCATACAGAGGAGAGGCACCAGTTGTCAGCTGGGGTGCTCCATCATGGGCACTTGCAGCCTTGGCTGGGTCCCTGTAGATGCTGTGGCTCTGGCAGTGCTGAACATAGGAGCAGACCCAGCTGCTAGACTGGCTGGTCATGGTGTTAAGAAGCACTTGCAGACTAGCAGCCTTGGAAGGTGAAGAATGTTGCCCAAGAGGACACCAAGGACCAGCATGAGGAGGTGAGGGGCCAGCATGAGAAAACAAGGGACTGATGTGAGGAGAGAGACTGGCAGTGCAACCAGGAAGATCAGGAATTCTGGGAGAGGCTCCTGGACCTGAAGGAGAGGCACATGCACACCAGCTGCAGGAGGATGAGATGGGCATGCTGGCAGAACAGTGTCTGCCGTCAACCCCTAGTAAGCCGAGGTCCTGTCCCAATGTTCTGCCCCCTAGGCACCCCTACCCCACAACCACCCATCTTGGGAGGGCACACACATACAGTACACACTTTAAATAGTCTGCACAGAAAGAGGTTGATTTGGTGGTGGTGGATGGTTTGGGTGATGGAGGGGCTCTGTGAGGAGTGGGAAAGGGGAGGACAGGCTTTGTTACTGGGAAGGGAGGAGGGATGGGTTCTGTCATGGTGGAGGGAAGAAATGTGGAGGGCTCTGCTTCTCTGGAGTGCAATAAACTGCTTTTCAGAGAACTGTCTACAATGTATGAGGTAAACAGAGGGGTGAGGGTCCATGGGCAGCAGTCCAGGCTGGCTACAGTAGGGAATGCAGAAGGAGGTGTTTGCCCAGTGCCACTCTCACCCTGTTCTCTGGCCCCCTCTGATGGGCATGTGGCTCACCTGGGGCCTTGGTGGGAGGGGCCTATCACTGTCACTGTCACTGCCACCTCAGCTGGCACTCCCAGTAATAGGTGTCCTCCTCCCACTGTACCTCCTCTGTCCAAGCCTTGCAAAACAGCTCCCTCTGAATCTTGCTGATGTTATGTAGCACACAGGCTGTGATGATGGTCTTGGTGACCTCAAGGCAGGCAGTGAGGGTATGATAGCATCTCTTCAGCTAGCCAAAGGCACACTCCACCAGAGCTCACATCTGGTCCAGGCACTGGTTTCAAGTGTGCCTGGTGGGGGTCCAGCTGAGCAGTGTAGGGCTGGATGAGACAGGAGAGGAGAAGATAGGCAGAATCCTTGATGAGGAGATGTGGGACCACTACCACACCCAGCTCGAGGTCCAGTACCTGTCAGTCTTACCTCAAACCTGGGGAAGCTCTTTGAGAAGATCATCAAGGAGCACATCTGTGATGGGCCGGCATCGGGGATGATGCTGAAGGGCAACCAGCACGGTTTCATTAGGGGCAGGTCATGTCAGACCAACATGATTGCCTTTTATGATCAGGTCACAAAAGCATTGGATTCAGGTGTTGCCATGGATGTAGTCTTTCTGGACTTCAGCAAGGCCTTTGACACTGTCGACCACCCCATCCTCATTAAAAAAACTAGGAGACTGTGGCATTGATGCCTACACAGTCAGATGGATTGCTAATTGGCTGAAGGGTCATACTCAGAGGGTGGTGGTGGATGGGTCATATTTGACCTGGGGGGAATTGGGCAGCGGAGTCCCCCAGGGCTCCGTCCTTGGGCCTGCACTGTTCAATTTCTTTATCAGCGATTTGGACGATGGGGTGAAAAGCAACCTGTTCAAATTTGCTCATGATACCAAAATTTGGGGTGAGGTGTGCATGCTAGTAGGGAGGGAAAGACTACAGAAAGGCCTAGATAGGTTGCAAGGGTGGGCTAACAAAAACAGGATGCTTTTCAATACTGACAAGTGCAGGGTGCTGCACTTGGGCAGTAGTAACCAGCAGCACACTTATAAGATGGGAAACTCCCTTCTTGAGAGCACGGAGGCAGAAAGGGATCTTGAAGTCATCATTGACTCCAAGGTGAACATGGGCCAACAATGCAAGGTCATGGTTGGCAGGGCTAACCAGACCTTATCGTGCATCCACAGGTGCATCTCAAGTAGGTCCAAGGAGGTGATCCTCCCCCTCTACGCGATACTGGTCAGGCCACAGCTGGAGTACTGTGTCCAGTTCTGGGCACCCCACTTCAAGAGGGATGTGGACAACATTGAGAGGGTCCAGAGGAGGGCCACCCGCATGATCCGGGGACAGTAGGGCAAACCCTACAATGAGAGGCTATGGGACCTGAACCTGTTCAGCCTTCACAAGAGAAGGCTGAGGGGGGACCTTGTGGCTGTCTATAAACTTACTAAGGGGAACTAGAAGGGTTTGGGGGAGTCCTTGTTTCCCCTAGCACCCCCCGGGATAACAAGGAATAATGGCCACAAGTTGTTGGAGAGTAAGTTTAGATTAGACATCCGTAAGAACTACTTCACAGTAAGGGCGGCTAGGATCTGGAACCAACTTCCAAGGGAAGTGGTGCTGGCTCCTACCCTGGGGGTCTTTAAGAAGCGACTCGATGCCTACCTGTTTGGGGTCAATTGAGCCCAGTTTTCCTCCTGCCTAGACAGGGGGTTGGACTTGAAGATCTACAAGGTCCCTTCCAACCCTACTTCTATGATTCTATGATATGATTCTATGACCCCTGATGTGAAGTGCCTGCTCTCTACTGGGGATGGCAGAAAAGAGCTGCAGAACACATTGGTGTCATGGGCATTGCCTGTCCAGCTGGTGATCAAATTTGTGAAGGCACCACAGTGGTTGATGTTGACCTGGAGCATGGCAGAGTGAAAGCCCCACTTGCAATAGTAGAGGAGGTCACTTCAGGGTGAGCAGATGATGGAGATGTGGGTCTCATCCAAGGCCCCAATGCACTGGCAGAAGCCCAGCGCACAGAACCTCACCACCACCTGTGGGGGGTCATGCACATGGAGCCTTGTGTGCTCCAGTATGTCCTGGAGGGAGCTGTACACCTCCAGGATGGCCTTCCCAGACATTACCTCACCCCTGCTAAAGAAGTGGCTAATGGAATGGAGGTTGGTGGGCATGGCCATCTTCAGTAAGCTAGCCAGGTTTCCACTGGGAGAGGCAGCCACATGGTGATGTCCTGCCATTCCATGTGTGGACAGAGCTGATCCAGGAGCTCATAGAAGGTGGCCCAGTTCATGTGAAAGGATTCAACCACTGCTCATCATCCCAGGTGGTCTGGATGATGTGCAGCCACCAGTCCTGGCTGGCTGGCTGAGCCCAGAGGCAGCGGGCCTGGAGGCCCAGGAGGGTGTGATCATCGCTGGAAATGGCATCCAGGAGCATGTTGTCAGTACCCTTGCTGGGGTCTGGGTGGCTCTGTGGGGTCCAGGTATCAGTGGCGCAGTGACAGGCCTGGGATGCTGTGGGGAGCTAGGCTGTAGCAAGGCTGCCAAGGCTAAGACTTCCCTGAGCCAAGTGGTGGTCCCTGCAGTGGGCCAGTGGGTCCAGCACAGTGGCCAACAGGAACCTGGGGCAGTGGACATCACTGCTGGGGCTTAGGGCTGGAGCAGCCATGGTGTAGTGCGCAGAGGCTACAGCAACAGAGCCACCATGTACTGCCACTGTGCTCTGAACACTGCTCTAGGTCAAGGAAGCAGATGGCCCAGGAGCAGCATGCAGGACTACCTAGAGAAGGTGACCTGCCACAGACAGCTGTGACTGGCACCTCCAGCTCTCCTGGGTGGTGTCAGAGGGTTGATGCAGGGCCCCAGGGAGCAGAAACAGGAGGAGACTGCTGCCATGAACAGCAAATCTGCTCCCGCTTCCCTTCACATGTACACACCTGCCCAGGGTGGGTTTACCCTAGAGTAATTTACTGTAGAGTAAACCCACCCCTGAAAAAATGCGTGTATTGACATGCCCAGTGAAAATCACTTAATGGGAATATTTCACTCCAGAAGACCTAATCCAGACTGCAGAAGGATTGTTCTGTGTCAGTCACTTTGACACATGAGACATTACTTGCAAGTTATTGTCACCAATGATGAAATCCAGCGCTTATGGGTCCCTGCATTTGCCACTGCATATGGTTTTAAATAAACTTCTTAGTCCTTATTTTTCAGTGTAAAGTCAGTGATTTAAATTTTGGTGTATGCCAAACTGAAACATCTCAGTCAGCGTGTCTACACAAGATACTTTACTACACAGTAGCATAATTTAATTAGCAGTAAGCATGTGTGTGTACTCATTCGCACACTTTCTGTGCAATAAACTTCGCTAATCACAAGTAAATTTGTTACCTGCAAATGCAAGTAGGAAATTTACTTGCAATTAGTTACTGCACTGTAGCACTCGTGTAGACACCTGACCAGGAGCAAATCTGCTCTCAGCCAGCCAGCCGGCAGGTGGCAGGAGATTGTTCCCTGCCCCCAAGAGCCACCTGATGCTATTGTGGGTATAACGTCCCTCTGCCCCAGCAGTAGGGAGTTCCCAGACCAAGCTCTACAATCACGATCACAGAGCCTGCCCTGACAGCAGGCAGCTCCTGGTGGCAGGATAAGGATCTCCCAGCACCAGCCCCACTCCCTGCTGGTGGGAGATGAGGAATGTATTCCCTGCTTAACTCCATTATCTCAGAGCTGGGCAAGGAATAGGTTCTCCAGCCTGTTCCCCACACAGCTCTGTGATCACAGAATGGGGGCTGAGGACTGTCCTGGTCAGGGGCAGGTCCCAGCCCCGTTCCCCATTTGGGTAATCAAGGTGCAGGGCAAATGCATTTGCCACTGCTTGGAATGAGTTGCAGGTGTGGGGCAGATTTTATCCCCCTGCCTCATCTGCCCATTGGGCAGCTAGAAGCAAGCCCTCGGCTGCGTGAGGAATCCCCACCCAGCTGGGGGCTCACTGCTAGCTGCCCCAATCACAGATCAGGGCATAGGGGCTAGGACCTGCCCCTCCCCTAAGCTCTTTCCAAGTCCCCTGCCCTGATCAAGGAGCCAGGGCCAGGAGATCCCTGCTGCTGGGGCAGGGGGACATTATACCTAGCAGTAGGCATTTACCCAGGGGTAGGGAGAAATGTTTCATCTCCAGCCAGGAGACAGCTGTCTAATGGCCTGGTACCCCCTGCCAGCCACTGGGCTGTACCTTTTGTATGGAAATTGTATATTTTAACCTGTACTTTCCTGTGTTTTGAGACATAGGACTGAACTCCATTATGCTTTCATCAGACTGCCTTCTTCCATCGGCACAGTAGTTATCCTCCCAACCTGAAGTTCATAACAGTACCTAGGTCTACATCAACCTTAAGAACATAAAGACATATCTGACATTAAGAAGATTAAGCCTATGTTAAAATGTAGACACAGACTTAATATCTTATTGAATCAGGATCTAAAATGCAGTATCTGAGGTTCACCAGTAATAAATATATGGTCTGTTCATCTTTTGATAACATAAGCTGCCTTGCTGAAGTTGCCATCCCTCCACTCTGACCTCCACAATGTATATAGACTACATAATATAGTGGATTCAGTCTTGATTACTTGGGTTCTCCACATGTTGCTTACATATTTTCATTAATTAGCCATTAGATTAAAATGACTGTCCAACAAGGGCCCTGCAGACCATATGTGGTCCCTGAAGATGGAGCATGTGGACTGGGGGCTCCTGCCCATCTACCATTCCCCTATTCATTTGCTCCTGCCCCAGTAATCAGGAGGAGTCTGGAATTCCCAAGCTGTACACACAGCAAAGGAGCCTGACTGCCAGCACTGCTAGTGGGTGCTACATGTGCGAGGGGGTTTTGATTCTCCTGTGCTTTGAGTGGGGGCTCCCCACAGTGGCAGGGGAAGAGGATACTGGGCCTCATATGCTTGTGAGCAGCAATGGCAAGGGCAGCTGAGAAGCCCATGCAGTAGGGGGGATCTTGGAAACTGAATATCTCTGCATGGCATGCAACCCCTGCATCTGTGGCCCTTGGGTTTGAAGTTCCAAGCTCCCTGAAAGTTGGGTAGTCCTAAACTAAAATAAGCAAACAATATGGGGAGCAGAATCCAGAATTCTCTCCCTTCTCAGCTTTCTAAGGGTAAAGTTATACATTACAGTTAGATCATACTATATCTGTGGGATGTTATGCTGTGTTGAAGTTAGAACATTCTGTGAGCAGTCATACATTAAAGGTTAATACCATTTCTTGCCTGCTGGGCTCTGACTGGCCACTAAAAAGCTGGTGTGCAAAGGCACGGTTAGAAGCCAGAGCACCTGGTCTCTGTCCCAGCTGCAAGTGGTGTTGGGGCATCTGGGAGCTGCTGGAGAACTGCAAATTGCTCATTTTATCTTAGTGAAACAGACTGAAGTTACCCTAACACAAGCTAGGTAGCACAGCCCAGAGTTAACCCTTGCCTGAAGTGGTATAACTTTATCACACTCAGAGAGCACTTAGTTATGAGTTAACAAGATTTAATGTGCAAATGTTTGCATTTTAATGTTGTTGATATGGTCAAGTATAATGTGTAACTTTACCCTAAGATATAAAGCCATGCTCCCTGCTCTCCATCTGGCCTCATAGCTGTTGGAGTAGCACAGTGGGCCAGATTCAACTGGTGTGTTGAAGGTTGCTATTTGTCCTACCTAGTCCAAAACTTGGGGATTAGGTCTCTTTCCTCAGAAGAAAGATACATGGGTTCAAATCCCTTCTAGATGAATGGGGGGAGGGGTAGGGTCAACAATCTAGTTCCAGCCTATTGACTTTATGGTCAAAAATCCTAATCACTAGGATATCAAGCTAATGGTCAATGGTTTTGCCTCCTCTTCCTCCCATAGTATGTAATAAAATCTTGAGATAATGGAAGTATGTAATATGTACCTTGAGTGTATATATACATGTGTGCATGTTGCCCTGAGGGGTCAAGGCAACTCTCAGGATCTCAATATTGTGCTGTTAGACAGGAGGGTGTGACACAATTGCACATATACAAACACACAAATCAGTTAGGTGCACACACACACACTACCAGCTCAGGCACATACACATCCAAACCAGCCTAGGCACATGCATACCTATCACCAATTCAAACACATACACTATAAACCCCAAAAGTTACACACAGATCACTAATTCATATATCATGTACACATGTATATATATATATATATATACACACACACCAGTTCACACACATACAACCCACCTGAACAAACACACAGGTAAGTTCCTAGCTTGAATGGCACAGTGTGTATGTGTGTGCTTGGGGTACCTGGGATATTTGGGGGAAGGTTCAGGTATGAGAAAGACAGAGTTAAAGTGTAGAAAGTGAATATTGTCAGAACTGGGATTAGAACCAGTGGACTACAGAGAAGCTGGCTGAGGAACTGAGGCTTGGGTTTACTTAAGGTAGACTGGTGCTAGAAACTGAGACAGACAGCTGTGATTTTGGGGGGGGGGGGGCGGGGAAGATAAGTGGTGGCAAGGAGGAGACAGCCAGAAAAGAAACTGAGGCAGAAACCTGGTTGCTCAGGGGAAAAGAAAAAGGCAGTGGGGATAAGACAGTGGCAAAGAAACAGGGGGTTTGGAGGCAGAGAGGAGCTCAGGACAGGTGTTGGAGGTGGCAGTGAGCCAGAAGCGGGAGAGGAAGAAATGAGACAGAAGTTAGAGGGGGGAGAAGCAGAGATTGGAGCAGGGCCAAACCATAGTAAAGCAAAACCCCAATTAGGGGTCCAAATAACAGTTTTATTACATAGACAACACACCACACACACACACACACACACACACACACACAATGGCAGCAGGAGAAAGAGACTTATTGGAAGGGCTGGAGTCCAGGTGGGGAAGAGAAGCAGAGTCCAAGTCCTTGGTTTGGAGGGGGGGGGGGGGGGTTGATAGCTACCTATCCAGGCTGGAAAGGGGTCCTTGTCCAGTAGGTGTTGTCCAGAGGGGGGTCACTGGCAGGGCCTCTGGGTGGATAGGTGGTGTGGCATGGTGCTGGTCCAGATGGAGAGGGCATCCCACTGAGTCTGTCTTTACTGCCCCATTTTATAGGGGCAGATCTTGTGTGACCCTAGTGACAGGAGGCATGCCCAGGCAAGGGTCAGCCTCTGGCATAATGAGCATGTGTGCTTCATGCAGAGATGTGCAGTTTCGGGTGTCTGTAATGGTGGGGTACAATGGCAGAGTTGCTGGTTCTGCAGGGTCTTTTGTCTTTCAAATGCTGGATTCTTGTCTCTGTTCCTGGGTGAGGTCTGTGGTTCCTGGATGAATCAATGCGAGGTGATGGCCTGGTCTTTACAGGCCATTCAGTAGAGGCCTGCTAACATTGTATTTCAATCATTCCCGATCACTCTCATTCATCCAGGAACCAATCTACATGGGAGGGGTACATGAATCATACAGTTGCAACACAGGGGATGCCCGGGCAGAGGACACAAGATGGAGACTTGACATACAAAATGGAAACTTGAAATGACTTACACTAACTTATATATATAGACCTAAAACAGTAATCACACAATATAAAAGCAGTACAAGCATACTAATTATCACTTATAAAACAGTGGGTATCAATATCAAAATAGCAGGGAACTTATTTGCAAAGAGGGGAGAGAAAAAGAAAACTTACTACCTAAAATAAAATGTTAAAGCTTATTCTACATCTTAGCTTACTTACACTTATCTATAGGGAATAGAGAGGGAGAGAAAAAGTCAGAAATAGTTGGGGAAGGGGAGGGAATGCATATTAAAATAAATTTAAAAAAGAAAAACTGGGAGTTTTGCTACATGCATGCCTAGCATTTTCTATTGTGCTGCTTGCAGGTGGTCTTCTGATTATTGTTTATGTGGTCTAGAGAAAACTAAAGCTGCACATTGCCAGAATGTAGAATGATGTATTTCCAGGGGGTGGTATAACATCGTTTTCCTAAAGCAAGACATGTATATGAGGTGAAAAAGGCACATAGGCTTAGCGATCTATTATGTAGAGTAGGATTTGGTCCTCTGCCTCTTTCAAAGAAGTTAAGCATGTGTACCAGTCATACACAGAAGTGATTACATCAAATCCTTCTTTTGACATACAGTGTTTAATAGCGCAACTCTCATTGTGCTAAGACTTCTCATTGTAGGTTTATAGCATTTACAATCATGACTAGACCTAGCTGTTTTGCTGTCCCCTCACTCACTTTCACAAAGCTAACTAAACTGACTTATCAGCAGGGATCCTGGTTTTCTCTGATAAAAAAAAAAAAATCCCCAATTTTCAGATTAAAAATATAACCCAAAATCCACATTTTTCCACACATGCAGGGAAAATGTGCTTTTAAAGCATGCTGAAGATGCTGTGCACATCCCAGGATATCCAGCTCATGCCACTGCAGGGAAGGTAGGTAAACCTTCAGCCCATTCTCGACTTTGCTTCCCCTCCAGTCAGGGTTCATTGTGGGGGGAAACACCCCTTCTCCTGGGGGCCCCAGGGAGCCAAGTAACCCAGCACAGTGACACCATGACTCAAATGAAATGCCACTAATATATATATATATATATATATATATATATATATATATATATATATAGTGGTGTTTCATTTTAGTCATGGAAAAATGTGGAGTTTTGGTTACTTCTTTTAAATCCAAAACTTTGGGGTTTTTTTTTTTCTTATCAGAGGAAAAACAGAATCACTTTTTATCAGAAACTGATGATCACTAATCAGTTCTATAAATACCATCCTTTTAATTCTCCCACTTAGGCAACTACCCAGTTAAACAGGCTTGTGCTACTGATAGTCAAACTTGCTTTCTCCACCATAGGAAGAGCATTCATTTTATATCCTTTTGTTTCATATTAACAAAGCATGAAATAAAAAAAAAATATATCATGATTAAAAGCACTAATTAGCTAGATATGATAACATGCCAGAGATTTAATTTACATCAATATCATCAAAAGAAAAAAAAGGCTTATTTTTGTGAGTACCACTTCTGTCTTTTCTCCCCACAAATAATGCAATGCTTATTTTTGCATCACATAAATAACATCTAAAAACATGGAGACATCATGACAAAAATTAATCACCCAAATCATATCAAGATACATGGAAAATACCTTCTGCTGCATTGTTAATAATTGAATACTGTACAGACTATGTTTGGTACTGAAAAACATGGAGAAGTTGGGGATTTAAACCTTAATTCCCTCCCAAATAGTAGATGTAATTTGTTCTATCTTGTCTTTTGTTGATTACAAAAAGAAGATGGTGAAGATAAAAAAGAGAATGGAGGAGGAGGAGATAGTCCAGGAAAAGACAAAACCAAAAAATACTTCTTACTAATAGTTGAAAAAAACACTTCTTCCTAATAGTTGGACTAAAGGCTTCCTTAGGTTTTCTTAATTGGGTTTCAAGGGGATTTCAGTACCAGACATAGCTCTCAGGGCCAAAGTCTGAGCGAGTAAAGTTAAACTGATTCATGCTAGCTGAGACTCTGGCCCCTGGCTTTTTTAGTATAGCTTTGCTATAATATCTTTTCAGCTTTTTCTTAATCTATTAAATGTATGGAGCCAGATTTTATCCCTAGGAGGGATTTCTTGGCAACATTCTTCATTTGTGTTTAGCCAGCATTTGCTTATTGCAAAGTAGTACATTTTTATATTAGACAAGGCTCTGAGACTCCAAGGGTTTGGGATCTGATTTTTTTCCTGTTGGCTCCAGGCAATTTTTTTTTTTTCCAGAATTGTTTTTAACTTAGAAATTAAATGCTTTTCATATTCACAGCAGTATGATTTCAAGAGATTTTAAAGACAATTAATTTGTTTGCATCTCCTTCATACATCAGTGTGTGAGGCAGAAGCATTTAAAGAGCTGACTTCACTGATCTCTGTCATGCATTGCCTTCACATTTAAACATGATAACAACAATAAACCAACAGGTTAGGCTAGGCAATGAAGAAATAAGACATAGCTAGCTGATACTTTGGGACAGAAGTAAACACCTAGCACATTATGAAAAACTTCTAAAAACCTCATTTGTCATCTCCTCTAAAAGAGAACACCTCCAGTGGTACGTTGTTCCTAGTATTTGTTAAATAACTAGTTGGAATTTGAATAAAACGTTATAATTGGTAAGCTTTTTGATATTCTCATTTTTTTGTTTTTTGTTTTTTGGTCTGAGACATTGTGGGTACATCTACAAGAGATTCTATATCACTGTAGCAATGATCTACAAAGATGTAGCTCATTGCTATGGTGATATAGCATCGGTGTGCACAAATCATGATGCCAATGCTACGGCATGGTAGGAGCAAGCCATGCAGTAGTTCATTGCTACTGCGCAGTATCATTGGAAATAAATCTGTGTGACACTGGTACTATACAGTAATATGAGTTACTGTGCAGTCATTACTTGCCTAAGCAATGACTAAATGACTACACAGTAACAACTGCACAATCCAGTTGCACATGTACATGGTCCCACTATCTTTCATCCATAAACAGGGCTCCTAGTTGCTTCCACAACAAGAATAGTTACAATAATTCAGTGAAAAATGCCAGTGGTCCAGTGACCTAATCCAGCTAGTCTGATTAAGGTTTGCTAGTTTCTGTAGCCAATGGAAAACAAGAAGATGATCTGACTAATACAAAAACGGATGCCTTCGACTCCCCAAACTGAATTGTCAGGTTCCTACATACAGCTGAATTGACTAGGAACAATTTTTGGCAGGAATCTGAGATGAAGTTTAAACTCATGTCTCTGGTACTTTAACCATAGGAGTGCACTTGCTAAATTTCACACTGGGCACATCTACAAGTGTGCTGGACTGCATAGTTGGTATTTGTGCTTAAGCAAGTACTAAATGACTCAGTAACTGTGGTTACTGCACAGTCCCGGTGCTGCATAGGTCCTTTCTGTCACTACTGTGCAGTAGTAACAAGTTTGTCGCTACAGTGAAGCAGCATCTTATGTAACCTAAATCAGGACACTCACAAACTAAACTATCAGCTAATCACAGTTATTTTTGATAGAAGTGAGATGTTGAAGATATTTGACCTGATGTAGGACTGTTATATGGGGTATTAGGTTGATTTCTTTTAACACTACAAATTAATTACATTGCCCTTTATGGACAAACTAAATAAGTAAAGGTGCAGTGATACATAGGTCCCATATCGGATTGGCACCAATATAGGGAAAATTGACAGTATTGGTAATCAGCTTTTTTGGCTGATGTGGCCAATAAATGGCCCATGCATACACACAGCTACAGCATGCACATGGCCAGGAGTGCAGCTCAGCAGCTAGGAAAGCAGCATCTGGCTGATAAGTCTTGTTGGGGAAGGAGCATGTGGGAAGGGGACAAATCAAGGCCCCCCATAGTGAAAGAGGGAGTGGGGCTGGGGTTGGGGCTGGGTCTGGGGCAGGGGCAGGCACTGCTCAGCCAGGGTGGAGCACAGGACAGAGCTGCAAGTGGCTCATCCAGGGGATGTGGGGGGAGGGCGGTTCCCACCACTGAGCGCATCCCAGGAGGGCATGGTGGGGCATGTGCCTCCAGATCTCTCCAGGGTGAGGGCAGGGTGCCACTGTGGATTGGGGCCAGAGGAGTTCTGGGCTCTTCCCAGCAGGGGGGCTGCTTCCTTCTTGCCCACCCTGCCTCCTTGCACCAGGGCTGCTCCAGCTTCTGCCCCTGCCAGTGATGCCCAGTGCCCTGTTACTCTAGCCCAGCGATGACCAGCACCTCATGCTCCTGCTGGCCATGGTGTTGGTCCTGCTGCTCCCAACTGCCTCCACCCACCCACCCAAGCCCCAGGAGGGCCACATATGCCAGTGGAGGCTAGGGAGCCAGCTGTGGGAGGTCCTGCTTGCACATATACTCCTACTTCCTGCACCACTCCCAGAACATGCACATGGGTGAAATAAAAAAAACAAACTTTATTACCCTCACAATACTCACCCCATCCCTCCCTCCTCCCACTCAAGAAACAGAAGCCCTTCTACTCCCCACTCAACCCACAGTGCCCCTCCATCACCCTCCCTGCCCACCAACCATAAAAAAAAAACCCACTTACAAGTGGAAAACTATATACAGTGGGAAACTATATACAAGTGGGAAACGATATACAATATTTTAGGTCTTCAAACCCAGAGTGGGGGGATGTTGGCAGGAGGCTAAAGGCCAGAACCCTGGGGTAAGTTCCCAGCACTCCATCCCTTGGATGTTCCTCCATGGCTAGGGAGCTAACAGCAACCCCAGTGGGTGGTAACCTCGTGCACAGCTGGGTCTTCAGCCACATGGTACAGGGGCGAGTGGCATGTTCTGGCCCAGGCAGGTGGTAGCAGGTCTGGGCGGGGGCCAGGTCAGAGGTCTGGTGGGCAGGAGGCACCCAGGGACCTCATCCCAAGGCCAGGCAGGAGTTTTCTGTGGGGGAGCAGGCAGGACCCAGAGGCCCTATGCAAGGTTCCCTCTAAGCTGCATGCATGCATGCATGGCCATGCACAATAAAAAATCGTTCCACACACTAAATTTTTAATGCTGTGCACCTGTTCAGAAAGGTGCAGGGTTGTGGCTTCCTGGAAGCTTTCGGCACTGCCCCTAGAGCAGGGCTCGGGGAGGAGGCACTGGGGCCGACATGGGTCACTCGCCGGCAGTAAGTTACCTCGGCTCTGTGGGGGACATTTTGCTTAGCTCCACTCCTCACTGCACTGGCATTCCCACAGGGAGGGAGAGTAGCATAGGGCCAGAAGCAGCTCCTCTCTGAGATGAGTTGGGGGAGGGGACTGGGACTGGGGCAGAGCTGGGCACTACGCAGGCTCCACCAGCTCCAGGTAACTGTTCCACCCCCTAGCCCCTTCCGGCAAGCTTCATTCTGTACCCCAATGCCATGTGCCTTTTTGCTGCTTGGTCTGCCCAGAGATGGGATGCACATGCTGCCATGTAGCTTTCAAAGGCTGCAGCAAGGGAATGTAGAAGTATGTGCGGAGACTGTTGGGGTGGGGCAGTTGAGCAAGGGAGACTGAATGGTTGCACCATTTATATGACTGAGGAGCATTGGACTTTATGGAAGGGCTTTAAGGAGACCCTCAAAGAGTCAAGATGCGTGAAGATGGGAGGTCACAGCAGGAGTACAGCAGAGCACAGAGGTGCAGTGTGCAAATTTAAGGCAAGGTTTCTGTGGCAAGCCTGCAAGGACAGGAACAGGTGAAATCCTGAATTTCCCAACTATATGCTTGAGGCCTGTCCTTCCTCCAGGATTTCAAGGGGAGCTGGGCACCAAGGTAAACATTTTCCCCAAGAGGAAGAAACTTGGAAGTTTAACAGCTTCCAAGAAGACAGCTCATTTATCTTCCTGTCAGGGGCCACCCACGTGCCCTCACTTGGCTGTCTGGTGTGCATCTGTAGGGGCCTGGGATTTTCCCAGGGATGACTTCCAGTTATTGGCCTTACAGTTGAATCCAAGTGTAATAATTGGTTTTTAGTTTATTTCTTTAAGTTAAAGAAATAATCATCTTTTGTTGTTATATTGTGTTATACTGTCGGGCGGACCAAAGCAGCGCATGCCAAAAGGGGGATGTGGGACCAATTCAGGAATGGACTGATGTGGCACACTCACAGACTGAAGCAGCACACTCACAGATTGCTACACCTTAGAGGGAACATTGGCCCTATGTGGCCACAGGCAGGGGCTGGACAGTGGAGGACATGGATGTGGCCACCAGAGCTAGGAGGGTGTCTGTGGCTTAGCATTTGGTGTTCCCTTGCTGCTGGAGCAGCTCTAAGTGTTTCCTCTCCAGGGCTTTCATTTGGGCCCAGTGGCCCTGCTGTGCCTAGTCCCGTGCCTCCACCAGGGTGATGTTCTCTGCCTGCCAGACCTGCTCCCTCACCTCCTGCACCTGCTCACTAGCCTCCTGTTCCTTCACCACTGCCACCAGCCACTGGAGGAGGAGGATCCAGTCCTTGGTGTGCTGTTGGCAGGTCCAGATGGCTCCAGTACTGGGTACCAGAGACCCAGAGCCTGCAACCCCATTGAGGCTGCTGACCTCTTCCCTGTAGATAGATGTTAGCCCTGCAAAGGCTACAGAGATGCATTTTATAAGAGTTTGCAATATTTTAGAGATAAGATGCTCTGCACCAGGGACTGTGTGCTGCCTAGCTTCAGATCAGGGGTTGGCCAGGCACACCTGCACTCCTGGTTTGGGATCCTGAACTACAATGGCATGGGGAGCAAGTCCAGGATGCCCTGCAACCTCTTCCATTGCGTTGAGGGTTACCTGTGGAAGCACTACCTGTCCCTGCCCCAGCTGCCAAGGAGGACATCACCACCGGCATCGACACCTTCCTTGGCATCTGAGCAGCCTGTTTCCACCCTGTTGTGAGGACACGAGCTGCTGAATAAGGTTCTGAACTGTGTCCTGCCTCCCTGCATGCTGTAGGGGGGAAATCCAGGGCCAGGGGAGTATGGGTGGGCCAGGGGCAGGGGCCAGGACCAAGGGCAGGGACTGGGAGAGCCCTCTTCAGTGTGGGACCTACCATGTGTCCAGGGCTGGTGAGGCTGGCAGCTCAGTGTGGGTCTCTCCATTGGTGATGTGCTTCAGCTGTACCTGGTGTCCATGGCCTGCACTGTGTGATGGGCCAGTGCCTGGACAGGCCCTTCCCCCCACACCACTGGGAGAGGTTGGTGATGCTGGCATCCAGCAGCGTCATGGCCAGCTGCTCCTCACTGAATGCAGCATCCAGGTAGGAGGATGGGGCAGGGTGCTGAAGGCCCAAGGGCCCCTCCTCTGGTTACATGTCATCAGAGGGGTCAGAGAAGGGTGAGGGTTTGGCCAGGCTGCCCCTGCTGGTGAAACTTGCAGGGGTGTGGCCTGGCTCCCAGGGTGCCAAAATATGGGTCAACCAGCACATAAAGGCCATGATCTGGTGAGCATGACTGGACTGATGATGTAATCAGTCACAGCCCTCCACTGTGCCTTCAAGGCCTTGACCTTAATGCAGCTGTAACATGCTGACTGGGAGTGCCCTCACACACACATGCTGCCTGAGAGGGCCTCATAAATGTGGCCCTCTGCATGTCAGCACAACCTGAGAGTGCAAAAGATCACCAATCTCCTCCTGGGACCAGTTGTAGGACTGAACAGTTGGCATGGGCATGTGCAAATAGGCAGAGTCAGGACTCAATGGGGAGGAGGACAACGACATTCTCATCCAGCACTGCCTCTCTGGGCCTCTGCACTGGTGGCCCTGTGTGGCTAGCCCTGGACAGCACTCAGGAGTGCTCAGCAGCGGGGAATGACCAAGGCCTGGGAGCCATGTGGCAGAGACACTTCACCAGAGCACCTGCAAAGTGATACTAGAGGGGGTGAGTAACATCAGGAAGCAGCCCTGGGTGGATATTAGGGCTAGGCAAGGGATGCAGCAAGCCACACCCCTCTGCAACACTCACTTGTGGCCAAGCAGCAGCCCTGCACAGGAAGCAGGCCAGGCAGAGACAGCCTGTGGCCTGTCCAGGGGGGTACGAGGCCTGCTGGACTAATAGACAATGAGCAGACTTCTTAAGACTCCCTGGTGCACGTGCTCCAAGGCACAAAATAGCTGCACTTTTATACCCTACAGCTAGGGGCTGCCACAGCTTCCAGAAAGCAACTCGGCTCTGGAGCAGGAGAGGTGGCCAGCCAGGAGCCCTACAGCTGGGCAGACCTGGCACTAAGGTACTGTATTGTGTTTACATGTGCATTACTGCACATTAACTAATTGCAGGTATCAAATTTATGCACAATTAACCTAAGTTTCTGTACAGTAAGGGCATGCGTGTGTAGATATGTGCCTGTACTGTGCAGTAACTTAAGTTAAGGCACATTAACCCATCTCGTGTAGATGCAGCCATTAATATCTTTGTGGCTGGATATTGCATCATCTTTCTCAAAGTCAGACAACATACTCCATAATATAAGATCACATAAACTGATAGAAACACAGAGGGAGTTTTACTTGTGTCCTGTATAGGGTAATTATCAGATATTTTTCATGAGTGTCTCCTTAATGAAGATCTCGAGTAGTCTTGTTGAAGAGACATTTACCCCAAATGCCAGCAGGTAGTGTGATATAAAAGTCATTGCTAATCTAAACCATTCTGAATAGGTATAGTAAACATGAATGAAGTATGTGGAATTAATTATATTTTGTTGAATTTTTAGTGCATAATTAAACACAAATAAATCAGAGTGAAACCTTTATCAACATAGTACTACCTGTGAGTCATGGAGTCCATAAATAATAAAACATTCCCAAAGTCATAAAACATTGCCAAAGTCACATTTTAATTAGGTTAAATACACATTCTAATCATGTTTTCCCCCTAATAAATACAATATTTCATCATAATTGCTTCCTACTTGTAGGAAAATGTCTAAACAACGTCTCTTAGTTAAGAAAAAGCAAAGGGCAAGGACATGTGGTATTTTGAGATAATTTCACCTCTTGGGCAAAGATTCTAAATGTGCTTGTTATGAGAGGCACAACAGTTAAATGCCATATCTCAATACAAAAAGGGGAATCAAATGGGGGAAGATAAAAGACTTCTATAATACAGGTTAAACACAGTAGTTGTGGAGAAAAAAAAGAATAATGAAGAATCTTTTTTTTTTCCCCTCCTACATTACTTTACTTACATTATCAAGTGAATCACCCAAGTGATTAAAATGAAACATGAACTATTTTATTTTTGAGGGAAAAATTATATGGAACCGGTTCAGGGGAAAAAGCATCTCTTAACTCTCATGCCATACAAGCCAGAGGAAAACTATAATGATCCCACACTGTGCCAAAGCCAGATGGAGGTTGTGCTGAATTTGGCCCTAATTACAGCTTTATATTTATGTGATCAGATTAGTTACTTTTTCTTTTTAATTTGGCACCTGACATAAAGGCAAACCCAGCAATCATAATAGAAGTCACCCACCAACTGAAGGAATTGACTACATACTGGCAAAGAAGGGTAGATGGGAAAGGAAAGGAAAAGGAAAATAAAAAGGAAAAGCAACCAAACATAAGACTTTAAGAAGACTATACATTTAGTTACAAGAAACTCCAGCAAATCTCAGTCTAGTAGGTTCTTAGACCATGAACCTTCTGCCCCAGCACACCTCTGACTTGTTTCAACCAATAATTTCTAGGCACAATTCCACAGGGCTAGAAACTATCACTTGTTAAGTCTTTAATCCAAGATATACCTTCCCTTTTGGAGTGCAAGCATCCATAGGTACCATGTTTAGGTACACTGGCCTGAGCAAAAGTGAATCAGGGCACCCACTTTTGCAGCTATCTCCCATATAAGTTGAAGACATTCACATTAGCTATGGGAGTCACCCAAATTTTGTGTATGAAAGGGCTGTTTTTGTAAGAGGCATCACATCTTAACAAAAACTGTGCAGGGGCTTGGCCCAGAGTGCTTACTATTGTAGACATCCCACCGATAGAAGAGCACCAGCCTCGGTGAATAAAAAAACCCACATAAGTGCATTTGAAAACAGAAATCAGGTAGTGCCTTATTGCATCCAAAACAAACCAAAGAAAAGGAAAGTGAATCTTTGGCGAGGTTCAAGGCCCCTTTTCAATTTGCAGCAGAAGATATAACACTCGTAGCTGTATCCCAGAGTTCAAAAATATATTTTTTTAAAGAAGAAATAAAGGAAAGGTTGTCAGGTAGTCAGCCAGGTTGTCTTAGGCCAGACTTCCCAGTGGGATCTCCTGATGAGGTAGAAGAAACTAGGGCAGCTTGGTTATAATGGAGACCCAGTGCCTCCTCATCACCTAACATATTGGTCCAACAGTGCTTGAACCTGCCTCTACCACTTGGAAGCCTCCTGTGTCCCCTTGGAGCAAAGCCAGCCTCGACAGTCATCCCAGGTCATGAAACCCTTAGGTCTCCCTTAGGTAGGGGTAGAAGGACTGACACTACAGAACCAAGGTAAATCTGAGACATGTCTTTTGGGGATGCTATCCAATGGTAAACCCAGAGAGGCTGCCAGGTAAAGGGAACCTCTGGCACTAATAGGACTCACAGCATATTTGGGGGGGGGGGGGCACCTTTTGGTGTGTTTTCTAGTCCTATCTGATTGTCTCAAGCTCTTCACCTCTTAGAGTTATTCCCAGGTATAGACTCCCTGCCTATTTTCCCCACCAGGCACTTTGCCTATACAAGCTACTCCTAGGCACTGCAACCCACCCTAGCAGTTTCCTGCCTCTGCCCCTGTCTGGGCTTCAGGCCCTTGGCCATGATCTCTGGGCTGCTTTTCCCCACTCCCCAGTCTGCTGTGCCCTGTCTCTGCCCCTCTCCAAGCTATGAGCTTACCCGCCCCTGTTCCCAAACCTATCTCTTTCAAGATCGGCCTCTCCAGGCTATGCGCACACCTACCCTTATTCTCAGACCTGCCCTGTTCCAGGGCTCTGTGCTGGCAAGGAGCACCAGCTCAGCTGTTCTGCTAGGGGTCCTGTTGCCAGAAGCTCCTCTCTCTTTGACTCCCAGTGCTAGACTTCATGACCAGTACAGGGCCTGGGCTTATATGCCTCATGCCCACCGCCCTTCTGGTCAGGTGACTTTCT
Organism: Alligator mississippiensis; assembly: GCF_030867095.1. Lineage (NCBI taxonomy): Eukaryota > Metazoa > Chordata > Crocodylia > Alligatoridae > Alligator > Alligator mississippiensis. Next base: position 399,161,480 of record NC_081824.1, read on the forward strand.
AATTGGCCTCTGCCACACCCACAGCCTTTCATCTTAAAGTGACAGGTGTGCCAAGAGCCTTGTCACAATTGGGTTTTGTAATTTATTGTAAAAATGTATTTAACCTACAAGGACTTTTCTGTATCATCCAATAATATCAGGGCACCATTATTAAATTGTCAGGAGTTGTTTCACTGTGAAGATTTTTACAAATTGTCTAAAAGATTTTCATGCCCCAAAGTTTGGTAACTTAGCATCTTCTCAAGTATTCCTTGAAAAAGAACATTAAGGAAACACGTTAATCTTCAGGAAAAAAAAATGCCTTTTAGGCAATGATTAATCCTTCCACATGCTTAAATAGAAAATGCCATTCAATGTGGAATTTAAAACCTATAGGAAGGAGAGCCAAGACCTCTTCACTGGCTTTCACCAGGCAGGAAGAACACTGGTATGCATTGCATCTGCCACCGCAGCAGGCATAACCTTGGCAAGAGATAACCTGAAATTCATCCAAGAAAAAGGTGGACATTAATTTACTTATACCTTGAGCTGTTATTTCACAACTGTGCAAGGTAAAACATACCTTATCTGCAAAATGTTTCTCTGTAAAATGAAAAATAATATGCCTGAAACAGTTCTAAGTAGGTACAAATCCGTCAGATACTTAAGGCCAGGTTTTAATGATCCTTGTCCTTTTGATAAGACAGGCCAGAGCTGAGATTTACCTTAGAATTTTTATTACTCTCCCATTCTGAATAATAGCAAGTGTGATAAAAACAGAAAGAATCTTGATGCTACAGTTCAGATTATTACATCTTTACACACTTCAATAAGTATGACCAAACATATGAAATACTCAGGAATTTCTGATGTTAATTCTTTTGTAATAATAAGCACTTGTATCTAACTATCATAATGCTTCACTAACCTCAGAGTGTTCAACTGGCCTGATACTCACAATCATATTATGAAACAATGACAAATATGGATCTTAAAACCTATCTGAATGAAAATCTATCCCTGTCTCAAAAGATACAAAGCCTAGAGAGAGTTGCATGGATCATCCTAAACAGGCTCAAGCTATTTGTGACTTCAAAGCAGTGAAGAGGAATTATAGTTTTATTATTGATGCTGCCTAGCTTTGGAGTCTGGTTGGTTCTCTACATCACAAAACTATGTAGGAGTGACTAGTTTTCCAAAAGATAAGATAACCACTGAATCTGGGTGCAGGGCCTTTTTCTGCCATCATGATCTAATCCAACAACATAAAATTACATCTGATTTCTACCCACATGTAACAGGAAGTTTACAGGACACTTACTGTCCGAGTGTCCTATGTTGGGCTCTGCTGGAATGCTTGATGGAGATAATCCCAACAGGGACATCACACAAGGAGCTACCATCAGATTGTCCCAGAAGGGACACTATACTTGTCGTCCAGTATTAACCCCAGAAAGGGGATGCAAGATTCAAAAATCAGTTAGGGAACCTGGGAAAATTCCACCTGAGGGATTGGTTGGGCGGCTCCCCTTGAAATGTGAGTGTCTCCCCACCTCCTAGGGTGGGAGAAAGAGGCCTGCACTGTGTGAAAGGGGTTGGGAAGAGCCTGCAGCATGGTCCCACCCCGTGAGTGTCTGCTGGACCCTTTGTGAGCAGGACAGAGACCAGTGGAGTGCCTGAAGGATAGAGCAGGAGAGAGCAGACCCCTAGAATGATCAACGCGGAGTTTGTGAGCAAGCTTAACAAATTCCTTGCGGTGAGGACATAGCCCCAGGATGCCCATAGAGAGCGGGATAATGATTCCCTGCTGGGCTTGGAGGCTTGTGGGGGTCAGTAAGAGTGTGATAAACCCCCTGCATGAGTGTTTGGGGAAAGGACTGTGGTGGGACTGGGTCAGCTTGGCAGAAAGAGATGCCAGCGAGGAAAAGTCCCCAGGACATCTGTGTGCGCTAAAACTTGGAAGCAAGACCTGAGGGGAAGCCTCTGTGTGCCTGACTGCCTAAAGGGAAAGTGAGCCCGGAGATGCTGCCTGGTCTGTGGGTGGAAGCTTGCTCTCTTTCTGCGTGTTTAACTGAATAAACAGCTCTGTGGGCTTGGAGAGGCCAGGCCCAGGCAGAGAAATGTGTGCAGAGGTGCGTGGGGAAGAAATTGTGTTTTGCAGGGGTCTGGAGTGGAAACAGCCTCTGCAGACTGGATGCCTGGGCCTGAATGGGATAGCCTGGGACAGCTGAATCCCACAAAGTGCATGATGAGAGAAGTAAGGGACTGCCCCTCCCTCCATCCATTGGCCAATAGTCAGAGTGACTGGCTATTATTTGTAAATAATCAATTAGGGGATTAATACAATGAGCATTTAGCATAGTGCATACGCTATTGGCTTTGTATTCTTTATATGTCGATCACCCCTTAAGTGTAAATAGTTATCAACTGTTATTTTTGTATAAACCCATCTGTGTGTATTGTAACCAGAGTATTGCAAACTTTTAAAAGTATTTAATATTCACTTGCATATAGAAATTATTTTTTGTATATAATTAAATTCTGTAAATAGTTATTTCTGAGTCTGCAAGGTCTTTTCATTGTAAAGGGACCCTCTCCTCTCAGGGAGCCTCTGGCCACTCCTAGATGAGCTGAGCAAGGGGTAAAGCTACCTGGCACCCCAGGTCTCAAACAATTGGACACATTCCCAGTTAGCACCATGAACCAAGGGTTACACATAAGATGCTGATGTTCCTGCTTGGTCATCTGTTATGCTTCATTGCTCATCTACCTTTATCACACTCCTTGTAACCTTTATTCAAATTTGCTACAGACATAGCAACTAGGGGCATGCATTTCAAAAGCTAAGCCATAACCAGTGGCTCCAGTAAGCTTGCATGTAGTGCAACAAAGAAAGAGGAGCCACAGCTGGGTTCTATGTTAGAATAAGTCAGGTTTGTTACTGTGTCTGCATTACCAGTGCCTCATGGCTTTTTCCCATTAAATTCTTTTCCATGAAGACCATCCTTTTTAATTATCCTATTACACAATTTTTCTGACATTAAGCAAGACATAACAATGAATACATGTTAGTTTGCTTCCACATTGTATCCAGCAATCAATATGAACAAAGCAATTATTTCTACATATTCATTCCTTATATAAAGACAAATCAATATATTCAATACAAAACTGGATACTAATCTGAATATCTCAGCATCCTTATAAGCGACAAAGGATTCTGTGTAACCTCCAGTTGGCTTTTTGCTTTTGACTGTCCTTTCAACAGATGTGACATGAGCAATTAGAAGGAAGTGTAGGCTTTGTTTCAGCAATATAGCATTCATCCCTCAGATAAACTAGCAGATTAGGAGCATGCAGCAGATTGTGGGCAGCAGGGTGTAAATGAAGTGCTCGTGTAAATGAAGTCTCTGTAGTACTACAGGCAAGTGTGCTGAAACCACTGGTGGTGACTTACCTTTTGAACTGTATGCCTCTATTTGCTATGTCTGTAGCAAATAAAGGTTACAAGGAATGTGATAAAGGGAGGGCAGCAATACAGCATAATTTTCTAATTGTGAAACTACATTTTTTCCTTATAGTAAGATGAACACAGATGATAACAAAAGCATATTTTTTCATTTATATTTTTTTCTGAAGTTAAGAAATAAATACATGAAGGAGTTCAAGATCAGAAGATCACATTTTTCTGCTATGAATAGAACTAAATTCCTTTCTTGCCATTTCCGGTTGTCCTTTTTTGTTTCGTGAGAATAGGCAACAGAATTACAGCATACTAAATGTTCTACTTTCTGTACTACTTTGACCTCTTCACTGTTCTAATTTTGATTGGTTGATCATGCTGATGATTTTCCACAGGTCAAAGGAATTGTAAACAGATGGAGCAAGAGAATGATAATGCAATACATTTTAAAAAATAGTATAAGCTTCAAAGCAGTACAGCACACAACTGCAATTTATAGAATATTTGAGGTAGCACATTTTGATACTTTGTTCTTGTGATAAAAATTGTAAGAACAATTATAAACCATGCTTAGGATAACGTGAATGGGAACTGATAGAAATCTTAATTGTTCTTATGTTTTTAACAGTACAATTTCATGGTGCTCTTTGATGGTTTTGATGGTTTCTGATCTTAATATAATGTAATTATAGACTATCATTAAGATCAAATGACTCGCTCAATCAAAATACTTGAGTTCTAAAAGGCATATAATATTCTTCTTTGATATTCAGAATGTAATGACTAGTCACAGCTTTAGGTTAAATATTCCTGCTGAATAAAAGAAAAAGTTTAGGCTGAAGATATCTTTAGCTTTCATTGGGCCCAAAAAAACTGAAGTCATTGTATTCTATTGAACAACTAGACGTGTGTGTGACATTATATGTATTCCATAGTCTTCTCTGGAGATTCTAATAAAGAAAATTGAAACATTTAAAACATGGGTGGGCAGGGATTTTCTTGGCTGCCAACCCTTCCACACTCCAACCCTAAATAGCCCCCTTTCCCCCTATTCACTGCCCTGCTGTTCCAATAATCTCCTCCACCCCTGCCAATCACCCTTTCTATACACTATTAGCCTCTCCACTCCTGGACTGCAGTGCTGCTGCCCTGATCAGCCTGAGAGCAGTGATGACAGCTTGAGGGGGAGATCCCCTCCCCTACTTGCTCCTGGCAGTCCACGCCATCTCCAAGCACTTGGATCCAGTTCCTTCAACACCACACAACCAAAGAGGGGCAGGGGGCAGGGGGGGCAAGGAGCTTCAGGGCATTTGTAGGGCCCAGAAGGAACTTTCCCCCAGGGTATGGAGGCAGTATGGGCTGCAGGGAGCCCAGAAAAAGAAAGTGAAAGGGAACCCCCTATTGTTGCCACTATCATGCTTAGGCTGATCAGAGTGGCAGACAAGCAACCTAGGGGTAAAGGTGTCACCTGAGGGGCAGAAAGGGTGATCTGGGGGGCTATCAGGGGTCTGGAAGGCAATTTGAGGGATCTAGGGGGTGATTGTGGGACAGGGTGATTGTCAAGGGGGGGTCTCCCCCATCCCCTGACCTATACTGTGGCTAAAGAGCAGGTAAATAGAGTAGGCATGCTGCAAGCTTACAGCCTGTAGCCACACCCCTGCTTGCCATCCCTCTAATGGCAGGTCTGAGCAGTACATGTATTAAATAGAGTAGTAACCATTAATGTGCCACAGATCCATAGCATGTGCTAACCTGCTCACTAGCATTTCTCACAGTTAGCACCTCTTAACTCCATCATGTACTGTTGCCTTCATAAATGGTCCATAGAATTATTTACAGTTTTTCTGAATCAGTAATTCTAAACTGTGTTATATTCAAGGCATCTCTCATTAGATTCAAGACAACCTTCCAAAATGCTAACACATAGCTCTCACTCCTTTCTTGGCTACAGAAAGTATTAGAGAAATTATTTTGTTGCAAAGAACTCAGAAAGACCACAGCAGGTCATAATCTTTGACATAAAATCTCTGAGTTTATCTTGTGAATCATGGCCAGGTGTTTGCATACCTCAGCCACCTCATATGAGGGGTTGCCCATAGCACTTTAAAAAGTATATTATTACAACTCAGGTTGCTCTGGCATCCTGGCTGAGAATTACTGGTCTAAATTAAAGCAACTATGCTTGTCACATAGGAACCACATTTGTAGACCATGAGTGAATCATTCTCAAGTTATGTCCTACACCACTCTTTTACGTCCTCTCTTCTATCTCACCATTCTTTGTGTATGCCAAGAAAGTGCTTATACGGTACACAGCAGTGCCACTCTAGGACATGTTGCAGACTGTCCGCACAACCTAGCTCCTAAACCAAAAGAAAAGTAACTATGTTAGTGCTGCACAGAGTGGATGCCATTAATTTTTTCCCCTCAGTATCTCAGCAGAACTTATTGCTGCATTTGCCACAGACACAGATCTACTCTATTTTGGGTGTAGCAGCTAGCACATCCAATATAAGCATAGTGGGCACCTATATACATGCATCAAAGGCTGCTCCAATGTGCTGTAATAACAGTATATTGGAGCAGGCTCGGTTAATTGAGTCTGCTGGAGCTTAGTAATTACCATGCCCGAGCAGACTCCAGTGTCTCCTGTATCAGTATCCTTGCATTGAAAAATGGTGGGGACACTTTAACTAAAGCCTGTTGGAAGATCTTTCTTTAAAGTGCCCCCACTGCCATTTTTCAGAGTGAAGGCACTCATACATGTGATGCTTTGGGAGCTTCAATTGAAGCAAGTCTCAGAAATGCTCTATTTAAAGCCTTGCCCGCTCCTTCCCCACCTGCTAGACCATGTGTATAAATGCCTGATATGTCCCAGTACAAAGGCATTATACCTTGGTATGCAGCTGCTTTGCACTGGATAGACATATTTGGAAAATTGGTTGTGGGAACAGCTCATATCAGAGGAATATACAAGTGCCTTCTCTGGGCAACTCTTCTTTCCCTTTATTCTGCCAAGGATTTAATAGAAAAATGGAGTCAAGGTCAAGATCTCACCTAAATCTTCAAAATGAGTCAATCTGATAGCAAACACTGTATATCCCCATGTTTGAGGCAATTTTGGAGATACAATCCCCTTATAGCCTTCTCAGATTCTTTTAATTTAATTTATGTGATGCTGATTATAGTAGAGGGTGTAAAGCATGAGAGCAGTTGACTATGCTTAATGTACACTTGGAGGAAACATTATTGACGGTTAAAAATAATTTACCTCTTTGTTTTAGTATTACTGGGGGCATTATTTAAAGTGCAAAGTAGTTGTATACATTCCTTTGAGCATGCCCTATTTTATTAGGCATCACATGCTACCATGGATATAAAACGTATCCCTTCCAGCAATTTCTAAGTGCTTTTACTTTTAGTTGGTCTAATCAGCTATACATCACTGTCATGAACATTTACCAATCTGGTCATTACAGGTACTTCCCTGGCCTCTAATCTGACAGATGATAATGAAGAAAAAATATATTTATTTTCCCATAAAAATTTGACTTGTTCCACATCAAGTGGCAAAGTAGAATGTTATTAGTTTGGCATGTGCACGCATATGTGTGTGGATATGTGTGTGTGTGTATGTGTATTTATATACACACACACATTCTTATATTCTAATATAAAAGTCTTTGTCTGACTGTCTGTCTGTCCATAATATTTTATTCGCACTCTGATTGGCTGTCTCATTTGCTCCTTGGTGGAGGCAGTGGTGCAAGGGGGTGGGGAACAGGGTTGGACCTATGGCGGTGGCATGAAGGAGGGTGAGAATGGGTCTGGGCCATCTACGGTGTAAAGGAAGAGCTGGCCTGGATGCCACCATAACGGCAAAGACAGAGGGAAAGGAGTAGGGGGTCAGGCCAGCACAGCTGGCCTCGACTCCCCATCCTGCTTCCAGGTGATGGTGGTGATGGATCAGATAGAGCAAGGGATGAGGCAAGCAGCACTGGCCTTATCCCCTGCCCCCTGATCCCTGGATGCAGTGGCAGCACAGGGAGCTGGGTGGTGGCGCTCCGTCCTCATGTCATTCATGGGGAGGGGAGGCAAGCAGATGTGGGCCAGGGCTTGGGGGGGAAGTGGGTCTGGCCCCAAAATAGCTGTGGGGATGGTGGGGATGGCATGCTGACCCTGCCCTGGCCCTGAAATGGTGGCAGGGAGGGTGGGAGGGGGGCAGGAAAGGCTCATCCCCAAGGCAGAATTGGGGAAAGGGGGAGCGGGCCTGGCACTGAAGGTGGGAGGGTGGTTAGACACAGGCCTCTGTCTCTGCCCGCACCCCGTGCCCCATCGTTTTTGATGGGCAATTGGTATATCTATATCTATATATAATATAACTTAACTGAATAACTTTAACAATACTTGTTTTTCATGGTAGTTTGCAGTTTTACAAAATGTTCTAGTCTTCAAAGTGGGCACTGTGAATAATCTAACAAGAATTAAATGTTTGTTTTGCAGGAGATGGTATTATTATTGACCAAGAATTTGTTAACTCTAAACTTTTCTTGTCCCTCATTGCCCCTGCTGTCCCTATAAATATATGGACCCAAGGCATTTACACATTTATAACCGGTATGTTTTTTGGTAATACCTTTATATTCCTTTCATATAATGGTTCTCTGTGTATTCGTTACTGCTATCACTGTAAAGGCAAACATTCTTGGGGAATATTAAAACCAGTAGTCTTCAGATGTATGACTAACTAAGAGAGATCCTTCTCTGCTGGTTTTAATAAAGGAACCAAGAATAAAGAGATTCTGCAAAAAGATGTGTTAAATGTTGTAAATTAGTTTGTTTGTTTTTTTAAACAAATACAAGACTTTTTTTTAATGACTGCACTGCTATGCTTTTTCAGAAGAGAATGGCAAAATAATTTATTAACACTTCTACATGCAATTGCAAAATGCAATGCCAATAAGGTCAAAAGCTTCAGCTAGTCAGCTATTTTGTTCATGGGTTGGTTTAATGGTCTTTTTACAAAACCTCACAAGATCACTCAGGTATTAAATTAGTTACCATTGATGCTTATAAAAACATAATGAAGATGGAGAAGAAACCTTGAGGCTGGGTTAGGAATAAGTTATTTCAATCTTTTGTTTGGTGGAATAAGGAGGATATAAGCAACATTAGAGTTAGATAGGATAATTAGACGAGAAGACCCCTAGACATCAAATGATGGGCAATATGTGTGGAGTTCCTGAAAGAGTACCGGAGAAAAAGAGTCATCAACAAATGGTTGGGTTTTTGTGGCTATTTTATTGTTCTTTGTTTGTTTTTTATTGTCATTTGTCATTCTTAATGAAAAAAAATATATAATGCTATATTCAGCATAAAGCTTTAACTGCCTTTTGGTCATATGCTGATAGTGTAGCATGAACTGAACTAATGTAGCTGATGTTAACATAGAGTGTAATAATTGTGAAATGTAACCATGTTAGTCTTGTCCTGTAAGCAACTTGAAAACTCCATTTTGTATCCTTCTGCTTGACATAAGTGAATTAACTTTGCATAGCCTTTATGTATGAGTGTGCGTAAAAGGGTGAATGGTGAGAGAATGACAGAGACAGAAGAAGAAGATTCAACTGTTTATGTAAGCAACAAGGCGCCAAATGTAAGTTACCAACCAGTAACTAACTAACAAATGGCTGAAGAATCCCTTTGAAGCTTGAAGGCACAAAGGAGATAATGGAAGAAGAAAATTCTGCCAGATGGGCAACAAAAACACTCCAAGGCTAAGATAAGCTAAAGACAAAAGAAGAACAACTGCAAAAACAGAAACTGGGTATGGAAACCAAAGCACTGAAACAAAAGATGCCAATCCCTATAAAAGAACACTTTGAAAATGCCAAGTTGGGTGAGTTTCTTTCTCTACTGCTGTTTCATCAGAGCACAGACGCATCTGTTCACCCCGCTCCAGCTGCTAACTTTAAATCTGCTATCTTCAAATCATCATCATCTACTCAGTAAGTCTGGGTTGGCCACCCTGGGCTGATATTAAGCAACTATTGCTGGTAACTATATCTGGTGTATGTGTGGATGACATGGTTGTTTTGTGTATGTGTATGCCTGTGTGTAATGATGTGTATGATGATTTCTGTGTGTTTGTATGAACAGTGTGCCTGAACCTCCATGTCTAACTCATGTAATCAATAAATGCAGCACCTTGCCTTATCCCCCTTTATAAAGTCTTGCTCGTGATTTGAGCAATTGGCAATTTGTGTAACAATAGTAGTGTGTAAAATATGCAGATTTACTGGGCCAGACCAGACTTACTTTAAAGAGAGGAAAAAATGGATATAAAAAAGAAAAAAAAAAAGATAAGGTGGTTGAAGGAAGGACTAAAAAGGAGTACAGGCTTATATTCCAGATGGTAGTAAGGAGACAGCAATGTAATCTCAACCCATCTCTCTGGTTTAATCTGGTCAGGTCCAAATCAGGTCAGGTCCAATCTGGTCAGGTCCAATCTGGTCAGGTCCAAATCAGGACAACAAAGGGCCAACAAGGGACCATGAGATGGTGAGGTTGGGAGGCATGGTAGAACTCACTCCATTTAGTCTGTTTCTCTAGGATCAATGACAACTATGGACCTCACAAAAAGAGCAGTACATGGAAAAGACCATTCATTATTTTGCTTATTAGTATAACCTATACCAATTTTGTTTCCTAATATCTGCACTCCTCTGGTTTAATAGATGGGATTTAAACAGAATATGAGAGGCATCAACAGGTTTTTTTTCTTTGGAGTAGTACTATCTTTAACTTTTGCTTACTTTTATGAGCAATTTATATTGATTGGTTGACTGGACTTTTGCTATATTGGGGAACTTCTCTATAGGCTCAACACAGTACTATGAATGGAAGACCAAACCACAGTTTTAGAGATTGCTGTAAAACCTTAATCCGACAACAGTTATATCATGTCAGAGCCTCTAATTTAATCATGCCCAGCTGGGCTGAGCACTTGATCTATCACACCTGCCCCTGATCTCTTGGCTATTGAGACGGCTCTTGTTTTCTGCAGAGGCAAGCAACTGGATTGGCAGCTGGAAGTACCACATAGTCCTTTTAAACATATCTGCAGCTTTAGCCTGTTCAGGAAAACCTCATGTTCACTGCTCCTTCTGCTTCTCTTGGTTCCTGACTCAGTTTTGTTTTTTTCTTTACTCTGACCTCAGATCTCCCCTGGGACTAGGCACCAGCTCTCTGACCCCTGACTTCTGAACTTAGCTCTTTTCTGAGACCACACTTCTTAGATTTCACCTCTCAATCCTCCTGAAACTTGGCCTCCATGGTCTCAGGCCCCACCCACCAGCTGGACTCCAGTGTTATGCTCAGATAATCTGATCTCCCACCTTCCTGCCCCGCTAGCTTCTCGTAGTGGCCTACCTGCAGGCCTGGCTGCACCCATACACATCTGGATTTAAACAAGCATATTAATAACAACTTCATTAAGTTCAATGGTATGCAGAAGTAAAATCATTCCCCAGTATTCACCTGAATATTCTAATATAATAAAAGCCTTTGTCTCTCTGTCCATCTGTTCATAACACTTTTGCCCAACTGCACATGTGCCAATGGGCTGTGCAGCTGGGCAGGTGGGGGTGGCGCTAGCTGAATTAAAACAGGAGCCCCTCTGCTGGTGCCACTGCCTCCTGTAACCTCTGGTGCGGAGGCTCTCCCCACCTCACCTTCACAGAGACAAAAAAAATTGCTGTGGGCACTTTAGAAGTGCTGGGTCCAGATGAGGAATGGCAAGAGCCCTGCTGTTGGCCCTGCCTCCTCTAGCCTCCAGTGGGTCTGCTCCCTCTGCCCCACCTCCACAGGGGCTCTTTTTAACAGTGTCCCCACTCTTTTTAAGCCTTCTGATTGTGGTCCAGGTGGTTTGTTTTTTTTAAATCTGCCCAAATGTTCAGGATTTCCTTTTGCAGTGCTCCCTGCTGTCTCCAATCACCTCCCCCTGCTCTCACCCCCAGAGCACAGCAAAATCCTGGACATTTGGCCAGGACAGGTGGAGTGGGGGGCTGCAGCTGCAACAGGGCAAGGGGGAGGGGAGGGTTGCCTATTCTCTAGTGTGGGAAAGGGGCAGGGAACAGTGGGGGCAGTGCAGATACTACTTCCTGTGCTTGGAGGGGCTGAGCAGCTGTTGCCCAGGGAAGGGGTGAGGGAGGAAGAGCAGTGAAGGGAGAGAGGGGCCCTGGCTAGACTGCCCACAGGGCGCTGCAGTCCTATCCCAGGGCATGGGTGTCACAAGCCTCCCTTCCTCTTCCTCCTAGCCTGTGCTGGGGCCAGACATACTCCACCACTGCCTACAAGAATTGGAGCCATCACTCTCCAACCTGGACAGGATGGGCACAGCTGGGGCCCTCTGGCAGGACTGGGAGAACATGGGGCTGTGGGTCAGAAGTGAGGGTCATTTGGGTGAGTGTGAGGAACTGTGGGTCAGGAGTGAGGGGCACCAGGGTGGGGTTGGGGGATTGTGGGTTAGGAATGCAGGGGCCTGGAAGTGCCAGGGGGCTGTGCATCATGAGTGAGGGGCACCAGCAGGGATGGGGTGTGGGGGGCTGTGGGGCAGGAAAGAGGGGCATCATCAGGGCCCAGGGGGCAGGGTACTGCAGTTTGGTGAGTAAAGGGCATTGGCAGTGTTGGAGACAGTGGGTTGGGAGTGAGGGGCAGTAGCAGGGCTGGGGGGCCAGTGGCTTGCCAATGAGGGGCAACAGAATGGACAGGGGCAGGGGCAGGGCCACCCTTCAGAGCCGGCCATGTAAACACTTCTTTGAAATCCATCATTCATAATGGGCAGTTGCCTAGTCCAAGTATAAAATGAGATTATTAACCCTCCCATTTACCAATGGAAGAGGCTTTAAAAAATGACACCTATGACCATTGTATGTCATCAAGGGGCGTGTCCATATGTGCATGAACATTTGGTTCCCCAAGAACAACTAACAGCAGTGCACCTTGCACTGCAGCTACTTGTCCCTGGGAAATGCCCATGCCACCCACAGTTTGGCATGCAGTAAATTACCTAGTGGGTGGTAGGGGAGGCTGGGACCAGCAATCTGCTGGCACCAGCAGCCTTACCTGGGGTCGTAGGGGCCTTCCAGGGCTGTAGCCATGGTTATCCTGCTGGGAACAACTTGGCTAGCAGCTTCCATGTGGCTCCGGCTGGCCTGGCTGCACTGTTCAGCATCATGTGCTACCCAAGTGTGTATGAATTTTCCCAACTGTGTTGGGGTTTTTATCCCAGGATTTTTTTTTGACTCCTGGATATCTAGGGGTAAATAAAACCTGTGGAAAAAAAACAACTGGTGCAGCACACACTTGGGCAGCATGCCCTTGCAGTACAGAGAACACCAGACTATGGTGTATGTGGCACTGGAAACGTCTTTGCAGTGCCACATACCGCACAACCATTCTCATCTAGATGTACCCAAGGGGCTCAAATTCTGAAAATTCATTTGAAATTACTTTTGTAATTCATCATATTACTTTTAAGATTGAATCACAAAAATGCAACAACCCACCTAACTTTTCCATTAGCTGTTTTCCAGATACTCTAGCAGGGTAGATTAGGATTTTGTTTAGGTGCCTACAATTAACTACATGACTTTGGTAGATGACAACTTCACTTAAGTTTGTAATCCAAAACTGTTCTTTGTCATAAAAGGTAGCAGGATGAAACTGTAACTAAAAAGGTTTAGATTAAATCTTAGGGGAAAAAGTATTTTAATTGTTAATCCAGAAAACAATGGAATAAGATGCTGAAGGAAGTACCAGTATCACCACCATTAAGACTTTTGAGAACAGGCTGGACAGATGATTTGAGATGATTTATGATCTGTAAATTTTTCATGTCTTCAGGATTTTGAGCTGGATGACATTTAAGAACTGCTTCCAATTCTAAAGGGAGAATCCTATTCCAATTTAGGCGCCTAAATGGTAACTATTCAGCTAGACGCCTTCCATTTTTGGCACTTATGTAGAATTTGTGATTCTAATGAATGTGCAGTGTAGCTACACAAGCATTCATGCAGCTACTGAGACTGTGATTTGTATGGAAAGTATGTGACTTCATATGTCTGTTTAGTGGGTGAACATATGCCACTAAATTCAAACCCACAAAAGACCATGACTAACAGGTGGGCCATTTAACCTTTTGGGTACAGAGCCATCTAACTTACCATGCAATATTCATTGGATAGGGAAGAAAAGGGAAGTTTCTGTTCTGGTCTCATTTAGAATTCAAAATATCCTTTTTTCCACAGCCAGTACAATCTCACTTAACAACACATGCATTAACCTGGCTTCTTCCTCCTGGCCTCCCACCTATTCCTACTTTGACTGCTAGGTTGTCTGCTTCAAAAGGACAGCTGGATAAACTACTGGGCAATACCTAAGTGATGCTGGGAGCACTAAGCCAGGAAGTCAGGACCTAGAAGGTAGAACAATTATGTCTTAGGCAATTGGGCTTAGAACTTGGATCTCATAGGCTGCAAGCAGATATTGCCTTTGTGCGGCCATACAGGTTTTTGTGTCTTTTTATGGCAGCACAAAGTGAAGGCAAATAACCATGCCCTTTGTTGCACCACAAATGCCCAACTTTGTGGCTGTAACAAAAGATAGTATACATTTGTTCCTCTATTTTGTGGCAGATGTCTCTATTTTTAAGGCAGGACAGTACAGGCAGACTGGAGCTGGACATGCTTTCCAGCCTCCCAGGGCAGGCACTCCCAAAGCTTCAGACACCCAATTGCATAATTCCCTGAAATTCCTACATTTCCCTGCTATGCCCTAAATCAGAATTCCCACTTGAACAGATGCCTGGAGAGTCCATCTCAGGATGCACTGATGCAAATGGGAATCCCTGGACACATCTCTGCAAGCAGCAAATGCCAGGACTTTCCCATTTACAGAGATATGTCCTGGTTCAGCTGATCCAATTTATTTGGTGACATCTGTTGGCAGCCTTATTTCACTAACAACTTAGCTTTTAGGCTAAAACGTAGGAGGGTTTTTGACAGGCTATGCCCAAGTATATGTGTAAGAGTTATGTACCTGCTCACCTGCGAGAAGCCTACTGTGCATGCTCAGCAGCTGTAAATGTACACACTGAACAGGGAAGAGGATCACAAACTGTGCTTAAGTGCCCAAAATGATATTATGTAGCTGGAAAACTGTTATTTAGGCATGGCAATAGAAACAGAACTTCACCTTATATTTCTAACTGATGTTTCCATTTTTATAAAAGGAAGGAAGGAAGGACTTTTTAACTACTTTATTTAGGGGTTCAGGGTACAAAATGTTGGCCCCTCTGGGGTCCAGGTCCAATATACTCAGAAAAGACAAACAAATTCCCATCAAACCAAAAGCACCACGTCATTACATTCATAACATCACACTGTGACAGACACCTTTGCTGTATTACACATTGTACCTAACATGTTGTTATGGGGTGGGGAGACAGGCCACACATTCATATAGACCAAAGCCCTCTATAAACAAACAATTCCTTCCCTGTTATATCCAGTCATACATGTGACAAACCCCTCAACTTCCCACACAAAGAAAAAGGCAAAAAGCAGCCTGGTGAAGGCCCAGGGTGTGATCTCTACAGCCGTTGATGTTAGAAGTACCAATGGTTGAGGCTGCCATGGGTGTAGGTATGGGAGAGGAAGAGCGAGGTAAGGTGTAGGTAAAAGAGCGAGCTCCCGAGAGCAGAGGAAAAAGCAGAGACAGGTCAGAAAAGGCCTATCATGCCCTACTCTACTCCAGGGACCCTGCCAGGCCCCGCTCA
Organism: Alligator mississippiensis; assembly: GCF_030867095.1. NCBI lineage: Eukaryota > Metazoa > Chordata > Crocodylia > Alligatoridae > Alligator > Alligator mississippiensis. The sequence goes on from NC_081824.1 coordinate 399,176,761, forward strand.
TCTCTCACCCGCTGTGCGAGCTTCTCCAAATGGTAAACCATCTGCCAAGTGCCTAGATCTTGTTGCATAAGTTTGGCCATGGCTCTGGCACACTTGATAAAAAACTTTAGGATCTGTGCACCACTGGGTGATGTGCCCTGCTATGTTCTTCTGTCCTTTAGTTTGTTCCAAAAAGGTCAAGAGACCCCCATAGTCGGGACCGATCCAGGGGAGGTTTGCCAATATGGGCTGCACATTTCCAACCGATGCACGGCGAGGCTGCACCCTACTTGGGAGCTCACCAACAAATGCAGCATCTACACTCTCAATATCTAAACCCCTCATCCTCCTCTGATTGTCCAGGTCAAGGACTGGCTCTTGAAGAGCAATCCCTACCTTCTTGCGGGGAGAGAGGTCATCCTGCTCTCGAAGTCACTTGTGACATTCAGAAAGCTGGATCTCCATTTTACTAGCCTCCTCATTTAATTCAGTAGCCTAGGAAGTGACCAAGAGGTCAGCAGACTTCTCTGCCACCCCCTGGCTCAGATCTCCAGAAGACAGGCATTGTGCATAGCTTTTACTGCCACCCACCTCCAGAAGCTGGGAGACAGGCGAGGGGTTAGTGACCACTGCCTTTGCCTCCCCCACCTCCAAGCCACCCCCATCCCTAGTCAACAGGGTCATTGACATGACAGTCGGAGTGGGGCCAGGCTCTCCAGCAGGGCCCCCCACCCCAGCACCAGCTGAGGAAGGTCTCAGTGGGGATGGGGTGTCCTGGGTGGTCACTTTCACTTTCTTTTCTTTGTTCTTCTTCTTCTTCTTAGTGGCAGGTGGACCACCCTTCATAAGGGGTGGGTCATACTGCTTCTGGCCTGCCTCCCCAGGGCCTTTCACCTCAGACAAGGCCACGGTGGAGGGCAACTGGGAGGAAGTCTGAGCCCCATCATCTGACAGGGCCTTGGCACCACAGTCACTGATCATGCCAGCCACCTCAATCGTGGAAGTCAGGGCAGGCAGGGGGGCAAGTGGAGGCATCAGCCTCTCCACCTGGTGGTGTCTCTGTACTGGTGGGGGTGGGCAGTGTAGGTGCAGTGGGGGGCGGGGGAGGGTTGGGGCCTAGTCCCAGCCACTCCGCTGGATGGCACTCTCATGCCAGAGACTCCAGCCCCCACAGATGGAACAGGGGTAGAAGGAAGTCGGGAAAAGCTCCCGGCCTCACTGGGTGTGGCCTGTGTTCCAGAGGTGGATGCGCCATCTGTCGGTGCTGCAGTAGTTGACAATGTTCTGGCTGATTTCCCCCGTGGGCACTGGGCTGCTAGGTGGGAAGAGCTACCACACTGGAAACACATGGTCTCCCCAAAGGAAGAATAGATCACAAACCTCCACCCGTTGAATATGAGGCTCAAGGACTGAGGCAGAGACTGTGGGCCCTCCCTGAGAAGCATGAAAACCTGCCTTTGAAAAGACAGGGCACGCCTCAGTTTTGGGTTCTTACTTTCTATCATCAATTGGAAAAGGGACTTGTAAGAACCCCATAGGGCTTGAGTTCCTTGGCCAGCTCCTAATTGGTGACATGTGGGGGCACATCAGAAATCACCACCCTCACTGCTGGGGTGTCTAGGGGTGTGATAAAATAGTGTGCACCTGCAATGTTCAGGACCCCTGCGCACACCCTGTTAACTAGGGTGGAGTCACTCAGGTAAATGAATGATTGGGACCATGTTAACATGACCTGCATAATGTATGTTATGCTGTCCCAGGAGACTAGCAAGGGCATCTACTCAGACTTCAACCCCGATGTAGGGAGGGGTGTGAGCCCTCAAGCCATGGGTAATGGGGAGGTTCTGAGATGCATCCTCATGACAGCTGCTGGGTGTAGGGGCAGCTATTCCTGCTAGGAGAGTGTTAATTTCAAGCTGTAACTAAGAAAAAGAAAACAAAAATATTTATACTAACTAAAAAGGTAAGTGTCTAGGAATGCAGCCATGAAAAAGCAATAAGAGAAGGAGAGGGGCAGAGAGAAAAAAAAATAGGGGGGTTTGAAACAGCAAAAAAAGAAAAAAAGGGGAGGGGGGAGGGGAAGAGGGGGAAATTAAAGGCACTCCTCAGAAGGCAATCTATTGGCAAAGATAACTCCCTGCAACAAGCAAGCAGAAAAGAAAGAAAGGAAAGGGACAGTAAGAAAAAAAAGCTGTAAAAAAGCAAGTCAAAGACAAAGAGACCAGAAGTACAGGGGGGAAGGGACAGAGAGGAGAGAAAAAGGAGAAAAAAACACTGCAAAAATGCAAGAAAAGAATCAGAAAGTGAAATAAACAGAAGCTAGAGACCTTTAGGCAGGTGCGAGTCAGGAAAGAAAAAAGATAGGAAGCCGGGAAGTCTTACGCTCACGATCGCACCACGCAGCTCCAAGCGAGCCTTGTCCGGTATATCTAGAACGGAAAGAAGGAAGGAAGAAATTTCACTTTCTATTCAACATAGGTGATAGCACAATGGTGAACCTGAAATACCTGGTATTACAACTATTTTACCCGTTATACACACCGACTAAATGTAAATGATCTTATAGGGAGCATATATGTAATTCTGTGGAGCTTACTGCCTTAAGATATTTACAAATAAAAATTAATCACAGTTGACTAAAAATAGAATCAGAATAGAATATAATTTTTTTTAATTGCAATGAAAATCTAGTATCAAATGGTACAGAAAATATCATTTTCAACCTGCACAAAAAGTACCTTCTCTCTTCATATCTCAGAAAGATTTTAACAATGCTACAGAAATGTGGGCATTTCCTAGGCCATAATGTCATGAGCACTAAAAGCTCAGACCTTTACAAGTGGATAGTAGTAGTGTGTATTTTGGTTTTTCATCTGAAACTTCTTTTCTTTATACTACAGTACCTATAAAAGGAAGGCAGTTAAAAACCTTTCCCCCTTTACTTGCTGTATTAGTTTCTTCTTGTTCTTTTATCTTGTAGCAATTGGCTCATTATTTCTGATCCAATGCTGAACTATAAAAGTGTAATACTTGAACACTCTACAAACCTTAGCTATTCATGTCTTTGTAACATTTGTACTTCAACCATATCTTCTGATGTTTAGAATGCTTTCTGCAAAGATGAGTTAATGTCCAAGCAGGTTAGACAATAGAAGGCCTTCTGACTATGATACAAAGAGTAACATTGTCAACTTTCATGTAGTCCTTATTATAGTCTGTCAGAAATAGTCAATATAGATATGTGCACTGTTCAGAATCCATACCTAATTAGGATTTGAGATCTGAAAGGGCTTTCCTGGGTTACTAAATTCAATCCCCTGCTGTTGCACATCATATAAGATCTTTCATAAACATATTGAACTAGGTTTTAAAACTAGTTCTGTTTCTTGCCCCAAGTGATCGTACAGAAAGCTATACCAACCCTTACTTCTCTGATGGCTAGAAACCTTTTTCTAATTTCTAGACTAAATACATAAATTGACATCTTATACTTGCTTCATGTATATTTTAATCTTTGGTTTAGCTCTCCCTAGGACTGAAACAGAGATTTACACAGTGCATTTGGAGGTGGCAATTCTTGATAATTTACAGATAAAAATAGAGACATCTATAAGCTGGTGAACAGAAACAGCAGCTGGGTGAGTTAAAATAAAAACGCACAGATTCTAGAACTGAATTAAATAAGAGAACTGTTAGTAACAAACATGATTTTAGTAACAAAGAAGAGTAAAGACATTCCAGCTACACAACCTACTTTGTAAGAGCCTTCATTTCCTTATAAACAAACACCTCAGATAAGTCATGTCACAAGCAGTTTAAAGATCACCTGTACACCTTGTCTCATCCTTTCCCAGTAAGTGGTTGGGAGTGTGGTCATGGGCACTCTGTCAGCCAAAAATCAAAAGCACAGAGGTAATAATTATATTAAAGAGATTCATCTTTCCCATCAATTCACTTTTAACTCTCATTAAAATAAGTTCAGACCTGCTAAAAAGAGAATGAGAAGAGTTTCATGAAATCTGGAATTTGCTTATTGATGCTACATGTGACAAGAACATTAAGCACAAAACTTGACAGCTGTTGAATACCAAATACAATTCAGAAATTCTGACACTGCAATACCTCATTCTTCAGTTCAGTTTCCAATAAAAAGTCCTGTAACTACTAACAAATATTTCTGCTCTGTTTGGTTTACATTGTTTTTAAAAAGAATGATTTTCTGACCTTCTAATCTCACAAATTAAAGCAAGGAAGAAATATATGATGTCACATATAATAGCTTTGATATTTTGGGGGGGGGATGCTTGGTGGGGTGTTCATTTTTCTAGAGAAATAAATTATAATTAAAATGAATCAACTCTTTTAGCATGTAAGGTATTTTGAGTACATAAATCAATTATGTCAATTAAGTTGGTTCAAAGAATTATTTTATACCTATGAAAAGTGCAGATATGATAAATTTTAATGTCTTTTTGGAGAGCTTGTACAGATTCCTTCCTGAAGATTTTTTGAAGTCTCCTTGTGTGTATATCTTTCATGTGCCCATTTTGTACCAGTTGCAACAAAGGGTGCATGCAAGATTGGTAGAATCATATTAGTCCAATATAAGTGCTTGGTGTAAGCATTCAGAACACGTAGTCTGGTCTAAAAATGGACAGCACAATATAGTTAGACTTCATCTGATGTAGTCTAATTCTAGACAGATAGGTGTTTACATGGGTGGCATCTAAAGCCCCAAAACCTAAGCTCTTGCCATAGCAGCAGGGTTTCCTGTGGCCAGAGCCCCCGTAGTACTGTGCGCAAAGGCCCTACGGCCAGAACCCTAGCTCTGGTTGCAGCGGCCTGAGTGCAGCCCCGGATGCCCACAGATAAAGTTGCCCACCTTGGCCAGAGCCCTAGCTGCAAAAGATAGCAGACCCAAAAACAGATAGCTGTCTAACAGCTTGACAGCTATGAGGGAGAGGAGAGGTGTTGTGAGGACGGGGCTTGACCACCAGCCAATCAACCCTGTCCTATTTCCTCTATGTTCCCACCTGTCTCCAGGCAGGTGAGAACTGTGGAGCCTGCAAAGTATGCTGGGATGCATGTTCTGAGTCCACCCTATCTGGATGCATTCTGCCCTGTAGTCTATCTATAGAGCAGGCTGCCAGCCAATGAACTCTTGCATGACCTTGAACTGACAGGGTTTTCAATCACAATGTCCAAACTGTTTTAACTTCTACTAATCTATTTGAATTTTTGTACGTACCCAAATTGCACAAAGTATTCAAAAAGGGCCATAATCCAAACATACTAACTTGTGATTTTTCCTTGCAGAAAAAGTCATAAGCAGCCTAAGAGCCAAATTCTGTCAGAGATGGGTATATGTAGCCTGTTACAGTTACTGCATATGCATGATTAAGGAACTAATTTTGCCTTCTGAGAGTAAGTCTATACAGAATTCTGACATTACATTGTATTAAGTGGCTGTTTCCCCAGAGCTTGAATGTTAAGTGTTTCTTTGGTAAATAAGGATATAAAATACAGAGCTGCTCTAGCTTTAACATTGAAAACAACCAAACTTCTTTTTTTTTAAATGCAAAACAGAATAGTAGAGTCATACACTTGATAGTGAGTAAGGCTAAAACAATCAAAATCTGTAGCAGCTTCAGTACAACATCTAATTTGCTTTGTAATTAATTTTCTTAATGAATCTAGTTAGTCTTTAATTTTCAATAATGAATAACAAATTCTCAAACCTTTTGCCTAAATGAAGAATATTCCCCTGAGCTCACAACTTCCAGATGAAAGCAGCATTATCTGTCTAAATCATACTCAGACAGTAGCAAGTAGTCAATCTCATGGGAATAAGATTTTCTATGTGAACTGCTGTATCATGACAAAATTTAATTCCCAGTGTAAAAATTGGCTTATACATTTCTAGCTGATCCAGACAGATATTATGATATTATCATAAAACAAAAAGTTCCAATGGATTTAGCTGCAATGTCTACCAGTTCTCAGTCTGAAAACCTTAGTCACTTAAGTGACAAAATCCTCTGCACTTTGACACATATAGGAATCTGCTTTAAGGATCCTATATGAAAACTGCTTCATTAAACTGTTTTTATTGAAATAAGAGGACTTTTCCTTTTTTATTTCATTCTCAATTATATAACTTCTTCTGATTTTAGGGGAAGGAAGACCCCCAGAAAGTATATGTGTAGATTAAAATTAACAAAGAAAACTTCACGTTTTAATCTTGACCTCATTGCTTGCAATGAAAAAAATGTTTTAACTTCTATGGGGCCAAAATTTCACCCCAGTGGTTTATGCTAAGAATTTCCAAAACAATGGAAGGATCTATGAGTAGAAACAGACCTCACCAGACCAAAGTAGATTAGTGGTGGCCAGAAATGTTGCCTGTTGTCCTGCATCAGCCCCCCTACCCAATATGGAACAATAGGTAATATGTTCACAGGGTAGTGCAGAGATGCAGGGAGGTGCAGAAAATGGGGAATTCCTGGCTCCTTATGCTTCCACTGACCCATGCCTCCTCATTAAGTGCTGGCACACATAAGTCTTGGCCAGGATTCCCCAGCTCTAAAGCCACTCCATGCTAGAACCTACACTGACCCTTATGAAAAATCTGAAAATTGAGGATTTGTTTTTTATCAGAGAAAACTAGGATCCCTGGTCATGAGTCAGCATGGGATCCAGTGTGAGTCCCAGCATGGAGTTTCAGGGTCATGCAGGTCCCAGTGTAGTAGCTCTCATGTCTCCATACTAGGACCCACACAGCTTTACCCACTTGCAGAGATGTAGTCCTTGAAATCCTGGGGTGGCTTTGCACAGGAGGTAAACTCTGACTTCCCCTACTTACAGATATTCCAGACCCTCCTGTTAGGCCCCAGCCCAAGTCTGGGTTCGTGCCCGGTATGCAAAGGCCAATAAAGATACCAGGGGTGAAAGTATAAAAATGATTTATTGCTAGCAATAAAAGGTGCAAGCGGAATAATCTCCCAAGACAAGCACAAGCACATTCAATACTGAGCCCCTTATGTACCAGAGGTTGAATCTTCATAAGCATCCTTGTTTGCTAATTGGTTATAAAGGAGTGACGCAAGGAGTTCTTTACTGAGCATGTCTCTATACCTGTGTTTTAGCTATGTATCTCATTAACGTACATATATGTTCCATTAGCATATATCTTCCCCGCCTCGGGGTGTGATTTTTAGTATTTTAATGAGCTCTTTGCTCCAGTACCTCTGATTCTGTTTTTTGTTTTCAAGCTTCCTCTATCTAAGACTGTCTGCCCCTTATCATTGCAGATGGGCATTCGACACACAACATTCACTTTTGCTTAGGCTTTGCATAGTAGTTTCTAGGTCAAACCTTACACTCCCTCCCCCCTCCCCCCCCTGCCCCTGGCATCTCTGTCAATGGGGAAAATGAGGCAAGTGCTACAGCTGCTTGAGAAATCCTATCCTCAAGTGTAGAATTGGGATCCTCAAGTTCCTGGAGCATCTGCTCAGGATGGCAGGAGAGTGTGGGAAGCTGTGGGCTGTCCACACTCTACCACCACAGAGCAATTAGACAACCATCTCAATGAACTGGCACACTTCATTAATGTTTTTTTTTTTTCACACCATTGATAGGGCACAACAAAGGGTAGGGATGTCTATTTAATTACCATTTTGATACAATTTATGCTGCCATAAAAGGTATTATGGCGATACAAATGCAACATCAGGTGACTTCTGTTTCTACTGTATAAGCTGTTTTCTACATTTTCCATCTTTAAAGCAATAACAAATCACACTGCTTTAGTATGTTAAGCTTTTTACTCATATTAAAAAAACTATAGTTACATCTATTACATGTATAACATAACATTTAACATTAATGTAGTTTAAATTCATAATCTCTAATCTGGAATTGCCTGTATTTCACAATAAATGTGAACCAATCTCTAAACTCCTATTTCTTGTTAAAGCTTAAAATGTTGTGGTACATCAGTGCCTGTGTACCTCTGAAAACTGGTTTGAATAATTTCAGACTTAATATTAGTTGAAACATAACACTGATCATTAATTAAAACTGTAAATAGATTCTCAATAAACTAAAAATGTAGAGCAAAACTTGCAAAACACTGGACCAAAAATTGCAAAACAGTGAAACACAAAACCAAAATCAGTTTACTTGAAATATATGCATATAATATATCAGGGACACATTAACTCCATCATGTTAATTATCAAATCACATTAGGGTCTATTATATATTAATGATGTTCTCAGATATTCAGAAACAGAATCAACAAAAGAGCTTAAATACTGATAAGTAATTTTTTATTTGCCTAGTGAAATCAGAGATTTGTAAAATGTATCCAGGGAAAACAATATGGTGAATTAAAATATCTTAAAATAATTTTAATTTAACATTTAGTTAAATAGAGATGAAAGCCATTTTTATGTTACATTACATCGAATAATTATAGTGCTAATTAAAGGGCTAGGTGCAGGTGGCAGATAATAGAACCTGTTTAATATGAAACTCTCTTTTCCTTCTTTTCTTCAGGTCATTTTTTCTTTGTTCTACATGTTTAGTAATGTGTTTGATTGTATGTCAACTATGAATGCAAATATGATTATTATGTATGCAATGTAAGGTAATGGATTATCTTTACTTCAGTGTAGTATAAAGAACTCAGGAATACATATCAACAGAAATGGCAACAATAGAGTGATTTCAGAACTTCCCATATGTGCATCTAAAATTAGCACTCAAGTTTCTTTGAAAGGTTGCATTTATTTGTATGGTTGTGAGTGGTGGTTTATTGCTATTTATTTTATGTTAGGTAATGTAGGACCTAGCTAAGAGACAATGTAAACTATAAAACAGATAAGATTTAGAGCTCAAATGTCTTGCCTATACAAAGGAGCTTCCCCAAAAAATCAAGTCAGTTTTAAAACTAATTAGAGTTGGTCAAGTTTGTGGAAGTCAGACCCTTTCAAAATCATTGGTTTATCTATTGATGTTCATAGACTGGGACCACAGGAAGCCTGCAAGTGCAAAAAGGAAACTCAGTCTTCCTAATTTATCAGTGACTCTCTACAAACTCTTATGCAAGTTATACTTCTTAGATTCAGCACTTGTTGCTGGGCAGCAGCACATTGTTTGAATTCAGAAAGTGCAATCCCCTCATGGTAGATGCATGATATTTCCTCTTTTTTGGTTTATTTTCTTCCCTTTGTTCTTTCTTTCCTTCTAGCACTGAAATCATTCACTCCTGACACAGTAAGGTCTTATTCCAAGTTTTTATTTTCATTATTATTCTGATGTAGTCAACACCAAGAGGCCCAGAGAAGGATGATTACAGGTCTGTGAAACATGACTTATGAGGAAAGTCTGAAAGAGCTAAGATTATTTAGTTTGGAGAAGAAAAGACTAAAGGGGTATCTGATAACACTTTTCAAATGCCTGAAGGGTGAATATAAAGTGGATGGAGAAAGACTATTTTTCGTGGCTACAGAGGACAGGGCAAGAAGAAATGGTCTTAAATTGTGGGAAGGGAAATTTAGGTTGGATATTAGGAAGAATTTTCTCACTACAAAGGTTGTTAAGAATGGGAACAGGGTATCCAGAGAGATTGTGGAATCTCCACCAAAGGAGAATTTTAAGATCAGGTCAGATAAACAATTGACTGGGATTGGTTTACTTGGGGATGATCCTGCCTTGAGTATAGAGATAGATTATATGGCATTCTGAGGTCCCTTCCAGGGCTACTTTCCTATGGTTGCATGATACTATTGTTTGTAGTTACTACAAAGGTAAATTTCCTTTTTAGAAGTTCAGTAATTTGGTAACAATCCATGTCACCAAATTCACCTTCGTTCTTGTGAATAGAGACCCTTCAATATTTACTTCACATGTCTCTAATTCTGCAAAAGATGGCACATGGTCAGAAGTCAATAGATTTTCACAAAGGAAAAAGGGCCCAACAGTATAGTACCCTATTCAAAATCAGGGGATAAATTGGCTTCCCACACAAGGATTTATACATGGCATTGATCTTTATATAGGCTTCCTATACCCTCTTATTTTAGGATATGAGAATCATGGCTGAAGAAAGTATCAAAGTTACTATAGTTTAGTCATTTTTTTTTTAAGAATTTAAATATTTAGTTAGATATCATTTTTTATTAAATTGATGTTTACTTTGTATTCAGGGCTCAAGAAAAGTAGAGTCCTTGTATTTGTGTAAATAATTATAGTTTGTAGTTACAAATTTAATTAGGTAGGATTGTTTACAGAGCATTTCATTTGCATAATGTAATATATTTCACACCAGTCCAAATTCTCCTGGTATAAAACAAAACAGAACAATCTTCTTTTATTACAGTATTTTTATCTGTTAATCAACACAATGCTCCAGTTACAAGACAGCAAACAGAATATACAAGCAAACCTATATTTACACTAAAACTAACATTTCTTAAAAAAAACAAAACCCAAAACCTTAAAATATGTAATGGAAATAAAGTCTCTCCATGGATAGCAGTAATTAATAGATTTGTGCCAGTATTACCCATATGTTCTGACACAATAATAACCTTGATTCAAAAGCTCAACTGTAATGCATGCTCTTCATTAATATTAGAAATGTCTGCTTCCATAAAAAACCCTTTAAAATTAAGAATTACACCTCTTTTATACAGAGTTACTTGCTTCAGTAATTACCAGAAGCACAACTTAAAGTTCCATACTAACTATCATTCAGAGTCAGTATTAAAATGAGATAATACGAAGTATTTTATGGAAGTTACCATTACATATTCAGTTCACAACTTTATATCCGTCTTGAATAAAATTATCTATAGAAACTGAACTGCAGTTTTGTTTGGAACATTGATCATAGGAAAAAATACTCCTTACTGTGGGCATGTCCTATCTGTGGCAGTCTGCCTTGTCTCCTAAATACTTTAAATATATTTGTGATAAGTTTGGACCCTTCTGCTTTTGAACAGAACTTGTCCTGTTGTGATTTATTTTGAGAAGTCATCTCAGAGTGATATTTCACATAACTATTTCACATAACTATTGAACACATGTTTGGAAATTTGTACAGTGAAAACAGGGGACAAAATTTGCTTTTTTGTTCAGATTTTACTGGGTTTTTTCATATTTTGCTGGGCTTAACTTTGATCAGCAGGGATCCTGATTTTCTTTGAGTCAAAAAAATTCCCCATTTTTAGACTAAAAAAAGTAACCCAAAATCCACATTTTTCCATGATCAAAGTGAAATACCACTACACATATATATAATATGTGTGTGTATCTATGCTATTATGTGTACTGTGTGCCATCTCCGTTAGTAAGTAAATAAGTAAGTAAGTAAGTATGAAGCCTTACTGCGATATATAGAGAGATATAAAGATATATAGTGATAGAGATAAACATAGAGATATATGTAGAGATATATAGATATATAGAGAGATAGAGATAAAGATTGAGATATATAGATATAAAGATAGAGCTATATAGAGATATATAGAGCTAGAGAAAGAGGTAGATATAAAGATAGAGGTAGAAAGAGATAGAGATAGAGCTATATAGAGATATAGAAAAATATAGAAAAATATATAGAGATATATAGAGATAGATGCGACGTTCAAGACAGTCAGCAGGAATGTCAACAGGAGTGGCAGTGAACTGCAGAGTCAATGAGACAATAACGTGTTCAGTGTGATGAGGCAACATGACATCAGGAGTGACAGCAAGCTGCAGAAGCCAGGCAACGTCAGTATAGAGCGCAAGATGAATCAACTCATGTTCTGCAGTGGGTGCAACGAGTTGGACATGAACATGCCAGCTTTAGCCAGCTTAGTAATCAGGAGCAACTGGAAATAAAACAATTCCAAGAGTAAGAGTGTTCCTTCAGGATCCTGTCTTCACCTATGGACAACTATATGTGTCTGCTTCCAGAATTTCCTACCCAGAAAACATCCAATTTGCCATGACTGCTGACTTGAGTAACAAAACCAGGAATGTTGTGTATACAGAAGTGTTGTAAAGCTCCTACAGTAAGGAAGTGTGATATGTTTCAGGATTTTGTGTATGTGCAAGTGTTGTGAAGCTGTTGCAGTGCAATGAAATGTGATCTCAAGAAAAAATTGGCTCATTGGATTTTCATGCAAGCAATGCTGCACAGGGCATTTAGTATATAATGTGTGTGTGTGTGTGTGTGTGTGTGTATTACTGGCATTTCATTTTAATCATGGAAAGATGTAGATTTTGGGGTTAGATTTTTAAATCCAAAAATTGGGTGTGTTTTGTTTTTTTTTTTTAATCAGAAAAAAAACAGGATCCCTGTTGAACAGACATTCAGGTAGCTGTAATGGAGGTATAGAGATGTATTTTAAAGCAGCAGATCTCAATTTTACCACATTTACATAATAGCTCCCTCTACTTCAAATTCCAGGAATTATAGTCTCAGACTGAAAAACCTCTTTCTTTATTACCAGTAAATCAGGGTTGACCTGTGCTAAATCCTGGAATAGTCCCCTTCTTTCAGTGTGTTATAAATAGTCCTGACTCCTTGATCCACATGTTCTAAAACTCCTAAGGCTGGGTTTTGGAGTGTTTCCAGCAATTCCCAGATGAAGACCCTATGTGTGACATACTTAGGCAGTAAAACCATGTTGTCTGGAAACAGTGTCATAAACAACCTGAGCCAGACAGATTGAGAGCACTCTGGTTTCTTGTTAAATCTTTTGGGAACAACACAGCAAGAAAAAGAAGTTTAGCGAAGGAAGTTCTTAACCATGAATATTTTACTTTTAAGCAGCATTAGTTTATATATATTTAAAGAACAGCAAACATCAACAAGCAGTTCCTATAAGCTTCATTTCATTCTTTTGGTGTGTTTTCTGTTTAGTCAGTAGCATGATCCAGGCAGCCCATTGGGCTCTTTTGGCCTGATCTCTATAAGCAATCTTGGTCTGGCCTCCTGTTTAGTGAATGCAGATACTCTCCCCTTCTTAACTGTGTTCTCCAGATGGAGGACCTGCAGACTCTTCCTCCAGGTAACAGATTTTTCAATTCTTGTGAATAGGATGGCAGAAAGAATCAGCACAGGTTGCCATTGATAGGTCTCATGTTGTTAGCCTTTTCTGAAGACTAACATAAGCACATATTAAGAGTAGAAAGTTATTATTCTTATAGAATAGAAAGGTTGTTTGTTTGTTTTTTTTCTAACACAACCTGAGGGTTTTCCACCCAAAATGAAAATTAGGTTAAGAAAATGCAAGGTGAAGGTTGCAATAACAACATTCTGCTCACAAAATGGGGAACTGTGGAGACAAGTCCCCAATATGTCAAAGCTCTGGGACTAGGGTGACCATATGTCCTGATTTAGTGGAGACAGTCTTGGATTTCAGAGTCTGGTCCTGGCCAGCTGCTGAGAATTATAATGTCCCCCCCCAGAAATACAGGGTTGCAGGGAACAGTCTGGATGGGAATCAGAGTGGTGCAAAGCACCTTGCAGGCAGGCAGGCAGGTACCACCCCACCCCTGCTGACTGAGAGTGTAGGGCAGGGGGGAAAGAGATAGGGGAGAGGAGGAAGAGCAGTGTCCCAGATTCCCCAGGTACTGTCCCAGATTTCTGAGATTTCCATGTGGTCAGCCTATCTAGGACTCACTATACCTCTGAATCCTGTCAACTGCTACTTACTAGGAAGAATGAGGCAACTTCAGTCTGTGAAGACATAAGGTTCCTATTTCTGTATATAAGATAATTATATCTAGCAACCATGTCTTGGGTTTCATTCATGTTCACAAAAGGAACATGTACTACAAAAGAAAAGATGAGGCAGCAATAACAGTAAGACGACTGGGCATCACCTGGGAGAATTTTAAAGCCGGCGGGAAGCTATAAGAGCCAATCTGCTCCAACTCTCCAAATGACCAAGGGAACAGAGAAAGATCTTCTTCCCCTTCTGCATGTACTCTATGTACTTTAAGTCAATAATCACTGAACGCACAGGTGAAAAACTGTGGTTTGACTGGGTTCATGAGGACCCAGTCATTAGAACCTCCTGATGATCTAACCAAATTCTCTTCTCACCCTGACTTCACTAAGATAGGGAATATAGAACAATTACTCTAATACAATGTAGTGTCCTTATGTTTGATACTTTACTGCTATTGTACAAATAAAATATACAGTAGAAGGTGAAAATATTCACATTGACATTTATTCAATGAAATATTATGTAGGAAGATATATAATTTCCAATCCACTTGTTTATGTTCAAATTTGTGAACATTTAACATTATCACTATTTAGTATTTGTCCTCAGTACATTTTGCTGTGATGCTAATTTTTCCCTTTGCACTAAGAAGTTTTCCCCCATGACTATCTCTACAGAATAATTGATGATTTTAAGTACAATGGATGAAGAGTGCCCACTAGTGTCAGTTTCTGTTTATCAAAGCCTTTTGATGCATTTCCAAAAATTGATTCCGAGAAAAATAACCCACTGGTGGAGGAAACACAAGAAAGAACACATTAAAGGTTATGGAAAAGTATAATTTTAAATGAATATCAAACTAGCTTTCTCTTAACATATCTGTGAAGAGTATGCATTTTGAATAATGATTTAAGTTTATAAGTCTGCTCTTTGTCTAATAATTGCATTTCTGTCTTTAGGGATTTGAAGATAAATTAACTCGTGAGTTTTAGGTGATCCCTTACCTCTGCTGATATCCAAATCATCAGATATGGTTTACAAGAACAAGAAAAAATATCTCAAAACAATTAAAGTGGGATGCTTTCACATGTACATTGGCAGTTATAACAAGCTTTAGAAAGTACAGAAATTGATCTAGCAGTTCTTTCTGTTTTCATTTTCATTTTGTTACTGAGAAGTAAATCTCATTGTTGGATGCAATCTATTGCTGTAATTTGAAAATCATCATTTAGTATTTGTGCTAAAAAAAAAATGCAATCCTTACGTAAACTGTATACTATAAAAATATCCCCAAAAGGAGTGAGAAATAAAATCAAATTATTCATTTATACTAATATATTATCATTTTAAAGTAAAACATTAGAAAGATTTTCAATAGAGTTTGGTTGTCTAAATATGGGAAATTATTAAACTTAAAATAGGGAGTAAATAGGGAGATTTGTGCCTATTCTATACTTTCGCAACATGTGTACATATCTCCCAGTTACTTCAATGGCAGTTACATAAGGATATTTAAGACCAGGATCCAGCCCTCTACTGCATTATCTACCAAATATGGTTGTGCTGATTAGAAAACATTTTTATTCAAGCAAAATTCCTATTGACGATCTGCAGAATTGACTGTGCATTTAAGCTACTACTTTAGGAAAGTGGACATACTTTTCTAGTATTCTAGGAAAATAGTCTAGCACTTTTTAGAAGGAAAATACTTCTAAATTATTGTACCTGCATATGAACCTAAATTTATTATGTTCACAAGGGACAAAGAGGTGGTTTAGAGACTCTCTTTTTGTTTTGACATATATGCCATCATTCCGTATAAGCCAGGGCAAAAGAAACTATGCCTAAGGGATAGCAAATAATTTGTAAAAGTTCAGGCATATTTCTTTAAGGATTATTTGATTGTAAACTGCCCTATACCTGAATTTAACTAAAGCAGTTAATTTCAGAGACATAAATGAATGAATGAATGAATGAATGAATGAAAAATATTTAAAGAAATGTGTCCCTTGCAAACTCATTTTCTCTTCCTCATGGGCATGTCTGTGCATGGGCATTTAATGTGCATCAGCCCAATTTAAGGTGCATTAAGGGCAGGCATCTATATGTGTGTGGTTTGCTGATCCCATCCTTTCTTGCTTCCTGGTGGGCCAGCTTCAAATGGAGATCTGGAGAGTATTCTGGACAATTCCTATTCCATGATCTGTGGATGGGAGCCATATTACCAAAACCAGAGGAAATCCAGTGTCAGAGTCCACAACACAGTCCAGTTACAGTTTAGGCCAATAGTCTTGAAAAACGAGAGGGCACTCTCTGGCAACAAACACCCAGCTTTTTAGCCACAAAAGTTTCAAGACTTAGATTGCACCATAAATGTATCAAAAGCATACAGGGAGCATAATTATGTGGAATCCAATCATTGCATAAGAATCAAAACTTGCTGCTGTGTGATAATGTGACTCGTGGGCACCTGATGGTGAAATAATTTTTTTTCCTTAATGTTATTTTAAAAAAATGGGCAAGAAGAATAATACAGGCATCTACCACATCCATGGCAATGTAGCAATGTAGCCATTTTAGAACAGCCTACAGTACATGCCAAAATGCACACACAAAACAGATGTCTTAAGAGCATTTCTTAGTGGTGAGGAATGCTCTAGAATGGCTACATTTCCAGGAGTTGGTGTGTTACAAGCGGGAGTGTGGCAGGGCACTGTTTGTGCCTACCACTTTAAAACCTGAGCCAAGCAGCCAGCAGGTGCTTGATTGCAGCAGCCATTTTAGATCCCTGGCTACCTATATAAACAGATCTGTTAACTGATGGCAGCCCAGGCAGCAATATTGCTTGGTTGTGAGGCTTCATATATCATCCTGGAGGTAAGGGCAGGAGCTCTAGGGGATGGCTAGGAGGCTTCTGGTCCTGGGCATGACCTAAAACTGCACCCTGCCAGGAGTGGGTGGCCTGGTGGGGCTCTCAGTGGTGCGGGAGGCCCCAGGAAATGCCAGGCCAGTTATCACCCCGGTGAAAGGCACATTGGGGGACCTTAAACCCAGCTCCCACAACTGGGTAGGTCACCTGCTAGTAGGGTCCAGACAGCAGACCTAAGAGAAAGAGTGGGATAGAGGCTAAAAGGCCTGACATAAAATACCTTGACTGGTCAATGCTGGGGCCAGGACCAGAATGGTCAAAAGGGCAAGGGGCCCACCATGAGGGACACCCAGATCTGGAGGCCTGGGGTTCCAACTGGCCTGGAGGCAAGGCCAGAACCTGTGTGGCCGAAGGTCCCAGGGGGGACCACACCCAAGAGGGGAAATAGTTTCAGGGAGCTAGGCAGCCCCAAATGAGGACAAGGTAGACCACCTGAGTGCAGGGATCCAGTTGGGGTCTGAACTGGAGGGTTCTGGGGCCCAGTGTGGGACTGGTGGGATTAACATCAGTGGATGCCATCTGTGTGGCTTGGGCTGTGGTGTAAGGGAGGAATGGAGCTGCAGATAGCGCCCCCTGGCATTGGGGCAAAAAAATGGGCAGCCTCCCACCTAATTAACAACTTAATTAAATATCATCAAGGCATGGCAGGAGAGAAGGCAGGTGGTTGGCCCAGAACAGGTGGGGGGGGCGGGGCATCGGTAGAAGGGCCCTGAGAAGGCCCCCTCTTACAGGGAGAAAATGGGGTAAGGGGAGAGAATTGTATTTGGTATGTGGGAAATGAGTACAAAATCATAGAATTATAGAAAATTAGGGGTGGAAAGGACCTCCAGAAGTCATCTAGCCCCTGCTTGAGACAGAATCATCCCTATCCAAACTATCCTACACTAGTCCATGTGTAAGCTCTGTCTGTCAGGAGGCATGCCTACTTGTGTCCCTATAGCACTGTTGCTATTGCACCGTTATTCAGTACTTCCTTTTGAAAAGACTACTGCTAAGATAGCAGCAAAAGCTGCAACAACCTAGGTACTGCAAGCCTGGGAGGAATTACTGGCAATGGTGACTTGACCCTATGAGTGGAAGGGCCATGATGCAGCAAGGAAGAATTTTTTAAAGTGGTAGTGTTCTTTTACTTCAATTCTGTTTGGAGTTGTCAGTTCTTAGCCCATATAGGGGTAAGGACATTTTACTGGAGGTGGCTGCCAATATTCCTTTTGGTCCTTTCATTTTTAAAGTTAAATAGCAAAGCTGGAACTTAGAAACCAGGACTGAAGGGGTTGAGTTTGGACAGAGAGGACCCAGCCAGAAAAGAGGATGGAAGCCAGACAAAACAGGGTGGAAACTCTGCCATGTGTTTGACTGTCAGGAGAAGCCTGGAAACATATTAGGACCAGGCATAGAAATACCAAGGAGGAAACAGCCTTGTATTTACAAATGCTTCTGAACTTGAGAATTCTGAAAGTACTTTCAAGTCATGGCAGGCATGAGTTCAGAGGCCCTCTAGGGACAGGGGATTGTAGTCATGACCCACCACATCTGAAGTAGCCCCAGATTCTGGTGGCTGGAGAAGTGAAGTGGTTACAAGCCCATATTGGGTAAACATAGTGCTGGGATCCTGTTGCAAGAATAGGTTAGTGCAGCCCATTGAAATAAGATAAATGGTAGTGCCCATTGCGCTCAGTCCCCATCAACACCAACTCTTCTTCAAGTCATGGTGAACCACTGCATTGAATACATTTCAACTTCCTCTTCACATCTTGAGATGCACCTTTCTTTCCCATTTCCAATTATTCTGGTTTTTCACCAGCCTTAAAAGTCTGGCAGGCATCACCAAACAGGGGTAGGGAGAGGAGGTTAAACATCTCTCCCACAATCACTTTCACCCACCAATCCTGGATGGACTAAATCTATGGCTACCCATAGTCATTTGTCTATATGCATGTTTATTGCATATTTCTGCATTTTAAATGCATTTTTATATGTCATTGTTTTCAAATTTGCTCTTTACTTCCATGTGCTCAGGGAGAGCAGGATGTAGCAATAGGTGGGGAAAGAGGGCCACTTGCCCCCCTCAGATTTACTTTCCTTCCTGCAGCAGTGGTGGGGGGACAAATTCAAGGCAACATTCCAATAAATAGATTATCTGTCTGGAAAATTGTCTGGAAAATTATAACAAACTTATACATTTTCATATTTTGAATCTAATTATTGTTGGGTTGTCTTATATTCCAGTAAATGGGGGGGGGGGGGGTGTAATATGTATATATATTCTAGTGACAGAAGAAAGTTCTGAGGTTTGAAGTTTGGATCAATGAAATTCGTATCAGATAATTAGCAAAGTAAAGATGTTTATCTGAATTATTCTAGTTAATGATGATCCTTCCAACTTCTTATCCTCACAGGATCCTTCTAGGTTTCTATCTTCATATTCCTCTTGTATCAGATTCCTTCTGATATAACTGTTCATATCTACTATGAAATGTAGGTGTCTTTTGAAGTTTGGTGAGAGGCCCAAGTGGTTGTCCCACATATGTCCCCTCAAGTTTGGACCTTAGCTTCACAATGCAATCCCTCCTCAACTTCTTGTGATAAAATGTTATGTGGCCTCTCTTTTCAATTAGATAGGTATTCAGGGACTATTAAGGTTAACAAAACCATGTAACATTTTCTGTGTAGTAATAGATATTACAGATCTCCATGTAACCCTTCTGCAGTCACTGTTCAACCCCTAGGTAAGAAAGTCTTGTATAGTCACTATAGAAACTAAGTGCCCAAGAGGACATGTACAAGTGAAAGAGGTTCTCTCTTACATGTGGAGATTTTTCAAGTTGTCCTTTAAACTGGTCCAGCCTCCTTCCTCATCATCATATATCAAGCCTGATTTTTTTCAATTCATCATCTTCCCACTTCTTTCCTGTCACTCCCCTCCCCACTGGAAAGGCAGGTAGAGGGTCACTCCTTTACTGAATCCATAATAGTTTACTAACTAAAGACCCCTGCACTTCCTTAAGTATAGAGAGTGGTATTGTGAGTGATATTGACATGGAGATGACAAGAGTTGTCTCTTAAATTTTGTGAACCATCACTTGGACTTTTCACAATATAGCTCTTATTTGTTGAAGACATATCTAGAAAGACCTCTGACTTAAGGCTAATAGTTCAATTTTGCTGTAGTTTATAAAACAGAGTAATCTATCAAAAAGTAAATTAAAATATACTATCACCACCCAGAACAAACTACAACCAGCTTCTATACTGAAGTTGACTGTAATTTATTCCTTTCCATCCTACAGCAAATTTGTTATCCCTAAAATTTTTATGTTCTTGTTTTTTTAACATAAACTATTAACTACCATTTGAATGAGTTGACTATTGCAGAAATATTTGATGCCATGCATACCAATAGCAATATATTTTAGAAACATCTGATTTCATTTCCCCCACAGGGATAATGGACTACTGCTGCAAATTACATTGAATACAAATAGTATTAATGATTATATCTTGAGTTGAGTGAATCTATTTCTTAGTGAGACATTTTCATTAGTCATGATGATCTGATATACAATGGTGCAACGTCAAATAAGGGCAAGTGGTTTCATTTTTAAACTTTCCTCATTCTGAAAAATATAATTAAAACACTAATTATTTGTTTAAATAAATAAAGGGAAATTGTCAGTTGACTGTAGCTTTTTTTTTTAACAAATGTAATAAAATAGGGATAGTAATATATGCATAGACCTACAACATCCACCACTGACTGTGAAGCGTGCTACTTTTGCAGCTATTCCTTACACCTAGTAGGTGTGTAAGTGGAATGGAAGAATATTAATGCCCCCCAGAAATGCACAAATACCACCTTATTCCAATAATGGGGTGCTTAGGTTTAACAGATTTCATAGACATTAGGGCTGAAAGGGACCTTGGGAGATCATTGAGTTCAGCCCCCTGCCCAAAGGCAAGAAGTCAGCTAGGGTCAGAAGATCTCAGCAAGATAAGGGTCCAAACACTTCTTAAAGGAGTCCAGAGTAGGTTCTTGCACCACCTCTGGAGGGAGCCTATCCCAGGCCTTGGGGGCTCGGATAGTAAAGAAGTTTTTCCTTATGTCCAACCTAAAGTGGTCTCAGAAAATTTTGTGACCATTGGACCTTGTCATCCCTTGGGGCGCTCTGGTGAACAGACGTTCCCCCAGATCCTGATGCCACCAGGTCACCCCTGAGGCTACGCTTTTCAAGGCTGAAGAGTCAGAAGGGGTAATAGAATTACTCCTACATTTTAATTGTGTAACTCAGAGTTATTTTCAAACCGCACCTTGGTCATCCACTAGGTAATGCAATACTTTGTTTGGGGCTGGCATTAGACATCATCACACATGACATTATGAAACGGTGCACTGTAAGCAGTCATTTTGGTTTGTGACCTTCTATACCAATCTGTGCATTTTACCAGAAGTCTCTAAAGGAGTAGTTTATCTCATGTTCTGATGTATTTATTTTTGGCCTTCATTATGTTAGCGCTTAGTAATTTTTAATGTATTTATTCTTACAACAGTCAGCTAAGATGAGTCAGTACCATATTAATTAATGAAAAGCATCCATTAAAATGAGTAAAGACAAAATTGCTCATTAAACATGCATTTATTTAGCTTCTTGCTAAATTCCAGAGGAACACCTGGAAAAAATATATTAGAGGAGGTTTGAGGAGGAAATAAAAATATTTTCTAATATTTTTTATTTTCTATGTTAATCAATTCTTTGTTGATCACCTTGTTCTAAAAGACAAAACCAGTTCTTGGGAGGTAAAGAACCTAAGAGAGACATGAACTAGAGAATGAAAAAAGAAATAAAAAGTCAAAAGAAAAAAAAAGACGAATTTAGGACAAACAAAATTATTTCCTTCTCTTGCTCTTTTTCTATTAGTAAATTTGCTTTTTTTTAACATTTTTCATGTAATCAGGACTTCCTACTGTTAATTGCTGCATTTCTTGTTCTCAGCTGCAGTCCTCCCCCTCACAACCCCAGGCTGTCAGCAATAGACAATTAGGGTCCCTTATTTCAGTTTGGAGACATTTTCTTTTACAGTTTGGCTACTTTACAATATGTTTCCAGTTCAGAAAAACAAAGTGATGCTGAGGCCTTTTTCAAGGAATTAAGGGGGAAATAATAAAAAAAAATATGCCTAAAGTTAAACATAAAGATTAATTCTTGGCACATAAAAGGATAAATGCTTTTTAGAAGAGCTGTGGTCCTAGAAGTACCTAATTAATTCCCATTTGGCTTTCTACATTGACACTCTGCACACCTTTGCATGTGCCGGATATTGGCTCTGACACGTGCTAATTAGCATGGTCCAGAGCAGACTCAATTAATTGATCGAGCAGCCTCTGTATCACATGTATTCCACATTCAAAAATGGCAGCGAGCGTGCTTTAACTAAAGCACATCAAGCAAGCTTTAGTTAAAGAGGTCCCACTGCCATTTTCAAGTGTGGGATGCTGAATACCTGTGACACTATGGGCACTTTAATTAGATAGGCTCTTGGAGTTGCGTTAATTAAAGTGCCCGCCACCCCAGACCATGTGTAAAGATGCCCTCTATTTCCAGTCAGTCATCTCAGTTGCCATTGGGCATGGGGATAAATACACTGAGTAAACACTAAAAACGCCCTATAGATGACTAAAAAAATCACCATTTAGATGAACAGGGAAGAATAGAATATCACCCATAGTTTACCTACAGCTGCTTACTATCACATCTTATTCAGGTGAACCTAAAAGTCAAGCACTAAATTCCATCAGTGTGAAGCTTGGTCTTGATATATTTTCCCTCTTACTTGTAAGCATAAAGGTTTTTTAAGTAACAGTATAATCAAAGGCTTCCCCCCCCCCCCCCTATAAATTGAGCTGCTATGTATAGTTACATAATTCTGTAAGGCTTTGAAAATAAAGCCTTATAATTATAATCTTATAACTATAACATTATAGTTATATATACCACCTCCTTCAATATTCTTTTACAATATTTAATAATGCTCAATAATGCATTTCCCTTATTAGACTAGTTACTACAAAGTATGCTCTTGTACCTTGCATTTCTTGGTTAGTAGTTTTGATCTGTGCCAGACTGTTTCCAGTAGATCAAAAGATTATAAATCGCTAACTCTTAGCATGGAGATAAATCCATGCGATGCCTTTTTTACATCAAAACTAGGTTGGTTTCGTTACTTACTTTGTTGCTGTCTGACTATGTATGAAATGGCACTGACAAAAAACAAGCTAGTTTCCATAGTCCAGTATAAAATTTTCGCTCTGCTAAATCCAGTTGCTTAAAGTGTTCATGGTACTTACAGCAGAATGTAATATGATGTATCCCTTTCAAAAAGCCACTATGTAAGGTAAAATATTAATACTAGTCTGAATCATAGTATGGAGATAATATGTATCAAGATTATATATAGCCTAAAGGGAACTTCTTGTAGATGAAAAGGAAGGTAAGAGATATGAAATTTGTTTATGACAGGAAAAATAGAGGTACAAATAGAGCAACTCGAAACAGAAATAAGTATATTTTAAAAGTGGGATTCACTTCAAAGGATCTTATCAAAGTGGTTCAAAATGTATTGGAACTTAAATATATATATAATTTACATTTGGATTTAACTTCAGCTTACTGATACATTTCCAGTACTGTTTATTTTTGCTGGTAAAATTATGTTTTAATTTGTATTGACCTGACCTGACATTCCTCTCTGTTTTGGCTTCCAGACTCTGGACCTATGCCTAGTTCCCTTCTAATTTGAATCATCCTTCCCTTATAGGGCAAGTAATACTTTAGTTTCTTTTATGGTAAAACAGTTTGTGTTGTCAGCCAAAGTAGAAGTCTTCGCCTTCTACATAAACCAAAAAGACAGTAAAAAACAGACAATAAAAATTTTCCTTTCTCAATATTTTGTCAATTCAACAGTCTTCCAGCCCTTCCATACCTACCAACAACACCTCACTCCCTTCTCCCTAGCCTAAATCACTTATTCTACTGATACAGGCCCAAACATTTCCATAGGGTGACTTTATATGTGCTCCAGTGGGGGGGAGGCACTTTAATTGAGTGGCTTCAACAGCTGCTCTAATTAAAGCACCCACAGTGCCTTGTATATATTCAGTGTCCCAAGCTTCAAAATGGCAGTGGAGGTGCTTTAACTAAAGCTTGTTCAATGAGGTTTAGTTAAAGCACCACTGCTGCCATTTTGAAGCATGGGGACACTGAATACACAGGATGTCGAGGCTACTGGAGCATGCGAATTAGTATACTTCAGTAGACTTGATTAATTGAATGCTCTCCAATGCACTGTAATTACAGTGCATCGAAGCAGTGTTCCTGGTGATATACAGGCATCCTATTGTCTTTTTTTGATCTCAGTGCATTGGAGCAGACTTGATTAATCAAGTCTGCTCCGCATGTGAGCTGCTTTGCATGCAGTTGTATAAGCAGCAAAATGCATGTCAGTGGGCAGAAAATGGCAGTAGTGAGCTTTTGAACTAAAGCACCTCTGTATTTTACTTCAAAAGCACATCGCCATTTTCTTAGGGCTGACATGCATTTCACTGCTTATACAACTGTATGTGTCGCAGCGCTTTTAAAAGCGTCCAGAAGTTGGAGCTGTGACGGAAGCATGTGTTCAAATGCCCACTAACACAGGACCATACAATGCTTTTCCTTCTCCAAACTGAAAAGGAACACAGTAGTCTGCACTGTAGTTTTCTAGACGAGGATTGGATTTTCCACCCACGTCAGTAAGCCCTCCACCCTCTGCATTCTCAACAAATTGGTATCTACACCAGTGCTCTGGATCTTTTCTTATCTTGCTTCTTTCCACATTTTTCTCTCTTCCCTCCCCTCCCCACCCCCACCACTTATTTGCTGCTAGGCCTCTTCCCAGCTCTTTTATCTTAGACTTGGCCTCCCCACACAGTGCTGCTTGTTTTCTTGTTCTAAGGCAAAGGCAGTTTTACATAAAGACCTGCTCACTCCTTCCTAGCATAACTTGCTTTGGAAACATTTGTTTTAATCTCTGAGGGACCATTTTCTCAGGAATTTCTTGCCAGTAAGGGCCAGGCCCTAGTTACAGGTACGTCTGCTCTGTTATACTGGTCTTAGAGATCAGTATAACAATATGTCTTGCTTAGAAACCGTTCTGTCTTGAGGGCCCCCTGGTAATTACCATGCTCCAGCAGCTTCACATGTCTCATGTATCATGTCCCTATTCTTCAAATTAGAGGCATTGGCATTTGAAATAAAGCTTCTCAAATGGCGCCTTTGCCACCATTTTAAAGTGCGGGGACACTGATACAGAAGATGCTGTGGCACCGTAGTTACAGCAGCTCTTGGAGCTGCTCTAATTAAAGCACCACCCCTTAACCACCAGAACATGTGTAAAAGTGCCCATACAACTGACACCTCAGAATGCCTGCTGTGCTGCATGCAGTGCATACACCTGATTCAGCCCTGCACACTCAGGCAGCACACACTGGCCCCAGTCTGGGGCTCATGCTGCAAGGATGATCTGTAGGCTCCAGTTCAGCCCTGCATTCCAGCCCCGCACATCACATATAGTGTGCACTCAGTTCAACTCGGTGAGCCACATGCAGCCCATACTGGCTAGTCCAGGGCTGGTTTGCTCTGCAGGGACAGTCTGTGGCTCTGATCTGGATCAGCCATGGTCCATCCCCATGGTCCAGCCCCATGTATTACATTCAGCATGTGCCAGACCAGCTCTGTGCATGGGGCCAAAGTGTGTAGCATGTAGTATATGGAGTTGTTCCAAAACCTAGGGACCAGATCCAACCCATGGGCCCAATCTTTGACACCCTTGAATTATGGGACAGTAGACATCAATTTTAAAGAATATTTCAGAGTAAGAAGTATCAGAAGGTTCATCCCATGAATGTGAACATTTAGAGGAAGCATTTTATTAGATCTACAGATACAGTAAAATGTTTCCTTTTCTATGTGACGTACTGATCATATCTGTAGCAACAGGTGTGACAGACTGTGGGGTTTTGGGGTTTGTTTTTTTTTTGTTTTTTTTATAATATTTCCTGTCTTAAAAGTTTTCTTGTTGTCACAAGGTCTCACTTTCCTTGACTAGGTTGTACAAAGGGAAAGAAGAGATAACAAAGCCCTTATATGCAAGGACAGGATGAACCTCCAACATTGAAGAGGCTTTGATAATTCTGTATATTTTAAAGGTTTCTTTGTCCCAGTGAGACTACACATGAAGCAACAGGGGAACCATCTTTATTGAATAAAACAAAAGACTCAATTAATTGTTCTTTTAAGCATAAGAGCAAGTAGCAATGAGAAACAAATACAACATGGAATATTCCCACTTGCTGGTGGGACTGTAAATATACACATAACACTCAGTGCTAATACCCATGCCCCCCTGAATAAGATTTTTAACTGTTTCCAAACAGAGCTTGCTAAGATTAAAGTTAGCATGCAGTACTCTAAGGAGTGGGAATACTTTAAGGATACAAACAACATGTGCAAATGTGGAGGAAACTTTCAGGCTATAGCATACCTACTGGCCTGAAAATGTGTGGGGGAACCTTGTACCAATGAGGAACCCACTAAGGCTACAAATCAAGCAATAATATGTCCCCAGTTTTGGACTTAAATGCGAACATGGTGACAAGACAGAGGAAGAAGTATATGGGCCAGCTAGTGACTCTCCTTGAGTAGTCCCTCTCAAGGATTGGAGTTATCTCAACAGAAATGAACCTGTTTTTGTTTTTCTTGAGTCAGTTAAGCACCAGGAGGATTTGACTGGCTGATTGACTCATAAGAGCTAGTCCTGCTGGTGGTTCAATGAATTCTAGATTTATAGACAGTACTTTATCATTTAGCTTTATGAAGGATACAATGTCGAATGGACCATGACAATTTTATTTTACTACAGATACCTTATTTTATACAACACTTGATCTCTGTATCCATTGTTGGATAGAAGGCAAAGACAACATGATGAGGCTGCATTCCTATTAGTGCCATGGTTGGATTCAATATAAATGAAAGTGGTGGACCTTTGTACACTAAGACCTGATTTTAAAATGTCACTGAATTTTTCAGACATCTTAAATGGTGTTTGCCATAATGCTCTGCACGACACCTAATTTGATACCTAGTGACTTGAAACATTCTCTATCTAGAAAGATTGCTCGATGTCCTTTAAATAATGAATTATGGGGAAGAGGACCTCTGCATTCTCCCTGTAGTAGATGTTGGATGTGACATTCCCCCTTCAACTCAGGTATTTATTTATTGTCATTGACAAGTCTTGCTTCATATGAAACCAGAGGAAGATGGTTTTGAGGCCACAGGAATTCTTAAAACTGACAAATCTGTAACACTAACACATAACATTCAGTTGACACAATTGACACACCACGTGGACTACAATCAACAAACTTTGGAAGAGATGTGTTTATAGGGTGGAAGGGAGGTTAGAGAAGGAAAATAATGGAGAGAGAGCCTGAAAAGAAAGGAGTTTGCCTGAGAGCAAGCGAGACTGAAAAGAGGACACCTGAGCTAACTTTGGGAGGCTCAGAGACTATGCATTCTGTACTGGGGATAGAAAGACTGCTTAACCCTTTGGAAGGAATAAGGACTATTTCCTGTACTGCATTGGTCCAATAAATGCCTGTGTTGAAGAGAAGATGTCTGCTTTGCTGCTTGGAGCATCACAGGCACTGTTTTCTCTTTTGAACAATCAAAGTCCCTCTCTTAGGAGTTCCTTCAGATAGCTCTCTGAGGGATGCCCATGAGTAACAATATTAGCAATGCATAGGGGGTGCATGCGGGTGCACATGCACTCCCTGAGATTGGCCACTGCTGGCAGCACCTGACAGTGCTTGATGCTCACCCCCCCCCAACCAACACCAGCCGCAGCATCTGTGGGCAGTCGTTGATCACCTCTGGCCACCACTGACACTTCTAGTGGCATCTGCGGGTGTTGCTGATTGTGATCAGCACTCACCACCCTTGCCTCCTCACCACTGACACTGCTGCAGCCACCTGTAGGAGTTCCCCATTTGCCACTGCCACACCCCCACCACTGCCACCGCTGCTGCCTGTGGGCAGTTGCCATGCCCCACCCCCCAGCCTCGGGAAGCATGCAAAGTTCATGAGTAACTATTGAGGTCAGGGACTGAACTTCCAGGTCTGAAATGTGAAAAAACCAGGGGCTCACCCCACTGAAGAAGACACATCTGGGCAAAATTCAGAGGATAATCAGAGGAACTAGAAAGGACCAGGGAGTCTTGAATAAGGGCTCCCCTGAAGGAATCTTTGACAACAGGAAAAAATTTCATAAAAAAGAGATTATGACGTCTTAAGCTTGAATGTAATCTTTTTTTCTTCCTTCCTTCTTGTAATACATTTTTTTTAGTTTGCATGTCACAACATACTGTGTTGTTTTGTAATATTTTTTTAGTGGATATTATTGGGATATTTTATATTTCTCTTTTAATTTCATAGAAATCATAGAAAATTAGGGTTGGAAGGGACCTCAGGAGGTCATCTAGTCAAATCCCTTGCTCAAAGAAGCTCAAAGTTTGCTTCCTTTACTAAAAGAAAAGAAGGGCATTAAATGGGCATATCTACATGAGATATTTACTGTGGAGTTGACTAATTAGCTCCACAGTAACACATAACTTGCCTACTTACTCCACTGCAATACACATGTAGACAATTATGGGGCTCGCTGGGGCAACAGGGTGCCTCAGTGTGGGGGCTGCCTGCCAGCTAGCCCTACACTGAACCAATCTCTTGCCCCATCCAGCCCCTCCAGATCACATTGAGCAGGTTCAGGATGTCAGACTGACCCCCATAAAACCCTGCCAGCCAGGGCTGCTTCACCCTGGCTCAACATGCTGTGGTCCTGAGTGCATGTGCAAACACAGAATTCAGGAGCAATAAACTTGCACTGAAGTTTATTCAGCTGCATTAATTACATGTGTAGAATACCCCTATAAATACAAAGTAGTATTTCAGATAGCATTTGAAAGATGTGGCCACATCATTGCTTTTAATATTACAGGAAATTGTGTTCCTGAATTTTTATGGATTCTTTAGAAAATACACCTTAGAAGTTAGAAGCTGAAGTCAAAAGACTGCCAAAACCTAAAGTCAATCATGGTTCATTCATATAAATTTCTTCAGGCAATAGTACAAAAAGAGACTGTGTCTTACCACTTTTACTTCCCAAATTAAATAGCCAGGTTCCCACTTACAGTTTGATTTACCAGGACCAGCCTTTATTCAAGGCTGAAATAGGGT
The DNA here is from genome assembly GCF_030867095.1 of Alligator mississippiensis. NCBI lineage: Eukaryota > Metazoa > Chordata > Crocodylia > Alligatoridae > Alligator > Alligator mississippiensis. The sequence goes on from NC_081824.1 coordinate 399,205,734, forward strand.
TTCTAGAATCTTTGGTGGACTCATTCAATTCCTGTTTTTAGAAATATAGCAGGCCACCTTTAGAAACCATCCAGATCTTACAAGACCCTAGCAAATGGGAAACACCTAAAGGTGTAGTTAATCCCTATGATCCACAAAGGTGGAACATTTTCTGTCATGCTGCTGAGAATTCAGGGCTAAAGACATCGAGCAAAGACTGACTAGCTCCCTTGGGCTGTAAGGATTTGGAGTTGCAGACACTTCCAGTGAGTAAAGTAACATTTGGATGGAGTGTGAGCAGGAACCTTGGCTAGTCTTTGTGGAAATCTGACTTTCTTTGTACCTATTTTCCTTTGGGTTGAAATTTGTTTGCCTGCCAGATCAATGTTGAATTCAAATTTTCAGCAAAGTGTGTTTTTTTTAAGTTATGATCAGGAGGAAAAAATGTCTCTTACTTAAAAATCTATCATTAGGATTGAAAGAGATTAATTGTTACCCATTAATTACTCATGTCCAGGGATCCGGGTTTTCTCTGATTAAAAAAAAAAAAATCCCCAATTTTAGATTTAAAAAAAGGAATTCCAAATGCATATTTTTCCCTGATTAAAATGAAACACCACTAAATATATACATATCTATATATATATATATTTAGTGGTGTTTCATTTTAATCACGGAAAAATGTGGATTTGGGGTTATTTTTTTTTAAACCGAATATTGGGGATTTTTTTTAAAATCAGAGAAAACCAGGATCCCTGGTCATTGCACTAGTATGAAGAGCTTTTAGAATCATTGCTGTTGCTAATATCATTTGACTCCAACTGAAGTCAGTGATGTTGGAAGTTCTGATATGAGGTGGAATCCCAGTGGAAGGCTGGCCCTCTTCAGTATCTTGACAGTTAATTCTCTTCTGAAAATGGCCATCAGCAGTCATTGGCCTGTGATCTTTTTCATAGAGCTGAATATATGTTAATATAAGAAATTTCTGACTACTGTGCCTCTTTGCTAGAAAGGCTGGGAACTTTTGTTGAACTAGGGGATTAACTCACAAAGAAGTGTGGGTTTGGATGCATCTTACTCTCTCTCTCATTTAGGATGGTAATGAAACTGCCTTGCCCACTGTTCCTTTCCCATGTAGAAATGTAGTTCCATTTTTTGTCTGGACTTTGGAGCCTGTATAGTTCCATATCAAGATGTGAGAATGGAAGGACTAGGGCCATAGCATACCTTGAGAAGTATGATAGGGGTTTCCTTGCATTAATGGTGTCATTTCGTGTCTGTTTTTAGTGCTTGCAGTAGGTCATCATGTAACTAAATCAAGTGACTTTTCCTCTCAGTGTGAGAAGTCTATGGTGGCAGTCATAATAGTGGAGAAAACAGCTGATGCACAGCCAGCACTTATCTTCCTGCCACCAAGGTCCCTGTCTAATGGGGCTTTGGGTCTCCAGACATTGAAGCAGCCTGTAAACCTGCTGGACACCCCCCACCCAAAATTCCCTGGTCCACTAAGAGCCCCACAGGCTGGATGGAGCAGTTCTGTGGGCTGGATCTGGCTCCTGGCCCATATATTTGACACCTTTATTTGAATGATATTTTTTCAACAATTTAGGTTTTTGCTGAACTTTGTACTTCAGAGGAGTTATTCAGCTTCCCTTTGTATAAAAAGAGGTACAGGTTGCAAAAACATGCTTCATATACTCCCTATCTATTTTTAATGACAGGTAACACGCTCAAGACTTAATTGATCTGCTTGCATCTATGAATCTAGTTTAAGGTCAAGGGAGATTGGAGACAAGGGGAAAGGAAAGCGGTGTGAATATATGGAGACAACAATGTAGCGTTCTGAACAAGATAAGATTAGAAATTGAATATTATATCAATTAAGATTAACTCCTTTGCAGTGATCTGTTTCATGCTACCTTATTTTACATATTCTACTAAAGATCCAAGTTTAAAAGGACAGACTCATACCTTGCATTAGAAAATTATTGTCTGATGTTTTTGTTACTGATGTTTTTGTTTTCATTCTTGTTTTATTTCTCCTAAGGAAGTTTCTGTGATCCCTTGAAAATGAGAATAAAACATGCTTACTTCTGAAAGAATGTTTCTTTTATATCTTTCACTCTTTTAGACTGGTTAATTTTAAACTTTCCAAGCATTTGAATTCAATAAAGAAAGACAAAACTATTTTCCTTTCTGCAAATGCTGCAGTTTTGTTTTTAAAAAGCAATCTACCCAGGGGAAAAAAAGAAGATGGTATTGTGACCCTTTTCTCACACAGCTGGCTTGAAATTAGTGTAAATGCATACACGTTAGGGTCACAGCAATTCGCAAAAGGTTCAGCTTTCTCTAAGCTTTTGCTGCTACAGCTAATATTTTCTCAGCCCATATCAAACATTTCTGGTAATGCAGAATAACTGTCCATACTTTATTGGATGGTTTAAAGAAGACATACAAAATAAGCCAGTTTCATTGTTTGGAAAACCAATTCTATCATATATGTCAATATAAATATATTACAAGACCACTCTGGCCTTCATAATCTTTGAAATGCAGTTTAACATAATGATAAATTCCTGCATTTAGCCTCTGTCACCTGGCTACTCCAGTTTATACCAAGCATCTAAGCTTCAAGAAGACATTCTAATGAGAGTACATGCTGGGACAATCTGCTAGGTAAGCTATTATATACAGAGCAATTTCATTATTTTTAATATACGTGCCCTACCTATGAATACTAGATGCTTCTTTTTACTCTTATCTCATCAAATTCAGGTAAAGACTCATGAAAAAGCAACTAAGAAACACTCTGAATGATATAAACTTCTTAGCTTTGGATTTATAAGGCATTTTTGTTAGTGTAATTGAATTTGCTGATAAGCACCTGGGACTATTTTTTTTTTTTTTTATCCTTAGATTAGCAAAGCCTTCTCTTCACATAATGCACCACAGCAATTTTTGTCCATTATCCATCCCTTACCTGGTAAAATAATCTACAACATAATACACTTTTTGCATGCTCTATACTACGAAGTGTCAGCTTAGCATGAACAGGAAACACAGGAATCAATCAGCTTGATCTACTTGTTATAATTTAGCAAGGGTAAAACACTATAAGCCACACACAAATTGATCTCTCCAAGGCCCACACTTGTCTTTCACAGTCTTTAATATCTAGGCATCTTGCCTTAGAACGGTGGGGGCCAACCTTTTAGGTAGGTATGCCACTAATTAGATCTACCCCCTCCCCGAGTACCACTCCCACCCCCTGCCTGATCTGCTGCTCCACTTTCTGCTTCCTGCCTAACCTGCTGCTGTTCTGCCTGTCCCCTCCCCAATCTGTCAGATGCCACATACAGAGGCTACCTACTGCCACTTGTGACATGTAGATTCACCAACATTGTCCTAGAAAGGTGATCATACTTGACAGGCTTAGGTACATAGATATGGTATATGTGGAATGGGAATACCTACAAGCCTCTCAAAGGTGGTCCAGGCTGCTTAGATACTAAGATGGCTAATATAAAATGTAAGGAACAGGGATACAAATTTCTATCTAATGTAAAATGCATAAACAGTTCTGAGAACAGGGACTATAACCCAGGTTTTTCCTTCACCCTTCTTCAATGAAAAACAATTTCACCAGTCTTCCCTTCTGGCTCTACCAATCTTTTAGTCTTGGTGGTTCAGCAGCCCAGCTTCAACAGAGATAGGGGATGCAGTCAATCATCCAACCCAAGTCTATAGTTTGGTGAGCAGGTCATTTTAGGTAAGTGCGCTAGGTCCAACCAGACTATGGGGACTTAGTAAGTGGACTTAGACACATAAGTGTAGTCTTTTCTTGAATGTTCAAAACATGTTAATACAACACATGGGTGTATCCTTTTCCTCCTAGTTTGTTGTGACTCAGACTTAAGGGTAAGATGTCATAAAAGCAGATGTGTGTGTGTGTGTGTGTGTGTGTGTGTGCATATATATATATATATATCTATATATATATATATAGATTCATAGATGCTAGTGTCTGAAGGGACCTCAATAGATCATCGAGTCCGACCCCCTGCATAAGCAGGAAAGAGTGCTGGGTCTAGATGACCACAGCTAGATGCCTATCTAACCTCCTCTTGAAGACCCCCAGGGTAGGGGAGAGCACCACATCCCTCGGGAGCCCATTCCAGACCTTGGGCACTCTAACTGTGAAGAAGTTCTTCCTAATGTCTAGTCTAAATCTGCTCTCTGCTACCTTATGGCCATTATTTCTTGTAACCCCCGGGGGTGCCTTGGTGAATAAAACCTCACCAATTCCCTTCTGTGCCCCCATGATGAACTTACAGGCAGCCACAAGGTCACCTCTCAACCTTCTCTTGCGGAGGCTGAAGAGGTCCAGGTGCCCCAGTCTCTCCTCATAGGGCTTGGCCCGCAAGGCCTTAACCATACGAATGGCCCTTCTCTGGACCCTTTCCAGGTTATCCACATCCCTCTTGACGTGTGGCGCCCAAAATTGCACACAGTATTCCAACTGCGGTCTGACCAGCGCCCGATAGAGGGGAAGTATCATGTCCTTGGATCTGTTCGTCATGCATCTGCTGATTTGCGATAAAGTCCCATTAGCTTTTCTGATGGCTTCGTCACACTGCCGACTCATGTTCATCTTGGAGTCCACTAGGACTCCAAGATCCCTTTCCGCTTCCGTGCCACCAAGCAGGTCATTTCCTAGGCAGTAGGTGTGCTGGACATTTTTCCTCCCTAGGTGCAGTACTTTGCATTTCTCCTTGTTGAATTGCATTTTGTTGTTTTCTGCCCATTTGTCCAACCTGTCCAGGTCTGCTTGTAGTTGTTCCCTGCCCTCCGGCGTGTCCACTTCTCCCCACATTTTTGTGTCTTCCGCAAACTTGGACAGAGTACACTTCACTCCCTCGTCCAAGTCGCTTATGAAGACATTGAAGAGTATCGGTCCTAGGGCCGAGCCCTGTGGGACTCCACTGCCCACGCCCTTCCAAGTCAATACCTACCCATCCACTACGACTCTCTGGGTGCGACCCTCTAGCCAATTCGTCACCCACCGGACTGTGTAGTCATCCAAGTCACAGCCTCTTAACTAGTTCACCAGTATGGTGTGGGATACCGTATCGAAGGCCTTCCTGAAGTCTAAGTATATGATGTCAACCCCTAGTCCTGCTTCCAGGCATTTTTTAACCTGGTCATAAAAACAGACTAGATTAGTCAGGCATGATCTACCTGCTATGAACCCGTGCTGGTTTTCCCTCAGCATAATTTGTCCTGCTGGCCTCTCACAAATGTGAGCCTTGATAATTTTTTCAAAGACTTTGCCAAGGATGGAGGTGAGACTGATTGGCCTGTAGTTGCCCCAGTCGTCCTTCCTCCCCTTCTTGAAAATGGGGACCACATTGGCCCTTTTCCAGTCCTCCAGGACCTGGCCTGTGCGCCTCAAGTGTTCAAATATTCCCGCCAGTGGCTGTGCAATGACGTCAGCCAGTGCCTTCGGTACCCTCGGATGGATCTCTTCTGGGCCTGCCGACTTAAACGCATGCAGTTCCTCCAAGTGACTCTGCACCATCTCAGGGTCTATGCATGGTAGTCTGGCACCCTGCTGCTGCCTCTCTACAATCCCACTGAGAGACTTGTCTTGCCCCTTACTTAGGAACACTGAGGCAAGTCACCAATTGCTTCTGCCCGTTTAGTAGCAGTTCTATTCCTCCCTGGGCCTTCCTTTTACTCCCTATATATCTAAAAAAGAATTTCTTGTTATCCTTAACTTGGGATGCCATCCTCAGCTCCATGGTAGCTTTGGTCCCACATATATGGGTGTGTGTATATGTATATATACTGTATTGCTTTATAATTTTTTTAGCAGATTTTACTGGGATATTTTATATTTCTCTTTTAATTTCATAGAACTTGTAGAAATCATAGAAAATTAGGTTTGGAAGGGACCTCAGGAAGTCATCTAGTCAAACGTCTTCTCAGAGCAGCTCAAAGTTTGCTTCCTTTACAAAAGGATATACATATATATCTAGTTTAAAACAAACTATAAACAAATTATATATATATATATAAAGATAATAATAAAGTATAGGATGACAATAAAAATTACTTTTGTCATGTGGAAAGTTAATTTTAGCCTGTTAGTACAGACATGTAGTTTAGAGTGTTTGTTTTAAACTACTCACCATATTTATTCAACACAGCTACTTTCTATTGTCAAAATGTGTAAGACATTATTCTGCTCCAAATGAAGTTAAAAGCAAATTATTCTATTAATTTTGGAGAAATAATAATCCCATAATTAAAAAAAAATGAACAAAGGTATAAGTACTATGTTATATGAAGTTTCAGGTAATATTTCTAACTAGCGCTCCTCAACCACCCAGATAACTTCATACAGCTCTGTAAAGAGAAATATTGTGAGAAAAGTTTTCATGAGGTATGGCACCCTTGGAATGATTTTACTATGTTATTGATACTACTGATTAACCAGACTATGTATTATTACATTGATTTCTAATTTTTTCCACTTACTAATTTCCTCCATCTGATTATGCCAAAATCATCTAAAAGAAAAACACCCAAATGCCCTGTGCAAAATCTAAATCTTCTACAGGTCTTGATACAAAGCTCACTGAAATTAATAGGCTCTTTCCCAATCTTTTTACTGAAAATTAATTTGTTCAAAGGACTATCTTAGCTACTGTATCCATTTTTTTTCATAACTAATTAAAAAAATTCTAAAATAGCCTCAGGTTAACAATTTTATACTGTGAAATGTATTAGCTGCATCTTCATTTATTGACTGGTTTAAATAAGTATTCATTAAAGTATTTATTAAAAGTAGTCATTGGTATTAGCGTAAAGATGAAAACTAGAGGTGCACCAATACATCAGTCCGATATTGGATCAGCACTCATATAAAGAAAAATGACTGTATTGGAAATCACCTTTTTTTGTTTGATGTGCCCGATAATGTGGTTGATAAATGTCCTGTGCATGCTGCAGCCATAGCGCAGCACATAGGTGGTGAGGCGCACAGCCCAGCAGCTTGAAGAGGAAGGGTGGAAGGGGAGGGGGTGCACACAGCAGTGGGAGACCTCTCCCCTTCCTGTCACTCCCAGATGAGCTGCAGCTCCATCCCATGCCTTGTTTCACTCTGGCTGGGCAGCTCCTGCCCAAGCCCCAACCCCAGCCCCAGCCCCAGCCCCACTCCATCTCTCACCACGGGTCCCTCGATCTGCGCCCCCCACACCCCTTCTCTTTCCCTTCCCCTTCCACCACAACAGACTTACCAGCCAGACACTACTCTTCAAGCTGCCAGGCTGCATATCAGTAATCGGATTGGTATCGGCGATATGCTTCCTTTAAAATTGGCTATCACTATCACCCCCAAAAATCATTATCTTTGCACCCCTAATGAAAACCATTCCAAAACCACCAGAACTAAAGCTTTTTTTAGCTAGACATTCAACTGCCTCACCTTAATCTACCTCAATAAAAAAAACAAAACAAAACTATGCATAGTTAAGAAATGTGTTCTGGGCTGATCAATGTCTGAAAAAAAAAATTATAAATTAAAGTCTCCTTTAGGAAAACTCCTGATTTGAGTCTCTTCTAATCTAAATGATAGCTCAAATTCCCCAGCTGATTTGATCTGCAATGGTATGTTAAAAGGACACATTGGGAGTGTCTACACATGCATGTAATTTACTCTAGAGTAAACCCACCCTGGGCAGGGGTCTACATGTGCAGAGAAGCAGGAGCAGATTTGCTGCTCATAGCAGCAGTTTGCTCCTGCCCGCCACTGGCCTGGCACCCCCCCTCCCCCTGCCCCCTGCAGCAACCAAGGAGAGCTCTAGGCTCCCCCTGGATGCTACTTCAGTTGCTGGCAGGGAGCATTAGGCCAGGGGACAGCTGTTTTCTGGTGGGGGCTGGAAGATTGTTCCCTACCCCTGGCAGCTGCCTACTGCCAGTGTGGGCTGTGCCACCAGAGTCTGGGCGGAAACAATGTTCCCATGACATAGCAGCAGGAAGCTCCTGGGGGCAGGGAACAATCTCCAACCTTCTACTGCATGGGTGACAAGGAACAAATTTGCTCCCAGTCAGCTGTTTACATGTGTCATACTGCACAGTAATTACTCCCAAGTAAATTTGCTACTTGTATTTACAGGTAACAAGTTTACTTGTAATTAGAGCCAATTACTACACAGGAAGTGTCTTCACATGTAAATGTAGATGCTTACTGCACAGTAATTAACTCTACTGTGCAGTAAAACATCTTGTGTAGACATTCCCAGTAAGCATCTGCACATGTTGATGGTTATGCTTACTGCACAGTAATTTGCTCTACTCTTCAGTAAAGCATTTCATGTAGATGCATGCATTAAGTATCTGAGGCTTTGGTTTGGTTTTGGGGTTTTTTGTTTTGGTTGAAACAGCTCAAATTGCCTCCAAAGCTAATTGGAAATTGGATATTTTCACCCAGTGACTCTTTACATGCCAAATACGTATCATAAATTGATGTATATTTGGAATAAGGCCACTCTAAGATATGTTACCTTTATAGGTTGCATTTAGCAAAAAGGGACAGGATCTGGTGCAGTAGATTTTAATCAATGTGGATAGGATGGGCTGAAAAAGCTGATCGTTGTGCTTCTGTGAGAAATGTGGGTTTTCTTTTACTATAAGGAAAGTTGAATATCTTGATATTTTTCATTACCAACCACCAGGACTTATCTTGAACTTTGTAACCATAGGCACAACACTCCTTCCTGTTAGGTATCTGTCTTGTAAAAGACCCTTCTTATATAAAGAGATACTGTGGTGAGGTTTGCCAATAGGGGTACATAGATGAATTCAGGGAGGTTAGGGGGAAGTTAGATTGAGTTAAAAATGACTACCCAATCTAAGGTAAGTTAGGATGGGATGGGTTAGCAGGGGGGGGCTTGTGGGAGATTGGGGAGGCTAGTGGAGTCTGCAGGAGGCTTGGTGAGGTCTTGGAGGGTTTGATAGGCTAGTAAGGAGCTAGTAGGGTCAATGGGAGGGTTTGTGGGGATGGAAGGGCTGTTTCCCCCCATACTAGGAGCTATTTTTAGTTTCCCGATCAACCGCAACCTCAGATAACAATCCCCCAAGTGAACATATTCCCCTGATCCCACCTGCCACTCCCACCTCACCTCACCTTACTTCTTCAACTCTCAGCACAAGTGAAAACTGGTAAAACTGGCATCAAGAGCAGCTTGCAGGATGAGGGGTTTGGTGGGCTTGGGTGTGGGGGAACTGGCTAGTCCACAGAGCAGGGGTTGTCCTGAGGGTGGGATGAGGGACTGGAGAGAGGTAAAACTAGCTCAGTGATTGGGTGGGGGTAGGAAAAGCATAGCTCTGGGGCTGAGGCTCATAATTAGGCTTCTCCAGCCCTGGGGCTATGCTGGGAAGTGAACAGAAGTTCAGTTAGATCAGTCTTGCTAGACCTGATCTAAGTTAGCCTAGCTCCAAGGTAACGTTAACTTAGTCAGGGTCATCCATTTTTAGACTGATCTAACATTCCTGAATGTCTGTATGGTTTGCACTTACATAGACCTAACTAGGGATCTAAGTTAGATCAGGTAGACATTTTTAACATGATCTAACCTTTCCCTAAACTTCCTGAACATCTGTATGTATCCTAGCAGGTTTTGAAATACTCTAATTTGGCCATTTGAACCAGATGTATTGAGAGAGCAGTTTCAAGCAGGTAGAACACTATCTGAAGAAGCCTTCTTTCTGCCCTGAATGTTTAATATTATTATTTACTCATGATTTTTTATGCAAAACACAAACAACTTTAGAACAAAGGGCTTAATTTCCATTACAAGAGTAGTGGCCACCTTCCTGAACCATAGACTCATTTGATATTTCTCTCTTGGTCATCCAGAGGCATACCTTTAGGAGGTTCTGTCTGGTCTGCAGCTTAGTGTTTATGAGACTGCTCTGTGATGTGATAGTTCAAATACTCTATGGCAGAGGATGGCTTATTTAGGGTGTCTTATACAGTCTGCACAAGGTGGACACTTCCTGCATAATAGAACCATCTCTGACCATGTTTTTTTTTTGCTTGATTATAATGTCCTGGTGAGCACCCCTTATAAACTTATAGGCAGCTATCACATCACCCTGAGCCTGCACTTTTCCAGACTGAAGAGTCCCATAGCTCTCATCCTCTCATCATAAGGTCTGTTTTCCTGACCTCTGATCATGCACATGGCTCTTCTCTGGACTCTCTCAAGCTTCTACACATCCTTTTTAAATTGTGGACCTCAAAACTGGACACAGTACTCCAGCTGCGGCCTCACCTAGGCCGAGTAAAAGGGGAGATTGATGATAAGTAAAGGGTGATGATAAGTAAAAGGGGGGATTGATTAAAATAGTTCTTGGGGGAGGCTTCCCCTGCTGCTCCTCCAAAGCAGGCTCCCATCAGAGCCAGTGAGAACCCTCAAGTGGCTCTGCCAGACACCTCCCCCCTTAAAATGATATTTGGGGGCTTCACTTGGCTGCCTTCCCTGCAGGCTTTGCCCTAGCCTACTGCAGTCCCTTCCAAAGGTGCTCTGCCAAATCAAGATATACAACATTAATTCCCTCTCCCTTGTCCAAGTGATAGGTCACCTGGTCATAAAAGGAAATAAGATTGATCAAGCAAGACCTACCCACAACAAATCCATGCTGGCTATCCCTCAGGATGTTGCCATCGGCCAGTCTGTTAAAAATGGCATGTTTGATAATCTTTTTTAAGACCTTCCCCAAGAAGTTCAGGCTGATGGGCTTGTAGTCTGATGGATCCACTTTCCTCCCTTTCTTGAAGATAGGCACCACATTGGCCTTCTTCCAATTTTCGGGCACTTCACCAGAGCGACAGGAGTTCTCAAAGATCTGTGCCAGGGGCTGAGCTATGATGCTAGCCAGCTCCTTTCATACCCTAGGGTGTAGACTGTCAGGGCCGGCTGACTTGGAGGTTTCTAGCCTCTCAAGGTGTTCCTTCATGAGATCAGCATTGATGGGGAGTAAGGAATCTCCTTCACCTGGGCCTCCCTGTCCCATAATGGGCAGGTGCATCCCATGGGACTGGTGAAAGACCAACAAAATTGGCTTTTTCTTGGGTGTCGGTTGTAAGCTGTCCCATCTGGTTTAGCAGGGGTCCAATGTTGCCCTTGCTTTTTCTCTGGCTCTCCACATATCTAAAAAAAGGACTTCTTATTGTTCTTGATACTTGTAGCCAGTTGGAGTTCTGTCACAGCCTTGGCTTTCCTGGTTTGCTCCCTGTAGGTGCGGACCAGTGCAGAATATTCCTACTTGGAGGTGGCTCACGTCCTTCATTCATGTAGGTCTTTATTTTTAGATGCAGGAGGTCCCCTAGTTCCCTGCTGAGCCAAGGGGGCTGCTGTGCCCTTTTGCTGCCGTTCCTCTGAGACAGAATAGACTTAGCTTGTGCATCCAGGATCGCTCCCTTTAGAGGCAACCAATCTTTCCTGAACTCCCCTCCCCTTTGGGCTGTGGTCTCTTAGGTCCTTACCGACAAGCCTCCTGAGTTTGTCAAAGTCAGCTTTCCTGAAGTTGAGGACTTCTTTATTGATGATTGACTTGCCAGCTTTATGGTGGATGGTGATTCATCTGACATCTCTTTACATCCATAGAAAAGCTGAATCATACTGGAAAGAAAATGGATTTAGATCTCTCTAGAGCAGTAGCAAATCATTTCTGAGAAATCAAATAGGGAAAACTGAGTTGCATATAACAAAAAAGAAGCTGCATAAGGAATTTAGACATCTTAGCCTAATTCAGACCTTTATGCAAGATGAAGTAGAATGTTACTAAAAATGGCATAAGTGTTATTAAAGTACCATACCAAGGAAATAAAATTCTGCTCATGGTGCTTCCCATGAAATAAGACTATAAATCTGGATGACTTCTGCATCACAACTATTCTCCTACAGTTACAGTATATAAAATGTATCTTTATGGAGTGCCAATACAAAGATTTATTACATCTCAATATACAACCAAACCAAAATTTTTCAACGCCTAACTCAATGGATAAGCTTAGTGTGTATGACGTTTGTAAAAATTGGTCTGAGATTGTAGGTTATAGTGCTTGTCTATCATTACAGTAGTAAAGATTCTATAATTTGAGTCCACTAAATTATTCTGATGAAAAATGAAGATATACAAACTTTTTAGAACTACTAGGAAAACTGGGGGGCGGGGGGAGGGGAAAGGATAAACTGTTTTATCTAAAAAAATATTCTGATACATAAAGAGAGAGTACTAGTATTGAAAATAAAAATACCATTTAGTTCTAGCATTACTACTTGAAAAGTATTTTTAAATAAAAGTTTCACTTTCCAGAGCATATTCAATCATATTGTGGCTGCTTAGATGGTTCTTCAACCTCTCATCTTCCAGGAAATATCTAGACTAACAAGAAGGGTGGTTACAAACAGGATAGTGATAGACAATTTTCTGCAGCTCCAGAGGACAAGATAAGAAGCAATGAGCTTAAATTGCAACAAGGGAATTTTAGTTAGAGTATTAGGAAGAACTTTCTCCATATGAGGTTGGTTAAGCATTGAAATTTTTTTAAGCAGGTTAAACACATGCTTGTCTGGAATAGTTTATATGGTGGTGATCTTGCTTTGATCAAGCTGGGGTTGGACCAGATGATCTCCTAAGGCTCCTTCCAGACCTATTTATGATCCTATGACTAAAATAAAGTATAAACAAGGTAGATTTGTATTAATGATGTTTCCTTATCATGATTGTAAAGAGTCAAAAAGACATTTTGAATATTGATTGATTTATCTAAAAACTTGTTTTGAAATTTCTTAATTGCTATGAGCACTAATAAACAAGTGCCAAATAGGACTGACAAATAAAAGAAAAATATGTAATGTAAATGGCAATTCACAGCTTGGATAGCATATCAAAACCCTACCCTTTTCTTTCTGTTGCAGATATTTTCTTTAGTAATGAAAATTTTTGTCAACAAAGTGAAATAACGCATTTTGTGTAATGCCTTATGTAAATTTAATATCTACAATACAAATCCCTAATGATGGGAAAATGAGAGAGATTTCCAAACATTTCTTCTATCCTAACTTGATACAAAGGTAAAAATATTCAATATATTTTTGTGAACATAAGACTCAAACAACATTCAATGACACACTAAATGTTTTTTTTCCTTGGGGAATTTCTATATGTTTTATTTTATTTTAACTATTTTAATAATGTAAATATACATTTCTAAATTCAAAGTAATCTTAAACAGGGAAACCAGAATTTCTAAATTTGATTTTTTTAAACTAGGTTTATGTGACAATTTCAAAACTTTTCTCAATTTCTTGAGTTGATAACTTGTTGAAAGTAACCTTATACTGTAATTTTTTTTTGTGTGATTTTAAAAGGAAAAAGGAAATTTTTATTAGCAAATGCTTTCCTGAAAATTTACCAGCAAGCTGTAGAAATCATGAAATCATCACACAAACCTCAGAGTGTTGTTCAGACTAGTCATATATGGGGTGGGGGGGGGGGGCGTTCTCCCATGTCATTTTTAGATGTTACACTATCAGCAAAACTCTACACACAACATTTCTGCCAGTCTCTGATCGTTCAATGTTACTTCTTTTTTTTCTAGACTTGGGACTCTCCTGAGCAGCAATTGCTGATCAGGTCAAATTGTATGGTGGTTCTGTGGTATGGAATAATGTCTACTAGGAATCAGGATATATAAATAAATGAACCTCTTGATTGTGGTGTTTAGGAATTTTGATATATAGATTGCATTATACCTGAGAGTATGTCCCAGATGTTTGAGCTACCAAATGGAGTCGAAGATTGCTGGATTTTGTCGCCAACTCTCTTATTCTTTCCACTATGTACTTAGCTAACTTGTACTCATTAACAGGGATCCTGGTTTTCTCTGATATATAAAAAAAAAATCCCTAATGGTATAGACTGGTTTTTGATCAATTATACTGGTAAAAGTACAACATCTGTTCCTGGCTTAAGTCATTTTCCAAATAGTGGAACTATATGCAATGCAATAGCTATAGGGAATGGCTATCAATCTCTATCTATCTGAAAATGTATATAATCCTCATTATCATAGTATCTGAGTATCTCAAAACACCCCTTTGTGACAGGGTAGTACTATTACTGCAGTCTTATGAATGGAAAGTTGACACTCCGGTTAAATGGGAGGTAGATACCTAATTATTTTTTAGGATCTGCATCTAAGTCATTTGCTCAAAGTCTCTAGGAAATCAATGACTAAGGCACAGATTTTAACCCAGCTTTCTTAATGTTCCTGTTTCCTAACTAGTGAGCTATCTGGCTTCTGAAAACACGCATTTATTTTCTTCAAGTCTCATGTTACATGACTCATGCTACTCCAATTTTCTTGTCATACACATTGCTGCCCAACAACAATTCCCAAGTTTCCTATTGAAAATGCATATCCTATAATTTCTTTGTTATGGGAAACTAGTAAGAGGTTATAAAAGGTCATGAAGCCTTGCCTGAATGGTCAGTTTACCCTATTTGTATTACTATAACTGCTTCTGCTTTTTCAGAAGTCTAATATAGATTTCATAGATATTAGGGCTGGAAGGGACCTCAGAAGATCATCTAAATGAGACTTGGACCAGTGCTGTTCAATATCTTCATCAATGACATGGATGACGGCATGGAAAGCATTGTGTCCAAATTCATGGATGGCACCAAACACACTGGAAGGTAGGGATTAGATTCAGGTGGATTTGGGCAGATTAGAAAAGTGGGCAAATCAAAATAGGATGCAGTTTAACAAAGATAAGTGAAAAGTGTTGCATCTAGGGAGAAAGAATCACCAACACACCTACAGACTGGGAGATGACTTTCTAAGCAGCACAGCAACAGAAAGGGATCTTGGAGTCATAGTTGACTTCAAAATTAACATGGGTCATCAATGTAACAAAGTGATAAGTAAAACCAACCACACTCTTTCATGCATTAGAAGGTGCATCACTAATGGATCTAAGGAGGTGATACTTCCCCTCTATGTGGCATTGGTAAGACTGCAGCTGGAGTACTGCGTCCATTTCTGGGCACCACACTTTTAGAGGAATGTGAATAACCTTGAGAGGGTCCAGAGGAGGGCCACTTGTATGGTTAAGGGCCTGCAGGTAAGATCCTATGAGGAGAGACTGAGAGACCTGAATCTCTTCAGCCTCTGCAAAAGGAGGCTGAGAGGGGATCTTGTGGCCATCTATAAATTTATTGGGGGATAGGGGGCAGCAAGAAATAGGGACACTCTGTTTATCAGGCTGCCCCTTGGGATTACTAGGAACAATGACCATAAACTGATGGAGAGCAGATATAGATTAGACATTAGGAAAATGTCTTTATGGTAAGGGTTGCCAAAATCTGGACTGGGCTTCCAAGGGATGTGGTGCTCTCCCCTACCATAGAGGTTTTTAAGAGGAGACTAGACAAGCACCTTTCCTGCCCAGTGCTCTTTCCTGCCCAGGGCAGGGGGTTAGACTCAGTGATCTACTAAAGTCCCTTCCAACCCTAAAAATCTAGTAAGTCTATGAAATCTATGATACAAAAAATGAATGAGTTATCCAGGTAACATACTATAGCTTCTCTGAAACTGTAAGTAGTATATTTTTCATGAAGATTATGTTAAATTTTAGCATATCTCTTCAAAATTGCTAATAAAATAAGTAGAGTAAGGAATTAAAGCCCTTAGATTATTATTACAAAGAATATTGGGTTACTATTACTTAGATGATAACTAGATGATTCCTCATGTTTTATTTCTTAGATAGTCAATACCAAACTTCATTTAATGTAGCTACAACATGAAATTTTATTTGGGAAATTTAACATTCTACATTACCTCTAAATAGCTAGTTGAATGTATGTCCTAAAATATTAGAAATGCCAATACATTGCTGCTGTGCTTTGCATTATGTCTGGTGAATTAATCCTCACCAAATGAATGATAGTGGTTGCTTTATGTCTAAATCTTTGCTAATAAGTGTGAACATTTAGATGGATCAGAGGACTGCATTAATTATTTGGTTAGCCTATACCCAGATTTATGCTAATTCCAAACATGATCCTGTCACATAATACTAGAATTTAATTTCAGGAAGGATTATACATAGATTATCTGTCCTATTAAAAAACACAATCCTAACTTTATGTATGATATATCACATTATGAAACCATCTTTCTTTATTAACATTGCCTGTGATGTCCTATAAGATGTAGGAATTAGATACAGTATATTTAAATATCATCCATATATATCTGTAATTTGTTAAAGGAATTTCTACTTGCATGGGTTAAGCAAACTAATAAAATTAGAACCAGGTATAAATGCGGAGAATAATGCAAGAAGAACAAGTATACTTGATGACATGTTGATCTGGCAGTGATTATGTATGGCTAGTGATAGCAACGAAAGCAGATTAATGTATGCTTTATTATCAAATTCTAAAACATCCATCCATTGTACTACCACAGAATTAATAAAATTAATCTCAGATTGGAACATAAATGTGGGTGTAGAGATGATTCTACCTTTCTGCTAAAGTGTTTCCATACTGGATATTACATTACACAAGGGCTGGGTAAATGGGTTCATTTTTAATAGCTCACATCCTTTAATATACCCTTTTATCTTTAGGGGAAGTCCAATGGCTTGGACATGGCTCTGTGCAATGAGCTAATTATTCTGCAGGTATAGCAAACCTTCTGAACACCCATTTACTTCTTTGGCCACAAAAAATAAAAAAAACAAAAAACAAAAAACAAACAAAAAAAAAAACAAGAGAGAGAGAGAACAAAACCTGTGAAGAACTGGTTTTCTGGGTGCAATTTTCAGAAGCAATCAGAACTATCTTAAATCCACTTACATTAACATAATTGGGAATTTCTGGGTATTTCACCATTGACTTAAATGGAAGAAAACTTAGATTAATGCTGAATATTCTTCAAAACCCTACATTTATATATATCTTTACTTCTGCAACTCAAGGCTTCTAATATACTGTTCACCTGAATTTAGGAGGATTGCAGCGATAGCTTCTTGTAAACTGTTTTATCACTTTATATTTCTGAGAATTTTGTGAGGCAAATACATCATACTTTATGCTGTGTATATGTTTTCTATATTTATCTGTTTTTAGCTTATTTTATGACAAGTACCTAGAAAACCATTAATGGATAAGAACACAAGTTATAAGATTAGTAGTGGGATAGTAATAATATTTATTATTAAAGTGTATGGAGAAAACAGCTTATATGACCACATAGGAATAAAATATAGATCTTTAATAACAAAATACAAATCTATTCTGCATTTTTTCCTAGAAAAAAAATCCCAATAATTTTCTTAACTGTTGTTTATAAGCTCTTGTAGGTGAATAGTTTCAGGATTCTAGCCTTAAAAACTTATTATAAGCATAGATAGGCAGTGTATGTTTGGAAGGTGTGCGGGCTGGGAGCGGTCCGAGGCTTTCGGGGGCACGCGGCAGGCTGTGGCCAGCAGCCCTGGCACGTGGGTCGGGGAATGCAGGCCGGTGGACTAGAATTAGGCATGGACGCGTAGCGGTTGATTAAAGATTATTTTACTTACACCATAGATGGTCGCGGTGCAGGAAGGAGAAAACTTCGCTTAAGTTGCAGTTACAAAACTCATACGAACAAGACCCGTAGAAAAACTCGAGCCTCTTGAAATAACTCGGAAAGAGCTCTGGATACACACACACGAAGTTTGCTAGGCTCCGTGGAACGAGCATGCAGAGAAGGGTTCGTCGAGGGATTAGGCGGCGACGGGAAGAGGATAGAGGTTGATCAGGCCCCTATATCCTTCTTAAGGCACATGCTGGGTTTGTTAGGCTCTGCAGCACTTAGAGTTCTTCACAAGATGTGAAGTCCTCCTTCCCCTCCTCCAGATGATTGTGGAGTCCTCCCTTGAGGGGTTCTCCTTGGAGTTCTCCAACTTGGGCGGAAACCGCTCAAGCCTCTTATATGGCTAGCAAGCCAATCGCTAGCCACCACATGGGAATAATTTAGAAACAGCCAATAGTGGGGAACACATTTGCATGCAAATGGTGGGAACTCCTTTGCACCGGGGTTTTCTCCATGCAACTGAGAATTGCACTGTGCAAAGAAAGCTCCTCGTGGCCAGAAATAATTCTGCAGTGCCAAAGCACATACAAAATCATACCCTTGGGTTATGACAGAAGGAATAGTCTGTAACTCTAAGACTATGACCAAGAAGTGAAGTAAGTTAGATGTCCTATTGCATCCACAATTTTATCTTAATGTTTTCAAAATTAAAGTTCTATTGTTGTTAGTTATAGAAAGGAACATGCTGGTTGAGCCAGAAGTTTCAAACTTGATCCTAAACATGTATAGTCATTGAGTTTTTCCACTAAATTCAGTGGGTATAGGATCTCAGTCTTCATGTGTAGTCATAAAAGACAGTATGAGAATACAAGGTAGTGATGGAACTGGTGTGCTAGTGAGAGAACCAGTGACTTCTGCAAGCATTTTACCTAAATGACTACAGAACTGGATCCTATATCCTTTATATTTCTTAAAGAGATAAGTGTTAGTGAATTTACATGTACTACAAAATGAAGACTGAAATGGCAGCTTTAGTTTCAATGTCTCATAAGTTTAAACATTTTTTGCTTTCATTTTTATAATGGAGAGTGCACATTTTTTGTATATTTTATTTTCCTAGCCATCTCTGCATTGTTTGTATGCAGTATGAAAGCTGTGTGTGTTTGAGGCCAAAAACTGAATGATGGATTTCCATTGAATGGCAAAAGTAGTAACTGGAACCTCATACCTAATCTAAAAATTAATGCAACTAAACTGTTAAACCCCAGTGAGATAGATAGATAGATAGATAGATAGATAGATAGATAGATAGATAGATAACCCCGATTAGGTGTGTGTGTGTGTGTGTGTGTGTGTGTGTGTGTGTGTATATATATATATGTATGTACCTGAATTACAATCAAATGTTCAATTTCCATGTAAATATATCCATGAACAGTGATTCTATTACTGATCACCAGGGATCCTGGTTTTCTCTAATAAAAAATCCCCAATTTTCAGATTATATATATTGCAGGTTATACACACACACACACACACACACACACACACACACACGTGCATATATATATACATATGCGGGTGTACGTGTGTATAATACACACACAAACACAACTAAACTGTTAAACCCCAATAATATTTGGGGCCTCTGCAGGAGATGCTAAGAAATATGACCATCTCACCTGACAGTAAAGCTGACACATTCAACAATTTCTTTGCCTCTGTATTTCTGTATTTCTGAGGAGGAACCCAGATATCTCCTCCACTGGCACCCCCGAGGGCCCTTTGTGTGGCATACCCAGGGCTAGGGTTAATAAGGGCCTTGTCAGGGAACTTCTGGAGGGACTAGATGTATTTAAATCTACAGGTCCTAATGATCTCCACCCCAGAGTGCTGAAGGAACTAGCAGGGGTCATTGCGGGACCTCTGGCACAGCTCTACAAACACTCATGGTACTTGGGCGATGGGCCAGAGGACTGGAAAAGGGCCAATGTGGTCCCCATCTTCAAAAAAGAGAGGAAGGGGGACTCAGGAAACTATAGGCCTGTGAGTCTTACCTCAGTTCTGGGAAGCTTTTTGAAAGAATTATCCTGGCACATGGCCAGGAAGAGCCAGCAGGGGACGTTATGCTCAGGGGCAACCTGTTCAAATTAGCAGATGACACTAAGATGTCGGGTGAAGTGGGTATGCTAGTTGGAAGGAACAGGCTGCAAGCAGATCTAGACAGGTTACAGGGATGGGCTGATGAGAACAGGATGAGGTTCAACACTGACAAGTGCACGGTAATGCACCTGGGGAGGAAGAACCTGCAGCACACCTACAGGCTGGGGAACTACCTTCTTGCCAGTGTCAAGACAGAAAAAGCATCTTGGAGTCATCATTAATGACACAATGAACATGGGCCGACAAAGTGGGGACGTGATCAGGAAGGCCAACCATACCTTGTCATGCATCCACAGATGCATCTTAAGCAGGTCCAAGGAGGTGATCCTCCCCCTCTATGCGACACTGATCAGGCTGCAGCTTGAGTACTGTGTCCAGTTCTGGGTGCCACACTTCAGGAGGGATGTGGCCAATATGGAGAGGGTCCAAAGGAGGGCCACCCGCATGATCAGGGGTCAGTAGGGCAGACCCTACGAGAAGAGGCTGAGGGACCTGAACCTGTTCAGCCTTCAAAAGAGAAAGCTGAGAGGGGATCTAGTGGCAGTCTACAAACTAATCAAGGGAGCCAGCAGGCATTGCGAGAGTCCCTGTTCCCCCAACTCCTCCCGGGAGTTACAAGAAACAAAGGACACAAGCTAGCGGAGGGTAGTTTCAGGCTAGACATTAGGAGGTGCTATTTCACTGTCAGGGCAGCTAAGACCTGGAACCAACTTCTAAAAAGAAGTGGTGCTGGCTCCTACCCTGGGGGTGTTTAAAAAAAGTCTGGATAAACATCTGGCCTGGGTCGTTTGACCCCAGTACTCTTTCCTGCCATGGCAGGGGGTCAGACTAGATGATCTCCTCAGGTCCCTTCCGGCCCTACCAACTATGAAAATATGAAACTAACACACACACATATATATATATATATATATATATATATATATATATATATATATATGGGTTTAACAATTTAGATGTGTTAAATGTTATATGTGTGTGCATGTGTTATATGTGCACATGCACACACGCACACAACTAAACTGTTAAACCCCAATAATAAATATAATAAATATAGATAAATATAGATAAATATTATTGGGGTTTAACAGTTTAGTTGTGTGTGTGTGTGCACGCGTATATGTATGTACACACATACATACACACACATGCATATATATACATATGTTTGTATGAGTATGTGTGTATGAATATATATATGTGTATATATGTGTGTGTGTGTGTGTGTGTGTGTATATATATATATGTATATATATAATCTGCAGTATAATCTGAAAATTGGGGATTTTTTATCAGAGAAAACCAGGATCCCTGGTGATCAGTAATAGAATCACTGTTCATGGATATATCTACATGAAAATTGAAGATTCGATTGTAATACAGGTACATGCTATCTTTAATTTAGGTAACATGAGTACACAGTAGCAGTGAAGATGTAGTAACATAGAATTTGGTGAAGACAAAAAGCAGATGATATACCAAGGGCCCCATAGGGTTTGTAAAGCCCTAAGGTCCATGGAAGGTATCGGAGGAAAGCAGAAGAGGACACTGAAAAAAGCGGAGGCAAAGCTATATATTATTTTCCATGCTTCACAAACGACATTGGAGCAGACTAGATCAGGTTTGACCCCCAAAAGGATTCCCTTTCCTCCACAGTGTTCTCCTTTGCTCTTGGGTTCTGAAATGTGTGTCCTAGAAGTATGTGTGTGTATATATTGTTTTTCCAGAAAAAAAAATTATAGAAAAGAGAACAAAGGAGCGTGAGGGTCTTGATACACTAATTTGTGCAAAGGTGGTTAATAGGAATAAAGTTAGTTAAAGCAGTGGGATAAATTGGGATTAATGCAATGGAAGTGGAAACTTTGTTATGACCAGGGATCCTGGTTTCTCTGATAAAATAAATCCACAAATTTCAGTTTTAAAAAAGAAACCCAGAATCCACATTTTTGTCATTAAAATGAAATGCCACACACGCGCATGTATGCGCGCACGCACACACACACACACACAAACACACACACACACACACACACACACATATATGGGCTTTGGTTCACAATTTAATTCAGAGAAGATTTGGCCCAGTTGGCTGAATCTCCAAAAACTAAACAAACTGAGAGAAGAAAAAAAAAAACACCCCAAAATCAATTCAGAGGCTCCAAATTGATACAAAAAAAGATTCAGAGATTCAGAGGTCATCTTTCAGGGGAACAGAAACTGAGAAGGGGAGGGGGAGCAGGTGGGGAAGGACTAACGTCTCTAGCTGGCCAGTGACTATGATCTCTCCCTGAGTCCCCTTCCAATCACAGCGCTCTGGTACATAGAAACAGCATATAAGTCTCTATCTGCAGCCTTTCTGTGCCTTTTGTGAGCTGTTTCTGCCTGAGCAACAGTGTCTGAAAGGTACTGGACTGGGTTGGCTTCCTAGTCAGTATCTTCCTACTTTTTGTTCTTGGAAAGAATTGAATATAGCTTAGCTTACTAACTAGAACCCCTCTACTTATCCCTATCCAATCCATTTATTTCAATTTATAGTTGTTCTTGGTTTTGGGTTTTTTCAAAAACTTTAAAAAAAAAGAAAGCTGTGTTTTCCCTGGCAGTGTGATCCATCACTGTGCAGGGAAGCATACGTTATACATACTCACACACATACATCATAGAAGAAGAATTTGGATATTATTACAACACAGAAGAAGTCAGACATTCATATAAGAAGAAGATATAGTGTATAGTTATTAATATTATTAGTTATAGTTACATACAGACTACAAACAACACTAAAGAAGTCAGGTAGAGATTCATAGATTTATAGACTCATAGAAGTTAGGGTCGGAAGGGACCTCAATAGATCATCGAGTCCGACCCCCTGCATAGGCAGGAAAGAGTGCTGGGTCTAGATAACCCCAGCTAGATGCTTATCTAACCTCCTCTTGAAGACCCCCAGGGTAGGGGAGAGCACCACCTCCCTTGGGAGCCCCTTCCAGACCTTGGCCACTTGAACTGTGAAGAAGTTCTTCCTAATGTCCAATCTAAATCCGCTCTCTGCTAGCTTGTGGCCATTATTTCTTGTAACCCCCGGGGGCGCCTTGGTGAATAAAACCTCACCAATTCCCTTCTGTGCCCCCATGATGAACTTATAGGCAGCCACAAGGTCGCCTCTCAAGCTTCTCTTGTGGAGGCTGAAAAGGTCCAGGTTCTCTAGTCTCTCCTCGTAGGGCTTGGTCTGCAGGCCCTTGACCATACGAGTGGCCCTTCTCTGGAATCTCTCCAGGTTATCTGCATCCCTCTTGAAGTGCGGTGCCCAGAATTGCTCACAGTACTCCAACTGCGGTCTGACCAGCACCCGATAGAGGGGAAGTATCACCTCCTTGGATCTATTCGTCATGCATCTGCTGATGCACGTTAAAGTGCCATTAGCTTTTCTGATGGCTTCGTCACACTGCCGACTCATGTTCATCTTGGATTCCACTAGGACTCCAAGATCCCTTTCCACTTCCGTGCCACCCAGCAGGTCATTCCCTAGGCAGTAGGTGTGCTGGACATTTTTCCTCCCTAGGTGCAGCACTTTGCATTTCTCCTTGTTGAGCTGCATTCTGTTGTTTTCTGCCCACTTGTCCAACCTGTCCAGGTCTGCTTGCAGCTGTTCCCTGCCCTCCAGCATGTCCACTTCTCCCCATAGCTTTGTGTCATCCACAAACTTGGACAGAGTACATTTCACTCCCTCGTCCAAGTCACTGATGAAGACATTAAAGAGTATCGGTCCAAGGACCGAGCCCTGCGGGACCCCACTTCCCACACCCTTCCAGGTCAAAACTGACCCATCCACCACGACTCTCTGGGTGCGACCCTCTAGCCAATTCGTCACCCACCAGATTGTGTAGTCATCCAAGTCACAGCCTCTTAACTTGTTCACCAGTATGGGGTGGGATACCGTATCAAAGGCCTTCCTGAAGTCTAAGTATATGACATCCACCCCTACTCCTGTGTCCAGGCATTTTGTAACCTGGTCATAAAAGGAGACTAGATTAGTCAGGCACAATCTGCCTGCTATGAACCCGTGCTGGTTTCCCCTCAGCATAATTTGTCCTGTCGGACTCTCGCAAATGTGAGCCTTGATAATTTTTTCAAAGACTTTGCCAAGGATGGAGATGAGACTGACACCAAGGATGGAGGTGAGACTGACATCTCTGTGTTGTGTTAATCTGAATTGTGTTAATTTAGATTAACACAACACAGAAGTCAGACACTCAGTCATAGAAGAAGATGAAAAAGAATAGATTATTTTAGTTACATAATACACATACAACAGTAAACACAACACAGAAGAAGTCAGAGATTCAGATTAACATAACAGAAGTCAGAGAGTCATAGAAGAAGAGATCAGATTATATATAGATATTATTATTAATCATATTCACAATTAGACAACAGACAACACAGAAGCCAGATACAGACTAACACAACACAAGTCAGAGAGTCATAGAAGAAAAAGAAGAAAAGATATTATTTTAGGTACACTATACAACACAGAACAGTAAACACAACACAGAAGAGGAAGTTAGACACAGTCATCAGAGAAGAAGAAAAAGACATATTATCTATTATTAGTTACACAGAGACACATTTTCCAGCACAGAAAAGATTAATATGAAGTATGCTATATAGGCAGGGTCCAGGTCTTCTGGCAGGGGGGAGAGAGGGGCTAGAGGGAGAGCTAGAGCTGCAAGCCCACCCCACCACCCCCAAACATAGACGCATCCACTTTCCTGGCAGCCATGAGTCTTCTGCTGCCAGTGGAAGCAAGGAGGTGGGAGGCAGCACGCCCTTGCCTTTCTTCCTCCTCAGCCTGGCACCAGTGGTAGTGTACCCAAAGGGAAGTCCCCCACTCACTCCAAAGCCCCTGTCCCCCCAAATCAGAGGCAGACCACCCTGGAGTGGTGGGGGAAAGCTGCAGACAAAGCGGGGCACGTTACAAGGGTGAGCAAGATCACCCAGAGCATTGGGGAGATGCTTCCTGTTGATGGCCAGCCCTTCTCCTTAGTTGAGCAGCCAGGGTTCAGGCAGCTCATGGCACACATAGCCCCATCCTACCAAGTGCCTGCAGACACCACCTTTAGCAGGATGGTGATGTCCTCCCTTTATGAGGCATGCAGGGAGTATTTGAGGAAGGAGCTACACACGGCAGGGCCACAGGTAGCTTTGTACTTTACCTCTGACATCTGGAACAGCCAGGGTGGAGATCACACCTACCTCTCTCTCACAGGGCACTGGTGCGAGCAGTCAGGCCATTGGTGGGCTCTCCTTCAAGGCATGGTGATGGATGTGTCCCACACGGCAAGGGAGATCATGGTGGCCAGGAAATTCATGGTACAAGGGTGTCTCATTGGGCAGGCGAAGCTCACCTATGGGTTCATGGTCACTGACAATGGGGCCAATATAGTCAAAGCTATCCATGATACTAACTTTGTTGGCATCCGCTGTGTGGCACGCAAGCTGTACCTCATAGTCAGGGATGCCTTGTCAGAGGCACAGGGCTGCCGGTGATGGTGCCATCACTACCACCCAACTCATTTCCAAATGTAGGAAGGTAGTGGGCTACTTCCATGGCAGCATCAAGCAGGGCAAGATGCTGTGGGAGAAACAGGCAGAGCTGAGCATCCTGCAGCACAAAACCATGCAGGATGTGGAGACTCGGTGAAACTCCACATACCTGATGCTGGAAAGGCTGGTGGAGCAGCAGAAGGCCATCCATGATAGGGCCTTGCTTAGAGAGGTTGGGATCAGTGGTTCATGTCCCTGCTGAGCTCTTATGCCAGGATGAACTTGGAGGTGTAGGCTGGGGCTTTGTGGAAGGAGGAGACCCCAGGTCCTGGGCATGACTAGTAAAACTGCAGTCTGCCATGGTCTGGGAGGCCTGGTGGGACTGCTGGCAGCACGGCAGCCCCAGGAAATGCCAGAACTGAGGGTTCCCCTGCTGAAAGGAGGGTAGAAGGTGCCATAACCTCCAGCTACTACATGCACACACACAGTCCTGGCTGGGAAAAGCCGAGACCCATCACATCTTTGACAGGCCAGAGGCTTGCTGGTTTCGGTGGAGTTGTGAGACTCCAGGTGAGCTCAGCTTAGCTTCCTAGGATGTCAGATTTCAGGTTGAAAAACCCTTTGTCAGGCTGAGGAAGCACCTGCAGTTGGCGTGTGTGCTGTTCCTGGATGGAAGGAATAGTAAAGAAGCCAGAGGTTGGCATGCAATGCAGGCAAGAAAGCCACTCAGTAAAAATGGAAATGGAGGCATCAGGGGGTGAAGGACAGGCTGGGGTTGGGGAGGAAGAGGGATGTAGCAGCTCAGGCAAAAGTACTGAGGTAAGCAGGGAGTCAGATATCCAGTAGGTTGTAGTGTGTCATAAATCCAATGTCTATATTGAGTCCTTGAGTTTCTGTACCTACTGTCATGACCCGATGATTGTGTGTGTGCTTCGGCACTACAGAATTATTTCCCCCCACATGGAGCTTTCTTTGCACGGTGCAATTCTCAGCTGCAGAGAGAAAACCCCGGTGCAAAGGAGTTCCCGCCACCTGTATGTAAATTTGTTTCCCACTATTGGCTGTTTCTAAATTATTCCCACGTGGCGGCTAGCGATTGGCTTGTTAGTTGTATAAGAGGTTTGAGCAGTTTCTGCCCAAATTGTAGAGGACTCCACAACCATCTCATGGGGACTCTGAGCATGCGGCAGAGTAATAGAAACTTTGTGTGTGTCTCAGAGGAGTTCGGCGGCCTGATCAACCACCAGCCTCTTCCCGTCTCGTTCGTTAAATTCTTCTTAAGACGTATCTACGTTTTTTTGCGCGCTCGTCAAGGGTATCCAGAGCTCTGTCGTGTTTGTTTTGCAGAGCCTAGCAAACTCCGCTCATGTGTCTTCGGTGGAGCCTAGCAAACTCCGCTTGTGTTTGTCTGTAACTGCAACTCAAGAAAGTTTTTCCTGCCTGCACCGCGACCACCTACGGTGTAAGTAAAACAATCTTTAATTAACCGCTACGAGTCCGTGCCTAATTCTAGTCCTTTGTGCAAAAGTACCCACCCTACCATTGTGGCCCCCGGCCACAGCCTGCTGCGTGCCCCCGAAAGCCTTGGATCGCTCCAGGCCCGCACACCTACTACCTAGGAGGCTGATGAAGTGAAGTTAATAGGCCCCACTGTGAAAAGTGGTTCATAAATTCCCATTCAGGATCAGGCCTAATCAGCCTCCTAGGTACAGAAAGTCATGGACTCAATTTAGATATTGGATGTATGATGTGGCAGAAGGCCACCTCTGTTTCTCCCCAAAAACTCTGCTCTGTGACAATTTGGTTAGGATGGGCCCTGCAGAGGGTACACACCTTACCCTATCTCTTTGGGTAACCTGAGCTGGATACATTCCTGAGGGAGGGGGGAAACCTGCTCCCTCTGCCTATGTGACTGGCATCACATACCTGGGTGAGGGGCTTGGGCTCCCTGGTAGGCTAGAGACTGCCAGTCTGCCCAGCAACCAGTGATGCATTTCAAATTGGTTGGCTGACAGCCAACAGGTGCTGGCCTCCATTAGACCAGGTAAAAGAGGTCATAAGGGCTATATAAGCTAAGGACTACCCAGGAGGAAGGGGCAGCAGCCATGAGGAAGACTGAGAGAGAGAGAAGAGCTGAACCATCTGAAACTTGCTCTCTCTCTCAAAACTCATGATCAAGGAACTGCCTGCCTCCAGAGAGAATCTCCACCTGCCTCTGGATGATACTTGTGAGTAAGCTACCTGAGATCTAACTAGATATACAGCTTGCAGTAACTCAGATACGGGACCAAAGGCTACTCCGACCACCCTGTTTGCTGTATGGAATTTCTGATATTACTCAAATCTGTGCCCTATTCCAACCCTACTCCTTGTAACCAATAAAATTCTCCTTTGTACCTAGCATGGGAGACTTATTGGGAGTGGGTATATATTATGCCTTGGGGTCCCCTTGGTTTGGCTGACTAAGGGAGACCACTACTTGTGCTTCTGACTGAGGAAAGCATCCCAAGTTCTTGAAGTGAGTCTGGTACCCATGAGAGCTACTAGGTCTATGTTTCCTAGGGGGTGCAGTACCAGAATCAAGCCCATCCCTGGGTGGTGGCAGCTCTACCCCCAGGCTAGTGGTGTGCTCCAGGAAAGGGGTCTGGTGAGATGCCTCCACGGAGGCACTTGAAGCCTGGAAGGTGGTTAGGCACAGTGAGATGGGTTGCTCAGCACAGGAGCACCCCCTACTGGCCCACTACATATAACACATTATGACCTGCTGGGCATCTGACTAGGGAACCTTCATGTGGGGAATGTTCAGTACCCAAGCTATATTTAAGTGAAACCAAGAAAGTGAATCCTTTTACAAGCATTATAGTCTTACATTAACTGGCTGATAAATAGAATGGGAACTAGAATTTTGGTGTTGTTTTCCCCTCCCCAGGCTGCCCTCCCCCCTCAAATATATATACATACATACATATATACATACATACTCCTTGAAAAAAGCTTCTGAAACTTTTGGATGGTTTAATTAGAAACAAAAAATTAATTGACCAATTTAAAACAAACAAACAAACAAGAAAACCCTACTGAGGTTGGCATATGTCATTTGTTGCATTTTGCAAATAAATAAATAAAATTTAAATAAAATAATAAAATAATAAAATTAAATAAAAATATTTTTTAAATACACCTTGAAACTTGCATATCAGCTTTCCCTTACCTTTATTTCAACTCACCCTGTAGTTAAGACACTCTCCTCAGAGACATAAGAACAAGGTTCAAGCCCTTTCTCTGAATCAGGAGAGAGGAAATATGTACCCATATCTTTTGCATCACAGGTGAATAATTTATAATGGCTAGCTATAGGTGAATACTTTATAATGGGAAGCAATGCCCATTAACTAGTTGGCCAAATGTCACCAAGGTCCAATTGTGACTTTAGTTCTTTGTTTGCCAATTGTATTAAAGAGGTATGTAAAATGTCCCAAATTGGATGGCTGGATGGCAAAAAGGAAAGAAAGAAAATAATTGTTTTGTGTCAAGGGTCAAATGAAATATTTTATCTTTTTCTATCATTTTTTTTCACATTTTCACATTTCTTCAATTTTCTAGGGGAAAAAAAAAGCATTTAGACCAATTTAAAATATCATTTATTGACATAGTTCTAGCTTGGGAAATGTTATCAGTGGGCTTCAAAGTGGGTTTTACTTTGGCTGAACAATAGATATTGAAATGTCATGTCTTTAATGTTTTTTCTGAATTGAAAGTGAATACAACATATATATGAAGCAAACAAAATGTCCAGGATAACTGATGTATTTACTGTAGTTTTTTTTACCTAAGAAACTCCAGTCAGGTTTTGGCTTTCTAGTTTATACAATATACATTTGTGTCATATTTTCCTTTTTCATTTCTGTGTGCTAGACAACACAGGTGAAAACATTTTTTAAAAAAGAGAAAAAGAAAAAAAGATTTAATGTCTAGTATTCAGGATTTTTTTTTAATTCCTGCATAAAACAGCTTATACTGTGATCTCATACCAGTCATGTTTGCTACCTTCTGTCCCAGGAACATGTCGAAATCTGACAGAAACTCAGAGACTTTATTTATGTTTCCCTTCAGTGTAATTGGTTTCAACAATACATCTTCATCTTCAAACCTAGTTTGTTGTGTATTGGTTCTTCAGGGGAAAAAAATATCTTTCTTCCTTAGAGATAGTGTTGTTTGTTATGCAGACTTTTATCGACTATAAATGAAAGGTCATGCTTCTATTGTCTGCTGTTTAAAGTTTCAGTATAGAAAATCCATTTTCCCTTTTCAGTTAGTATTAGTTGTAATTTGCACTTAAGACTTTGGGAAAATTCCAAATATGAATTATCTCTTCCTTAAAAACTACCTTAAAAATGAACTGTGTTTACCATTTCACTTGTTTTTTGAGGCTTACCGTTCAAGTTACATTTCAGCAACTTGTGGTACAGAGCAGAATTCTCTGACTCTTAGGATGTGCCACTTCTTTTATTCATAGATTTATGTTTCTGCCAAAATGGCATCTATTTCTTCTGTGAGGTTTTTTTTCCCTCACATGTTTGATATTAATGAAAGTAGACACTTAAGATGTGCTGCCATTTTGATGAATAACTTCCTACAAACTAAGACAAGAATAAAATTTGGGGCAATAAATGTAGTTCAATTAACATACTTTCTATAAACTCATAGAAGAATTTTCAGTCTACATGGGTTACAAAAATTGTTAACTTTGCAAATGTATGTGTGAAAATCCTTTAAAGTTCTGAGATCCTGAAAAGAAGTTATAATAAATGCATGTGCAAGTTATTGCATTAAATATGTTATGAGACACAGGCAACTAAGTGGCAATATTTTACATAGCCATATGAGAGATAAATGTATTATTAGGAATGATCTTTGCCTGTAACAGAGATAGAGGAGCAGATGTCCCACATCAAGGTCTTCTGCTGGCTATTTTAGGAGAGTCATCTGGTCTTCTCAGAAACTGGTGAAATTTTGTCTAGTCTAGATAGGGGAATATATTTGGTGAAATGTGTAAAGAGATCTTGGTTCTTTTGAGATGGAAGAGTAAAAAGAGGACAAAGTGAAGGGTGTGATAAAACCTACAGGCCACAGCCAGATGAGTGAGCAGGTGCCTGTTGCAGTGTCTCAAAGAAGTTTGAGATGCCACAGGAGACATGCCACAAATGAAAAAATGTTAATGCAGCATGGAATCTAAATTTGATACTGGGAAATCCTGGTATAAAAAAACAAAAAACAAAAAACAACACACCTTGGGAAAAAGTGCAGGGTACACTCTGGGAGTATGCCTTAAAGCAACCAGAGGTGGGTTCTCCAAGGAGATTATCTATCAACCACCAGAGCATCTCTATGGCTGCCCAATGCCTCTGTTGTTTCAGTACACTACATCAGCATGCTGAAGCAAACAGAAGTTGGGCAAGGCTGCAGCAACAGCTTAGACCCAGGCTCTGTCCCCAGTAATCAGGCAGTGGGAGTGGAGGGGACTGTGGAGTTTCTTGAAGGGATTGTGGGTATGGGGTTTGTGGTTGGGTATGTGCAGGGTGTGGGGGGATGTGGGTATGTGGGTGGGTATGGGGAAAATGTGGTGTTTGCGGGGGGTTGTGGGGTGGCTTGAGGGGAAGCTGCCATATGCCCACCCCCCCCACCCCACTGTGGTGCACAGCCCCTGGCACTGGTAGCAGTACCCATCGGGCTGTCAGGGTCCTCATTGCCTGCTACAGGCCCAGCCCCCAGTGGAGGGTGCAGCCTGAGACCCAGGGGCTGCAAATGGTGAACAGAGCTAGCCTGGCCTGGCCTGCCAGCATGCATCTTTGGAGACAACCAGAATGGCTTCTCCCACCTCCCTGGTTCTCAGCACTGCACCTGGGAATCATGGGGTGGGGGGGGAGAGGGGAGCCATCCTGGTTGTGTTGGAAGGCACATGCCAGTGGGCCAGACCAAGCTGGCTCTGCTAGCCATGTGCAGCCCCCGGGTCTCAGGCAGCACTTGTCTGCTGTGGGGCTATGTCTGCAGTGGACCATGAGTGCTCTAATGGTCTGGCTGGCTACTGCTGCCAGCACCAGGGGCTGTGCACCACAAGGGGGTGGGAGGCAGACATGTGACAGCCCCCAGTCAAACACCCTCCACAAACCCTACATCCCCTGCCATACCCACACCCTCCAGGCACCAACCTACAAACCCCATATCCCCCCATACCCACAAACCCCACACACCTTTACAACCCCGCTCCTGCAAACCCACATTCCTCCCACATCACACACCCTGTGTACCCAGCCACGAGACAAGATGGGACCTGCTGGTGGGAGCTTTGACTGCATGGACATCTGTCCCAACATCCTGGTTAGCAAAGGGGTCAGGGAGAGCTCTAATTTTTCTATGTTAAAAAACCAAAAGCAAACACCAATGCTAATTATAATTATATCATTAAAACATTGCCTGACCTCTATTCTGTGTGTGTGTGTGTGTATATATATATATATAGTGGCATTTCATTTTAATTATGGAAGAACACGGATTTTTGGGTCTTCTAATGAGTGAATTTGGGATTTTTTTATCAGAGAATTTGCAACTCTTAAACAGGGAACACCAGGATTCCTTCTAGTGAGGTAAGTAGTGGGACCCCAGCAGAGGATCCTGCCTAGGGCTGGTACCAGGGACTCAGCTGGAGGGCAAATGAGGTGGCTGACCTCCTGAATATTTGGGGCCAGGAGGACATGCCTTGACAGTTCAAATTGGGTCACCACAATGAGTGCATCTTCCAGGTAATAGATGCCCAGATGACAGGATGGAGGTACTCATAGCAGCAGTGATACATGAAGGCCAACTGCAGCCATGGTCCAATAGCATCTGGCTCAGATGAAGGCCAACCGTGCAGCCACGGTCCAATACCATCTGGCTCAGAGGTGCAGGAAGCTTTATTGCAGTGCCCATGGTACAGTCCAGGCAGGTGTGTAGACACGAGGCTGCAGGTCTGGCAGGTGTGTAGATATGAGGCTGCAGGTCCAAGAGGCCGTATGCTGTTGCAGGTTGCAGCAGGTCACAGCCAGGCAGCACCCCTCACTGCCACCCTCACCACCAGAGGATGCAGGGGCCACTATAGGTCAGGGCTACTGAAGCAGTCCAGCTGGCACAAGGGGCTAGTATCCCCATATATCAACTAATCAGATCAACTGTGAAGCACAACCTTCATCTCTCCCAGCTGCAGATCTGGGAGGAGGTGGGCAGGGTCAGTTTGCCCCAAGTGGCACAATTTGCCCCACATCAAAGTGCATGTTCAAGTCTGGGCACAGAGGCACAAATCTCCAGTACAAATTTGTGCTGCTGCTACTTGAGCTGCGACAAGCACACATGGCTGCATGTGTGGAAGCAGCCACAAAGTTCTATTAAGTCTATTTTAAAGATGACCAAATAATATATTATTTAATTAATGCCTAAACTGAATATTTTTTTTACCAGATAAATAAATAAGAGAGTAAAAAATAGGGAGAAGAAAAAGTGTTTAAATTAGTTGGTAACTGTTAATTCTATAGTTTTCCGAAGACTCTCTGTAGAGTATACAGCAGAGTATAAAACCTTTTTCCTCACAGTTTTTCTGTAATCTTTAATAAAATGTTGAATGTTGGTAAGTAAACCAGAAATAGAGCTCGGGCCATAAAGTGTCATTGATCCTTCTTTTGATCCTTGCTATAATATTTTGAAAATCAAATTTGCATAGGTTTCATGGGCATTAGGGCTGGAAGGGACCTCGGAAGATCATCGAGTCCAGCCCCTCGCCCAAAGGGCAGGACGTCAGCTGGGGTCATAGGATCCCAGCAAGATAAGCATCCAGTTTCATCTTGAAGGTGTTCAATGAAGGCGCTTGAACAACCTCCGGCGGCAGGCTGTTCCAGACCTTGGGGGCTCGGACAGTAAAGAAATTCTTCCTTATGTCCAGCCTGAAACGATCTTGTAGTAGTTTGTGACCATTCGTCCTCGTCATCCCTTGGGGCGCTCTGGTGAACAAACGTTCCCCCAGATACTGGTGGTCACCCCTGATAAACTTGTAGGTGGCCATCAGATCACCCCTGAGCCTGCGCTTTTCCAGGCTAAAGAGCCCCAGGGCTCTCAGCCTGTCATCGTAGGGTCTGCTTCCCTGACTTCTGATCATGCGCGTGGCTCTTCTCTGGACTCTCTCAAGCTTCTCCACATCCCTTTTGAATTGTGGAGCCCAAAACTGAACGCAGTACTCCAGCTGCGGCCTCACTAAGGCCGAGTACAGGGGAAGAATGACGTCTCGGGATTTGCTTGAGAAGCATCTATGGATGCAAGCCAGCGTTTTGGTTGCTTTACTAGCCGCAGCATCGCATTGCAGGCTCATGTTCATCTTGTGGTCAATGATGACCCCCAAGTCTCTTTCTTCCACAGTGCTAACCAACATAGCACTGCCGAGCCTATAAGGATGCTGCGGGTTTTTTTTTCCCAAGGTGGAGAACCTTGCATTTATCGGTGTTGAACACCATCAGATTCTCATCTGCCCACTTTCTGAGCCTGTCCAGGTCAGCCTGGATCATCCGCCTGTCTTCTGGTGTGGATGCTTTGCCCCAAAGTTTGGTGTCATCGGTGAACTTGGCCAGTCCGCTTCTGACTCCAGTGTCCACATCATTAATGAAGATGTTGAACAGTATGGGTCCAAGGACAGAGCCCTGGGGGACCCCACTGGTCACAGGACACCACGATGAGTGACTTCCATCAATTACTACCCTCTGGGTCCGACCCCAGAGCCAATTTTCCAGCCAGTGGATCGTGGGGGACCCAAGGCGACAATTGGCCAGTTTCTCCAAGAGACGATCATGGGACACCAGATCGAAGGCTTTTTTGAAGTCAAGATATATGACATCAATCTCATCTCCCTTGTCCAGGTGATAGGTCACCTGGTCGTAGAAGGAAATGAGATTGGTCAAGCAAGACCTACCCGCAACAAACCCGTGCTGGCTATCCCTTAAGATATTGGCGTCGGCCAGTCCATTAAGGATGGCCTCCTTAATAAACTTTTCTAAGATCTTCCCCGGGATAGAAGTCAGGCTGATGGGCCTATAGTTAGCCAGATCCGCTTTCCTCCCTTTCTTGAAGATAGGCACCACGTTGGCCTTCTTCCAGTCTTCGGGAACTACACCAGAGCGCCAAGAGTTTTCAAAGATCCGTGCTAGAGGCTGGGCTATGATGCTTGCCAGCTCCTTGAGTACCCTGGGGTGAAGATTGTCAGGGCCGGCTGACTTGAAGGTATCCAGCTTCTCAAGATGTTCCTTCACAAAGTCAGCATTAATGGAGGGCAGGGGATCACCCTCACCCGGACTTCCCGGCCCTGTAGCGGGCACGGGCGTCCCATGGGGCTGATGAAAGACCGACGCAAAGTACCTATTTAATAGGTTGGCTTTTTCCTGGGTGTCAGTTGTCAGTTGCCCCATCTTGTTCAGCAGGGGTCCAACGTTGCCCCTGCTTTTTCTCCGGCTCCCCACATATCTGAAAAAGGACTTTTTATTGTCCTTGATGCTCAAAGCTAGCTGGAGTTCAGTTGCAGCCTTGGCTTTCCTGGTCTGTTCCCTACAGGACCGGACCAGTGCAGAATAATCCTCCTTGGAGGTGACTCCCATCCTTCATCCTTTGTAGGCCTTTCTTTTTAGCCTCAGGAGGTCTGCTAGGTCCCTGGAGAGCCAGGGGGGCTGCTGTGCCCTCTTGCTGCCTTTCCTCCTCTCCCTGTGGTCACAGTCCCTTAGGGCCTCACTGACAAGCCTCCTGAGCTTGTCAAAGTCGGCTTTCCTGAAGTCAAGGACTTGCGTGTTGCTGACTGACTTGCCAGCTTTTCGGCGGATGGTGAAGGTGATCAGCTCGTGGTCGCTGTCACCCAGCTTCCCATCGATCACTAGGTCGCCGACTAGGTCCTCCCCAGTAGCCAGCACCAGGTCGAGCAGCGCTTTGCCTCTCGTTGGCCCATAGACTTCTTGAGTCAGGTAGAGGTCATCCACGCATGAGAGGAAGCTCTGCGATCGCTCAGATTTTGCTGAGCGATCCTCCCACGAGATGTCTGGGTAATTGAAGTCACCCATGACAACCATGGTCCTGGAGCAAGCTGCCTCAGCCAGTTCCTGGGCAAACTCCTGGTCTAGCTCAGGACTTTGGGTGGGAGGTCTGTAATAGACTCCCACCATTGTGTCCCCTGTGCCGTGTTCCCCACGGATTTTAACCCAGAGGGTCTCCAGCCGTCCACCCTAGTCGCCAGTATCGGCTTGCAGGGACGCGTAGCTTTCCTTAACATAGAGAGCTACACCCCCGCCCCTTTTCTCTACACGATCCCTCCTGTACAGGGTATAGCCATCTATCCCCGTGGTCCAGTCATGGGTGGAGTCCCACCAGGTCTCCGTGATCCCTATGACATCGTAATTGTTTGCACTGAGCAGGAGGATGAGCTCCTCCTGCTTATTCCCCAAGCTCCTGGCATTTGTGTACAGGCAGACAAGTGCCCCCTGGGGGGCTCCTTCCTTGCCCACAGATTTTACCAGGGCTGGGGCTGGGGTGGGCTCCCTTGAGTGCCATGATCCGCTGGCTTTGCAAGGATTGTTCAGCGGGCCAGCAGTGGCGGTAGTCCCTCCGTCCCCCAGCGGGCTTAGTTTAAAGCCCGGTGGAGCAGGTCAGCCAGTCTGGCTGAGAAGAGCCTCCTCCATAGGGGAGAGAGGTGGAGACCATCTCTTCCCAGCAGCTCGCTGCCTCTCTCGCCAAAGAGCGGGCTGTGGTCATAAAAGCCAAAGCCTTCCTGACGACACCAGCACCACAGTCTTTGGTTGACCACATAGTTCCTCCTGTCCCTTCTCAGCCCATAGCCTGAGACTGGGAGGATCGACGAGAACACCACCTGTGCCCCCAGACCCTTAAGCCCCGCTCCCAAATCCCTGTAGCGCCTCATGACCTGGCTGGGAGTGCTCCAAGCCGTGTCATTGGTGCCCACATGAATAAGGAGCATGGGATAGTGGTCTGTGGGTTTGAGGAGCTTGGGGATCCTCTCCGCAATGTCCCGGATACGGGCCCCTGGGAAGCAGCAGACTTGCCGGGCTAAGGGGTCAGGGTGGCAGATTGGCCCCTCCGTCCCCCTCAGGAGGGAGTCTCCCACAACAAACACCTTACGTTTTGTCTTGGGGAGAGCAGGGGTGGGAGTTGCAGTTAGGCCCATGTTGCCTGTGGGGGCCGGCAACTCAGCAGGCTGAATTTTGCATGAGTTTTAGGTGATTCAATGCCAAAAAAATCAGTAGAGTTGCAGGGGTGAGAGAAAACGTTAGTTTTTTATATATAGTATGTATCTGTGACAAATTTATGTTAACACATGCATATTTCCAATAGTTTAACTAATGTGGGTGTAAAAGGGGCACCAGTCCTGGGCACTGAATTAGAGAGGGTGCATGAGTGGCACCCCTTAAGAGTCTTAGCTTTTCCAGTAGCAGTCCCACACCACCCTGCCATAGGAGTTGGACCTTTCTGGTACATATCAGGATGTTTTTAAGCCTTCTCCAGAGGCATTGAGTGTTGGCTACAGCCAAGGCTGTGGACTTTGATTGGGGTGAGCCAATTCTCCATCTGGGACCAAAGCCAAAGTATCCTCGTGAGAGGGTCTTACCCCTCTGCTCAGGCTCAGACCAATTTAGGGCTGTATTTAGGGTCAGGAAGGAATTTTAACCCATAGTCAGATTGCTACAGACTGTAGTGGTTTTGCCTTCTTTTGTAGTAGGGGATGTGGCCTTCTACCTGGGATCTTTTCAGGATATATTGACAACATTTTGCAGAAGCAGAACATTGGCTCTGTGGTTCCCCTGATTTTTCTGAGGCAGGCTGGGGGTTAGAACTGTATTGTGTCAGAGCTCATGGTAGTCTTATACAGAGTTTAGATTATGATTTGTATGGGATGGTTTGATTAGGCATGAGCCTGTGTTTGGCAGGCATTTGGCCAAGATGACCTCTGGAGGTAATTTCCAGCCCTAGTTCTGTATTATTCCATGATTTTCTATGATTCTATATCTCTGCATATTTTTACTTATCCTTCAAGTACTCTTTCATACACTAAAGAATCATTTTTTGGAAACCCCAGTTGAGGTAGATATCCCTTATATTACAAAGTTGGTCATTTTCATACATCAAATGTACATAAGATTAAAAATAGAAGCAAAAGAAGTAGAGAATGGAAGTGATGGTTTTCAAGGACAAGTAAATGAGGATAAAATGCAGTGGCTCAAATTCATTCCTGCCTGATAAACAAGAACCTGACATAGAAGGTTGGGAGTAAGACACAGATTATGCAGACCAACCTGTTTGCTTCTATAGGAGACTCTTGCCATTCATGGGGGATACATTCTCAACATCCCCGCGAATGGTGAAATCCATGAATAAGGCACTGTGTTCATCAATGCTGTCTGCGTTCATGAACACAGTGCCCCCGGTGGCTGGGGGAGGGCCATGGCTGCGCTTGCAATGGCGGGAGTGCAGTGATGGTGGCAGCAGCAGGAGCATGGCTGGGGTCTAACATTCAGTGTCCCCCAAAACAAAGAAAAAGCTCATGTTTAGAGTAAAAGACTACAGTTTTCTGGGAAAAGTACAGTACAGTTTCAATATCGCCGACAACAAAGATTAAAATATAATGGCATTGACTTAAAATTGGGTGTGTGTGCATGTATAATTATTACAAAACTAATTTTAATTTGCTTCTGGAAAAACTGGAATACATTGAGAAAACATATTTGAGATTTTCTCTGCAACCATAAAGACTAGAAATTGATTTTATTTTTAAATAAAAACAGTGATTATACAAAATAACCTCCAAAAGTAGAGTTTTAAGAAAAACACAGAATGCTACAAGACTCATAAAAAAATCAGGAAAGCTGACAATATGTATTGAGTATGTACACATCCTACTACTAATTATCCATAATATGATATTTATTTTACACAATAAAATTATATAAAATAATTATGTATAATTATATATCTATACACATACACCCATTATATAATAGCACATAATAATGTTGAAAGAAAATGTCGTATTGTACAAAAAATAACATGGAATTGCATTCAGTTTTGCTGTGATCATCTAAATGTCAGTTCTTTATTTGTCTAAGTATCATTTGTGAGCACTGATGAGGCAATATCACCACACTGTGGACAACCACATAGGTGAGTGTATCACACAAATAGACTGAGGATGCACAGCCATGTCTCCTTCAGGATGTGTACTGGTGTCTAAGGCCCAAAAACGTAGGTGGCCTAAAACGAATGACAATCAAGTATTGAATGAAGGGGAACACTCATGTTTTAGTTAGAGTATTCACTAAGGAAGCAGTATACCCAGGTTCTAGGATGGTTTTGCCCAGATGGGGTTGGAACTTCCCATCATATTGCTCTAACTACCATGATGTAGGCCAGGCTTAAGCTACGGCCTGCTCCAGGGCTCCTTGTAAGCTACTGGATAAAATGGATATGGGGCAGTCCAATGGAGGAACATCTACCTCACTGGGAGCAAGGATCCATGCCAGAAGCCCCACTTCTTCCTAGGCATTTCCTAGTTGGGTAGATTTCCTTTATCTTATGGTATCTGTATGGTAGATCTTATAAACTTATAAATTATTAATGCCCCCTTCACTATTTCACTATATCATGATTGGGTTGCTTAAGTTCAATGTTTCCAATTGATACAGTTCAGTCCATGAATTTTCATAGCATTTTTGTCAACAGTAAAAACACATTACTTAGCTTTATGGGAAAAATAAGACTGACTTGAAGCACAGAGGACTTTAACAGTGATTAATGCATGCCATCTTTTTATTATCAGTGGGCAATAAGTGGTGGAACATTTCACAGATTCATCTTCATACCTTCTTTCTCTAGATTATCTTACTGCTCTTGAAAGCTGTAGCTATGACTTGAATAGATATTTCAGTCTCTCGATGAAAAAAAGATAATGACATTAATTTGAAAAATGTGTAAGACCTGTGTTTCTAAAACTTCTAATATTTCAACAAAAAAACCAAACCCTCCTAGCTGATTCCCTTACAGCATTTTTTTTAAACTTTCGGTGTAATTGTCTACTACATAAATTAAGGCTTTAGAGACTTTGATATTATTTACATAACTTTGGCACTCTATGGATGTGTGAAGCACTTCTTTTGGAGTGTAGAAATTATATAGATGTTAATTGTTGTTCATTTTAAATAGGTTCTATCCTGATAAGTTTTAAAGTAATTTCTTCCACAATAAAATAATTAAAAGAGAAGGTGTTCAATCCATGTCCAATTCCTAAATACAGAAGTTGCTGTAAAGATGCCTTGCTAATAAAAGCACAAATTAGTCATGGGTTGTCCAAATTATTTTTAAATCTGCTGATGGATGAATGAATGTTAAGATTCTATATGTTGACAGATGGTTTCAAAAAATAAAAGCTTTCTCGTTGGTTTATTCTTAGGGTTTCTTGTTTTTATTTGTATGTAATTAATATCAACAATACCATTTATAAAACAGTATTTATACTGAGTCACAGTTCTTTCAATAAGTAATGTGAAGTCAGAATTTGTGAAGACTCCAGTGGATACGATCAGGTCAACTTACATCCTTAATCAGCTCTGAACAATTCATCTTTGAGTTTCTTATTAGAATAATGGTAACTTATCATTAACAGCAATCAGGCCTACTTTACTCTGTAGATGTAAATTATGAATCCATGGCTGAATTGTTATACTGAATTATAGCTGCTGTTTCTTAAAAGAAGCCAACCTATCAGTCCATCAATTTGTTGCCTTTCACTCATGTTACACAGTAATTTTAGCCAGCTCCTGTAGCTCTTAAACCCTGGACTGCC
This sequence comes from Alligator mississippiensis, assembly GCF_030867095.1. NCBI lineage: Eukaryota > Metazoa > Chordata > Crocodylia > Alligatoridae > Alligator > Alligator mississippiensis. The sequence goes on from NC_081824.1 coordinate 399,245,990, forward strand.
AAAATATTAACACTGGGAATTAGTTTTAAGCACACTTTAGGCAGCTTAAAGTTATGCCACCCCAGGGAAGGTTTATCTCTGATCTATGTTATCAAGCTCATCATAGGCACTGACTTCTATTTTTTTTGGGGGGGGGGGGCTAAGATAATGGACATGTGCCCCCTGCCCCCAGACCCCCAGTGTGTAGGGAACAGGGTGGGTGTTTGGGGTAGGCGGAGTGTGGGCATGGGCAGTGAGTGGGGGGGGGGGTTGGAGGGGACACAGGTGACATGATGGGGGAGGGAGGGGCACATGTCTTCTGAGCTTTCTGTATCCACAGAGGGGAGTGGGGTGCACACACCTGCAGCCAGGCAGACCAGCTCAGGGCAGAAGCCACTTGTGTGACCCAGTGGATGAGACCTGGTGTGGGGGGGAGGGACACCACACCACCATAGCTTCCAAAGTGAGGGGACCCCTGCATGCCTGCCAGTAGTGAGCATATAACTCCATACCATCACCACTGCCACACCTCACTTCAGTGGCTATGGCAAAGCAGTGCTCCCTCCCATACTGGATCCTGCCCACTGGGCTGCAAAGGTAGCTCCTCTCTGGAGCTGTTCCAGCCCAGATTCAGCCCTGTGCCCCTCATCCTGTTATAGGTGCAAAACCTTGGGGGGCATATGCCCCCCCATCTCCCCACCACACCACCTTAGCTCCCCCTCCTTTCTCCACCATGTCACCTGTGCTCCCCCACCCCCTATGCATCACCTGTGCCACCCAACACATCACCTGTTCCCCTCCACACTGCCCTAATATGTTCCCTGTGCCCCCTCCACCCCTCTCCCTCTACACTTACCTGGAGGTGGGAGCTGCTCTCCATTGCTGCTTGGCTACCATGTGCATGAGCATGCTCAACGTGTCTCCTGTCATGCATGAGCATGCACATGGTGCCCCTGCCTCTGATTGCCCTCCTAGCTCCTCCCAGGCCCAAGCAGTCTCTTGCCAGCTGGAACTCTGCTAGCCTGCAAGTAGAAACCCATTGTTTCCTGCATTTTTCTCTTTTTTAAAGGAAAAAAAATAGCATCTAATTTTCCTCAGGTTTGGGCCCTGACAGCCCTCTTCCAAGGGAGGCCAGGGCCCTCAGGCCCCCATGTACTCACTGCCTATGAAGCTCGTGTTACATTAATGTCTGGCCACTTCTGACAGATAAGCCACGCAACTTTCAATCCTTCAGCATCACAGGATGCAATGTCCGCTCTTTCACCCTTCTGTTCTATGTGGACAAACTTTTCACCCCCTGAACTCTAGGGTATCTTTACATATGCTCTGGGGTGCGGTGAGGGGGGCTTTAACTAGGGTGGCTCTTGGCAGCCACTGTAATTAAAGCACCTGCAGCAGCTCCTTTATTCATTACCCCATGCTTCAAAATGGTGGTAGGAGCACTTTAACTAAAGCTTATATAATGGGATCTATTTAAATCACTCTGCCAGAATTTTGAAGTGCAGGGATGCTGAATACATGAGCTGCTGAGGCTTCTGGAGCATGTGATAGATGCCCCTGCTGCTCATGGTGTGGTTCTGGCACCAAACCAACTCTCCCTCCTTCCCCTGGGGATGTGATGTTCCTACTTTCAGGGGTGCAACACCTTGGAAACAGCCTACACAGCATATTCCAGTTGACCATGTCACAGGGCATAGACAGGTCCAGGAGTGGGGTCTAGAGGCTTGGCAGGGAGAACAAGTTAGGGAGACAGATTGGGTCCCCATGATCTGGGGCTTTCTTCCTTAAGCAGGGGCAATAGCTTCTCCAAAAGCACCTTCCTTCACCATTCCCACCTTTGAGCCACCCCAGAAGCATGGGTGACTGGTGTCTTCCGAGTCTGTGGGGACACAAGATCACCTACAGGGTTGGGGGGGTGGGGCATTCCCAGTGGCCGATCATTGAGCCAGCAACAAAACCAGAAGTGCAGCTTCACTGGCACTTCTACTTTTGCAGCTGGCTCTTCCAGAGGATGCACAGCCAATCTCACCCCCTACACATCGTCATTGCCCAGGAGCATGACTGGCACCCTCACCCCTAAGTCCCAAATTCCAGTTTATTAAAACAGGAGACTTTATTTAATTTACTTCCACTTTAGTTATTTTTAATTTATTTTTTTGTCTTTTTTACTTATTTTTATTTTATTCTTCAGTGGGTGACTTCATTTTCCCAACCCCCATTTCCTTTACACCTCCCATTTTGTTACCCCCCCCCCATAGCATTAAGTCTCTACCTCCCAGTTTCATGTTCCTGCACCCATCTCTCACCCTCACCCCCCACCCCCCCCCCCAACAGGGATAGAAGCCTGCCCTGGTTCATCAACCCTGTAGTGGCAAATGAAATTTGTAGCTCCTAGTCAGGCTCTGCTTGCCAGTCCTCTAAGGGAAATCACAGCTATGGAGGTGGGGGATGGTCAGAGAAGGCATTTAGCTTTAAGATGTGACTGCTCCAAACTCGAGCTAGCACTAACTTTGCTCAACATTTGAGTAGCTCAAAGTGAAATGTGTAACAAGGCCCTGAGAATTTGAATGCTCTTTTTTGCACTTTGCTGCTCAAATAGATCTGCTGCTCTACTTCCACATTACTTTTTAGCAAGTGTTTCCTTGCTTCAGAAGAACTTCATTCATAAATTTTTATTTATTTAGTTATTTTTTAGTATTGGGCCCTGTGATCTTACCATCCAGGTACACAGATGAAAAATCTTTCATATCTGAAGAGAAATAGTCTCTATGGAGAATTGGATAGCTGATGGTTTTCCTGCTCTCTGAATGTACTTAAAAATACCACCTCTTTTTTTTCCCTCCCCAATTGTTTTAACCTAAACTATTTACACTATAAAAAAAATGTTCACCACAAATAAGCAAGCAATTTTTTTTTCTCTGGGAGTTCAGGTCATTAGTGCTACAGTCTGTCATTTGATATAAGAACATAAAAGCTCAACATCCTTTTTATTTAACATAAAGTACATCTACACTACTAAAGTAGGAGGAGTGTGAAAAAAATGACGGAAATTAGTTGGCACACTTTCAACATGTATGAAAGCTGTAAAGCTGCTGACATGACACTGACAGGAGATTAATCTTATTTTATCATAGCCAACAGCAAGGAAGGTAAATAACAAAGCATGTGTCAAAGAGGCATAAAACAGCAGTTTGCAAAAATTTGGGTACTTTTCACTACAATGAATGTGCCAATCACTTAAAATGAGTACAGTAACAAACATTATTTTGCAAAGAATTTCTACGGAATTATGATGTACAAGATAATTTGTTCTTCCAGTCAAAACTTTATTTATTTAGGCTTAGTCAGGCACATATGCTAGCTGAATACTAAGTATCTTCCTTTAGGGAGATAAGGATCACCATACAAAATCAAACTACTGGAGCATTTAGTCACATATCTGGCCTTTGACAGTGACCAATACTTGATTCTTCAGAGGGAATAAAACGAAAACACACACACACACACACAAATACATGAACTACCTCCTACCTATGGAACTGTGAGATGATTCTTACTGCACTGTGAGAGACTGACCTGCAATAGGTGATCAACACCGGACTGAGAAACATAAAATGTAAGAAACAATATAATTACCTTAGCTTGATTAAACCTATTAGGTTCTTACAGGCTTCACTTAGAGCCTGTAGATTCCATTATCTGATGTTTTAAGGGACTTTATATACTGGGAATAGTGTGTGTGTGTGCATACAAATGTGCATATTTTAGTTGACATTAAGCAGCAAAAAATGTTTCACTAAATTAACCTACAGTGCAAGTGTGAGCTTATTGAGAAACAAAAAATGAGCTTTGTAACACTTTTGTATATGAGAAAAAGGAGGGTTTAGATGTTCAGCAAACCCTATTTCTGCAAGATTTCTGGAGGCAGGACTGGATAGGGTGAAATGGAGGGGTTATATAGAATGAATCACTCATGTTATTTATGTCTGGGAGCAAAGGTTGTGCAGCAAAGACTCCCAGCGTGACTGATAAGCTAGCTTAGGTTGGCACCTTGACCCCATATAGTAGAGCATTTGGATTTAGTTGAAATTCAAGTCCTGAGATGTGGATTATCAGGGCAAGATAATGCATTGCAATTCTAGCTAGCTATCTACCTCTTCCCACATTGCCACTACAATTGAAGATAATTTTCCTGTACTAGAAATTATGGCCCAGAACATCTTATGCCTATTAGAAGCCTAAGCCTATATGGCCATTTAGCCAAAGAAATACATATTTCACCTAAGAGGACTGATTCTTTTCCAAACACAAAGGTGTACTGCTCTCCTTTTCTAGGCCCTGATCCTTATGCTCTTTATGCATTTTATCTAATGGCTACTTCGTGCTAACATACATAAACTGCATTGAAAGCATTACATAGGGCTCCTTCTGCTCCAGGCCATAGAATCACAGCGAATTTCACTTTTTTTTTTTTTCTGCCACTCAGACTCTTTCACTCTGAACTGTTGAGTAGAACAACTTTAACAGAACATATTTAGAACATTCTCAGCCCTGTTCATCCCATAGCCTGGAATTTGGATCCTCTCCTGGGAAGTATATGCCGGAAAGCCTGTAAAGCAAAGGCTTAAATTCCAAGTCTTTTACTTCTTGGTCAAGTATCTTAGCATCTGTTGGGCAAAAGGTGGGTGGGTCTTTCCTGGCCCTTCTGTGACATGCATTTAATGTGACAATAAAGGTATGTTAAAAATTAGATATATTAATGAATTTTCAGTAACTTGCAATCGCATTACCTCTGCATGCACTGACAGCAATACTGTAACGGCTGGGCAAATTCATAGCTACATAGGTGTCCAATCAGGGTGTTTAAGTACATGTAAGCTACTGTAAGAGGAAGGCTGTTATATATTTTAATAACTTCTGACTGAAGCATGGTTGTGGGTCCTTGCTCATTCAGTAGTGTCATGCTACTTTTGAAGTTAGCACCCTAGGCACTTGGGGGAGGGAACATGTAGGGCTAGAAGTTGTTTGACTTAGTGATATAGGTGCTGCCCTGACTGGAGTGGGATTGGTCTCTAGCCTGGACTCTCTCTCCCAAGGGGCAGAAGCTTTCCCACTGCAGTGCTTTCCATCAATTTTATCCAATGACTATTAAAGTCAAAGGGCAGTGGCTCGGGTTCAGAAACAGCACTATGGGATTTAGTTAATACCTAACCTGTGGCATGGTGGTTAGAATACTGTGCTGCATGATCAGAAAAAATACATTTTCAAATCCCTTCTAGCAGGTTTTCCTGAAGTTATGCTCAGATGCAGAATACATGGCCCGCCAGTGTGTAGCCAACTGAGCAATGCTCAGTGTACAAGTGCATGCTTATTGATCAACAATGCAGGGATAAGTGTCAAAAAAGCCTAGTACAGAGCTAGAAAATAGCCATTTAGCCATACAAAGGAAAATAGAATTCTTCCTTTAGATATGCAAAAGCTACCTTAATTGAACTCAGATGTCTTGAAAGCAAAACAGGATCTAGGCCCATACAATTATGTAACTTTTACCCACACCACACTGATGTGTGTTGGGAAACTTACAGGGAGATCTCAACAAACTCTGGAAGAAGTTCCTTCCAAATTGAAAGATGTCTTGAAATGGTCCCCTTGTCTCTGATTCATACCTTTTCTATAAACCTATTTAATACGACCCAGAGAAGATTTGCCTCCATAACTGAATGACTGTAACCACTGCTCTGGGATTTGATCCCCAGTCTATTTCTTGTTTTTAAGACTAATGAATGCCTTATGTAGGAAGCATAAAATTAAGGAAGTTGGGGAGGAGGAGATCTGACTCTGAAGTCTAATGATTAGGATCCCTACTAGACCAGGTTTAGGTGGCAGCACAAGATATTAGTTTTCAACATATTAGCTTTGGATTTAGGTGTCTAAAATCTTCCTAAATCCCACTTCAAGCATGTAGGCCCTTTTTTGGATCATCCCTTTAATCAAAATGTTTTATGTACCCAGTAAAATGCCCAGTGGAAATATAAATAAATTACATGAACACTCATCTTCTTCAACTAAATGGAAAAGATTAATAAATCTAATAAATGTGGATTATGGAAATTAGATCAAATATCTTTCTGTCCTTCTATTCTTTATTAATAAGTACCACATCACACATTTCATTATTTTACCTAGTATTGATATCAGACTGGTGGGCCTATAGTCAGCCAGGACACACCATCGTTTCTTCCTAAATGCTTTTACTTTTCTAGAATGTCCTTGATTTTTCTCTTATCTTTTATGGAAGGACAGAAGCACTAGAATGCAGGGCCACCTGGAGGAATGAAGGGGATCGTAAGGAATAACTGAAGTTGAGTACCACTTGGCTTTCTAGTCTAGCTCCAAAAAAGGCATTATACAGTTACAAGTATTTATTTTTTTTGGGGGGGGTGGGGGGGGGAGGATTATTTGTTTTTTTATTCTTGCCATAATGATTCCTCCTAAACAATTCTAATGACTTACCTTGGCCAAACTGTCCCCTTCCTGGGGTTTCAACTTATAACCTCCTACTAGGGCCTTCCACCTGTGTCTTCTCACTAGGGCCTTCATTAATGTTATGACACTTGTGGGGGTTAGCCTGTGTGCTGCCCTTCGGGCCACCTCTACAGCCCTACTCAACACACTCCTGGTGCAGCCCTTCAGGTTGCCCCTGCAACCCTACTCTACACTCCTTTACACGCAGTCCTTCAGGCTATCACTGTGCACCCTACCCTGTTCAGGCCACCACACATCTTCTGCCCCCTCACTGGAGCCACTCTATTGACCCCTCTCACTGGGCCTCCAGGGTCTTGCACCCCATGGAGATCAGGTGCCTCTTGCTATGTGTGCCTGGACCCAGTACCTATCCCTACAATGGGGTGACCTCCCAGGATGTGGGGGGATAGGGTTTTAAGGCTTACTGGGGAGGCAACTGGCCTGGCATTTCTGGGGAGCTACTCCATCATGGGCAGTCATCCTTCCTCAGCAGGGTGTAGATTTCAGTCATACCCAGGACCAAGAGCCTTCTGCCATCCCCATAGTGTCTGCCCTTACCTCCAAGGATGTTGTGAACAGCAGCTCCAGCTGGGTGGTGTTCTTTTCACGGCTGCAGCCAGCAAACTTCTGGCTCCCCTGAGGGCCTGAGACAAAATAGAGGCTGTTCAGCCCCATCTTTCTATCATGATGCCCTCCTATGGTCATATGACTGCCTCATCAGGACTGACCTACACCTGTCAGCTACCCTGCTGCCTGCTCTGGCCCTTAGAGTGGCAGGCACCCAAAAGTGCTCTGCCACACAACTTTCCCCTAAAGATAACTACCACAGGAGGGTGTGGGGTGGGGGTCAGGGGGAGAAGAACTACAGAGCTTTGCTGTCAGGCTGTTGATTCCCAGCCAATGCACCATTGTGATACCCTAACAGGGGTGAAGTGAGAAGGGCAATAGCTACTCTTCACATGACTTACATTAGCTTCTAATTATTTTCTCAGGCTCTTTTATTAGAATTATTTTCCTTCAGTTTTCAACTAAATAACTCACAGTTAATTGTTACAAAATCGTTTATGAAAGAATGAAAACATTAATATTTATATGATGGGTAAAAGAGTTTGAGCCTACCTATTTAAAAAAGAAATATTGTATCTGTGATTATATTAATAGAAACTATTGAGAAAATTAATTGAAGCCATATTCATAGAGTTCAAAATAGTAATCAATTATTTAGAATTTATCACATCAAAGTGAATATTAAAGTTTGAAGCTGATACACAATGTATTCTTGCAAGTTTTCCCTCTGTGGCATACCAAGGACCTATAACCATCAAGAGAAAGAAAATCATCCATGTTTTATATGAGATATTTTAATAGATGTTTAACAGTCTTTGCATGCCAAGCACTTCAAATTGAGAACCTTGAACATAAATTACACACAAGCACACTTACACACACAATATTAAAATAATATTATTTGCAAACTAAAGGATATTATTTCGGAATTATATAGAAGAAGAATTTCTGTCAATCTGTAATTCAGACCCCTTGTGTGAATGGATACTGATACAGTATTTAATTACCTGATCACCATTTTACCCTGATTTATTCATTGAACAAAATAAGATAGTGCTGACTTAGGCCAGGTACAGAAGTTACACTTATTTCCTTACAAGCATGCAGAAAGCCCTCTAAAGCCATAACCAAACAGACAATCAGGGCACAGAGAGCACTGTAAAAATGATGGATCCTGTTCTAAGATAACCCTAGATGGATATGGTATCAGACTTCAACGCTGAAGGTGAGAGTGCCATAAGAAACATCTGCACCAAATTCCATTGCAACTCATATTAGGTCGTATTCTGCCAGTAACCCATAGGACTTTGCAGCGACCTGCTCACCCTGTTTCCCAGGGCAGCACTTTAGCCTCAGCTGGAGCTTGTGTCATCTTTCTGAGTGCAAAGCCACCCCATCCCTAAGCTAACACTGACAACATTCAGCAAAGTCCCCATTTCCAACCCCCTCCCCACCCCCCACCTTATCCTAGCCAGCCAGCTATGAGCCACTGTCTGGTATTATTACTCAGAGTGTGGATCCCATTTACCCCATCTGACCAGCACCACACAGCTCACTAACAACCCCCCCCACCACATGGTACATGGTGCACAGCCCCCCGCACAGGACACACATGACCCCCCACAGTCCCTCCACACCCACAACCCCCCAAAAATCTACCCATAAACCCCATACCCCCAAACAACCCCCACAAACCCCTCACCCACATACCCAGCCACAAACCTCAACCCCCCACACAAGCCCCATACCTCATAGACTTAACCCCCATAAACCTTACACCCACCCACAAACCCTGCAAACCCCCACACTCCTTCCCAACCAAAACCCCACATCCACTCCATCCTGCATGCCCAGTGGGTCACATGGGATGGAATGGGATCTGCTGGTGGGAGCTGTGGCTGCAGGGGCAACTGCTCTTTTCCATGCCTATGCCAGTGCTGGGATATACGACCACAGCTTGGAGAGGCTCCTGGTCCCAGGAGCCACTTGGGGGATGTGATATGCTGGGAGAAGGCAGGGAGGTGGCAGCAGGGGTGTGTGAGACAGAGATGGGGGTGGCTGGTGGGGGAGTACTTCAGGTAGGAGAGGCCTCCAGAGCCACGCTTAGAGCAGCCCCCCCAGAGCCCCCTGTGCTGGGGAGGCTGGCCTGAGAGGAAAGGGCCCAGGAGGCTGGCCTGGAAGGAAAGGGCACAGCTCACTCTCTGATCCCCAGTTGAGGGCTTTCCCAGGAACAGCATAGGACAGGGAGCAGAACAGCAAGGGTTGGCACTGCTCAGAACCACAAAGCAGCAGATGGGACAGCTGCAGCTCCTGATGGCAAGTAGCCATGAGCTGCTCACCAGGGCAGGTTTTTATATTGCTGGAGCCAGGACAGGGTAAGTTTCTTTTACAGCTGGGGCCCGCACAGGTGCTGGTCCCAGTCTGTAGCTCTCCCTGGCTGAAGATCCAGGAGGAGATGGGCAGGGTCATTTTGCCCCAAGTGGCACAATTTGCCCCACACCAAAGTGCATGTCCAAGCATGTGTGCTGAGGCAAAAAGCTCGGGCACAAATTTGTGCCACTCCTGTTTGAGTGTGTGTGGATGCGCCCACTGGGTGCATCTACATGTGCACTTTGTTGCAAGCCAGTAGGGGCTGCTCCCATGCTGAGCCACCCACCTCACTGTGCCGACCACCTTCCAGGCTCTGAGTGCCTCCCTGGGGGTGCCTCATGTCTAATCAACTCCCTTCCTGGAGCACACCCACTAGCCTGGGGGTAGTACCACCACCACCCAGGGTCTGGCCTGATCCTGGCACTGTGCCCCCTGGGAAACACAGGCCTATCCTTGAGGGTACTCGACCCATTTCAAGAATTTGGGGTGCTTCCCTCAGACTGAAGCACAAACAGTGTTTTCTCTTAGTCAGCTGAACCAAGGGGACCAAGGCATAATTTAGTCCCTCTCCCAATAAGTCGCCCATGCTAGGTACAAAGGAGAATGTTATTGGTTAGAAGGAGTAGGTTTGGAATAGGGTACAGGGTAGAACAATATCAGAGAAATCCCATAGAACAAACAGGGTGGCTGGGCAGCCTTTGATCACACATCTCAGTTACTGCAAGCTATATATCTAGTTACATCTCAGGTAGCATACTCACGAGTACCATACATAGGCAGGTGGAGATTCTTTCTGGAGGCAGGCAGTTCATTGATCATGAGTTTCAAGGCAGAGAGCAAGTTTCAGATGGTCCAGCTCTGAGTTTGTATCATGGCTACTACCCTTTCCTCTAGCTTTGTTTATGACCTAATTTACCTGGTCCAATGGAGGCTAGCACCTTTTGGCTGCCAGCTAACCAATTTGAAATGCATCTCTGGTTGCCATGTAGACTGCCAGGGTCTCTAGCCCCCTCCCAGTAATGCCAGTCATGTAGGCAGAGGGAGCAGGTTTCCCTCCTCCCTCAGGAATGTATCCAACTCAGGTTACCTAAAGAGATGGGATGTCTGCCCTCTGCAGAGCCCATGTTAACCAAATTGTCACAGAGCAGAGTTTTTGGGGAGAGACAGAGATGGCATTCTTCCACACACTTTACTGTGGAGTTGCCTTGGATGAGTAGGGCTGGAGTGCTTTGAGCTGGATGAGTTGGGCTGGATGGCTTTGAGTTCCCCCACACTGGCACCAGGCCATAGTTTTCCTCTGGCCCTACATCATGGGCACCACAACCCAGGCTAAACCACAAAAAGTACTAAATAAATACATGGTAACCAGATTACAGTGCAGTAGTCTCAATAAACATATTTTAAGTGATGCTAATGCTCAGTAGCCTACTAATAATGTGCAGTAACATACTAGCACTTTCTGTGTTATCTTGTGCTACTGTGCAGTATTTTTCACCTACAGTGCAGTCAGCGTCTTGTATCACCTGGCCCTTCAGGTCCTTTTGTGATCTCAGTGTTTCCTCCACATGATTCAGCATTTTCCACATGAAATTTAAGGAGATTTTTAACTTATACTATCAAAAGATTCTTTAGTGAACATGAGGGAAATGGCATTTTTCAAAGGCTTATAACTTGGCCACATGTTAGTGGATTTTTACAAAGATGGCAAAGTTACATTACTAGCACAAAGTCCATCAACCTGCCAAATATCAAGGCCATTCTTTCAAGTATCGAGATTGATAAATGCTGTTCGAGGAAAAGGTCATCAGAATTTGTTATAATATGAGAACAGCTATTTTCCTCTAGCTTTGCTTTCAGACAAGACTGAGATCTTTCAGCTGAATTAAAAAAAAAAAAATCTTCCTGAGGCAGATTCCCAGAATGAAAAATGTCAACCCATATGGTTGAAGTTTGGTAGTTATAAGCAAATGAACAGAAATAGTTATTGTGCAAATGGTCAAGTAAACATGATAATAAAGAGCACTTAGTCCTGCCTTATGTCAAACTATTTCAGAAAGTCTGTTTATTCACCTAAAGACATATTTGGTATGTCATAAGGTTTTTAGGATGCTTTTACTACTCAGCTACTATTTGTTTCTCAGCTATGTGAGTGGAAAATGATGTTCAGTGAGTGGTGTGATGACATTGATAGAAACAAATATTTTTTAAAAGATTACTATTGCATAATTTGCATGAATTACAGTAATCTATTGTTAATATCTTTCAAAAAAGAATTCTGATGCATCTTACAAGATGTATAAATGGATTGCTTCACCTTAGTCATTTAACTGTATCATTAAGTCTAACATATGACAGGGATACAATACAAATAATACTGAAATATAGCTACAAAGGGAATTTATAAAACACAATATAATAAGCCAAACTCCAGTTTAGTTCCAAAATAGAAAGGGGACTTAGCCTCAGTGCCATAATGTGTAATAGGAATCTTGCTGTCTCTTGAAATGCCCAGTCCTGAGTTAGGTGCCTATATCATGGAAGAGGATTATTAGATGCTTAAAGGAGTGCTGTAACTCAGGGATCTGGACTCCTTACTCTGAGATGTGCCTCCTTCTAATTAGAATTCATAGCTAGAAATCATAGTTTGGGGATTATATGTCTTTGCTAGATATTAATTCCTTATAAAGAGCAAATTGAGGAAGATAAGGCTTAACAGCCCCCTCATTTTTTTAAACTTAATAAATACAAGTTTAAAAACATTTTTCTGGGCTGTGGAAAAAAACAGGTTCAAACTACTCTCCCTGATTTGGAACAGGAACCTGAAGCCATATCTCCTACCATGAAGTACCATATTTTGTCACATATAACACTCTTCCAGATAAAACATACTTTGAAACAGAATGTAGGGAAAAAAAAAAAAAAAAAAAAAAACTTTTCCAGAGTTGTGGTCAGCTGTGTGACACAGAGTATGTTTATGGAAACACAGACTGTCAAAGAAAGTGTGGCAACAGGAACTTCCTGGTGTGGCAGATTGTATTCTGTAATTCTACAATTCCTCCTGGACACTCTATGTTTCCAGGAGGAATTATTCTATGGGCACATCTACACGTGATGCTATGTCACTGTAGTGATATGCTATGGCGACTTAGCGTCCACAGGTCTACACCTGACCAGCAGCTACTTTGCCATAGCAGTGCGCTCCCCCATTATAGTGTGCTGCTACAGCGAAGTAGCTGCCAAAAATAACTGTGCACCACACATACAACGCAGTATGGGAGGTTACTGTGCTGTGCTTTAGTACTTCCAAAAGGAAGTGCTAAAGCATGAAGCAGTAACAATGTTTCCATAGGGCAACATGTAGATGTACCCTATGTCACACAAGGCTAGGCCCCAGATCCTTGCAAAGGGCAGTGAAAAGGCTGTTACTTCTTTACTGTAAGTCATTCTTTATATAAGTTCCTGTAAATAAAGTGTTATTTCCATTTCACAAAACATATCATGATACAATCAAGAGCTCACTTTCTGATTGGATAGAAGATACAGTGCTTGGCCAATAGCTATGGATTAACACAAAATTCCACACCTTCAATTTTCTGAGCAAACCCAACTAGTAGTCATCTTGAAAAGTGCATAACATGCACCATATTTCTAAGAATGCTTCTTTTCCGGTGAAGAAAACAACTTACCTATTTAAACAGCAGTGTAACTCCCATTTTGAGGGGCTGGTTTTGCGGGGAAGATGTATGTTGTATATAAGAAAATACAATAACTATCTTAATTATTCAGTTAACACTTTACCTAATGTTTTATGTTCTGGTAGGGCATACTCTGGGAATGCCTACTCTGAGAATGCCAATAGGCAAAATAGGCAGAGGAGGTCCTACTTATTAAATCCCACCAGAATTGGGCAGTAACTTGGACAGCAATAACCATATTATGATTGAGTTCACAATTCTGAGTGGGGAAAGGAAGTCCAGGACAGCTGGTTGTATTTTAAAGAAACCTTGCTGAGGGCATAGGAATGACCATCCTGCTGTGCAGGAAGACTAGCAAGTATGGCAGAAGACCAGCTTGGCTTATCAGGGATCTCTTCAGTTCCTAAAACACAAAAATGAAGATTACAAGATGCGAAGACTTGAACAAATGGCTAGGAAGAAGAATAAGAGTATTGCTCTGGCATGAAGGGATGAAATCAGGAAGGCCAAAGTGCAGTTGGAGTTGCAGCTAGCAAGGGACATGAAGGGTAACAAGAAAGGTTTCCACAAGTGTGTCAGCAACAAGAGGGAGATCAGGGAAATTGCAGGTCCCTTACTAAATGTGGGAGGCAACCTGGTGACAGAGGATGTGGAAATGCTTGAAGTACTCAATGCCTTTTTCACCTCAGGCTTCACGGTTAAGGTCAGCTCCCAGACTACTGCACCTGGGAGCACAGTTTGAGAAGGAGGCAAGCAACTGAGAGTGATGAAAGAACAACTTTGGGACTATTTAGAAAAGCTGATGTGTACAAGTCCATGGGGCCAGATATGATGAACCCAAGGGTACTGAGGGAGTTGGCAGACGTGATTACAGAGCCACCTGGCCATTATCTTTGCAAACTTGTGGCAATAGGGAGAGGTCCAGGATGACTGGAAAAGGGCAAATGTAGTGCCCATCTTAAAGAAAGAAGGATCTGGGGAATTACAGAGTGGATAGACTCACCTCAGTCCCTGGAAAAATCATGGAACAGGTCCTCAAGGAATTAATTTCTAAGCATTTGGAGGAGAAGATGGTGATTAGAAAGGATCCTGGTTTTCTCTGATTTAAAAAAAAAATCCCCAATTTTGGGGATTTTTGGGAAAGATATATATATATATATATATATATATATATATATATATATATATATATTTGGCATTTCATGGAAAATGTGGACTTTGGGTTACTTTTAATCTGTAAAATAATACACTAATTATAACAGTGACACCACTCCAATTATAACAATGACACAGTCAATGACACCACTTCCAGTAACTTCTATATATATGGTTATAGATGGTTATATATATAGATGTTAGTATGCATCTATAGTTAGTAATATACATATGTAATAATAATGTGATCATCATTCAGACCCAATTTTGCTTATGTTGGGATATGACCTCATAGCCTGAGATTGTCTAATTAGGGGAACAAAAACATGTCAAAGTGAATTTCTACTACAAAAAGGACAATGTGTGACTTAAAAATTGTCAAGTCTAAACAGGAGAAGACCTAGCTGCTTTATGCTTTGGCACTTTTCATTTTATAAAAGCTAATGATTGTAAAGAATATATCAATTCTTAGTGTGGGCAACAGGTTAAATGAAACCAATAAAGTCTAAATAATCCAATTTATGCATGTTAGTTGTACTTTTATCTTATAGAGTTAAAGTAGATAATGACTGAGACTTTCTACCTAAAGGACTTATCTGTTAGAGTGGAAAGGCCAATAATTTTGTGGTGCATGTCTAGGATATCAGAATGACATATGATTAAATATGGGAGCTATGGCTGATGAGAGATCCTATGGGTTATGAATTAATACTCTGTGAGAGAACAAAAATAGAGTTAGTAGGTATTCTTTTCCCTCTTTATTTCAATTAGAGAAAAAGTCAATTCCCTTTTCTGCTTCTAAGTGTCTCTAAACACATATCTCTTAAAAAGAAATAATAGAGGAAATCTGTTGTTGCATGATACCAGTTGACTTAGAGGAGCAAAAGTGCTTCATATTAGGAAATTACCTGGATAAAGACCATGGAGTTAAACACTGATAATCTGATAACACTTATAATGATGCTTATTCTTCAAGAGCTGCTAATTCTTTAAGAGCTTCAAAATGCATACTAAGCAGATGGATAGGAATGTTCCTCTGACAGGAATCATATTTCTTTTCGCTCAACTAAATGACAGTAGCCTAGCCATATAAGTGCCATTTTAAGTGTTTGTGTGCAGTTTTACATTTGATTCTAGGTACAGCTGTGTGTGCAAGGTCCACACAGCAATTGAACATACAGGCAGTCCTTATGACTTTTAAAGTTACAACAAATGGCAGTTAAGGCGTTTATAAATTGATACCCTGTTTTGACCTTCAGACTTAATAATGCTAGATACAGCTGTGTCCAGATGGTAAGTCTGGTGTGGTGGAAGGGGAGGGGTAAAGGAAGGGGTGCAGGGGGGCGGGGCAGATCAAGGCCCTCACAGGTGAGGGAGGGGCTGGGGCAAGTTGTTCATCTGGCGGCTCATCCAGCAGCTCCCACCGCTCATCTGGGAGAGCATGGGGGAGGGGGGCAGATCTGGGCAGGGTGGGGCAGGGTGGGTGGGGCCAGGGCTGCACCAGGCTGTGCTGGGAGTGGAGCTATGCCCTCCCACTGCTCATCCAGCTGGGGCAGGGTGGAGATGGGATAGGGCCGCTGCATAACCTCCAGACAAGCTGCGCACAGAGGCAGGAGCCACCCCCTCCCAGACGAGCCACAACTCCATCCCGTTCCCACCCTGCCCCATCTGGGCGAGCAAAGGGAGAGCATGGGTGGATATGTGCCCTTGGATTGGGGTGGGGTAGGCAGGTCTGGGACTGCCCCATCCCATGTCCACCCCATCCCAGCTGGGCGAGCATTGGGAGGGCATAGCCCCGACTCACAGCACAGCCTGGTGCAACCCTGGCCCCACCCACCCTGCCCCACCTCATGCAGATCTGGTGGCATAGCTCCCCACCCCATGTCCTCCTGGTCAAGTGGCAGGAGCTGCCAGATGAGCAAATTGCCCCAGCCCCAGACCCTCCCTCACTGCAGTGGGCCTTGATCTGCCCTTTCGCCCCTTCCCTTCCCCCTCCCCTTCCACCACACCAGACATACCAGATGGACACACAGCTGTATTAAGCATTGTAAAGGAACCAATCCCCCATTTATAACATTGTTCCTATGGGAAAATTGGTTCTGAGTTATGTTTTGATTTAAGATGTGGTTTTCAGGTACCAATTGTAACATAAGTCTGATTACTGCCTAAACTTAATAGTGCTATACTCCATATGGGCAGGTATGTACCTAAACCCTCTTCTCACCTAGATCAGTAGCATAACTAGGGGTGGTGAGAGAAGCACCTGCCCTAGGTACCAAGGGGAACTGGAATCACCCCCTATCCCCACAGAGTCTTCATCCCATCAACATACCTATTCCATGAAGTCTAGAACAATCCCTCACTCCTGCTTCTGCTGTTGCCACTTTAACAGTAACAACCAGGACAAAGAGCATTGAGCTGCTGTTTAAGATTTTGCAGCATGGGTAAGGATTCCGCCCTTGCTGCCCCCCATCCATACATCTGGAAACTGTGTGGACACCCCTCCATGCACACGCAGGAAACTCAGAGTCTAATTCCTTGTTACCCAGACAAGATTTGAATCTGCATTTTCTGCTTCCTACAAGACCAATTCCCAGGTTTGGCATCTAGAGCTCTCTCTTTCTAGCTTGATAGATGGTGTCAAAATAAGATCCTAAATCCTTACTAAGTATCAAAGTAAAAGAGTTAGTACTCAGAAACTCTGAAAGCAGATGACTCAATAAGTTTCTAGATATGGATTTAAGAACCCAAATCTAGACATTCAATTTTGAAAAGTAAAAAAAACCCAAAAAACTGGGTGCATAGTTTCATAGTAGCTAGGGTCAGGAGGGAACTGAACAGATCATCTAGCCTGACCTCCTGCCACAGGCAGGAATGAATGCTGGGTTCACAAGACCCCAGACAGGTGATCGTCCAACCTCCTCTTGAATTTGCCCAAGGTAGGGGCAAGGACCACTTCCCTGGGAAGTTGGTTCCAGATTTTGGCCAACATAACTGTAAAATATTGCCTTCTGATCTCTAAACTAAACCTATTCTCCATCAGCTTATTACCATTGTTCCTTGTCACCCCAGGTGGTGCTGGGGAGAAAAGGGCTCTACCTATTTGCTGTTGATCTCCCCGATGAGCTTGTAGGCAGCCACCAGGTCCCCCCTCAGCCTCCTCTTGCTGAGGCTGAAAAGGTTCAGGTCCCTCAGTCTCTCCTCATAGGGCCTGTCCTGCTGCCCTCTCACCAAGCGGGTGGCCCTCCTCTGAACCCTCTCCAGGCTGGCCACATCCCTTTTAAAGTGAGGTGCCCAGTACTGGATGCAGTACTCCAATTGTGGCCTGACCAAAGTCGCATAGAGGGGGAGTATCACCTCTCTGGACCGGCTTGAGATGCATCTTTGGATGCATGGCAAGGTATGGCTGGCCTTGCTGGCTGCAGTCTGGCATGGGCGGCTCATGTTCATCTTGGAGTCAATAATGACTTCAAGATCCCTTTCCACCTCTGTGCTTTCAAGAAGGGAACTCCCCAGCCTGTATGTATGCTGTGGATTCCTTCTCCCAAGGTGCAGCATCCTGCATTTATCTATGGTGAACCCCATCCTATTCTCATCTGCCCACTTTTGTAGTCTGTCTAAATCTAGTTGTAGCCTCTCTCTCCCTTCAAGTGTGTCCACCTTGCCCCATATCTTAGTGTCATCAGCAAACTTGGACAGCGTGGTTTCCACCCCCTCATCCAAGTCACTGATGAAGATGTTATCAGTGACCTTGTTGAGGGGGTCCAAGTGTGGGCCCGAGAACCAAGCCCTGGGGTACCCCACTGCTCACATCTTGCCAGGTTGAGTACAACCTGTCTACCACTACTCTCTGGGTGCGCCTCATCAGCTAATTTTTTACCCATCCAATTATATAGGCATCAATGCCAAAGTCACTTAATTTATTGATGAGGATGAGGTGAGAGACAGTGTCAAAGGCCTTCTTAAAGTCTACAAAGACTACGTCCACGGTGACACCATCATCCAAGGATTTAGTTACTTGGTCATAAAAGGCAATCAGGATGGTCAGGCAGTACCTTCCTTAGATGAACCCATGCTGATTGCCCCTGAGCATGATCTCCCCTGCAGGCCCCCTACAGATGTGCTCCTTGATAATTCTCTCCAAGATCTTCACGAGGTGAGGCTTACAGGCCTATAGTTACTTGGTTCCTCTTCCCTCCCTTTCTTGAAAATTGGGACCACATTAGCCAGTTTCCAATCCCCTGGCACTTCGCCAGATGACCATGAATGCTCATACAGTCGGGCCAAGGGCTCTGCAATGACCCCTGCCAGCTCCCTCAACACCCTTGAGTGGAGGGCATCTGGACCTGCAGATTTAAAAATGTCTAGCCCTTCCAGAACATCCCTAACTACATCTGCACTGACTGAAGGCCTGACAGAGCTATCCCCAGTTTTATCCATTTAATCATCTTAATATTTGTTTTCATTACATAACCTCCTGAATTTCTGTACTCAAGGGTCCCTACATACAAATTGCTATAATGATAATTGTAACATTATGAATTTAGAGATAGAAGGTCTTCTGATGTCACTTGTTTTATTTATTAACTGTCAGCAAAGGCAGTATCCCCAAGGGTTCTTTTCTGGTAGAATTTCTCTTTTAAGAGACTGTGTCAGTAGCCCCATAGTCCAAGATATAGTACCAACTAGTTCTAAATCTGGGATAAGCTCAGGGTAGGTGACTTTGACACAGAAATTAATATGTCCATGCCAAGAATAGATACAATAAAGATTACCATATTTACTCAAATCCAAGACGAGGTCACTCTCCCCCCCCCCCCATCAACATGGGAGAGGAGGGAGTCTTGTCTTAGATTCAAGTACCAGACAGGTCAGGCAGTGACTCAGATGTGGCTTCAGCCCTGGGCCTGAGGATGAAGCTGCAGATGAGCTTCTTGTTTGCTTCAGGCAATCATGGCTTATGTGGCAAGGGAGGCAACATGCAGTTGTGGGAGCATAGGGGAGAACTGAAAGTGTGGGGAGAGCACAAGGAAGATCTGCAGGAAGGGAGAATCGAGGACACCTGCAGCATGCATCTCAGGGGGAGTTAAGAAACACCACACAGTCTGCCCCACTTTTCTTACCTTCTGTTCCCCTCTAGCCTTTCCTGGATGGGCCTAGAGATGCTGCCATTGCTTCTGCCTGGCCAGGTTGGGGCAAGGCTGGGCTGGGACCACTCCTGAAGATTGTCCTGGGGCTCCAGCAGAGCTGCAGTAGTAAGTAAATAGTAGGGGCATAAGCACTGGGAAGGGGGGCATTCACAATGAAGCATATGGCAGTGGTCAGGCTTAAGCACAGCAAAACAGTTGCAAAGGGAAGTAAGGGGTGGGGGATAGAGAGTGGTGTGTGCAGGCACAGCAGCCAAGGGGTGTCAGGGGGAGGGGGCACATGGTAGAGGGCAGGCAGCAGAGAGGACAGGTGGCAGGGTGACAGGCATAGGCAAAGGGGTATAGAGGATAAGTAGGGAGGGAAAGGGCTAGGGAAGCAAGAGGCTCTGGCCTCTCACCTCCCCCTCTGACCCAACTGCTAATTTCCCTGTCACAGAAGTGGAGGGAGGACAAATTTAAGACAACCCTCCAATAATGAAGTTCTATATCATATAATAATTAAGCTATATACCTATAACTTATAATTTTCCAGGTATAAAAACTAATTATTGGGGGATGGTCATCTTAAATTAAAATAATCTTGGAATCAGTTAAATATAGGCATGTATATATAATACAAGGGTCCTAAATTGAAGTTGTAGGTTTTTTAAATCACTGCTTCAATTTAGGGCCCTTTAAACCCCTGTATCATGCACACACCTGAACTTACCTGCCTCTCCAGCAGCAGGGAAGGGAGGGTGAGCTGCCGGCAGTTAGAGCAGTCTCTGGGCTATATGTGTGTGTGGGGGGGAAACTAGTGCTTCCCTCCATGGCAGCGGTGAACCCCCCCCCAAACAGCACCCACCCTCAGGTACGTGGCTCAGATGGTCCCGGGGGGCACCACAGCTGCGAAGGAAAGCACTGGGCCCCTGTGCAGCTCAGGCAGACAGGTTCCATGAGGCGGGGAGGAAGATCTTGGGTGGAATCTGCCTTCCTGGGCTGTTGCCAGGCTACCTGCATGGGCTTTCTGCAGAGGCCCTGAGCTGCACAGAGCCTTGTGCTTTGGTCCATGGCTGTAGGACAGCAAACTAAAACTTCTTGGAGGAATTTTGTGCCCTAAGTCATTTAAGGTGCGTTATGCCACTGAATTTTCTACAGCAGCTGGAATTACTGCACAATATGCTGCCAATGCATGCAAACACCAACACCATTAAAGTGGTGCAAAAGCATTTAACCCACTTAAAAGTTCATGCACACATGCCCCTCATTTAGTCTACACATGGCCTATGGTACTAATTCACAAAAAAAATTAGACTAGATAATGGAACTGTAGACTATGATGTGCAGAGACACAGTAGGAAGAAGATGAAAAGAAGAAAAGAACAAATTCTTACAGTATCCTACCAGTTTGATGGCAGAAAGTAAAGAAGTACTAGAATTTTTTTTTAAGAACTTGTCACTTCAGTTATACAAAAAGAAAAGAGAGAGAACATATAAAATAAATAGATGTTTCTAGAACCTAGAGAAATCTCAAAGATAAATACTTTCTTAAGAGGAAAACAACCACTGTAAGTGGAAAGTATTACAATTTATGTACTACTGACATGAGGACATGGCAAGTGGGTAAAAACTCAGATTGAAATTCTGTGTTCTTTATAAATTTTGAAAGCAGCTATGATTAGCATGATTCTTTGAGTACTGTGAAGTATACCCTAAGTAAATTCTTCTTGAACAAGGCTGCTTGATTTCAGTGGCAGTGCTTGAGAAGACATAAGCACAGAATGCCATCTTTCATTGAAATTACTGGGGCAGATTATACCAATTTAATACCAGATGTTCTAATTAATTATAAAGCTAGTGAAATACTTCATGTATATTTTGACAAATGCAGTTTAATATGGATTGGATTTTATTATTTAAAGTGCCCTGATGTTTTGTGAGCCATAAAACATTTTTTATTGACAAATATTTAATTTTCTTGAAAATGTTGTTGGATGAGCAAAGTCAAGAAGCTGAAGGTTATGATAGTCACGTAACATTTATTTTTCTTTTCCCTTTACACAAGGAGGAAGTAAGTGAAGATTCAAATATTTTCTTTCCCATCCTATTATGAGGAGATGATTTGAGAGTTTATGGAGTTTGAACTCCTCTTTCACTGCTCCAGCAACACTTGAGAGAAACTAGCTGCCTACAGCCATAAAAACTATTAAAAATTTACAAAAGCTCAGCTCAGCAACAGCACTCATCAATGCAGCCAGATTTTGCTACCTGCAAATTGCAAATATCACAGGGCTCATGGTGAGAATTGGTGCCTCTAGGTAGATATCCTGCAAACTGTACTAGCTGTGTAGCTCAATATTAATGGGCTGTTAGGGAGGCTGGGGTTAAATTTTCAGCATACTTAAGTTATTTTTCCAAAGTCATGAAGTCCACAGCTGCTGAACCCTTAAGTAGACTAATCTCACTGGCCGTATCCAGAAGAGCATAGGGCGTGCGCTTGCAGCAGCAGAAATAGTAGTTGCACACATATGTGCTGGGTCCATGTGCTGTGGAGAGGGTTGGCTGGTGCACCTCATGTCTCAGCATGGGGGCTCCACAGAATGTGGAGATGGGAGGACAAGCAGCCATCTCTGCATTTGTCCTGGCACATGACATTTTTCCATGCTTTGCACTGCTTTTTTTTCCAGGATTTTTTTTTTTTTTTTTGCATTACTAGCACACACTGATGGGACTGGTTCACTCACAAAAGAGAATAGTAGGTACTCTCTTTCCAAGCAGTAGCCCACCTTATATATATTACTCTAGTTATTAAAGCACTCCCCAGGAACGTAGAAAATCTGGGTTCAATCCCCTTTTCATTATGAAGGGTTTCAAATGCAGGGGTCCTACCTTCCAGAAGAGTACCCTAACACTGGCTAGTCTGGGGAGATGAACCCACTTCTCTCATTGAAATTGTGTCACTATGCATACAGGATTAATGACTCAGCAAGAGAGAGCATAGGCTTAAGCATGCTTCTGTAGCATAGGGTTACTCTTCCAGGCTACTCCTAGGACAGCAGATTCCTGGCTTTGAGTCCCAGGGCTGTCTATGCATTTATATTAAACACTCACTGGATAGAAGACAGAAACAAATTTAGTAGGTAGGAGATATGAATTTTGGGACTCCTTGGGCTGAAGAGGAATTCCAAATTCCTGGGTAAATATTTTAACTACTTGTTACTATACAAAATGTAGTTAGTAGTGGCAGCAGTACTTCTTATTTGAGTGACCTTGTTAATAAATAAATGAATAAAAGCATGACCTCTTTCTTTCAAGAATTTTTTAAAATATTTTTTCAAGGGTAAAAACCTACTCGGAAGGTTACCGTCAAGGATAGAAACCTACCTACCCTTTATTCTTGGCATACAAAGGGATTTGTCTGCTGGACATGAGTCAAGCACCTAAGCTGGAGAGAGCTGTAGGCTTCAGACATAACCCTCTGCTTAGTGCTTTCAATTGGCCCCTGCAGTGTCAGGCAAAATCACTATAGCCAGTGAGGGATTTACTGTATATTGGGTGTCCGAGGGATTAGGGTGACAGGCCAATGGGAAGGGACAAATACAGTACATAGGCATCCAAAGTATAACAATATACACTTAGAGGATAAGTAAAGAGTTAGTGGTCAGTACCACTGGGGTACATACATTCAGCACATAGGGTCCCATGCACACCTGCCCAGCTCCAAGAAACAGCCTTTAGTCCAGAATCGCTTTGTGCAGGTCTGTAGGTTGGGGATCATGCGCAGTCAGTCTGTGGCTCATCTATGCTGTACAGAGCTCCGTTCTCCTTCAGTCCATCTCACAGCAGGCACCATAGCATCTAGATTTCCTGGGAGATAGCCAGCCAGGGCTCTAAGGTCACCACCTCTTGCTGCTGCCCCCAAGGTTTTTCTGGGATTTGCAGTCCAGCAGCAGGACTCTGAAGGGTTTGTTGTTACTTCCTCTTCCTGATTCCAGGTGCCTCTGGTCAATCATCAGGCCTCCACATGGTTTCTCCCCTTTTGTCACTCATATCACTTTTTCAGTGCACACAATGCATTACATTACACAATGCATACATTACAAGGGGATCTCCTGTCTTACTCCAGTCAGACCGCACTGGTTCCAGGCAAAGAGGATGCCAGAAGTGGGTCCATGCCTGGTCCCCCTGTGTGTTCCCTGACACTCCAAACTGACCCTGGCCCCTGTGAAACTGAGCTGGAGTGGTTCTGAAGCTCCCCACACTTTGAGACAGTGGCATATGGAGGAGGAAAGGAAGGGAGCAAGGAGCAGAGAGAAGGAGAGGAATTCTTACCTGCTCCCATGGCATGGTCTGCATGGCCTAAAGTGAAGGGTGGCTAGGAGTGGTAGGTGCAGCCATCTCTCCAATGCTGGTTTCTGCTTTCATACCCTACTTTGTAAAATCCTGGATTCACTTATGCCCATCCCCAGTCCCTAACAGTTTGTGGCTCTGCTTCAACCAATTTACAGGTTTTCATTCTAGCTGTTGAGTTACTTTTTGAGGATATTATTATTGGCCTTTTCAAGGTGTGACAGGGGCCAGCTCCCAGGCCCGATAGTCACATCAGCCCACTTCCTGTCCATGGGCAAACCACCCACCTACTCACCTGCCATACCTTGTTGTTAATTAGGATCTTAATAAGGAGGGAGGCTACCCTTTGTGCACCCCAATGTCCATGGGTGATATGTACACACTCCTACCATCCCTATACATATCCCATACCTCACAGATGTCACACTGTGTGATGACACTCTGGCTCAAGCCTGGGCCAAACTGGGTACACAGTTGGATCGTTGTCATATTGCCCCCTTTGAGGCCACACACATACCACCCCACTCTTACCGGGGCCTATCTCACTTCACCGGCAATCACCCGGTCTCTTTCACACTGACCTCTTTGGGGCCACACTAATTATCACCCTGCTCATGGAAGTCATCAGGCTTAGCTCTCCACATCTTGGTCAGCACTGGCGTAGTTTCTTGGAATCTCCCCAAGCCCTCACCTGAATGGGACTGAGCAATTACTCAACTATGGGCCTACTATGCCCCTGGCTCCTCACTGCACCAATATGCCCCTCTCTCAGGCCACAAATCTGCCCCCTACACTGGAGGATCCCACCCCAGCAGGTTCAGGTGCTTCTCTCCCTAAGTGTGCCTGACCTTCACTCTGCCCTTTCATCAGGGCCTGTGTTCTTACACCCTTGGGCTCAGATGTTCCTTCCTGAGCATGCTTGGCCCACCTCCAGGGTCCAATACTCCATAGGACTCAGATAATTTTCCTAAGCTTACCTGCCCCCCCCCGCCCATAATTTCGCTATAACCCACCCAAAGGTGGGGGAAGGGGTTTAGGTGTCCTGTCTCGTCTTACACCAGGCGGGTTCTTGGTCCTGGCATTTGAGTGGGCCTGCCCCACCACAGGCAGGTCCATCAGGCCTCCCTATGCTGATGAGGTAGTTTCAGATCATATCCAGAATCACGAGGCCTCCTCCTTCCCCATAGCCTCACCCTTACCTCTGAGATGTCCCACAAGCAGGAGCTCAACAGGGAGATATTTCTCCCCTGCTGGCTGATCTCAAACCGCCCCTTCCAGTGCTGAGAGCTAGGCATTAAATGGCTGCCCTATTCAGGCACCTGCCCACTCACTACTCTAGCCCTTAAAGTGACAAGCACCCAGAAGGTGCTCTGTCACACAAGGAAATATATTTGTTTGGTTTATTCTTGTTTGATTTTGTTACTTTTCCTGCATGAAAGAAGTTTTCCACAAAGTTAAAATTGTCCTTCATCAAATAGTTTCATAGATGTTAGGGTCAGAAGGGACCTCAATAGATCATCGAGTCCGATCCCCTGCATAGGCAAAAAAGTGTGCTGGGTTCAAATGACCCCAGCCAGATGCCTATCTTATCTCCTCTTATAGACCCCCAGGGTAGGGGAGAGCACCACCTCCCTTGGGAGCCCGTTCCAGACCTTGGCCACTCTAACTGTGAAGAAGTTCTTCCTAATGTCCAGTCTAAATCTGCATTCTTCTAGCTGATGGCCATTATTTCTTGTAACAAATGTATGCCTATCTTTTGCATACTAAGTACTTTGGGATAAATCCAGAGATATACAATTGTAAAAAGATCCAGAAACTTTCAAACAAACATTTTGTCTCTTTTTTTTTTTTCCCAATCTCTTTTTCCTGAGGCCTGAGATGGGGAAAAAAAAGAATTTTGTGGCTTTTTCTAGAAAATGCAATATTCATATAGATACATAAAGAGATTTATACCTGCAGCACGCAGATCTTCAGTGTCCTGACACCTATAGAATTCTCATTCCTATTTTAATTGCCTCAGGTCCCTAAATAATGTGCGGCATGTCTCAGGCTCCTAAAAATAGGATTTGCAGTCACAACAAACCAAGTGAGGAGCTGTTTAATCTAGCTGGTGGGAAATCCCAAAGACTCTAATAAAGATAATTAGGCACAAATCTCTGGATTTGAGAATAGTACTATTTGAGATGCTTAGCTCTGCACCCCCACATGTGGTCAGCACATAACCATGTGAGGCCTGGTCATTAAATACACACACACACACACACACACACACACACACACACACACACACACACACACACACAGAGCTCCACAATGTCCCAATAAATTAATCAGGAGGAAAAGACCTATTTACAATCTCTGATCTGTCTAGAGACTCAGATCTACATCTTCCACCCTTTAGGTAAGCTCTAACCATGACACAAAGCTCTCTATTTTTTTATGTTGAAGCTGCTCTGTTTTCATAAATGATTAATTGGGCCAGAGACTTAAGCACGGTTCTTTTCTTTTTATTAATCACAGAACAACCTTCCAATCACCAGACTATGAAGTTTATTTCTTTCTGTCTCCCTCTTGTTTTTGAATCTTGTTTTCTGAACAATGAATCCTGCTGTTGTGGGATGTAGGTGACATGGCATGTCCCTGATCCAAATCAGGCAAAAAGCTTTAAGACTGGGCTATTGGGGAGAATGATGCCGATATCCCCATAAAATCTTGTTCCTAAATTCCTTGTTTGTGTAATGCCCAATCTGTATGTGTGCTCTTATAGTGCGTACTGGATTGGGCTCTTAAAATAGCTAGGGAATGAACCAGTTGGAAAATCCTGCCAGGATCTAATAAGAGCTAGGTCTCCAGGCACCTTAGTAGTGTGAGGACATGAGCAGTTCAGTTGCCCACCAGCAGAAAATTAAATGCCAAGGGGACCTTATTAGTGAAGATTTAAGTGTCTGCATGCTTTCTTTGGCAATTGCTTAGAATAGCGCTGCTCAGTCATTTGGCCCTGTGGACCAGATGAGTGGGTCAGAGACAGTCTGCAAGCTGGATTAAGCCTTGTGCACCAGGATCAGGCCTGTGCTGCCCCTGCCCAGCCCTGAATGCCTAGCTTAGACCCTCACCACTTCTGCTCCGATTAGGCCCGCACTACCCCAGGCCAGTTGTACATGCCCTGATCAGGCTTATGCCACCCTTACCTGGCCCTGTGTGGCCTGATCAGCTCTGGCACCACCTTACCCCAGTCTCATGCTGTCTCTGGCCAGCCCCAGGAAGGAGGATCAGCGCAGTGCTGCCCATACCTAACCCTGCATGTCCCAGTTGGGTTGGCTCTACATTTACCTGGCCCTGTGTGCCCCAGTCAGGTCTCTCATTTCTTTCTCTCAGTTCTGCATAGGGTGCTCAGATCAGTCATGTGTTGTTTAGAATAGGCCCCCAGCCACACCTGCCTCAATCAGGTTTTCCTCTGCCTCAGCCAGGCCTTGCACACTGGGATGAGGCCTGATGTCTCTTTGCACACTTAAAGAGGCTCTACACTAACCTGCATGCTCAATTTAGCATGCAGGACCATGTTATCTGGGCTTCAGAGCTCCCACAAGACCATAAACTTTGCAGCAGGGGAGTGGTACTTAATGTTCTCAACACTTCCCTGTGGGCCCCACCTGGATTACATGGCTTTGTGTGTAGATCTGACCCATAGGCCTGGGTTGAGCACCTGTGGTTTAGAAGAGATCTTGAGAATCTCAGTACCTTCTGGATCTATCCCCTTGCAACTTACTGGTCAGACAGGCAGAAAAGATTTATCTTAAGCATTATTAATTCATGCTGAATGTAATGAATTAATATAGGGAAGTCAAGAAGAGATGCAAAGTTTTTTTGGATTCTCAATCATGATTCCAGTAACTGAGAAAGTTGTGAAACCCTGTTTAACCAAGACCCAAGTCAGTGCTTGTTTGGATGGGTTAACTGTGACAAATTGCTTTAGGTAACATCCATTTAAACAAATTGGAACATAACAACCAAAATTGTTTATAGTTAGATAAAAAGCTATTGTAGGGACAATTTAGATTATTGCAAATAGACAAGCAAGCATCAAATTTACAGAATTTCAACCCTAACTTGGCACAGTCCCTGCTTACTCGTGGCAGTATTGAATGTGTTCCACTTCATATTTTTTCTTATGTGTACCAGGCCTCAAGCCAACACATATACCCACATATGGAGAATGATTGGTATAACCAGATGTTAAGAGATGCATTCTTCTAGCTTTGGCATCTGGGCCTGTGTCTGTTCCCTTGGCACATTCTCTCTTCGACTTCTTGATTGGTTCCACTGCTGGCTGCTGTGACAGCTGTTCAGCTGTCTGTGGGCTTTGTGAAATGTTGCTGTGCTTCTTTATCTTTCTTGATGTCAGATTTCTTTGATTCTCATAGGGGCATGTATAATTTAAATTTTATTCCATTGTGTTGGTTAATAGGGCAAAGTGAGGATTTGCTAAATGATCCATATGAAGACTCAGGGCTCTCATACAGGGAAGGAGCGGACTTGCTCCCCACGTCTCTATTTGTTCAATGTGAAACTGTAGAAACTTGTTTATGCATCTACATTTTCTTACATAATTTATATTCAATTTTTTGTACGTAATGAGTAACAGCCACTGCATCTGCCTTGAAGAAAAACACTCATTACTTAGGCTGCAGCTGTAAAATCCATCCCTTTAAAACAGGACCCCCTGTGATCACCAGTTTAGTACTTAAATCAGTTCCTTATGAACAAATCTCGTTTAGTTCTGATGTTGCATTATTTGGTAGCATACTGTAATTTTTAAAGTGGAAAAACAAAAAAAGAAAAGAGTTCTCACAGCAAAAATGCAGTGTAATTCTACAATTATATCCACTATTCTATCGCTAAGCTTATCTATTATTTATTATATACACCCATCTATGGTCTCACACTTATCTTCAAGATTTAAAACACAGTCCAAAATATGTGAGTAAATTAAAATGCAATATTCTGCATGGAAATGTAACATTTTAAGGTTCTTCCAAACTGTTTCTGGACAAACTGAATGTCCTTCTGGCAGGTATGATCATGAACAAGCAGTATTTTAATTAAGAGAAAAAAAAGTATGATCAAATCTAATATGACAATAGATAGTAAAATGAGATACTACTTCGTTTCATACATACTTCTTCCAATTACAGGCCTCATGTCTACCCTTCTCTCAAAGTTGAATCCCCTACTCACTCTACTTTTAGATGGCTTTCCAGCTTAAAGTACCCCTCTTTATACTGCTTGGTTTCTCAGCAGGTACATTTATGTTTGGTCCTAGCTATGGATTTCCCCCTTAAAGTTGTGGTTAGAATGACTGAGTATGAATCACAATGGCTTCTTTAAAACAAGTATTATTTATTGTTCTACAGGATTGTAGTAATCAGAGAGGAAGGGCTGCACAAGTAAAGCAAAATCCTCTTGCACATAATATGCCCAAATGGCAGTTACACAGCCACAGAAGTGGTGGTTTTGGCAGTTATGCACAATTTGTGAGTGCATACCATGTGGCCAGAGCACAGCCTACTGCACATGTTTAATAGATGTGTGAGCATTTGGTATGTCCACACTGAACATGAAATAGGATCCCAAACCGTGTTTAAGTACCAAAAACAGCAGTTATGGGACTGCACATTTACTACTTGGGCACTCAATTAAAATAGGATTCTGCCTTTTTTGTCTGAGGCTTTGGATTTTGTTTTATCTGATGTTTTGGTTTCCCTATGAGACTTAGGCTGACCCAACTGATCCCCATGACCTATGCTGTTCCTGGGGATGGGACCATAGGCCGTGGAATGGGGTGGGCCACCCAACCAAATTTTAGCACGTTAATTTATATAACCCACAAAAGCGCAATTGTCATTCCATTTAAAACTGTATAGCTATTTTTTTAACTGCATAGCTACCTAAATTAACATGCTAAAAGCTGTTCGGGCCATGGCCCGGGTGGCCCACACCATTCCACGGCCTATGGATGTTGTCCACATATCTTGTCTCCCAACTTATGTCTTCAGGACTGTGGGTGTTCTTATTTTTCCTCTGATGCCAACCTATCCCTTTTTCAAGAGCAGGTCTCCTTTCAAAATTAGTTTCAAACAATTCGTGTCTTCTTATCTTTCCACTGAACTAGTCCTAATCTTTTGTAGGCTGCAGCATCCAGCCCTCTTTGTGCTGGATATGTGAAGTGTTTGTTAACTGGGAGAGTGTTTGACAGTAACTGGTATTGCCACATCAGGATAAAGGTTAGTCAGTTGCTGATTACCAGGGAACCTGATTTTCTCTGACAAAAAAAAAAAAATCCCAATTTTTGGATGAAAAAAGTAACCCCAAATCCACATTTTTTCCATGATTAAAGTGAAACACCACTAATATATAGACATATATTAGTGGTGTTTCATTTTGAACACGGAAGCATGTGGATTTGGGGTTCATATTACACCCTTCAACCAAAAACTGGGGATTTTTTTTTTAATCAGAGAAAACCAGGTTCCCTGCTGATTTCCTGCTTCTTCAGGAACAGTCACCTAGGTGCCAATCTTCTTTCCTTATAGAAGAGCCTATTTTATCTACTATACTTCCTCAACAAGTCTAAATGCCAGTAGCATAAATGAGGCAGCAACTAGGGCAGCAGTTCTGAGCTTAGGAGGGTGGCTCAGAAATAGCCACGACCATGCTGATGGCTGAGGATGCTGCTGTGATTGGCACTGGGGCAGATGAGTGCAGAGTTGACGCCCTATACCTCTGCCAGTTGGGTTTGGCCCTTGTAATAGACTTTCCTTTGCCTCCTGTGATCAACATGAATAAGCAGTATTTCAGCACAAAAAGAATCATATGATCTAATATGACAATAGACAGTGAAAGATTTTATAACCAAGAAAATCATGTAGAAGTCAAACAGAAAACCATAGAAATCAAAAGGAATTTGAACAGTTCACATAGATTCCCAAAATGTTAAGAGGCTGCAAACTGAATCACTCAGTTGTAAGGAAAT
The DNA here is from genome assembly GCF_030867095.1 of Alligator mississippiensis. Taxonomy (NCBI): domain Eukaryota; kingdom Metazoa; phylum Chordata; order Crocodylia; family Alligatoridae; genus Alligator; species Alligator mississippiensis. The sequence continues at coordinate 399,276,787 of NC_081824.1, forward strand.
ACTGAATCGTGGGTGTATATCTAACCTTAACTCTGACCCTAGTATATTGATACTAAGTTTCATCTTCATTATCATGTAAGATTTTCATAGGAACTCCTGATGTCACAGCAAAACTAGTCCATATGCAGAATTCCTTATCAGGTTTAATGCATCTCTAATGGTTTACCTAAGCCATACTTTGAGGCCTTAACCAGAACTTAAATGTTTATATAGAATTTGCATGGGATGCTGCACAAGTGTTGAATTTCACAGTCAGTGTTTAGGGCATGAGGCAGCTGAGCTATTTATTTTTATTCTACTTATTCTATCATTACTTTACATTACATTAACTGCACACCATCCACCCTGCACACTTAATCAGGTATGGGTCCTCTAAACCCCTGCCTCATTAACTACACACCAAAAAGTCATTACTATCTGATTGCTGTTCAGCAGCCCTTGTGAAATAAATTGGAGGTCTCAGGCAATTGTCCACAACACAAAAAGCTAGCACCACAGTTGGCACCACCATTACTAGACGACTTGGGAAGTAGGTCATAGCTTGGTACGGCAGACACTAAATTCTAGTGTAGCATCCTAAAGTGGTTTTCATCAGCTACATATAGAGATTAACGTGGGAACAGTGCCAATAATCTTTCAGTGCTCTGTTTCTTCTGTATACAATGAAAGGATTTTCAGTCTTCTGGACTGTCAGTCTGTCATCATGGGCATTACATTGTGACACATTAAAGAACAGTTGAATCAGGTGAAGACAAGAAGACAAGGTGTGTGAGCCACAAGGAGGTCTGACAGAGTGTAGCATGAAGACTGAATCCCAGAGTGTGTGAGGTGAAACATTTTTGAAAGGGCTTTTTAAAAAAATAAAAGCAGTGCCTGAAAGGTCACTAATGGGATGCCAGGACACTTATGGGTCTTGTGATCAAGAAAACCAGAACTAAAAGGGAAAAAAATGCTTCTACTGTGTGCTATGCATCATAGATATAATACCTCTGTGAAAGCAGGGATGAGTGACTCAGAGACAATTTTTGTTGGCCCCGGTTATAAGCTGTTCTGTAAAAAACTTAATTGCTGTTTAGGAAATTTAAATAAAATATTAAAAGAGTTTCAGACTGAATTTCATTGTTTATTGTCTGGGAGAGAAATCATGGGCCATGTCCAGATGAGTGCAGACATGCAATGTGTGGTGCTGCAGACTCATCTGTGATGCCGCATGTGCAGGTGTGCCCCGCACTGCCACCTTGCAGTGAGGGATGTGGGTGTCGACCCCAGGAGATCCTGGGATGAAAAAAAGCCCACACCAAAAAAATGCAGGGGGCACATGTGGCAGCAGTGCATGCCACTCAAAACCAGAGTCTGGCTGGCTGGGGCCATGCTCTGGATGCCAGCCAGGCTTCCAGCTGCAGGGGAACCATGGCTGCAGCTCCCTGAGGCCCTCAGATAAAACTACTGGGACCAGCACAATTGTTGGCCCCAGCCTCCCTTACCCCACCTGGAGTAACCTGCTGCACACCAGAGTGCATGTGGCATGGTCATTCCCCAGGGACAAGTGGCAGTGGCACAAGGTGTGCTTTTGCTACTTCTCCCCAGGGAAACAAATGGCTGTGTGCTCATCCAGACATGGCCATGGGGGGAAAGGATGCAGTTTCTGCATGTGGTATAGATTGTGACTGCTTTTTAATGCAGCCAGACTACTAGGGATTAAAAAAGTGCACTTTCCATATTTATAGTTCTGAGATCTCCCTGAGAATCTCCCAAAGTACTAAAACTGGGCAAGGTTGTGCTGCCCTCATTCATGTGCTGAGCACTTTTTTGTAAAAGTAGTTCCTTAGAAGTCAATGGCACAGGTTGCACACATGAAAATAAGTGCTTACTAAACTAACCACTACGAAGCAAAATAAGGGTCTGGTTGTTTTTCAGAAAGCAATGCTCAACTACTGCCAGTTTAATCTCCAGTATTTTTTTAACATATACCATTTTTAAATATCATGAGTATTATATTTAGCTGTACATCTAGTAGAAGTAAGTAGTGTAGCAATTAGGAACCCTAACTTCAACCCATAGAAATCAAAAAAGGCTGTTTTGCTATTGACCCAGATCATAGAAGAATGAGACCTTGGGAATATAAACCTTCCCATTGTAACCACCTCTTATGTCCTTTAAGAAACATTTCACCTATCTTTTCTTTTTCTTTACTTTTCTCTCATTTTTAGGTTATGCTTTCTCCCTTTTGCTTGAGGGATTCTAAACATTGATAGCCTAAGGAAAGACTATTCTTTGAGAATTCATACAGTTAATTAATTACAAGGTAAAAGAAAAAAAAAACAAAAACAAAAACCCTGTAACTGTTCTAGGCTTTATGTAGAAAACTAGCCCAAAATATAACAAAGAAAATTTACATAAGAATGCAAGAGTAAGCTAGATTTCAAAAAGGTTTTGTTTTCTTCTTCATGAAACATGCTAGTAAGAATGTACATATTAATTTAGTTCACGGCTCATCAAACTGTGGGAGTTCAGTGTATAAAGGGTCAAAATGCCCCTGAATAGTTGGTACTTAACTAATGGTCATGCTAGTTAAGTATCATGTAGACATTCATATTTCTGTATCATTGGAGGTAATGTTGTAACATTATATATTGATGTCATGTCAGCACATAATGATATTCTAATTCGAGATGATACCAGGAACAGAGAATAAGATAGAACTTAAAATGTATTTCCAGTTCACTTCACTTAAATTATACTATTTTGAAGGACTACATTGCTTGGTAGTAAGTGATTCACATTATGTCATGTTAAGCCAAAATATTTTAAGAAGTTATTTCCACGGCCCCCACCCCCCTACAGTTAAGTTCACATTCAGCTGAAATAGACCAGTAGTATATGATATGACCCAATGCTTTCAGGATGCATAACAAGAGTGACATATTACTTGACTATGTGATAGATGACATCTGTTTCAGTGTACAGTATAGCTTTATGGAATCTAATACTAAATGTAACTGACATTACAGTTCGTTCAGAAGCAAACAGTATATGGGGCATTTCAGCTTTGATACTTTTATGGAAATGTGACCAATTATCCAAGAAGCAGCTATTCCACAAGCATTCTGTGGATACATTTAAGTATTTCAGTGACTTCTTCCTTCCTCACATTTTAACCCTGCATGGATATTGTTTCAGGATAGGGTATAAGTATGTACAAAAGTTGTGTTGCAGCGTATAAATGATGATAGCAAATGTCAATTGTGTCAGAGGCCATACACTTCTGTGTACACATTTTTTTTTCATATACATTCAACGGTTAAACCGCCTATAAGATTTATATTCCCTGTTATTTACAGGACTTTCAAAAATATAGATCTAGTGCTTTGTTGCATATAAGAAACTAAAGTTTTGATTTCAATAAGGTCTTGGGATAGCACGAAAGCTTGACATGTCCTGCCTAACACACTGAAATCTGAGATAAAAGAGAAATACGTTATCTTATCTCTACAGACACATACAATTTTCACTGTACAATTTACCTTGTAACTTCAGCTCTAACTTGTAGCTCATACTCTTCTGATACAAGTTCAAAGCAGTAGATTTTCCGGAGCTGACAGTTGTGATGGAGTGAGTCAACTGTAGACTCAGCTCTTTCCTTATGGAATAATCAGATGAGAATGTTGAGTTGTTAGAGAGAGAGTAAAATATTGCTGGAAACATTTATATACAAATATTTACTGAATAGAAACACCCCCTTTCCAACAAAAAAAAAAAAAAGAAAAGAAAAGAAAAAAAATACAACTCAAACAACTACAAAGAAGACATTAACTGTAACATCAGAGAATAAAATTGTTCCTACTTGAAAAGGAGTATCTATGATAAATGTGGCAATTACTGTGAACAGACAAGGCAACAAATGAAGGACTTAGAGAATAGTGTAGATAGACATTCATGACAGATGTTATGAGGATGCCGATGGACAGATTGCCAGACAAGTAAGTCAGAGAAGACACTGACAAATATACCGCAAGGAATAACCATTCAAAGAAGGTCAGAAAAGAAGAATTAGCTTATTTAATGCAAATCTATAGCAAGCCTATTCTCAGCATCTTAAAGAATTATTAAGCAGTACTTCACTACAGAATGGTAGAGGAATATTGAATTATCAGATACAATTCCTGAACTGTAAGGACAGATACTTGATCTGGATAGCTACCTCTTTTACTATGTTATTAAGTGAATAGTTTCCAGGACCAAAATCACAAAGAGACATAGGCATTACCAAAACATTGCAATACCTAAATTTTTAGGTGGCCTGATGACCAGTAGAATCATCAATTCTGAGTTTGGTGTCCAGGCAAGTGCATGGGGAGTGGTAGGTTTCTCAGAAGAATCTCAGAGCCTGTCTACACTGCAGTGGTGGCATGCCCCAGCCAGGTAGCATGGAGCACATCCCACCGTACATGACAAGCTTCCATGTATACATTTCAAACCTGGATGCACATGGGCCAAGACACTCTGAGGTCACCACTAATGGTTAGTCTCAAGCACACTACAAAGGAGGTCTTGACAGCAGCATCCTCATTGGAGTATTTCTGAGTGTGGACTTTTCCTGTGGGAGTGGGTAGGCAATTCATGCTAGAAGGAATCACAACTGGGACCCAGAAGCCGACAAGCTGGACATCCTAAACCAACTTCAGAAATGCTTCAGCTATAGAAAGGGGTAATACCCTCTCCTTCAAAGACAATTAAGCATTTCCCTCTGTAGCAGAGGTGAGCAACTATTTAGCTCAGAATTCTCAATGGAAAATGTTCTTGATATTAAACACGTAAGCCACATCAGAAGAACAAAACAAAATCAAAACAAGATAATGATGATACAAGAAAACTCCCCAAACAATCCCCAAAACAAAATAAACACTAAGCACATAAACTCACTATAGCAGGGGCCCCTAACTCCTGCTACTTGAGAGGTGGGGAGCCAGCACCAAAGGTCTGCAATTAAGTAGGTGGCTGGGTAGAGGCCAGCTGTAGAGCTCCATTCAGGCAAGGAAACCCACAAGGGGTTAATGAGCACCAGGGAAGAAGGTAGTGGCTGCAGCTCAGGACTTAAGCTGCAACACCTGAAAGCAGGCTGAGCCATATGACTTGAAGGGGCAAAGCCACAGCCTAATAAAAGCCTGGTTCCTGAGCCAATCAAGTGGGCCAAGTTGAGCCCAAGGAGGAGTGGAAAACTAAAAAGATTACCTATAACTCACTTGCCTGTAAGGGTAACAGCAGCAGAGCAAATCAGTCACTATTTTGGTTCCTATAGGTTAGGCTTAAGTACCTACACTGTTAATCAGACACCTAAGTCCCTTTTTTGGATTTAGCCTTGGGTGTCAGAACTTGAAAAGACTTCAATGAGTAAAATTAAAGGAGTAAGAAAATCACTAATTCCAATGAAATACACACACACACACAAAAAAAAAACCAACATGGAGGCAAGAGGAGAAATAACTGGAAAAATTACCCTTCATATTAAATAAGGAACATACCAAGTACACATAAGAATATTATGTATGGTGAAGGTATAGCTCTTCAGGGTCAAGGAAGTGTAAAACCATAAGTGAATGGAGTGTTTTGAGAGGAGACAAATAAGGAGGAATTCAATAAGAAAAGCAAAAATAACAAACACTATAAAGAAAATAAGTCATCTCTTTGATCTACCTTTCTCATAATGTAAGGGGGTGAAGGAGAATAATTTTAAATATAAAAAATAAAGAAATAACTTTTTCTGACTGGAATTCATTTTCTAAGGAATAATCCCTCATGTTTCAAGGAATCAGTCTATCTTTAATTGACAGTTTTAGGATACAACTTCCTTTATAAACAGGAAAGTTTCTCCACAATTCATGTTGTATGGATTTCACTTTTCTCTAAATCATTTCCCAGGGATCACAGGAAGGGACAAGATGCTGCTTCATCAGTAAGGTCACTGGCTTGATGTAGTGCAGCATTTCTGTGCAGTTGAATAGAGATCAAGTTCAGGAAACCAAGTTAATGAAAAGGAACACGAGTGTTTAATTATTTGGTTTCATTTTAACAAATAAAGCTTTTCATTAAGGGAAAAAAAGAGAAACTAAAATACTGTCTGTTACATTTTCTATATAAATGAAAACTGAAATGTCTATCATAGTATAATTAAATCACAAGTGCTGTCAGATTAGATTTACTGTATTAACATTTTATAGGACTTGGACATACAAAATAATAAGTCACAGCTAATAAACATTGCATTCATTAACACAAATTGTGTAAGAAAGAAACACCTCCCATTTAAAATAAATGGCTATTTAATTCTTTGCTTTTAAATCTTATCTTTGCTAAACCACTTTTTATTGACTTCAGAAAAAATAGTCTGAAGGGAGATGGCAAAGTGCTTTATAAAGTGACCCCCAGGTAGAGGGTCAAAATAAGTCACATTTAATAATTTGTTCAGTGAACATAGCCTCTTTATCTGATGGCAAAATACCTTTGTTAAATCACAATTTTCATAAATATTTATTATATGAATTCTACAGAGTCCAGTCTGCCACACATATGTGAGAACTCAAGTCCAAAGTGTTGTAAAAGGCATTTACCATAGAATATGGGATTTCTCTTCTGGAGTGAGGTTACCAGCCTCTCAGTGAATCTCTTTAAATAAATAGTGATCATGACTAAGTGGTTTTGCTGTATTAGATATCTCCTTTGATATGATGCACATGCCAGCACCAGTGAAACAAATACCTGCACAAACATATTTCAGATATGAAGTCTCACATATCTTTTCAATTCATTTTGCATAAACATTTTAACACAAAAATTGATCCACCAGAAAGTTTATTGCATGCAAACACAAAAGGGCAGAATGAGTTCTAGGGAGAAACTTTTTTTTTAAAGTTCAAGAAATATATAGGAAACCCTTCTCTTTATTAATTGACTACCTCAATAATTGCATATAAGGTGACAGTTGCTGCATGAAAAATACATTTATTCATTTATGTGTTTATTTATTTCTTTGATTGATATGTTGCCACTCAAAAAGAGGTTTAGATCCTGGGCAAGGATGAAGACTGCAGCTCCTATGTTGGATGAAAATGAGGGATAGAGCTGGATGTCATAAGCATGCCAGTGGCACCTCATTCCAAATCTCTGCATAGTCTCATTCAGTTATCTCCTATACACATTGGACAGAAATGGCAACAAGATTGAACCTCAATGCACCTGACAGGGAAGGTCCTAAGACCACGCACTTATCACTGCTCTCTGGGACCTTCCTGTTAGGAAAGAGTGATCAACTGTATCAAAGACCACTGAAGGACTTAATATGATAAAGAGAGTACAGTTTTTCTCCTCAGTCTCTTGGCAAAGATCAAGAAGAAGGGTCTTCAATGACCTTCCCCGCAAAATGGGGAGTTATACAGGGTGATAGTTAGCTGGGGATTCAGCATCAAGAAGAGTTTTGGTGGTGGCGGTTGGATAGGGGCCACACAATTGTAGATTTTAAAACATCTGGCACTCTGACCTTGCAAAAGGAGAAAATGACAGCACCCACTGATACTTGGCCAAATCCCTGCTGGCTGGCTTTTACAAGCTCAGATGGGCCCGGGTCCATCCAGTTTACAACTGGTCGCCTGCTTCCCCCAAATACATTCTCTACATTGCTAGGCAACAACAATTAAAACTTATTCACACAAACTGAACTAGACAGAGCTTTGGGAAGGAAGAAGAGCAGCATTCATATGTCCTTGTTGCTATTCCAATTATTCCCAGTGTCATTATAGGATGTAGATACTACAAATGAATACACAGAAAGGACAACTGGAGTGAAATAGAAAAAAAAAAAACATCATTCTATCCTCACCATTATGAAAGCTATTCAGTTTAGCCTCCTGCAAAACTTCTACAGTCGCCATTTATTGCACAATAAGGCTAAGTGTGCACTCAACTAGGGTCTTCATCTATGAGGTCAAAGAGTTAACAGTCAATAGTTTTCCCTCTTAGCCAAAAGCATTAAAAAACTGAAAGAGTACTTTAATTTTTTTTTCAATCCATGAAAACAGCAGTTTATTGAATCACATTCTGATTGAATGCTCATCACTTATTTTACTATTTAACTAACTCTCAAGGTTGTCCAAATCCTACTTTATAAAGAATAAAGTAATCTCCAACTAAAAATGTGGACTTGCACAAAAGAAAACTGACTCTTCTTTTGTGAATGTCCCATTATATGAGCCTGGCAAGCAAAACAAGTGCCTTAATGTAAATTCTTGAATGAGAATAAAATACGGCCTTGAGGAGGTATAAGAATGTGTTAAGGACAACAGGTCAAGCTTCCTTAGATTTCCTTTTGTTTTTGTCCCATAGTGTGTTGTGTTCTATTCATATTTTTATACTGTCCTTCTCAAGATTTTATGATTATTCCTTTTATGATAATCCCTGAATGAGCCAGGTCAGTGTAGAATCAGTAGTGTAGGATTACACAATCAGAGACAACAGCATAGTGTATACACATAGAGAGCTTTTATTCTAACTTTTGAAAACTTGGCAACTTTTTTATTTTATTTTAGAAGAGCATTATATTTCTATGTGTGGGGGTTGGGGTGAGGTATGTACATTTGTTATCTTATATTCAAAAATGTTAAGAGGACATCCAGGTTACAACGGCAAGAACTCAAAAGTTAAGATGTCAAAACTAATGTTAAGTGTGCTAGTTTAATTTTGTCCCTTTGTATATATGATTTTTTTCCCCCCTATGGCTCCATGCCTCACTTATTGCCAAAAATAGAACTGCATTCTTATACCATGGTCGGGTGGAGTGTCACCTTCTAATGTATAAGCTTTCATAACAAGCAGTTTGCTTCATCAGATGTTTCTTCATAGGATCTGATTAAATAAACTGGATGCTTATCTTGCTGGGATCCTATGACCCCAGCTGACTTCCTGCCCTTTGGGCGGGGGGCTGGACTCGATGATCTTCCGAGGTCCCTTCCAGCCCTAATGTCTATGAAATCTATGAAAACTGTTGCTTATGAAATCATATGCCTCTCTGAATTAGTTTAAAAGATGTCACCCTTCCCTTTCTGCCTGATTTGACGCCAATACAGTTAACTACCTAATCCTGGTAGCAAGTCAGGGATATGCAATAAGTGAAGGAGTTGCCTGTAGAACCTCTTCCATACTTCTTAATAGAAGCTGGTACCATGTAATGCATGAAATAGAAGAGAACACCAAAATTAATTTTTATCTATTACGATAATACCACCTACCTCACACAGGTTTTGTGAAAATAAAAGTGTGAATGTTTGTGTTTTGTTCATGTACTGTAGTGGTGACCAGGGATCCTGGTTTTCACTGATAAAAATCCCCAATTTTCAGATTATAAAAAGTAACCCAAAACCAACATTTTCCCATGATTAAAATGAAATGCCACTCTCTCTTTCTCTCTCTCTCTCTCTCTCTCTCTCTCTCTCTTTCTCTCTCTCTATATATAGAGTGGCATCAGTGGTTCATTTTAATCATGGAAAAATGTGGATTTTGGGTTACTTTTTTAATCAGAAAATTGTTCTTTTCTTTTCTTTTGTTTTCTTAGCAGAGAAAACCAGAATCCTTGGTAATCTCTTAGTCCTCATGCAATGAAAAGCTTCTCTCATTCTTTAGGTCCCCATGAAAACCGACTTATTCTACAAATACTTTAGTAGCCCAGAGCAAATGCACCAATTAATCATTTCATAGATTTCATAGATTTCATAGACATTAGGGCTGGAAGGGACCTCGGAAGATCATCAATTCCAGCCCCCTGCCCAAAGGGCAGGCAGTCAGCTGGGGTCATAGGATCCCAGCAAGATAAGCATCCAGTTTGCTCTTGAAGGTGTTCAATGAAGGCGCTTGAACCACCTCCTGTGGCAGGCTGTTCCAGACCTTGGGGGCTCGGACAGTAAAGAAATTCTTCCTTATGTCCAGCCTGAAATGGTCTTGTAGTAGTTTGTGACCATTCGACCAAGTCATCATCCCTAGGGGCGCTCTGGTGAACAAACATTCCCCCAGATACTGGTGGTCACCCCTGATAAACTTATAGGTGGCCATCAGATCACCCCTGAGCCTGTGTTTTTCCAAGCTAAAGAGCCCCAGGGCTTTCAGCCTGTCATCGTAGGGTCTGCTTCCCTGACCTCTGATCATGCGCGTGGCTCTTCTCTGGACTCTCTCAAGCTTCTCCACATCCTTTTTGAATTGCGTAGCCCAAAACTGGACGCAGTACTCCAGCTGCGGCCTCACTAAGGCCGAGTACAAGGGGAGAATGACGTCCCGGGATTTGCTTGAGAAGCATCTATGGATGCAAGCTAGCGTTTTGGTCGCTTTACTAGCCGCAGCATCGCACTGCAGGCTCATGTTCATCTTGTGGTCAATGATGACCCCCAAGTCTCTTTCTTCCATAGTGCTAGCCAACATAGCACTGCCGAGCCTATAAGAATGCTGCGGGTTTTTCTTCCCAAGGTGGAGAACCTTGCATTTATCGGCGTTGAACACCATCAGATTCTCGTCCACCCACTTGCTGAGCCTGTCCAGGTCAGCCTGGATCACCCGGCTTTCTTCTGGCGTGGATGCTTTGCCCCAAAGTTTGGTGTCATTGGAGAACTTGACCAGTCCGCTTCTGACTCCAGTGTCCACATCATTAATGAAGATGTTGAACAGTATGGGTCCAAGGACAGAGCCTTGGGGGACCCCACTGGTCACAGGACACCATGATGAGTGACTTCCATCAATTACTACACTCTGGGTCCGACCCTGGAGCCAATTTTCCAGCCAGTGGATCATGAAGGACCCAAGGCGACAATTGGCCAGTTTCTCCAAGAGGCGGTCATGGGAAACCAGATCAAAGGCTTTTTTGAAGTCAAGATATATGACATCAATCTCTTCTCCCTTGTCCAGGTGATAGGTCACCTGGTCAGAGAAGGAAATGAGATTGGTCAGGCAAGACCTACCCGCAACAAACCCGTGCTGGCTATCCCTTAAGATGTTGGTGTCGGCCAGTTCAATAAGGATGGCCTCTTTAATAAACTTTTCTAAGATCTTCCCCGGGATAGAAGTCAGGCTGATGGGCCTATAGTTAGCCGGATCCACTTTCCTCCCTTTCTTGAAGATAGGCACCACATTGGCCTTCTTCCATTCTTCGGGCACTTCACCAGAGCGCCAAGAGTTTTCAAAGATCCGCGCTAGAGGCTGGGCTATGATGCTTGCCAGCTCCTTGAGTACCCTGGGGTGAAGATTGTCAGGGCCGGCTGACTTGAAGGTATCCAGCTTCTCAAGATGTTCCTTCACAAAGTCAGCATTAATGGAGGGCAGGGGATCACCCTCACCCGGACTTCCCTGTCCCGTAGCGGGCATAGGCGTCCCATGGGACTGATGAAAGACCGACGCAAAGTACCTATTTAATAGATTGGCTTTTTCCTGGGCGTCATTTGTCAGTTGCCCCATCTGGTTCAGCAGGGGTCCAATGTTGCCCCTAATTTTTCTCCGGCTCCCCACATATCTGAAAAAGGACTTTTTATTGTCCTTGATGCTCAAAGCTAGTTGGAGTTCAGTTGCAGCCTTGGCTTTCCTGGTCTGCTCCCTACAGGACCAGACCAGTGCAGAATAATCCTCCTTGGAGGTGACTCCCATCCTCCATCCTTTGTAGGCCTTTCTTTTTAGCCTCAGGAGGTCTGCTAGGTCCCTGGAGAGCGAGGGGGGCTGCTGTGCCCTCTTGCTGCCTTTCCTCAGAGATGGAATAGACTTAATTTGTTCATTGAGGATCACTCCCTTGAGGAGCAACCACTCTTCTTGAACTGCCCTCTCCCTGTGGTCATGGTCCCTTAGGGCCTCACTGACAAGCCTCCTGAGCTTGTCAAAGTCGGCTTTCCTGAAGTCAAGGACTTCTGTGTTGCTGACACAGAATTTCTTTCTTTCTTTCTTTTTTAAGTATCAGCTATGCCATGCTAAGGTTGAGTCCTCCAGCTATGCATCATTACTGTCTGGAACTGTATCATCTATGCCTAAATTATATGGGTAAGTGCAGAGAGATTTCATCACTGTATCAGTACCTGCTGGACCAGGCTGTTAGTTTTGAATTTAAAAAATAATAATTTTACTATCATTAACTACTTGTCTGATGCTGAATGTACTAAGCACTTGTGGTAGAATGCATTAAATATATGGCTATGTACAGTAAGTCGCATTCAAGTCTCAGGACTCAGTTAAAGAACTTTCATCTTACATATGCCACCATTACTAAATACAGAATAGAATGCAATAGCAAGTGATTTGAAAAGAAAAAAAAATATTTTCCCCCCCGTAATACAAATCATACCAAAGTGCTTTCATACAAAGTACCCTTTCATCCAGGGAGGGGCAGGAGAAAATTCCTTTTTTGAATAGAAGTGATCTTCCAGGTATTAAAAACAAATATTTAGTTTGTAGATAAAATGTCACTCCAAACAGAAAGGAAGGCAGGAAAAACAAATGTCCCAGCTAAAACAAGCATGAAGGAAACAATTAGAAAATGTCACCATTGTCTAGTGCCTACATGAGGCAAACGTGGGAAGATTTTTAATAACAATCTTGATGAGCCAGTGAAGTGAGTTTAAATGAAATGAAACCAGGCTCTGCACTTTGAGGTAAAAAGAAGCATTTAGTGCCTTTCATCTGAGAATCTCAAAGCAAATATCAAAGCATGTCAGATAATCAAGGAACAGTGGCTTAATCCTGAAAAAGAATGATTATGTTCCAGTCTGTTTTTGCCTGCTATTAATCTTGTTGTGTTGCATTTTTGCCACCTCTGAGCTGTAGTTAGACAATCTATTTTGATATCCTGCATTCTTGCAAGGACTCCTTGAAGGGACTCACACAGGCTAAGTACAAGCATTTAAGAGCCTGACGTGATAGCGTTCCAAGTTTCAAGCTTTATGCTAAGCACCCAAGGTTAGGTCAGGCCTGAATAGAACAGGCATTATCCTTTCAGTAGTGGGGACCTCAGAGCCTGCCTGCACTGGCTTAGGCCAGCAGGTGGTAAGTGGGGGTTCTCACATTATTCCCAGCATGCCCTGTGGCCTCCCTGGGCTGTCAAAGACTCCTGAGTACCCCTGATTGGCTGCTGGGCACAGGCCACAAAGCCCTCTGCCATCAGTACATGCCTCTGTGTCCCAGCCTGCCCCCGCCTGCACACACCCTGCTATGGCATCCTTGCCCAAGCAGTTCAACCTAAAAACTACAGTAGGTCCTGTTGGTTACCCTGTGTGAGTCTTGCTCGAGGCTGTGGTAAATCATGGCTGCCCACCTAGACCTGATCTGGCAGTGGCTTGCTGTGGCATATGCCTTCATGCCCTTGAGCCACCTGCCAGCTGCCGCACGGCCCATGGCCAGCAAGTGAACCCTGATCCTGGTAAGCATCCTGGACTGGGCCACCAACTTGCACACAGCTGATGAGGATGAGGTCCACATCTTACACAGCTTTCTGCTTCTTGGGCCAATGGAGAACAGGCATTATGCTCCCAGGATCCCTGATTTTGTCATTGGTAATGTCATCATCCCCCCAGTCCTCATTTGGGCCCTAGCCTCCCTCCTTCTGCCCTGGCTGATGAACCTTAATGTGGGCTAGCTCAACCACTGGAAGGAGTACTTCAGTGCCTTCAGCCACCTTAAGGTAAGCTGATGGGCTCTCAGAGTGCATCTCAAGATGGGTGAGGAGAACTGGATGTTACTGTCATCACGTGTATCCTCCATAACATCCGCAAGACTGAGGGGCCGTTTTCTATGAAGCTGAATCTGAGTGGGAATGCTGTGTGGACTGGGCTTGGCACCATGAACACACATGGCACAGAGATGAGGGAGAAGCGCAAGCCCCCCACCTATGTTGGTGGCCCTGGCCCGACACATTGTTGAGATCTGTGAAGCTCTGCCCAACTACCTCCTCACTCTCATGCACTGAAGCCCTCCCAGATAAACAGGGCCAGAAGACTTTGAATGCCCATGCCCTGGCACCAGGCCATAAGTCTCCTGCTGCAGGCTCCTTTGTCCCTGCATCACAGGCAGTGCTGTCCATAACCCAGGGTGCCCAGATACTGTTCCTCTTCCCGCTTCCTCCCTAACTCCCCTCCTGCCCCACCATTGGCAAACACTGGGGTGCAGGGGATGTGGCATGAGGAAGAGATGTGCTCATCATCTTAATAAAATTTTGCAGCTGACAAACTTTTCATGTGTTTAATAAATAAAACCTGTTGAACATTGCCCATGACACAACTTGGTCCCTCTTCTCAAGTAACACAAACTAGCAAACTAGCAAACTAGAGGAAGGGTTGGGGAATTGAGAACAGGGTGAAAGAACCTTGAAGGGGTGGTTGGATTGGAAGCGGGGGTGGGGATATGGGGATTGCTGCAGGGGCTGAACTCAATAAATATGAAACCTTAAGGAGGACAGTGGGCTTTTGACTTGGTACCCTACTTTCAGGGGTTCTGAGTGAAGACCAGGGACTTCTCCATGTAGGAGCTGGACAGGTGTGTGATCCCAGACCCACTGTCTGTCCAAGAGTGATGCAAGGCAGAAAGTGTCTGCTGGATCAGGGCAGGGGGAGGCTGCAGTGTGGGAGACATTTCCACAGTGCCTTGGATTCCTGCCTCTTCCATATAGGACCCCCAGGATCCCTGCCCCACCCCCAGGGCCATGTCTCCCTCTTCAAGGGCCCTCAGCCCTTGCCCGGGGACTGCCTATCCCCACTAAAGCTTTACCACTCTTCCCAAGCAGGACCCAGGCCAGGTGTGGGACCACAGGGAGCACAAGAGCTCCCCCTCCCAATCCTCCTGGCTGATGAGTGAATGAGCTGGGGCTAGCAGCCTCTGCTTCCAGAAGCTGTCCCAGCAGGCTGGCAGTCTGTGCTCTTTTCCCCATTCCCCATTATGCTCCTGCTCCCCTTCAGGACTGGCCTGGAACTGCTTGGGGGTAGTGCATATGGGGTGACTACCAGCCGTTGGCTGTAATGAGTTGCATTTGGATGGAGGGCAATGTCTCTGATTGCCTTGGCATCAGGTGTCAGACAGCCTGGTGCCTCTCCCCTCATTCCCTTCTGTTCCCAAGAATGGGTCCTTCCAGATGCCTTTCTGCCTCCTTGGACCATGGGTCAGAGGCTCCCATATGTAACATCTCCTGTCATAGCTCCCCATCACTCCTCAGCACCTCCAAGTCACTGCGTGGTAGGGAGCATTCTCCCACAGCCACCATTCTGCAGTCCCCCTTTGAGACCCTCATTCATGCCAACCCTGGAAAGAGTCCCTGGAGCAGGGCACAGCATGCCATGGGGGAATGGGTAGCAGCCTGTTTCCTGTCAGGGAGAGCCATGGGATCTGCACGAGCCAGTAGTGGGGTTGGTCAGGGACCTCAAGCAGTCCAGGACACTATGTAAATTCCCTGTCCTGGTGTTGTGATTTTCTCAGCTCCACTGCTGCATGGGTTTTCTTCTCCAAATTTTGGGTGGCCACCTGGAATATGACTCAGCAGCCTGGGTGTAAGCACCCCACAGCCTGTCCGTTACCCTACTACATGTCCCAAGTCATTCCTTGAGCTGGTCTTACAGTGCAGGGAGGCTGCTCCAACACTCTGTAATTACACATTAAATATACATTTAGTGTTCTAAAGAGTTACACATCAAGAATGATTCACTGACTATACTGAGAATAATTTATATTAACAAATGTATTTAAGAATATTGTAGTAATTATAATTTATTGTAATTGTAAAGTAAAGTAATTTATGATTTATGTAATTACAGCACATTGGAGTAGACACGGTAAATCAAGTCATCTGGAGATCGGTAATTACTATGCTCCAGCAGACTCCAGCATCATGTGTATCAATGTCCCCGTGCTGAAAAATGATGGTGAAGTCCTTAACTAAAGCTGGTTTGACAAGCATTAGTTAAAGCACTCCTGCTGCCATTTTTCAGCATGAGGACACTGATACATGAGGCATTCTAGGCATGTTGATTAGCCCAGCTTCTGGAGCCGTGCTAATTAAAGTGCACCCCCACCTTCCACAGCATGTCTATAAATGCCCACAGCCCCTGGTATCAGAAGTCGGGGAAGAAAGGGGGGGGGGGGTTGCACTTTATGTCAGTGAGCAATATACATCAACCCTCATCAAGACAGAATCCGAGGCTGAGGAAGTAGAAGGATTGTGGGTTAGGTTACATGGGGGGCAAGGAGAAAGGGATTTGGTGGTAGGGGTCTGTTACAGACCCCCACACCAAGGGGAAGAAATAGATGCGGGGCTCCTGAGGCAACTCTCGGAGACCATAAAAACTAAAGAGGCGGTAGTCATGGGGGACCTAAACTACCTGGACATCTGCTGGGAGACGCAGACAGCAAGGTCCCATCGCTCACGCAGGTTTCTAACTTGTGTACAGGACCTCCACCTGACACAGGAGGTGTATGGTCCCACTAGGGGGAATGCCATACTGGATCTGGTATTGGCAACGGGAGATGACATGATAGGGGACCTCCAAATCGGTAGCTATCTGGGAGACAGTGATCACCTTATGATAGAATTCAACATAAGACGGTGAGTGGGTAAGGTAACTAGTAGGGTGAAAGTGCTAGACTTTAGGAAAGCTGATCTCATTGCACTCAGGCGATTAGTCAAGGAAGCACTGCAGAGTAGGAGTTTTGATGGGATGGGTGCCCAAGAAGGGTGGCTGTGCCTAAAGGAAACGATCCTTTGGGCACAAAGCAAGACGATCCCCGAGCGAGGCAAAAGAGGGAAAGGGGCCAGGAGGCTTCCATGGCTGACCAGAGAAATCCAGGGCAGCCTAAGGGCCAAAAGGGGAGCACATAAAAAGTGGAAACAGGGTGAGATCACTAAAGATGAATATACCTCCTCTGCTCGTGCTTGTAGGGAGGCAGTTAGGCGGGCCAAAGCTACCATGGAGCTGAGGATGGCAACCCAAGTAAAGGACAACAAGAAATTGTTTTTTAGATACATAGGGAGTAAAAGGAAGGCCCAGGGAGGAATAGGACCCCTGCTAAATGGGCAGAAGCAATTGGTGACAGATAGAGGGGACAAGGCTGAACTCCTCAACGAGTTCTTTGCCTCAGTGTTCCTAAGCGAGGGGCACGACAAGTCTCTCACTGGGGTTGTAGAGAGGCAGCAGCAAGGCGCCAGACTTCCATGCGTAGATCCTGAGGTGGTGCAGAGTCACTTGGAAGAACTGGATGCCTTTAAGTCGGCAGGCCCGGATGGGCTCCATCCCAGGGTGCTGAAGGCACTGGCCGACGTCATTGCAGAGCCACTGGCGGGAATATTCGAATGCTCGTGGCGCACGGGCCAAGTCCCGGAGGACTGGAAAAGGGCTAACGTGGTCCCCATTTTCAAAAAGGGGAGGAAGGAGGACCCGGGCAACTATAGGCCGGTCAGTCTCACCTCCATCCTTGGTAAAGTATTTGAAAAAATTATCAAGGCTCACATTTGTGAGAGCCCGGCAGGACAAATTATGCTGAGGGGAAACCAGCATGGGTTTGTGGCGGGCAGATCGTGCCTGACCAACCTAGTCTCTTTCTATGACCAGGTTACGAAACGCCTGGACACAGGAGGAGGGGTGGATGTCGTATACCTGGACTTCAGGAAGGCCTTCGATACGGTATCCCACCCCATACTGGTGAACAAATTAAGAGGCTGTGATGTGGATGACTGCACAGTCCGGTGGGTGGCGAATTGGCTAGAGGGTCGCACCCAAAGAGTCGTGGTAGATGGGTCGGTCTCGACCTGGAAGGGTGTGGGCAGTGGGGTCCCGCAGGGTTCGGTCCTTGGACCGATACTCTTTAATGTCTTCATCAGCGACTTGGACGTGGGAGTGAAATGTACTCTGTCCAAGTTTGCAGATGACACAAAGCTATGGGGAGAAGTGGACACGCCGGAGGGCAGGGAACAGCTGCATGCAGACCTGGATAGGCTGGACAAGTGGGCAGAAAACAACAGGATGCAGTTCAACAAGGAGAAATGCAAAGTGCTGCACCTAGGGAGGAAAAATGTCCAGCACACCTACAGCCTAGGGAATGACCTGCTGGGTGGCACGGAGGTGGAAAGGGATCTTGGAGTCCTAGTGGACTCCAAGTTGAACATGAGCCGGCAGTGTGACGAAGCCATCAGAAAAGCCAATGGCACTTTATCGTGCATCAGCAGATGCATGACAAATAGGTCCAGGGAGGTGATACTTCCCCTCTATAGGGCATTGGTCAGACCGCAGTTGGAGTACTGCGTGCAATTCTGGGCGCCACACTTCAAGAAGGATGCGGATAACCTGGAGAGGGTACAGCGAAGGGCAACTCGTATGGTCAAGGGCCTGCAGACCAAGCCCTACGAGGAGAGACTAGAGAAACTGGACCTTTTCAGCCTCCGCAAGAGAAGGTTGAGAGGCGACCTTGTGGCTGCCTATAAGTTCATCACGGGGGCACAGAAGGGAATTGGTGAGGATTTATTCACCAAGGCGCCCCCGGGGGTTACAAGAAACAATGGCCACAAGCTAGCAGAGAGCAGATTTAGACTGGACATTAGGAAGAACTTCTTCACAGTTCGAGTGGCCAAGGTCTGGAACGGGCTCCCAAGGGAGGTGGTGCTCTCCCCTACCCTGGGGGTCTTCAAGAGGAGGTTAGACGAGTATCTAGCTGGGGTCATTTAGACCCAGCACTCTTTCCTGCTTATGCAGGGGGTCGGACTTGATGATCTATTGAGGTCCCTTCCGACCCTAACATCTATGAATCTATGAATCTATGAATCTATAAGTCTGAAGTGCATGCCGTAAGTGCAGAGTCTGTGACCATGTAGCAGATAGCTCCATTTGTACATTTCCCTTCTGGACATTGATATAACAGAAGGCCCTTCTTGCCTGCAAACCCCTCCCCACAATTTTGCACATTTCTTTTCCTTCTCAGTATTGGCAGAGACCTAGCACACTCTTTTCATGAGCTCAGAGCAAGCTAGAAAGGTGAAGTGACTTTCTGTAGAAGAAATCTAGAAACTACATCCACATATCAATTAAGCTCAGGGTCACTAAAGAAAACAAAAGAACTAAAATATCTATTGCAAAGACTGTAAATATATCCTTTGCTAGCCTAACTCACTCACTGTCCCCAGTAGCCTTTGATCCTCACTACTACACGTTGCATTTTTATATGTTACTCACAGTGCATTTTCATATTTCATGCCTCGTCTTTACCGTGGCATTTTGTATTTTATATTTTATACTTTTAAACTCTTAAGGAATTTACTCCCTGTAGAATGAAGTTACACGCAGGAACATTGTTAAAACTGCATTCAAATTGTAACTGTAAAGTGATAACATCTATTGAGTGAATGTGAGTGAATTATGATCATCAGTAGAGAATAGCCTAGCCAAAGGAACTCCATTTTAAGCTAATCAAGCTAAAGAACTGATTCTTACAACTGAGCACTTACCCTATGTACTATACCTGTAAGCCATGACAATTCAGCCATTAAATCAGTAAGTCAAGAGTGGACTCCCAAAATTTCAGGTACCAACAGGCAGAGACCCCTGTGACTAACAGCTGTCAGGTGCTACGCAAGACCCACATGGGACAGCAACCTCTGGATTATGTAGCCAAGATGATGCTGGGGGATCACACAAGTCTGCCAGAAAGGAATAAAAAGCAGTGAAGTGTGACCCTCAGTGGCACCCTCTCATCCAGCACCTGACCTACTGAGACAGAAGGACAAGCAGGCGATCCGCTTCTGGAGAAAACATCGCCTTGAAGGAAGCTGACCATCAACAGCAGACTCCAGGGCCTCAGATAGGTAGATATACTGATACCAGTGCTCTCACAATCATTACAGCAGCTATTATACACTCTACTACATGGGTTTGAATGAGTGTGTGTGTGTGTGTGTGTGTGTGTGTGTGTGTGTGTGTGTGAATGTGCTAGGGTGACCAGTACCACCTGTAAGTCAAAGTTTGCATTTATGATGTTACTGGTAACTTCACATCCTGTCCAATAAACTATAATTTATTATGATCCCATGAGTTGGTCTTTTGTAGCCAACAACCAGAAGCTTCTTTACTTCCACCAGAGACTTGCATGTGCTTTGTATGTGTTCAGGTGACAACCCTAAAACCACCAACCCTGCTACCATTAGCTGGCCTTCTGTAAACAGATGTGAAGCCTGAAGACAAGGGGGAGACAGTCTTTGTGTGAGGTACCAACAATTAGTGATAAAAATTAAGTGTAAATATTAGCATTTCAGACCCTCTCTTCACTCTCCTGAGCACTACCCAGACACACCAAGGGAACAATGGTGACTCCCATGTCTGGTCGTTTCCCCCAGCTGGGGCCATGTGGCAAATGTCTGCTCTCCATTTGGTACAGTGGAAACCATGGGTCCTGGCTGTGCTATGCTTGATAGGAAGTTTGCCAGGGAATAGGGTCCCTTTTCTGATGGGCAATTGCTCTGTTCCTCAAACAGGGTCTGAGGACCCCAGTTCCTGCAGTGACTGGGCCCATTCCCAAAGTGGGCAGGGACTAAGCACTCTGGGGAATGTCACCAGTGCTCTTGCAATCCTCCCTTTCCCCATTCTTCCCTTATAGGAAAAGTGGTTCAGGGCTACTTCCCTGTGGAACTGGCACCTGGGTCCCACCACTGCTAGGGTGAGATGTGGCTGGGGCAGCAAGGCTCTTATCCGTACCCCCCCTCCCCCCACCATGCTTCCCTTTCATGAGAAGCATTTTGGAGGGATGAGCTTTTCTGGTTCTCCAGGGTTGGAGGGGGCCTGTTCTGGGGCCAGAATCCAGGAGTGGGGTTTGGGGTTGCCCTGGTGGGTTGGTACAGTGAGTGCCTGTGACATGAGAATCTGAATCAGACAGCCCCTGACAGGGCTGGAGAAAGTGAGTGAATGAGGAGTGGATGAGAGCTGAAATGGCCAATATCCCCTCTGATAATAGCTGTGGCAGCAGGCTAATGAGGAAATTAGGTAGCACCTGTAACAGGTCAGCTGATGGGCAGAAAGAAGGGGCATCAGCACAAATAAGCCCCAGGGCTGGGACTGAAGGCCATTAGTGCTCTGGCAGTTCCCAGGCAGAGTAGAGTTTGAGCAGAAAAGTTCTACGGAGATGCCTGAGTGCCTGTTCTGCTGCTGATGAGACTAATGAACTTTAGGAGCTCCTAAAATATCTAGGGCTAGGAGGCACACATTGTTAAGGGAGAAGTTCACCTCCTTAAAAGGGCAAAGTGTGACCTCCAATGTTATGGTTGCTGTTATGTTATGTTATATCCCAGGGACTTGTATTTACTTTGTTAGTTGAATCCAGTGGACCGGGCTGAGGCTATTGGGGAGGAGGAGCCCTCACTGGGGCGCACTACCATGTAGAGCCCCAGCACCAAAGGACACAGCAACAGGGCTTCAGAGAGCCCAGCAACAGTGAAAGCATGCAGACAGGGGCCAAGGCCCAGTGACAGCAAGAGGCCAAGCTAGACTAAGGCCTCAGAGGGACAATGTTTGAATACCACCTGCGAGGCATGGGGCATGGTAAAGGGGTGGTTTTGGAGCCACACATCTAGCCCATAAGGCTCAGGGTGTCTTGAGAGGCATGGACTTTGAGTAAGTTCCAGCAAGGGATCCAAGGGCAGCAGGATCTAGTGGGGTTCAGCAGGACTGTGACCACACAAACTCATGGCCAGCCTCCAAACTTATTATTTCAATCAACAGGACATGGCAGGAGACATTAGAAGGCGCATGCAGGGCAAAGCTGGCACAAGGCCCTAAAGACATCACAGCTGTCTCTAGGAACCCCACCCCATCACAGTGGATAACTAAAGAATTGTAAAAGAAGGTAAAATATTTTATTTCCGATTCCTATTCATGATAAACAGCTCAGTTCTGCACCTCCACTCATACACATCCATGCATTCTCCTTTTAGTAAATATTGATGTAGCATTATAAGCAGCGAAGTATTCCCACTGTCACTACTATGTCAATGGCAGTGTTAAGACTGAAAAAAAATCTTAGGCATTAATTCAATTTATGTAATAATAATAAAAACAACAACAGAAAAACAACAATAACAATGATAATAATAAATTAGTAGTAGTAATAATAATATTAGGATTTTAGGCTTAATCACTATGAATACCTTTTAATGGTTTGGTAACTCAAATGAAAGTAAAACATTAATGTGTGAGTTTGATTTTGCAATGTTGTTGACAATGTTGCTGCATGTGCTGACAGAATTAATCCTGTTAAGAATAATTTATTTAACTGACCTTTGGAAATGATAGCATTTTTTTCTTAGATATTGCCCCAGGATCTGTTTTTAATCTATTCATTTCTCATTGTATCCTGTAAACACTACACGCACAAGACTCTAAACAAGCATGGATTTACAATCCTAACAAACTTCATGGATGTATTATTGGCATATCTATTTACTTTATGTTTTAACATCGTAAAAATTAGCTTCACCTTAGTGAGATGGTGCCTTAAGAACTGAGTTTAAATTGCAGAAATAATTAGGTCCTCAAAAATAGAATGTTATCAAGCTATCACAGTATTGAATTAATGAGCTGACAGATGGTCAAAAACATTATTTATGTCCCCAAAAAACTACATGCATATATTAAGAGAATGGACGGGGATTTTAATTAAGCCACATTAATGCACAGCATATAAAAGCTATTATTTTTTGGTTGAAGATTTGGTCCTGGATAAAGTTATTTAAAATATTTTTAAGTTAAGATTAAAGTCATTCTATCTGGCAACATGTACTGTAGATCAATACAATTAAATTACATAAAGACAGTATGAAATACATTTCTGTTTGCAAAGCTACTAGATTCACTTGCCTATTCTGTTTAAGAATGGCACATCTAAATGTAGATATGACTAGTGAGAGGTAAGTAACATTTTAGAGAATACACTTATTGAGACAGATTATATCCACAAATTTCCACTGGGTTCTGTTCTGGACTGACACAAAGGTCTGCTCCCTTTCATGGGAAAATAGCTTTGGAAGGGCCCTAAGGAGATGTTCTAGTCCAGCCCCAACTTCAGATTTGACTAAACCATCCCAGCCAATCATCCAAATTTGTTTTTGAACATTTCCAGTGAAAATGCCACAACCACTCTATGTAGCCTAGGGTGGGCAAGTATTGGAACAATACCTCTCTAGGTAGCCTATTCCAATACTTGACCAGCCTCATAGTCAGAAAATTCTTCTTAATCTCTAACTTAAATTGCCTCTGTTGCAGTTTGAGATTCTTGCTCCTAGTCCTGCTTCCTACAGCTACAGAGGAAAAGGAAACCTCTATTTTCTTTATAGTCTCCTTTAGTATTTGTAGACTGTATCAACCCCCCCCCCCCCAGTGTTCTCTAATCTAAAAGCCTACCTGAAAACATCTAGCTTATTTTAATAATTCTTAACCTGTTCTTCCACTACCATAGACTGTTTTTCTCCTTTCCTGTGTTTGTTCCCAACTGCACTCATCATCTGGTTTTTCTCCTTTCCTATATTTGCTGCTAACTGCATTCATCATAATTTGCACTCAGCTTCATGCTTCACAAATAAAATTTGTGAAACCTGAAGTAAAAAGACATTAAATACAGTAAACTTCTCTATATCAAATTGAACTAGATTATCTTCTGCATTCTGTAAGGGATGTACAATTTATTTATTCTTCCTCTTACTTATGATATGCATTTTTAAATTATTATTTTACTACTTATTTATTCTTTTACATTCCTTGCCAGTAGCATCTCAAATCACTCCATGGCCTTCACATGATATGATTATACTCTTCCCTAGTAATATGACCATGTTTCCTCTCTTTTGTAGGATTCCTTTTTGATTTTCAACTCATTGAGAAGATTGTTGTCTAGCCAGCCCAGTTACACAATTATTTTGTAGCATCAGGTGGGCCCTGTCTCTTCTGAATAATTCTACTTCTTAAAACACTACCCCAGGGTGAAGTTATGATTTCAGCATTGCATAATTAGCATCTGGAAAAGTAACCTCTGTGTCTAACATTTTAAGAGACTTAAGTTCAGGGATCTTTCATCTCAGTACCAGTCACTGGTGGACCAAGCTATTGGTTCTGAATTAAAAAATAATAATCTTACTATCATTAACTACTTGTCTACTGCTAAATGTTCTAGTTCTAAGTATGTGTGGTAGAAAGCATTGGCAGTGGTGGAGAGATTAGACTAGCAGAGAAAGCACCACACAGCAACATTGCTAGTAACTTTATTGTTCTGCACAGAAACCAAAACTGAAAGTAAAACGTAGTGCCTAAGGAGGCACACAGACTAACCACAGTTAAAGAAACAGTACCATATATAATGAATGTACAATATATCACATTCTTCTCCCCAAACTTAAAAATACTACACTTTAAAATAATAATACAAAAACAACAACAACAATAAAAACAAAAGGAAATATTTAACTCCTCCTTACAGCACACCAACAAGACAATTTAGAGGTCAAGGTCCATCACAGGTTTTCTCACCTTCTTAGGATAACATGGTCAGGATAAAGTGGTGTAGCTCTGTATCACAGGGTCATCCGGAATCATTAGTTTCTGGCACTTCAGTCTCCTCCAATCATAGAATCATTGAGAAGTAGGACTGGAGGGGACCTCCAGAGGTTATCTTGTTCAGCTCTCTGCCTGAGGCAGGATCACCCCTATTCAAACCATCCCATAAAACCCATAATCTGAACTTTGCATAAGACTACCATCAACCCTGAAACAACAGAAACCTAACATCCTAACCTGGCAGGTAAATCAGGGGACTCATGGCAGCCAATGTCCTGCTTCTATGAAATGCTTCCAATACATGCTCAAGAGGTTCTTGGTAGACAGTCACAGCCCTTGCTACAGAAGAAGGCAAAAAACCCCACAGTCTGTACCAATCTGACCATTGGGTAAATTTTCTTCCTAACCCCAAATATGGCTATAAGTAAAAACCCTAGCCAGGAACCTCTGGTTTTGGTCCCAGTGGTAGCATTAGCACACCCCAGTCAAAGTCCCTAGCCTTAGCTTTAGCCAACACCCAAAGCATCTGAGGAAGACTTGAAAAAAACCCTGACATTTATAGCAGAAAATGTTGGGGTAGGGGAAAAAAATCAGCAAAGCCTAGAAGAATGGGAAATAGCTATGGTGGGACATAGGTATAGCTATGCCTAAATCATCCCTGACCAGTAGCCACTGGTGCAACTTCTTCTTTAACATCTCCAGTGATGGAGAGTCCATGACTTCCATGGGCAATCTATTCCACCGCCTCACTACTTTAACAGTCAAGAAGTTTTTTCTGGATATCCAATCTTACTTTGCTGCTACTTCAAGACATTGATCTATGTCCTCCTCTCTGCAGCTTTCCTGCTTCTTTATAGCAGGCCTCCAGGTATTTGAGGACTGCTGTCCTGTCCCTTCTTAAGCACTTTTTTTTTTCTGCAAGGTGAACTTGCCTAGCTCCTTCTGCCTCTCTTCATATGACTTGTCTTCCAAACCCTTGATCATCTTTGTTGCCTGCCTCTGCACCCTCTCTAATTTCTCCAAGAACTTTTAAAATATGGAGCTCAGAACTACACACAGTACTCCAGATGAGGCCTAACTAGCGCTGAGTAGAAAGTCACTATCACCTTCCATGTCTTACAACTAATGCTTCTATCGATGCACCCCAAAACCACATTTGACTTTTGTGTGGCTGCATCAAACTACAGACTCATATTGAGCCTGTGATCCATCAAGGTTCAAAGTATTTTACAATAGTGTTGCCATTCAGTCAGGTGTCACCCATTTTATATTTATTTTTGGATATTCCTCCCGAGGTGTGGTACGTTGAATTTGTCCACATTGAACTTCATCCTATTAGTTTGAGCCCTACTTTCCAATCTGTTCAGACCCTTCTGAATTGCTCCCAGTCCAACATGTTTATAGATTCATAGATGTTAGGGTCGGAAGGGACCTCAATAGATCATCGAGTCCGACCCCCTGCATAGGCAGGAAAGAGTGCTGGGTCTAGATGACCCCAGCTAGATTCATATCCAACCTCCTCTTGAAGACCCCCAGGGTAGGGGAGAGCACCACCTCCCTTGGGAGCCCATTCCAGACCTTGGCCACTCTAACTGTGAAGAAGTTCTTCCTAATGTCCAGTCTAAGTTTAGTTCCATGTCATACACAAACTTGCTCAAGAAGTTTTCAATGCCAGCATCCAAATCATTAATAAACATGTTCAACATCACTGGACCCAGGACAGACCTCTGTGGTTCTCCACTCAAAGCCTTCTGCCATTCTGACATGGACCTGTTAATAATTACCCTTTGCTTGCAGCTATTGACCCAGTTATATATCCACCTAATCATTGTTTTTTTTCTACAGTACATTTCTCCAATTTACTTATGAGAAGGTCATATGAGATCTTGTCAAAAGCCTTGCTGAAGTCTGGATACAATATATCCACGGCATTCCTTTCAACCACCCAAATAGTTACTTTGTCGAGAAAGGAAATCAAGTATGTTTGACATTACTTGTTTTGTTTTGTTTTGTTTTTCATAAATTCATATTGTTTTCTTGTAATCAGCCTTTTCTCCTCCTGGTGGTTGTAAATGGCTTTCCTTAGTATATTCTCCAGTAACTTCCCAGATACCAAGGTGAGGCTATCTGGTCTGTAATTCCCTGGGTCCTCCTTTTTCACTTTTTTAAAGAGGGGAATTATGTCGGCCCTTTTCCAGTCCTCTGGTACCTGGCCTGTGTCATACAAAATCATAAAGATCACTGCCAATGGTTCTAAGATCTCCTCTGCCAGTTTCTTCAGCACCATGAGATGAAGCTCATCCAGCCCTGCTGATGTGAATTCATTCATATCCATGAAAAGCTCTCTTTCTTTTGCAGAGAGAGCACCACACAGCTCATATGGCTTGTAATTTTATTGTTCTTCATAGAAACTAATTCTGAAAGTAAAACATTGTGCCTAAAGAGGCACACTTCCTAACCACATTTAATGAGACAGTACTATACATAATGACTAATGTACAATATATTGCAGGCCCAGCACAACAAGTCACATTCAGCTAAATAATGTTTAACTCATAGATGCCATCATTAATAAACCCAGAATAAAATGCAGTAGCAAGTGATTTGAAAAACAAACAAACCCTTTTTATTATTCCAAAGGCATTTCATATAACACCATATATGCAACTGTGTGTTCATCCGCAGACCTTACCTGGGCTTTTCTTACTTGGGATACCATACTTTTCATGCTTGCACCCAGAGTATGTAGTCACTTTGATCTGTTCAAGGTTGCCCCTGGCAGTGTTCACCTAGATGAATAGCATGAGACTGTAGTTGCAGGGCTAGAGTCTAAGCAGTCTTTCTGTGATATCTCCAATGCTGGTTCAAAAGAGGCAAAGACCTCCAAAACCAACAGGTAAGGATCTGATGGTAATGTCTGTGCCTTAGTTTGGAAGCATTCAAGACTCTGGTTTTTGAAAGCATGTATGACATAAGCAATAGCAACAATCCCTCATAGTCAAGGATAATTGTCTTCCATGATTGTTTTATCTGTAGTTCCAAAGATAGGTGACAAGGCATATCTGGGACTGTCATAGTGAGGAGTGTCTCAGGAGATGTGGGAGGGGGGTGTGGAGCCTCCGGGAGACAACCCAAATGAGAGGCGGGAGCTGGACATGAGCCTCTCTTCCCATGCCCCAACCAAATATTTACTAGCAGGGCTGTCACCGGTGCAGATGGCAGAGCCTTGGATGCAGTGGTAACTCTAGTTTATTAGCTTGTGCTGGCTGCAAATTGGCCAGTGCAGCCCTGATGAGATCATAAGTGCATGTCCAAAACCAAACATGGAGAGGAGCCTGGGAGACACAGGTGACAGGGGACATAGCCTGGCCATAGATGAGTTCCAACAGGGCCAAAGTGAGTTGTGGGAGACCCACTCATAAACAGGAATCCCGTTTTTTTCTGATAAAAAATTGCCAATTTTTGGGTTAAAAAAGTAACCCCAAATCCACATTTTTCTGTGATCAAAATACACTGCTATGGATACATTTTTGTATTAGAGGCAGTTCATTTTAATCACAGAAAAATGTGGATTTGGAGTTGCTTTTTTTACCCCAAAATTGGGGATTTTTTAATCATAGAAAACCAGGATCCCTGATCATAAGCCTGTAGGCTTGGAGAAGCTTCCAGTTTTTTGACCTTCAGTTCTGGGAGGGAGAAGGAGGAGCTTTCCCCTGGTGAGGGTCCTGAGGAGGCTGCGGCAGCAATACAAGTACAGAATGGCACAACAGTTTTCGAAGTGAAGACAACAAGGGTGAGGTACCCAGGGAGTTGATGCTCTGGAATTAGTTACAGGGAGAGTTTCTCTTTTTATTTTGAGTTTAACTTTATTTTGTATGTGGAGTGGACTGGGCCAGCCCACTGTTTGGAAGATCCTGGGAAGACAAAATTAATTGTAGCCATTACAGGAGTCCAGGACTGTGCCTTTATATTAACAAGGCACCCTTTGGGACTATTATTGAATTAGAATTGAACCCAACTGTGAGCTAATGCATGTACCAGTTAAAGATTTCATTCCTGTCAACATGAAGCATCACAGGAATACCCTGCAGCCTGCTGACACATCCCATCGGGTTTGATTTGAGGTGAGCTAAAATCATCTGTGACAAGATATCACATCCCAACAACCACTTGGAGTATGGGACAGACAAGCATGGACTGTAGATCTGGTTGGCATGTGGATGGTGTATTAAGGGGAGGAGGAGTCCCAAGGACCATCAACATGAACCACTCTGAGGGATTAACCCATCTGATCCAGGACCCTCCCACTTTCTTATAAAAGCAAGGCATGATGGGTGAGTAGGAGGGCATATCCAATGAGTGTGGAGTGCTAAGGGCCAAACTACCCAGTCCCAAGAGCTGGCACTCAAAAAGTTGGGGTACACAATCCAGGTGACTGATCCAGCTTGAGTACATCCACTCACAAGGATAAACAGACTCTTACAGCTCAGGCACATGTTTCCACGTGGGGTGGGTGGCTCTTGGTTTTTGGTTTGGACCATGAGGTGCTGTTTCTGCCACTACAATTTTTCTCCCTCCTGTTGTCATAAATTTTCAACATACTGAGATCCTTGCAGGAGACTCTTCCTCCATTTACAGTGGTCCTGAGTTGGGGTGGTCCTATATGTTGATATCAGTGTTGTGTTTTTTTCAAGCTGGTCTTGAGGACATCCTTGACATAACTGAGTAAATGAGTCAGTGATCAGTCAAGCAATTGTCAGCTCCTAGTATAGCTCAGGTGATGGAGACATCTTTGTGATCCCAGGCATGAACAATAAGATAGTCAGTCAAGTGCCAATGATTGGATTTCAGGTGTTGCCATGGTGTCTTTTGCCCATTTTTCTGACAGAACTGGGTATTGGTGACAGTAAGTTTGTGTTCCACCCATTTGGTCAAAGGAGGATGCTATTGGAGTTTATCTCCCCCACTTTTTTCCTGCTTATGGTTATGCTCCAGATGTTTTAGTCCCTTCCAACACCTTCTGGTGTTGAAATTGCTGCAAATAATAAGTCTGTCTCTCTCTGGAACACCAGAAAGGACTTGGCCAAGGTTGACGTATGTAGAATTCTTCCTTAGTGTCATTGGCAGCATCAAGAGTCGGGGCATATGTGCTGATGACCAGGGTTCCTGATTTTCTCTGATTAAAAAAAAAAAATCCCCCATTTTCAGATTTTAAAAAGTAATCCAAAATCCACATTGTTCCATGATCAAAATATCAATTATATCAATGATGTGTGTATATATATCTATATCTATATGTATACACATATAGATATAGATATATATACAGAGAGAGAAAGAGAGAGGTGTTTCATATAGAGTGTTGTTTCATTTTGATCATGGGAAAATGCGGATTTTGGGTTACTTTTTAAATCTGAAAATGGGGGATTTTAATTTTTTATCAAAGAAAACCAGGATCCCTGCTGATGACAGTGGCATATTGGCTCGTTGTCCTTTTAAGACAGAGCGTCATGAGGCACTCATTGATTCTAATAGGGAACTTGCTGAGTTGGTTTATGAGTTAATTTTTTATGACAAAACCAACTCTGTAAAGCCAGTGTTCTCCTTCTTGTTTACCCTTCCAGAAGAAGGTACAGTTGCTTCTGATTTCCTGCTTGTCAGGTCTTGCTTTGGGCATTTATGTCACCTGAATTCTCGAGCAGTGATTGTGGTGTGGGACTCTGAGTGTTCACCATTAGGATTGTCCATGGGGGTCCTGATATTACAGTCCCAAAAGTGGTTGCATGCCTTTTTTGATTTTGACCACAGTAAAAGTGATCCCACTAGACATGGTTATCCAGTCAGGAAAAGGGTTTAAGACCCAGACAAATTCTAGATACATTTTAACTGTTCTAATGAGTTGAGATTCTATGTATTGCTCTTGTGTGTTACTTGCAGGTCTGTGCACTTTTATTCTGAAATTATATGTCTTTTTGTCCTAGGAATAAGTAAATAAATATGCCTATTAAGTGGATCACAAAACAATATGCTTTTGTTTCCTTTAATAGTGTCTTAGGTTTGTTTTTTTTTGTTTCCCTTCCTAGCCCTTTACCCTATTTCTTATTTTAGTCTCTGATTTAATTAATGTTCCAGAAATAAAAGAGTATTTCAAAGTAGTGAAATGTAGGCCAGGCTTATAAAGTTCTGCATCAGTCATTTTACAAAGGAGATTAAATGATAAAATGGCTTACATATTACAGTCACGTTACACAAGAGCTAAAATAGCTAAGAGACACCCCCACAGAAATTATGTAGTGAGTGTTTTCCAATTCCATTGATGACAGATAGATATAAACAAGTTTTCAGAAAGCTTTAATCATACTTCTGCATTGGCCGAGAATGCTAGGCAACACCTGAGTTCAACATTACTTTTAGGATGAATTGGTTATGTTTAGATTCACACAAGGCTTCCTTGTACTCTGCACGTTTCAGTCCTTTCAGGATGTCATTGACTGTGAGAAAATTAAGATAAAATTTGTGGTATTAAGTAAATAAATAAAGATAAGGAAACTAAAAATGAATGCTGCTTGCCTTCCGAGACAAACAATCACTTCAGCTCATAACACTAAAAATCTTGTCTTTTCTGCTTTTGCAATCCTATACTATTAAAATTGCCTGATTCTGGTTTAGGGGTTAGAAAACTTGAAGTCCCCTCCCACCTACCCATTTTACAATAAATTGTGGAATGTTTCCTCCTTCCTGTTTTATCTCTTGGGCTATGTGATGTGACTACAGTCATTGATTCTCTGATTAACTGGTTCTGTTGTTTTACTGTTGTTCCTTTTAAGAGGTGAAAAGAGGGAAAAACTCCAATACTGATTTACACGTTAAAGAGAGGCTAGGGATACAGCATACATAAAGTGGATGAGCTTGTACAAACAGCTATCTACTTTACTTGTATATCAATGATAGTCAAAACTCTGATTCAACTAATAAATCAGGTCACAGTAAAAAAATCTTGCTACCCTTTGAGTTCCCCTCCTACCTGAATCTATAAAACAATATTTTAAATTAACTATTTTAATATGGTGAACTGTGATTTACCTTTTCCCACACACCACCTTTTTGTGCCTATTGGAGGATCAGCCAAGAGTACAAGTACTTTCCCCTGAAACAAGGTATTCTTAGCACTTTAACGTAAGGAATGTCTGAAAACAGTATAGACTAGAAAGAACATCAAAAAAAAACCTCAAGGATTTAGGATCTAAATTGCCATAGTTGATTTACTACATTTCCAAATGTCTGAATATTTACATGTATAGTCATTTCCAATTAAGATATGTCCTTATGTCCTTTCCTATATTTAGCACAGTATGGGGTTGCTTGGTATTATCTGGAGAGATAACACCAAAATATCTTAAGGAACCAGTTGTGTTCAATAATTTAGAAAAGTAAAACAGATTCTTACTCAGTTTAAAAATGGAAACCATTCTGGGGGTACTCACTTCAAGTTGGTGTTGGCATAACAAGGCCTCTGAGGATGTAGCTTTTTGCGATCCCTATTTTATTAAATGTCAAAAAGTGTAATGTTGAAGGCTCATGTTGAAGGCTCATGTAATGTACCTTGCCTTACACACATAACCTTCACAAAAACATTTTCCAAAGCCACTTGCTGAAAGATTTATAGCATCATGCAAGTTTTACACCAGTAAGTGCACTAATGGCTTTCCCTGATGAACCCCACTGGAACCATTCTGCCTGGAAAATACCAAAGTACGGAGCTCCACAACAACATGCTAGTTGGTGTAAAAAGTTCTAGGGCAGCACAGAAGATAAAATATTAAGACTTATGAAAATCTCAGGTTTAAAAGTTTAAAACCTTATGCCTTGAGGGATACTTAAACAGCATTAACATTCATAGATTAGGTCCTGGTGATGACATATTTTATTTGTAGTTCAGCTCTGAGTTATTAAAATGATTATATATATGTCATGGGAGCATAAATCATACAGCTTAAAGAATACAACATAATTGTTGCAAATCAATAGAAGCTGAGATTGTTAAGGCCTTATGAAGGAATTAGGTGTTAAGATAGAACTGACTTTCAGTGGCAGTGAACTTTTGCAAATCTCAAAACATAAATAGAAGATCAATTGTTATTACCATAACAAGGAATTTGTGGCTTTGTAAAAGGATGACAAGTACCTGGGGCTACTAAACAAGGTAAAACAATGAAGGAATATGATTTTGTCCTCTCAGAAGAGGGGCAAACAACAAAAGAAGAACATTGGCATTCTCCACACATTTTACTGGTGTAGACAGAGGTTATTGTCTATAACATGTTCTTACAAGTTAAAAGATGGAGCAAGTTTGACATAAATTACAATATAGCCCTATACATACTCAGTCTATTTACAACATACCTTTTTATGGCAATTTTGCTGATCTCATTAGTAGAAGTACAATCATTAGTATTATCCAGGATTAGTACTAGCATCTTTGACAAATGTAAAGATATTTTGTAATTAATATATTTTCTACATTTTCAATACATGCTACAAATTTCAGCTGGAACTTTGGCATAAGTACTAACGCATAATGAAAGTAATGTTTATAATTTACTACAAGTAAGGAGAAGGACTTCATAGGTAAAATATATAAATGATAAAATTATATATATGTGTGATGCATCTACAAGAGATGCTTTATTGCACAGCAGAGTAATTTGCTGCATAGTAAAGTGTCACCTTCTCCATGTGCGCAGCAGTTATGGTGCAGTAGATAAATTTAGTGCACTGCTGGATAGTCCTGACACATACAAGTAGTATCCAGTAACACAATAAATTACTGCATTTTAATGCCCGTGTAGATGGTGGTACTGGGATTAGTTTAGCTGTAGTATATTCAGTAGCATTAATTGTACATGTAGACAGGCCTATAGTGCATTAGCATAACAATGATTATCATAATTGTCTAAAAATGTAACAAGCAATCACAACAGTACCTAGAACTTTAATTTTAGCCAAAAAGAATATGCACCCCTATAAGTCCTAGGCCTAACTATGAGCTCTAGCAAACTTCTCTTCATATTTATTTTTTCTTTTTGCTTTAAGTTAATTTAGTTATGAATTCCCAGCTTTAAAGATACCAACAGGTTTAGACAAAGATGTAGAATTGTTGAACAGGAAAACAAACAAAACAAAACCAGGGCTGGCTTTCTAAAATCAGTAACACTTTAGACTATTTTTGATTAAATTTAACACTAAAAATAAATTAAAATATGATACGCAAAAGGAACAGAAGTAACGGTGGAGGGAAAAGAGAGACTGAGTAAAAGTGAGACATAGAGAGGTCCAGTTTGGGCCTCTGATAATTCATTTAGCAAGAGAGAAAAAAATTTAACACAGGTTTTCCATCAGTTTTAGTTAGTTACTTTAAATTTTATTTCTTCTTCACTTCATTTACTGAAAAAAAAAAGGAATTTCTGAGGAATGAAATAACTTGAAAGAAAGTATTTTTTTTTCACTTTGTTTTTCCTAGTTAAATCATGAAAGGGACAAAGACAAATGTGTCAACTGAGGGGGCAAAGTCTTAACATGACAATTTTTTACATGTATTTATTTATGTTCTTTTTTAATTTTTGCCATTTATTTCTCTTCAGAGAAGTCAGTGATACAGGACAGAGTCGGAACAGTAGACTATTCTTGTCAGTAAACGTATTAATTGACCTTTAATTTAGAATGCTTAAAACTTCTGAGATGCCAAATCAAGTACTTGAATGTTTTGGATCAAATGTTTTGCAGACCAAAGTAGTTACCATAGAATTCAATTTAGAAATGTTTTTAAAAGGACACAAAACCATTAGATCAAACTCTGCTTTAATTTATTTAAAGTTACATAACTCAGTTGATGATGTTATACTAATAATTTAAACTGGCCAAAAACCCTCTGGGTGACCTGCAAGGGCTAGTACAAAACTTCCCCAAGTGCATAATAGCAAAGGCCTTAACTTCGACAGAATATGAAGTTTCAGTTTTTTCTAATAATGAAAAGTTTCTTCCCATAGGGTTTTGAAACAAACTTTAAACACCTGCACCAAGAGGAACCAATGCTGCAAGGGCTGTGTAATGTTAAAATAGTCTCTGCTGTTATATTGATGGGACTATAGGGACAACACTACTAGCTGTGCATCTGCTGAATAGAAGATAACACGAAGGAAAAGCTGCAATGCTTCTCCGTCCTCAACCACAGTGAATCACTGGAATTCTGGCTCCCCTAACAGGGACTCATGGGCTATGGAAGTAAAGATCAATAACTGCTAAGTTCATCATCCCAAGAGTCAAGTCTTTTCTCCAAGTTCACACCATCTGTCTGGATGAGTAAGACCCAGAATACTACTCAGCAGTTCTTGTTTTTTCTTTTGTTGGGTCTCTGTAACTTGTAGTTGAAACTGGGGAACAGAAAAAGAAGTGTCAAGAAATTGCAGGAAGTATATTTATTGTAATATTTCCAACCTCACTGAAAGCAAGAAGTAAAATAAATCTTTTTTGAAAGTCTATGAGATATCTAGCACAATTTTCAATATCCAAGAGATGTGGATGAGGCTCAGACAAAGATACAAACTTCTAGCTACTTATCTAAGCTGAATCAAAGCTTTGATGTTCACTTAGGATCCCTCTCTGGTTGAAATTGTTCTGGTGTTCTGACAATTAGAGTCATAGACTAGGTACAGATATTACACCTATAAGCATGCAGAAAGCACTCTATGTCAATAACAAAACAGACATTCCCAGCTCATAGAGCACTTTAAAAATGGCGGATTTCACTCCAAGTTAATCCTCGATGGATGTGCTTTTAGACTAAAGTGCTTTGGGTTAAAACAGTTTTTTTGAATATCTGTGCCACATTCCATCAGGTGTTAAGCTAGGTCACATTTGCCAGCATCCCAAGGGCCCCTCACAGGGTGGCATGCTTGCCTCAGGCAGAGCTCATCTGCTCTGTTTGAAAGCCAGGCTGGGCCTGCCCCCTCAGCTGTCACTGACCCACATCAGTAATGTTGGCTCTGGATCTGGGACCCGGATGCCTTGTTCCGGGCATTCCTTGTTCTGGGGGGACAGGGGGACCCACCCTCAGACTGACCATGACCTTTCCATTCGATAATAGGCAAATGTATTGATACACAGTGATAACAGAAAAGAAACAATACAAGCAATTAAGCAATTCTATAGCTACCAATCCTAGGGCTGTCATCAGAGTCAAAGTACATCTGGCCAGGACACAAGCTTCTCTCTAAAGGTTCTCTCTTAGGTGTCAGATGTTAGCATGTCAGCAGCCTGGAGGTGGGGTGCCAAAGCCTGCACCCCAATCCTGTAGGGTGGATGAGACGGGTTGGTGATGTGCCCTCTGTCCATGGTGGCCTTGGGGACCCCTCCCAGGGGTGGGGATGGGGACCCCTCTCAGGGACCTTCTCAGGGAGGAGGACAGGGAAGAGGAGGAGGAGGGACCTGGGTGGGACACTTTGTTACTCTCAAGTCTCTGCTTTTGTATTCTGCTTCCCTCTTGATGACTCCTGATGACTCTTGATCTGTGCCTGCCATTGGTTGGTCTCTCTGTGTTGTTGTCATACTGTCCATGTAGCTCATCATATACCCACATATTAATTTGGTTTTTCCGGTCCTTCTCCTAATTCGGTCTGTTCCCCCAAAACTGGGACGCAGGCCTCCCTACTCTGGGGCCTTGTTAGCTGGTGCCACTTTATCTCATGTTATGGAACTGTATGGTACATGCCTCTGACTTCCTAGGCCATGTGTGTAACCATTGACCTTGTTATGTTAGACATCCTGGCTGCTGAAAATGCTGTATGAAACTGTCTATGTGAGACCCAGGTTTTTAAAAATCAGTGAACCCCTGCTGCCCAACTTGAACCATTCTAATATATATATATTATATAAAAACCTGGGTCTCACATAGACAGTTTCATACAGCATTTGCAGCAGCCAGGATGTCTAATGGTTCTATATATATATTAGAATGGCTCAAGGTATATAAATACACACACACACATACACCCCCCCCCCCCATAACCAATTCCCAAAAAACAAACCTTTAAATACCATATTCTAAGTCAACAAGTGACAGCCTCTGATCCCAGCCCTGTGTCCTCCTTCCAACCAGGGGTATCCTTTTCCACCCCTCACCCACCAGTGTTGCTGGTGCAGCAAAAAAGCAACCCTGTGCTGCCACTCTGGCTCACTTTCTGCATGGAGTGGGGTTTTGGGGAGTGGTGTGTATGTTCACATGCATGTGTGTGTGTGTGTGTGTCCATATGTGTGTGGGTTTCCAGCCTAGTCTCCACCTTGGCCTACCTGCCATGGCATAACAGGCTGAGGAACAATGTTGCTGCATTTGGCAGAGTGTGGGGCTTGTGCATGTGTGTGCATGGTGTGTTTGTGCATGACTATGTGCATATGTGTGTGGGTCTTCAGACTGGTCCCAAACAGGGTTATGGTATGGTGGGTTGGGGAGCAGAGCCACTGCTTCTGCTGATGCCACTGGAGTTTGGTGGTGTGCAGATCTTGATGGGAGGGATGGAGGGGGGGAGTGTCCATGTCTGTATCTATGTCCAGCCTGGCCCCAAATAATCCTACCCTGCACCTGTGGCAGATCCTGGCAGGACAGGTGCCCCAGGCCCCATCACAGCTCTAGGGAGATGCTGATGCCCAGGTTGCTGCCTCCGGCACTCAGCAGAGGGGCTTCCCTGCCTGGATCCTGGTCACTGGGTGTCCCAAGCCCAGCCCAGATGTCCCTTCTAACCCTGCTTCTCTATGATTCTCTGATTCCTGTCACTGGCAGAGCAGCAGGGTGTGGGAATGCTCCCTGCAGAAGGCAGCCTATCAGGGATAAATCTGCTCAGGAGTCTCTGGCATGCAAAAGCTCCCCTACCTGCTGGTGTCTGGCAGGGTGAGCCTCCCCTGCTCCCCCTGCTGAATAGTGAATGTCTGTTTGGTTCAAATGTGCTCTAACTTATAGCACTTCAAGTCAAGCATGATAGAGTGCTTTTACCACAGGCTTTTTTAATATCTGTACTTAGCCATACTATTGTTCTGAGTAGTGTCAACTTGGAATATTTGGGGCTTATGTAATTAGAGACAGTACCTTAGCTCAGGGCTGTCCAACTTGGAAGTGGTTACCCTATGGACTGCAAGAGGGTAAACACCTCTTCTGGGCTGCATATCCTATGAATGCCCTCCCCCATGCTGCACCACATGCTGCTGGATCCCCCACTACAAACTTATGACCCTTCACTCATGCACCATGCACCTGATATCCTTTTTGCTTCCTCATTGTACCAGGCACCTCAGCTAACCCCCAACTCCCCCTTCTGTCTCCCTGCCCTAACCTCTGGGGCAGCCAGGGCAATGTGGGCAGGCAGGAGCCTGGGAGGACTGCAGTTTAACCCCTTATCTGCATACATATGGTATGTGGTATGTAGGCCATGAGTTGGACAGCCCTGCCTTAGTATCTAAATAATATAATTCAGGATAATAAAAATAGTAACTATCTAACAATTTATATCTCTTTCTTCTTAGAAAGGGACTGAAAGTCTGATTCTTGACAAAATAAAAAAAATCATTTTCCACATTATTTGGCTCTTACATGTAAGAAGGGAATAAAAAAGGTTTGCTTTTTTTTATGTCAGCTCTGAAATTTTTGACCAGATCTTTTTATATATATTTAATGAGAAAACATAAATCCTAGAGCTCTTCTCATGCATGCAAAGAAGATAATAGTCTGACAACACACACAAGAGAATATAATCACAAAAAAATTACTGCACTTAAAATTGAATTGTTCAATATTTTATTTGAGCTTTTCTTTCCTTGGCTATACATAGATATAATAAAAATATAATATATTGATCTGACACACAAACACATGCCTATATTAGACTATAGCCATTATTTTGTAGCTTTTAGTGACAAAGTAGATTGTTACACCCAACTCAGCTCATCACATGAGTCCGACAGCACCTAAGGGATCACTTTCATTAAATAGAATGAATGGTAAATATTAAGATATATAAAAAAGCTGTCTTTGCATTGAAATAATAAACTTTCATTATGATTTTTTCTACTGAATAAACAAATATAAAAATCCTCATTTCTACATTTTATATTTTGACCCAAGTCTTTAGATTGCATTTTTACTTTGTACCCAGTGAAACATGCATCTAAGTTTGCAAATTTGTATTGTAGCAACTGCTAACTAGTCTACTGTAACCTTTCAGTACAAGAGTAAAGTCCTTTACCTGACCTTTTTATAGAAAGCACTTTAGCCTGGCTCTACCTGAATGAAAGAGTTTATTGTCACCTGGACAGATAAACCTAACTTGGTTCTGCAAATTAATTGGCATATCACATATTGATATCTCATTATTTATAGATCTGTGCTGAACTACACTATATTGAAGTGGTTTAGGCCAGTAATAGCCTAAAGTTGTTGGGAGGCAATATGTACATTTATCACAAAATCATTGTGCCTTCTGAGAGACTTTTCCAGTCCCCTAAGTGCACAACTTAAAAGTGTTCCCTTCTCTCTGAGGTGAGATCAACTCTATAAAACCACTCTCTGACACATGGTTATACTCTCAGGGTTGCAAACCATATTACTTTGAAAGGGCAATGGGCTAAGCATTTACAACAGTTTTCATTCCTCAACCTGTGAACATTAATAGCATTCACTGACACAAAACAAACTTTCTCTAAAACAAACTTGAATTTTTATCTTATTTTTTCTAAGAGGTGCATAGTACTTAGAGAAATGGATCTAAAATAATAGGAATCTATAGATAAAAATATAGATATAGATATAGATCAGACTTTTAGAGATGTCTTGAAGAGAATATATATATATATATACTATGTTACCTATTGTCTTCAAGACATTGGAGCTTTGGTGCTTTCTTTCCCTCTGGGAAGACCTTACAGCTTGGTTGCTGGATGCCCTATGTCTCAGTCAGTGTCAACAGACAATATTTTTATCGCCATTCCTGAAAGGCTGATCTTTTAACAGATAAGTGTCTCTTCAGTGTCTTCTCAACATTGGCCAAAAAAGGCTGTCATCGAGGTTGTGGCCAAGGAGTTCCTTTTCATGGCTCCTGTTTGCCTTCCCATTTTGGTTTCTTTAACACCCACTATGAAATAACTCCATAACAAATAACTCATCAAAAAGACACATAAGCAGAGAAAAAATATTATACTAGGTTACAGATGTGTTCTAGTTCTTTTCATTACTGAACATGTATTTAATACTACATACCAACATTTTTTTTTCAATTTACTTGGCCACTGATACGTGTTCTGGTGGGAGTGGTTCTTTATTGTTTGGTATTAGCTGTAATCATTTATATCAAAAGGTGGAATTATTATTTGGTAATATTCCACAAATATTTTGCACTTGGCTTGGTGAAATTGATCTGCAATGCCACAATCAGCACAGAGAGACAGGTGCTGTAAAAAGATTTCTGTTTCTTTTTATTTGGGCTTCTATGCTAAAAGGTACAGCATCCTCAGGGCCTGAGGTATAACTAATTTCTCTGCCTGCAACCATGATAATGGCTTTGTTCCACCCAAGGAAATCTCTGTGGCAAAGGGAAAACCCATCTATTCCCGTAGGCTAGCATCCTAGTTGCTGTGCTTAGCTTCAGCTGAAGTGAATAATTGAGCCAAACATAAAAGCTGAATTTACAACTGAGGTGTCATTATGGTCATGATATCTTGAGTGTGTTCTGAAGGTTTATTATCAAGGGTAATATGACCAAGCTCTAAATACTTTCAGACTTTTCTAATGTTGGTGCAGCAAGAAGCTTCACTAGCTTATGTGGAGACATATATGATCAATGAGGCTTCACATGAACTTTAATTAATTACATTGCAACTTTTATTCTGAGGTTAATATGCATTAATAATAAACAGCATTTGTGTCTTATTCACTAGGGTTTCAACTATGATAGATGACTGCTCTTTTTTGTACCTTTCTCTCCACATACTATTTTTTTGTGAGAATACAGTAAGCCAGATGAATCTAATGAAGTATCTAACTTGATATTTGGTCTGTGAGTGGAAATACCAAATGATTCAGAAGAACATAAAGTGAGAATTGTAGCTCACAAATAAGTTATAGTTCTACAAAATGAGCAACATCACTGTGAGCATCAAGAAAAAATCATAACATTATTTTTGGAGTCTAGAACTCAAAGGCTTACATTTTTCTTAGGTAAATATTAGGGTCAGGGGAAACAGAACTAAAGATAACAATAGTAGAATTTTTGCAGACAAAACACTCATTTTACCCTAACATATACAATGAAAACATGACTTGCTTCAACTTAGGGAGACACTTGACACAACTCAGTAGTCTTAGGCTTTGTTTCAGCACCTCCTTCTTCTCTGAGATCCACTTCTGGACCTGGCTATGATAGTTTTATATGACTCTCCCAAAAGTATAATAATCATTCTGATAACTACTTTTCTGAAGGCAATAGCTCAATTGGTATAGGAAAGAATGCTTCAGTTGCATCAGTCCTTTTTATTTGTGTGGTATTGTTATACAATAAGGTAGTAGTCTCCTAGGTTGTTTTTTGATGATGATGTCACCCTGCCTTTTCTCCATTCACTTTCTAATTCTCCATGTTTTTAATATGAGATTTCAATTCACTTCCCAACTAAATGAACTAAAGATTCTCTGATTCTCAAACAAGAAACAGTAACAGAATTTTTAAATTTGGGAGGAAAAATAAAAAATGCAAATAAAAGTTGGTGAAATACAAATAAAAGTTGGTGACACCTGGATGGATAGCAGCACTACAAAAAAAAGATCTGGGAGTCTTGGTAGATCAGACTCAATATGAGTATGCTGTATCATGTAGCTGCAACAAAATTAAAATGCAGTTGTGAGCTGCATCAATGGAAGCAAGATATGGGAGATGATTGTACCTCTTTACTCAGCAAAGGTAAGACCTCATCTAGAGTATTGTGTGCAATTTTGGACTCCACATTTAAAAAAGGACATGGAGAAGTTAGAGCCAGTGAAGGGATGGGCAACAAAAAGATAGAGGGTTTAGAAGAAGATGAGTCATATGATAAGTTAGTTGTGTTCAGGTTAAGAGGGGGCATGGGAGCAAATTTTAAATACCCAAAAGGCTCCTTTAAAAAAAGAGGGAAACACCTTTTTCTCTTGCTACAGAAAGTAGGATGTGGAATCCTCATAAAAATACTAGGCAACTGCGGCATTGATGCCTACACAGTCAGATGGGTGACAAATTGGGTGGTGGATGGGTCATTTTTGACCTGGAGGGATGTGGGCAGTGGAGTTCCCCAGGAATTGGTCCTCGGGCCTGTGGTATTCAACATCTTTATCAGTGACTTGGAGGTTGGCATGGAATGCACGCTGTCCAAATTCACTGATGACACAAAGATGTGGGGAGAAGTGGGCACACTGGAGGGGAGGAACAGAATCCAACAAGATCTAGATAGGTTACAGAGGTGGGTGGATGAAAATATATTTCATAGATTTAAGAGATTTCATAGACATTAGGGCTGGAAGGGACCATGGAAGATCATAGAGTCTAGCTCCCTGCCCCAGGGACAGGAAATCAGCTGGGGTCATAGGATCCCAGCAAGATAAGCATCCAAATTTCTCCTGAAGGTATTCAGTGTAGGTGATTGAACCATCTTCGATGGCAGGCTATTCCAGACCTTGGGGGCTCAGACAATAAAGAAACTATTTCTTTTGTCCAGCCTGAAATGGTCTTGCAGTAGTTTATAACCGTTCAACCTTGTCATCCCTTGGGACACTTTGGTGAACAAATGTTCCCCCAGATACTGGCGGTCACCTCTGATAAACTTATAGGTGGCCATCAGATCACCCCTGAGCCTGCGCTTTTCCAGACTGAAGAGCCCCATAGCTCTCAGCCTGTCATTGTGAGATCTGTTTTCCTGACCTCTGATCATGCGTGTGGCTCTTCTCTGGACTCTCTCAAGCTTCTCCACATCCTTTTTGAATTGTGGGGCCCAAAACTGGAAACAGTACTCCAGCTGCAGCTATTCACCAAGGCCAAATACAATGGGAGAATGACACACTGCTTCTTCTGGTAAGCATGCTTTTGGTTTTGGTTGTGGTTTTTTTATATACCTGTAGCAACCACCATTCTAGGATTCTAGGATTCTATCATATATTGAGATTTTTTTTAGCTAGGTTATTTTTTGAGCTCTTAAACCGCTGTTCCGAACAGGTTTCTATTTATGTGACGTTATGTGCCCCTCCTGCTGTTTGGAATGCTGTCAGCTACAACTATAATGTTTAGGCTGCAAACCAGTTAAGGAAAGCAGATTGACCTTTTTACTAGCCATCTGATCCACTTATGGAATATTTCTTATGTTTGAAAATATACTACAGCTTCTTATTCTACAAGTTTGCATTGTTACCATTGTTGTTAATATTTATATACATACCTTAAATACTTTTCATTTGAAAGTACAGTTAAACTGTCACATGATTCTAGTTAATGTGGTGCATGACTTTACAAAAAAGAAAGGACACGGGGTAATTCTTTTTTTATGATTGGCAGTGATGGATCACCTGATCAAAAATGTGAGGATTTCCAGTCTTTAGCAGGTAACAGAACAGAGTTTTTTGCACTATGAAAAGGAATGCCTTGACTAGGAGCAAGATTATATGACCACCCTACTGTCTTTCCCCTTCAAGTTTTTGTTCTTGTCCAAAAGCTTTTCCTTGGTTTCCATACAATACTGAGAATGGAGCTGTTTAAGAGAATATTCTCTTTCTTGTGTTGTCCGTTTACTCTGCGTTACTGTGAGATGCCTCCAGGCAATACAGAACTTGCCTCTAATTTCCATTGGTTGCTTCACACATTATGTCTCTCTATCATGGCTGAGTAAAGCCATTTGAATGTGTAGTACTTGTGATGCTTGAGTGTACAGGAAAAATTACTATTGGAAAGTTTGATGTATATAATCTTTTGAATATGAGCATTGATTATACTTTCATTTTTTGAGAAAGCTGTTGCTAATTTTCCTAACATTTTGATCCATGTCTTTGAATATCCCAATGCTCTACAGTGCATTTTTGAATACTTATGCATAGCAAGGTATTCCCAAAGTTGTAAAACAAGGATACACTGCACTCATTTTAATTTTTGTGCATAAATTTCATCCTTTTTAACAGCCTTTTTACTGATACACTCTGTTTAATATCCAGATTATATGAGGTTTAAACATGAATACTCCATGGGGCCAGGTGCAATTCATTCAAGGGTACTGACAGAGTTGGCTGATGTGATTGCAGAGATGCTGGCCATTGTCTTTGAAAACCTGTGGTGATTGGGGGAGGTCCTGGATGACTGGCTGGGATGATCTAGTCCAGGATGGTCCTGCTTTGAGCAGAGGGTTGGATTGGTGACCTCCAGAGGTCCCTTCG
Organism: Alligator mississippiensis; assembly: GCF_030867095.1. Lineage (NCBI taxonomy): Eukaryota > Metazoa > Chordata > Crocodylia > Alligatoridae > Alligator > Alligator mississippiensis. Next base: position 399,320,833 of record NC_081824.1, read on the forward strand.
AACCCTCATTTTCTAGAATTCTATTATTGGAAAAGGGCAAATATAGAAAGGAAAGAAAAGGATCCCAGGAATTACAGACCACCTGGAAAAAAATCATGGAGCAGGTCTTCAAGGAATTCATTTATATGCTCTTGGAGAAGAAGAAAGTGACCAGCAGGGATCCAGGCTTTCTCTGATTAAAAAAAAATCCCCAATTTTTTAATTTAAAAAAGTAACCCAAAATCCATATTTTTCTGTGATTAAAAAGTATATGTATATGTATATGTATATAGTGATCAGGAACAGTCAGTGTGGGTACACTAAGGGCAACTCATGCCTAACCAACCTGCTTTCCTTCTATGATGAGATGGTTAGTTCTGTGGATGCACGGAAGTCAGTGGGCATGATATACCTTGACTTTAGCAAGGGTTTTGATTCTGTTCCCCACAGCATTCGTGCAAGCAAGCTGAGGATATATGGCTTAGATGAATGAACTGTAAGGTGGCTAGAAGGCTGGCTGGATTGTCAGGCTCAATGGGTAGTAATCAATCGTGCAATTTCTAGTTGGCAGCTGTTATCAAGTGCAGTGCCCCAGGGGTCAGTACTGGGGCTGGTTTTGTTCAATATCTTGATTAAAGATCTGGAAGATGGGATAGATTGTACTCTGAGCAAATTCATGGATAAAACCAAGCTGGGGGGTGTAGTAGATACACTGGAGGGTAGAGCTAGGATTCAGAGTGACCTAGATGAATTGGAGGATTGGGCCAAAAGAAATCTCATGGGGTTCAACAAGGACAAGTGCAAAGTCCTGCCCTTAGGACAGAACAATCCTAAACACCACTACAGCCTAGCGACTGACTGGCTAAGCAGCAGCTCTGCGGAAAAGGACCTGGATGTTACAGTGGACAATAAGCTGGATATAAGTCAGCAGTGTGCCCTTGTTGCCAAGAAGGCTAACAACCTACTGGGCTGCATTAGTAGGAGTGTTGCCAGCAGATCAAGGGAAACAATTCTTCCCCTTTATTCTGTGCTGGTGAAGCCACATCTGGAGTACTGTGCCCAGTTTTGAGCTGTCCACTATAGAAAGTGTTACCTAAAATTGCCAATAGCTCAAATTAAGAGCAAGACCTTAAAAAGGGGGATAAGGCAAAATGCTATGTTTATTGGTTACATGAAGCAGATACATAAGCTTGGACACACCAGTCATACAAACAGACATACACAAGCTTACATACAAACAGGCATACACAGGCATACAGACAAAACCACTCCAGTAAGATGTTATAGTTACCAGAAGATGTTACTCAATATTAGCACTGGATGGCCGGGTCCAGGCTTATTGAGGATATAAGTGGAGGTATACAGGCATGCATGCCTGTGCCCCATGAGGTTGCAGAGAGTGGATTCCCCATCTTGGCTTGTCTGCATCCCACTTATATAGGGATTTCAAGTCTTTGTTCAGCATTGGGGTTTCTCCATGATCAGTCTTTAGGTCATTTTAGTGTATCTTCGATGAGGTCATTCCAGTCATTGTGTAGTTGGTATCTTTCCCTTGAAGCAGTATGTCCTTGAAGCATTGTGTAGTTCAAATGGCAGGCAAGATATGCAGAATTCCTTTTTCTCACTATCTTCTTTGAACTTGATTGCAGACGAGTTCTTCAGCCATCCGTTAATTAGCTTAATTAGTTTGCTGTCTGGTAACTTATACATTGGTGCCTTGTTGCTTACACAATCAGCTAAATCTTATTCTGTTTTCATGCAAATAGTTACCATTCTTTCACCATTCACCTTCTCACACAGACACTCATGTACACAGGGCATATGGAGTTCATCTAGTCATGTCAAGGAGGGAACAAGTACAAAATGGAGTTTTAGTTGTTCATACAATCATAGAGGTTGATCATTCAATGCTATTATCATTTAAACATAATAACTAATATGCAAAAAATTCATACTACAAAAGGATTTGGACAAGATAGAGAGAGTACAGCAGAGAGTGACAAAAATGATTCAAGGGCTGGGTCACATGAATTCTGAGGAGAGGCTTAGGGAACTGGGTTTATTTAGTTTGGAGAAAAGAAGACTGAGTGGAGATTTGATAGTAGATTTTAACTACCTGAAGGGAGGTTCTAAAGAAGATAGAGCTAGACTGTTCTCAGTGGTGACAGATGACAGTACAAGAAGAAATGGTCTCAAGTTGCAACAAGGGACGTTTAGGTTGGATATTAGGAAAAGGTTATCACTAGGAGGGTAATGAAGCACTGGAACATGTTGCCTAGAGAGGTGGTGGAATCTCCATCCTTGGAGGTTTTTAAGGCATAGCTCAATAAACCCCTGGCTGGAATGATCTAATTGGGGATGATTCTGCTTGAAGCAGGGGTTTGGATTAGATTATCTCCTGAGTTCCCTTCCAAACCTAATTTTCTATGATACTGATGAAAAAAATAGAAAAATACAATGTCAGCATTCGTATGAGTTATTTAACAAAAACTGGATTGATAATAATAACGTTTTATAGCAGTTTTCATGACAACTATGTATATACAGGAGCTAATTAAAAAGATCCATTTAAAGTTGTCTTCTAGTTATAAATAAATGGGTATAAATAATTAACAATCATAGTTAGCATTATGGCAACAATATAAGTGGTTTCCCCATGTATTTACAGTAATATTGGAGACCATCCAATTGCACTTTTATTGCAAATTAATTGCAATTTTATTGCCTGTCAGCAATAATCTGGAAGACCACAGCATTACCCAAGTACCACTAAAAACTATTATTGACTAGCAGTGAACAAAGACTTTAAAAGACTCTGACCTGGGCTGGTCCCAGCAGCTTTACTGGGGGGCTCAAAAGGCTCCAACAGCACTGATCCGGGTGTGGGGAGCCTGACTGGCAGCTGGAGCATGGCTCTGGCCAGCTAGGCTCTAGTTTCAGGCAGCGAACACTACTGCCACTGCTTTAAAAAAAAAAAACAACCAAAAAATCCCACCACACTGCAAATTAGCATCATGGTAAATGCCTACATGTGCAGCATGTGGAGTTTGTGGCACAGCAGACAGGTCTGGAGCACCACAAATGACATGTCTGAACTCATCTGGATGCACTGCTAATGTCTATCCAGAGACAACATCACTCAATATACATAAGTAACTAAAAAGAGAAACCTTTAAATAAAATGAGGGAGAAGCCATCGCACCTTAGGGAGACAAAGTTGATGTTTAGCTTGCAGTAAAATAATTGAAAGCCCATAAGGATTATATCAAATCCATTCAGGTGAGATTTTTTGGTGATATCTTTTATTGAATCAACTTTATCACATGCTTAGTTTTCACATCTGCACAAATACATATGTGCGCATCTACACATACACACATGCACAGAAAACTCAACCAGTAATGATGATTTCCATTCAAAGGGTTTCAAATAGTATAGTCTCAGCTTCTATTCAGCCCAATAGCAAGGTAGTTTCAAGCTGATGGATAACTACGTGAAGAAGCCTGATTTTTGCTCCCAGTTTTGTTTACGTAGTTTTCCCAATGGCCCTATAATGCAAAATGCACAAATAATATTGGAAGCCAAAGCTCACTTCACACAGCAAGGCAGCAACCAAGCACAACTCTCTGAGTCAGTACTCCTTGTGCTTGTATTTTTTCTGTCCTTGGTGCTTTTTCTCTGGGCTGAATAGTGTCCTTAGTACAACAGGTAGGTAATTTCAGCCCTGTCTGATATGTAGCTGGGTATTCAGCTTTCAGTCTTGTAATATAGGAACTCAGGGTTCCAAGCCCCTCAGGATCTCTCAGGCCCCACCATATTGTGAACTGGTGCCTTGATCACTAGGCTTTTAAGCACCATTGCTTTGCTTGTCTCAACATGCCAACACATAATTGTTAGTCATAGCTTTAGGTTAACTACAGTTTCAGGATTTACACAGAACAATTATGTGCACACTGTAAAGTTGAATTGTAACTGAGTGTACATACAGACATTCAGTTAGGTTAAGGGGAGGTTAGATCACATTCAAAATGGCTACCTGATCTAACTTAGGGTACAAGCAGAAGTGCAGCTCCCAGCTGTAACTCAGAACATTTTCGGCAAAGTGTTCTGAGTTACAACGTTACCCCAGACCAAACACAAGTTCACTGTTGGTTCATGGAGGGAGGGGAATCTAGCTGTGGGCTGGGACCCTGTAGCCAGCTTCCCATAGCAACATCTGTGGTTTTCTGCCAATGTTCACTGTTTTTAGAATGGAAAGTGGGGGGCAGGGGAGGGAGCTTGTTCTGCCTCATTTCCCCACTCCCATTCTGAAAATAGTGACAGGTTGGGAGTTCCACAGACACAAGTTATAGAAAACACTACATTTTGAAACATCTTCATCTGATATTTCATGCAATGATGCGTCAGATTTTCATCTGGTCAGCCATTTTTGGAACTGTCTGCAGTCATGCACTTGTGTTTGGTCACAGCTATAGGCTGCTTTCTGTAGCCAGATTGGGCAAAATTTGTCACTTCTGTCTGTGCCCTTAAGTTTGTCTGGGTGCAGACCTTACACTTAGATCCTTAGTCAGGTCCATCTAAGTGTGAACTGTACAGAAATTCAGAAAGGTTAGATCCATCTAAAAATGACCAACTCGACCTAAGTTAACTACCTCAGCATGTTGTTGGATGACTTAGATACTTCAGAACTGAGTAAACAACATTTATATTTCTTTGGAATGAAATAAGAGTGCTGCCTAAATTCAAAGGTGATTGTGTGTAATCAGGCAACTGAGACCATATTTCTAATAGGTGGATTGATTTTCAAAGTTGTCAACTATCCACTTTTCCCCAATGACATGAAATCCAAGACTCATAAGCATGAGTGATTGAATCAGGGGGAGGGACTCACAGAAATCACCGATGGCAGCGGCCCTGTCAGGGGGGGCACCAGCCCTACTGATAGCATTAGTGTTGGCTGTCAGGGGGAGCACCAGCCCCTTCCGGGGGGGAGGGCGGACACGTGTACCCCCTACCAGTTGCATACGCTCATAAGTGCTCTGGGATGGATTTCAGTTTCAAAGATTATGCATTGCATTTGTCCTTTAACTCTGATGAAAACTGAAAACTGATGAAACTCTTGATCTATCACCTGGAGAATTGCTTCTTTTTGGAAGTAAGCCTGAGTGGCTCACACTAGTACATACTGAAGGAAACAATTATATTCATATTGCATTCATAATATAGATATGGTATGAACCAAATTGAAGCACCTTTGAAAATGTTCACCTTGAGATGGTCAGTTTCTGGTTATGCATCACCACATCCTTTACAGCACTTCACAAAGTAAGCTTTTTTCCTTCCTTTACTGGTACAGAACAGTTCTAATACATTGTCAAAAACAAACTTTTTGAATAAGGTATTAGTATGCAAGCTTTTAAGATTGACAATTGGCTCTCCCTTTTTTCTAATAAAAAATAAATTTTATAAACCCTAACAAATAGAAGAAAAAGCCTGGGAGCATAACAAATGGTCATTTGAAACTTCATTAAATAATCTTTGCTAATAACCTACAAATGTATCTTCAGTTTCATCAGACAGGAGAGAGACCAGTTTGCTTTTATAAATTATGCGATGAAGATTAAAAAACATCATCAGTTTATTGTATTGTAAATTATTTTCAAAACTCTATTTGATGTATGATCTTAGAAAGAAAAACATGATGGAGGTGCCATATATCTAATCTAGGTGGCTTCATTAGAAAAAAAAAAAAAAAAGACATGACATTTTCTGCAGAATTTAAAATCTGATCCTGCCAGGAGATTTTATTAAAATGGTATTATCATTTTTCCCCTCATCCTGAAGGAGCCTATTCACTAGATAGGATCAGCTAATTCTTTTTGTTCCTAAGCTGAGACTTAAAGTGTAGGGTTTTCTGTTCTCAACAGATAGGAATGTTCAGGAAGTTATTTTATAGAACACCAAAAAGATAAATTAGAAATACACATCTACAAGCCATGATAAAAAAGGATATGAACTTGAGCTTGAACACAAGTTAGTAATAAGGCCAGGTTACTTGCAACAGGAGTGAACATACAATATGTTTTTTTCCCTAGAAGTTACTGAAAAAAAAAATTGTATGTTATTCTACATTAATTCTGGCTAAATTTTGTCTTACTTTCATCCAGAATAGAAACCAGGCATTGTCCCTGGAATGGCTTTATAATTAACAGCTGAAAGGTACATCACAACTATAGGATTGCACATAGGACAAATATGATACAAAAACTGATCTTAGAACTTTCCTTAAGGAATAGCAAAATCAGTGAAGTATGACTTACATAAGGCCATGGTGGGATCAACAGTGCCTTAATTTAGCCTATAAAAAGCTATCATGGCACTTTTTAATATAGCGATCCTTCGGGCACAAAGCAAGACGATCCCTGAGCGAGGCAAAAAAGGGAAAGGGGCTAGGAGGCTTCCATGGCTGACCAGAAAAATCCAGGACAGCCTAAGGGCCAAAAGGGGAGCACATAAAAAGTGGAAACAGGGTGAGATCACTAAAGATGAATATACCTCCTCTGCTCGTGCTTGTAGGGAGGCAGTTAGGCGGGCCAAAGCTACCATGGAGCTGAGGATGGCAACCCAAGTGAAAGACAACAAGAAATTGTTTTTTAGATATATTGGGAGTAAAAGGAAGGCCCAGGGAGGAATAGGATCACTGCTAAATGGGCAGAAACAATTGGTGACAGATAGGGGGGACAAGGCTGAACTCCTCAATGAGTTCTTTGCCTCAGTGTTCCTAAGTGAGGGGCACGACAAGTCTCTCACTGGGGTTGTAGAGAGGGAGCAGCAAGGCGCCAGACTTCCATACGTAGATCCTGAGGTGGTGCAGAGTCATTTGGAAGAACTGGATGCCTTTAAATCGGCAGGCCCGGATGGGCTCCATCCGAGGGTGCTGAAGGCACTGGCCGACATCATTGCAGAGCCACTGGCAGGAATATTCGAATACTCGTGGTGCACGGGCCAAGTCCTGGAGGGCTGGAAAAGGGCTATCGTGGTCCCCATTTTCAAAAAGGGAAGGAAGGAGGACCAGGGCAACTATAGGCCAGTCAGTCTCACCTCCATCCTTGGTAAAGTCTTTGAAAAAATTATCAAAGCTCACATTTGTGAGAGCCCGGCAGGGCAAATTATGCTGAGGGGAAACCAGCACGGGTTTGTAGCGGGCAGATCGTGCCTGACCAATCTAGTCTCTTTCTATGACCAGGTTACGAAACTCCTGGACCCAGGAAGAGGGGTGGATGTCGTATACTTAGACTTCAGGAAGGCCTTTGATACGGTATCCCACCCCATACTGGTGAACAAGCTAAGAGGCTGTGATGTGGATGACTGCACAGTCCGGTGGGTGGTGAATTGGCTAGAGGGTCGCACCCAAAGAGTCGTGGTGGATGGGTCGGTCTCGACCTGGAAGGGTGTGGGTAGTGGGGTCCAGCAGGGCTCGGTCCTTGGACCGATACTCTTTAATGTCTTCATCAGCGACTTGGACGAGGAAGTCAAATGCACTCTGTCCAAGTTTGCAGATGACACAAAGCTATGGGGAGAAGTGGACACGCTGGAGGGCAGGGAAAAGCTGCAGGCAGACCTGGAGAGGTTGGACAAGTGGGCAGAAAACAACAGGATGCAGTTCAACAAGGAGAAATGCAAAGTGCTGCACCTAGGGAGGAAAAATGTCCAGGACACCTACAGCCTAGGGAATGACCTGCTGGGTGGCACACAGGTGGAAAGGAATCTTGGAGTCCTAGTGGACTCCAAGTTGAACATGAGCCGGCAGTGTGACGAAGCCATCAGAAAAGCCAATGGCACTTTATCGTGCATCAGCAGATGCATGACAAATAGGTCCAGGGAGGTGATACTTCCACTCTATAGGGCGCTGGTCAGACCGCAGTTGGAGTACTGCGTGCAATTCTGGGTGCCACACTTCAAGAAGGATGCGGATAACCTGGAGAGGGTCCAGAGAAGGGCAACTCGTATGGTCAAGGGCCTGCAGACCAAGCCCTAAGAGGAGAGACTAGAGAAACTGGACCTTTTCAGCCTCTGCAAGAGAAGGTTGAGAGGCGACCTTGTGGCTGCCTTTAAGTTCATCACGGGGGCACAGAAGGGAATTGGTGAGTATTTATTCACCAAGGCGCCCCCGGGGGTTACAAGAAACAATGGCCACAAGCTAGCAGAGAGCAGATTTAGATTGGACATTAGGAAGAACTTCTTCACATTTCGAGTGGCCAAGGTCTGGAACGGGCTCCCAAGGGAGGTGGTGCTCTCCCCTACCCTGGGGGTCTTCAAGAGGAGGTTAGATGAGTATCTAGCTGGGGTCATCTAGACCCAGCACTCTTTCCTGCTTATGCAGGGGGTCGGACTCGATGATCTATTGAGGTCCCTTCCGACCCTAACATCTATGAATCTATGGTCAAAATATTCATAATTTCATAGTCATTAGGGCTAGAAGGGACCTCAGTAGATCATTAAGTCCAGCCCCCTTCCCCAGGGACAGGAAGAGATCTGGGGTCATAGGAGTCCAGCAAGATAAACATCCAGATTTCTCTTGAAGGCATTCAAACTAGGTGCTTGAACCACCTCCAATAGCAGGCTATTTTAGACCTTGGGGGCTCGGACAGTAAAGAAGTTCTTCCTTATGTCTAGCCTGAAATGGCCTTGGAGGAGTTTATAACCATTTGCCCTTGTGATCCCTTGGGGTGCTCTGGTGAACAAAGGTTCCCCCAGATCCTGGTGAACACCCCTTATAAACTTATAGGTGCTCACCAGATCACCCCTGAGCCTGCACTTTTCCAGACTGAAGAGTCCTATAGCTCTTAGCCTGTCATCATAAGGTCTTCTTCCCTGACCTCTGATCACACATGTGGCTCTTCTCTGGATGCTTTCAAGCTTCTCCACATCCTTTTTTGAATTGTGGAGCCCAAAACTGGACACAGTACTCCAGCTGCAGCCTCACCAAGGCCAAATACAATGGGAGAATGATGTCCTGGGATTTGCTTGAGAAGCATCTATGGATGCAAGTCAGCGTCTTGCTTGCTTTACTAGCAGTCGCATCACATTGAAGGCTCACATTCATCTTGTGGTCAATCCTGACCCCCAATTCCCTTTCTTCCATAGTGCTAGCCAGCGTAGCACTGCCAAGCCTATAAGGATGCTGCAGGTTTTTCCTCCCAAGGTGGAGAACCTTTCAGTTTTCAGTGTTAAACACCATCAGGTTCTTGTCCATCCATTTGCTGAGCCTGTCCAGGTCAGCCTATATCGCCCTCCTGTCTTCAGGTGTGGATGCTTTTCCCCAGAGTTTGGTGTCATCCGTGAATTTGACCAGTCCACTTCTGATACCAATGTCTACATCGTTAATGAAGATGTTGAACAAAATAGGTCCAAGGACAGAGCCTTGAGGGACACCACTGGTCACAGGGGACCACGGCGATTGACATCCATCAACCACCACCCTCTGGATCTGACCACAGAGCCAATTCCACACCCAGCGGATCATGCTGGACCTGAGGCTGCATTTAGCCAGTTTTGCCAAGAGGTGATCATGCGATATGAGATCAAAGGCTTTTTTAAAGTCAAGATATACGACATCAATCTCTTCTCCCTTGTCCAGGTGATAGGTCACTTGGTCATAAAAGAAAATAAGATTGGTCAAGCAAGACCTACCTGCAACAAACCCATGCTGGCTATCCCTCAGGATGTTGCCATTGGCCAGTCTGCCATCAGCCTCTTTGATAATCTTTTCTAAAACCATGCCCAGGATAGAGGTCAGGCTGATGGGCCTCTAGTTTGCTGGATCCACTTTCCTCCCTTTCTTGAAGATAGGCATTGCACTGGCCTTCTTCCAATCTTTGGGCACTTCACCAGAGCACCAGAAGTTCTCGAAGATCCGTGCCATGGGCTGAGCTATAATGCTCGCCAGCTCCTTGAGTACCCTGGGGTGTAGACTATCAGGGCCGCCTGACTTGAAGGTGGCCAGCCTTTCAAGGTGTTCCTTCATGAGGTTAGCATTAATGGAGGGAAAGGAATTTCCCTCACCCAGGCCTCCCTGTCCCATAATGGGCAGGGGCATCCCATGGAATTGGTGAAAGACTGACACAAAGTACACGTTTAGTAGGTTTAGTAGCTTTTTCCTGGACATCGGTTATGAGTTGTCCCATCTGGTTTACCAAGGGTCCAATGTTGCCCTTGCTTTTCCTCCAGCTCCCCACATATCTAAAAAAGGACTTTTTATTATCCTTGTTAATAGCAGCCAGTTGGAGTTCTGTCACAGTCTTGTTCGCTCCCTGCAGGTCCAGACCAGTGCAGAATATTCCTCCTTGGAGGTGGATCCCATCCTCCATTCTTGTAGGTCTTTCTTTTTAGATGCAGGAGGTCCACTAGTTCCTTGCTGAGCCAAGGGGGCTGCTGTGCCCTTTTGGTGACTTTCCTCTGAGACAGAATAGCCTTAGCTTGTGCATCTAGGATCACACCCTTGAGGAGCAACCACTCTTCTGGAACTCCCCTCTCCTTGGGGTTGTGATCCCTTAGGGCCTCACTGACAAGCTTCCTGAGCTTAATGAAAAGGTTTGTGATGTACTACTGTCCTTTGTCATGTGGAAATATACACCATAGTACTTGTAACAGAGTTTGATGCATCAGTATTTTAAAAGGATGAAGGGCCTCTTTAGTGACAAGGAATTTATCAATGTGGAAATATCTAATTGGATTAAGTTAATTAACCTGTCAGTAAATCAAAGCCATCAAGCCAAAAATATTAAATAAACCAATCATGAGATATTACTGCATAAAATAAATGGAGAGAAAGAGAGAAAACAAGTTCATGATTACAAAAAATTACTGTAAAAATAGGGATGGAAAAATTATTTTAAAATGTATTTACTAACATAAATTATTAATAAACAGGGATCCTGGTTTTCTCTGATAAAAAAAAAAATCCCCCAATTTTTGGATTAAAAAATTATCCTCCAACCTTCATTTTTCTCTTATTAAAACGAAATGCCACTTATGAGGTGATATCTTTTATTAGATCAACTAGATATTTGCAAACAAATAATTTTATTTATTTGCAAGCTTTGGGGTGCACACACCCTTCATCCAGCATAGGAGAGAGCAGAGATTGTAAAGGTTCCCCTAGATAGAAATGAAAATTCATATTTCACAGAAGAGCTGAATATGTGGTAAAGTCTCCTGTTTGGAAAAGTTCATTTTCTCCAGGTTAGGCACAGGGAAAGGTTGAAAAAGTCTTTTTACCTTGAAGTTATCTGGTGACAAGCAAGATGTAGAAAGCACAGAGACACACAGATACCTCACTACAGAATTAATTCTTGCCCAGAAGAGCTTCCATCTTTCCACTCTTCTGTGCAATATGAAACATCATAACCTGAAGGAAATACACTTCTGTATCCTGCTTGCCACCAACAACTTCAAGGTAAAAAGACTTTTTCAACCTTTCTCTGTGCTTAACCTGGACAAAATGAACTATTCCAAACAGGAGACTTTACCACACCTTCAGTTCTCCTGTGAAATATGAATGTTCATTTCTATCTAGGGGAACTTTTACAATCTTTGCTGTCTCTTATGCCTGATGATGGGTGAGGGTGCCTGAAAGCTTTGAAAATAAATAAAATAATTTGCTTGCAAATATCTAGTGTATTTTGGGTTACTTTTTTTTTTATCTGAAAATTGGGGAATTTTTTTATCAGAAAAAAAACAGGATCCATGTTAATAACTTGGCACAAGATGAATTCTGATTTTCTTTTTTTCTACTTAGCAATGGGATTACAGCAAACAGCAGGTGGCTTAAATGTTCAGGTTCTTAAGTAATGTCAGCATCTGGATCAGCTCAGGTCCTCAGTTTTCATTATTTCATCAACCTGCAAATAACTAAAGCTACATTATCTCTTACTTTCCTCCTTGGAGAAACCTCAATACAAGAATCTTGTAGTTCTTTCTCTTGCATATATTTCAGAAAGTCAACTCTTTCAACCATTTAAGAGTAGATTGATCAATATTACTGAAATCTTTCACACTGTTCACTCCCTCTTGTGAACCATATAGAGGGCATTCATAGATTCATAGATTCATAGATGTTAGGGTCGGAAGGGACCTCAATAGATCATCGAGTCCGACCCCCTGCATAAGCAGGAAAGAGTGCTGGGTCTAAATGACCCCAGCTAGATACTCGTCTAACCTCCTCTTGAAGACCCCAAGGGTAGGGGAGAGCACCACCTCCTTTGGGAGCCCGTTCCAGACCTTGGCCACTCGAAATGTGAAGAAGTTCTTCCTAATGTCCAGTCTGAATCTGCTCTCTGCTAGCTTGTGGCCATTGTTTCTTGTAACCCCCGGGGGTGCCTTGGTGAATAAATCCTCACCAATTCCCTTTCTGTGCCCCCGTGATGAACTTATAGGCAGCCACAAGGTCGCCTCTCAACCTTCTCTTGCGGAGGCTGAAAAGGTCCAGTTTCTCTAGTCTCTCCTCGTAGGGCTTGGTCTGCAGGCCCTTGACCATACGAGTTGCCCTTCGCTGTAACCTCTCCAGGTTATCCGCATCCTTCTTGAAGTGTGGCGCCCAGAATTGCACGCAGTACTCCAACTGCGGTCTGACCAATGCCCTATAGAGGGGAAGTATCACCTCCCTGGACCTATTTGTCATGCATCTGCTGATGCACGATAAAGTGCCATTGGCTTTTCTGATGGCTTCGTCACACTGCCGGCTCATGTTCAACTTGGAGTCCACTAGGACTCCAAGATCCCTTTCCACCTCTGTGCCACCCAGCAGGTCATTCCCTAGGCTGTAGGTGTCCTGGACATTTTTCCTCCCTAGGTGCAGCACTTTGCATTTCTCCTTGTTGAACTGCATCCTGTTGTTTTCTGCCCACTTGTCCAACCTCTCCAGGTCTGCCTGCAGCTGTTCCCTGCCCTCCGGCGTGTCCACTTCTCCCCATAGCTTTGTGTCATCTGCAAACTTGGACAGAGTACATTTCACTCCCACGTCCAAGTTGCTGATGAAGACATTAAAGAGTATCGGTCCAAGGACCGAACCCTGCGGGACCCCACTGCCCACACCCTTCCAGGTCGAGACCGACCCATCTACCACGACTCTTTGGGTGCGACCCTCTAGCCAATTCGCCACCCACCGGACTGTGCAGCCATCCACATCACAGCCTCTTAATTTGTTCACCAGTATGGGGTGGGATACCGTATCGAAGGCCTTCCTGAAGTCCAGGTATACGACATCCACCCCTCCTCCTGTGTCCAGGCGTTTCGTAACCTGGTCATAGAAAGAGACTAGGTTGGTCAGGCACGATCTGCCCGCCACAAACCCATGCTGGTTTCCCCTCAGCATAATTTGTCCTGCCGGGCTCTCACAAATGTGAGCCTTGATAATTTTTTCAAATACTTTACCAAGGATGGAGGTGAGACTGACCGGCCTATAGTTGCCCGGGTCCTCCTTCCTCCCCTTTTTGAAAATGGGGACCACGTTAGCCCTTTTCCAGTCCTCCGGGACTTGGCCTGTGCGCCACGAGCATTCGAATATTCCCGGCAGTGGCTCTGCAATGACGTCAGCCAGTGCCTTCAGCACCCTGGGATGGAGCCCATCCGGGCCTGCCGACTTAAAGGCATCCAGTTCTTCCAAGTGACTCTGCACCACCTCAGGATCTACGCATGGAAGTCTGGCGCCTTGCTGCTGCCTCTCTACAACCCCAGTGAGAGACTTGTCGTGCCCCTTCAGTTAGTATATGTTGGGCTGTCTGATCTCCTTTGCCACATGGGCATGATGGTGAGTTGCCCATTTGATGTTTGATTTTATTAAAGGCTCCATAGCCTGACTGCAGTTGATTCAGGTTTACCCATGCCTCATGTGGGAGTTTATGACCAGGAGGATGTGAGGATGGTAGTTGTACATAGTTGTGTAGTGGGGTGTGGTTGTTATTCCATTGCTCTTCCCACCTCTGGGTTCATGATGACAGCATGGAGTCTCCTACTTTTTCTGTGATGTTTCTGGTGGATACTGGTAGGGTTTTTCTGCTTCTTAGATGTTTCTGCATTGAGTATTTTTCAATCATAACATGTAGTGAATTGTCTTCCTGTTGGGCTTTGATAGCCAGGTCAAGAAATATTCCAGATCTCTTGATGTTTTGAGGGGGGAGTCCTGACAACTGAATATGTTTTCCCATTCCATGTATACCAGACAACCACGTATTGTTCATAGTACAGAATTCAGGGCACTGCCCAGTTTGTGGGTGTGGGCGCTTATTGCCCATACAGGGAGGCAGTATTCTGCTAGTGTGTAAACCATGTCTTGGGTAGTTGTTCTCAAGGTAGAGAAGTCAGCTCTCCATGTTGTACCCCAGGTAGGTTGGTGTCTTCTTGAACCCTATTCTTTTCCCTCCACAACAACTCTTATCTTGGTATTCATGGCATAATTATTCAGATGAAAAATTGTTGAGGTGGTCTTCTGTATATTCAACTTCAATCACCACTGTTTCAGGTAGGAAGCTATGAGTTCCATGTTATGGTTCAGTTTGGCCTCTATTGATAATATGTTACTACTGGCAGCAGCAAGTGCCAGGTTGTCTACACACATGTATTTGGTCAATGTGGTGCTTACGTAGTCTGCTGTGTAGATGATAAACAGGGTGGGGAGCTAGGATGGAGCCTTGTGGTACTCCAATCCTGAGTAACTTGTGATGACTTGTCTTTCCGCATGATGTACTCAAAGTAAAGGGCCGATTCAAGATCATCTCCATGATGAAGTTAACCAGACTTTGATAACTTATCCCAAAGGCTTAGGTGCCAGACCATGTTGTAGGCTGCTGTTAGGTCAACTAGAATCTCTCCAAACTTTTCTCAGTTTTCAAAGACTATCTCTATATCAGTTGTAAGTGCTGCCACACAGTCAAGGGTTGATTGGTTTCTTCTGAAACCTGCTTACTTGTGTGGCAGCTGTTGGTCAACAGTGGGTGTGATCTGGTTCAGGATAAGCCACTCTAAGAATTTATATATATTATATTAATTAGTATATCACCACTGATAGAAGTGATAGGGGTCTGTAGCTTTTTGGGTCCATCGTCTCATTGCCTGCCTTCTGTATTGCAATGATGTTGGCCATGTGCTAGGTTTTTGGTATCTTGCAATGATGCATGCATGTTGATAGAAAGCTGCATAGGCATTGTTAGGGTATAGGCCCAAGTTTGGTGAGGTGTTCAGTAAAATGTGGTCAGGAACAGCAGGTTTACCTATTTTAATGTGAGATAGTTCTGTCTTCACCTCTTCTTCAGTGAAAGGAGATGTCAGGGTTTGATTTGGAGTTGGTGATTTTAGAATGGATATAGTTTTCTGCTTGATGACCTTGTCAAAACTCCTATCTGGTTTTGGAAAGTTGCCATTGTGACTAATACACTTGCAATGTCATTTGGGTAAACAGGGCAAAGTCTCTGTGGCTTGCCCTCTCTGGTTAGTCTCTTCATGGTTGACCAATCTTTTCGGCTTGAATGTGTCACGTCTATGTTTTATATACTATTTAACCACCTGTTTCTCTTCATTTCTCGCTTGAGTTCTAGCTTGTCAGTGGCGTGATATCTAGCCATGCTATCAGATGACAGTTCTATGGTCTGTAGTAGTTTGCTGCATTTCTCATACCAGCAGGGGCTGTACTTCTTACAGTGTCCTCTGGGGATGGTGGCGTGGGCTGTTGTGAGGATCATGGAGTTGAAGTTGGTGTATGCCTTGTTAATATTTTCAGCAGGAGATGCTAGTAGTTCAAGTTCAGAATGATCTTGTAGTTAGAAGTTCTGAATGCTTGGGATAATAGTTATTATGCTTTTAAATTCAGTGGACAGAAAAAAATACTGAGATTGAAAAGAAAAGGGGGAAAAAGAATATTTTCCAGAATATCTAATTACATTATGCATTAAAATGTACTACATAACCATGTATTATAAGGAAAATAAATATTTATTTAATGGAAAAGTCCTTCAACTTCAGGACAAAATATGTCAGGGAAAAGAAAAAAAACCTGAGCAGTTGAGGTTAGTTGAATCAGCGAGTTATGTTCTCTGCAGCCTTAGAGTCAAATATTGCCTAAGGTTACAAAGCAAATGAGTTTGGTGCTTTTATTTTGGCCCTCAAAAAAAAACTGGACCATAACACAGGGAGACCTCATTCAATCCAGTAGAAATCGACCATCGTTACTAAACAAGTTAGACGTTCTTGGGACAAGCTAATTGGAAAACTGTATGATTCCAATCAGAACTTCACTTTTTCAAGTTATATGAACATCAGATTGTATTACTTTTAGTTTTTTATCAATTCATAGGTTTTAAGGCAAGGAAAGACTGCTAAATTTAGGTATTACAAGTTACCACAAATCATAGTCTTTTTGATTAACTACCAGCTTCTAAGTAGCTATCTTAAAAGTTCCAGTTTTTAATTATTCAATTTGATAGTATGTATATGCTTCATTTAATTAAAGCCTAAAAGGAATGTAAAATCAACCAAAAAAAAAAAAAAAAAGGATTTTCCTAATGAACAAGAAAGAAAAACAATGTGCTGTTTCTTCTTTTGAAAATCCATTGGCTTATGATTGCTACTAGCTCAAAATGAGCCATGATAGAAAAAGCACTACATAAGTAAGAGTAAAATTAAATAGTATAGTGATATTTAATTCACTGACTTCTATAAAATCCTGCAGTATAACACAAATTTCATGTAAAATAAGGTTTCCATTCCTAAAACATTGTTCTAGTTCTTAAGAAGCCTACTGCCTTCTGTATGACCTTTTAGCTTTGTAAATAATGGATCAACAATTGAAACATGGCTTTCTATGTCACTGAGAGGTTTTTTGGAACTATGGTGTTATAAAACAAAAAAATATGTAAGTTAAACTACATTATTATTAAATATTATTACTAACTTGAATTCTAAACTATAGGTTCTTATGATGTTAATACTACTACTACTATTAATCTGATTTTGTATTTTTAATGTCTTCCTTAAGAGGATAAAGGAATGAACATGAAAGGGTGCCAGTTAGCTATTTTGTTCTTCTCTCTCATCCCTGCTTATGGGGCAGAGTGTCTGTCACATAGTCTATGAAGCTATACTACCTTGTCCTCTTGCTCCCATATTTTAATTGGATGCAGGTACCCACACAGTTTAACTGCCAGTCTTGTTTGTGGCCAGTAAATCTATGGGTTTTGATCATGAATGCAAATTATTGAGATCTATATCATTATGGAGTGTTATAGGAGCAAGTATCAAGCTCAGTGTATCACCAAGTACTAGACAGTTTTGTGGGAGAAAAGACAACAGGGATTGCTTCATGTTCATACTTACGGATTTGTTTATCTTTTTTCCGGGTGGAGGAGAGCATTATGCCTTCCTCATAAATATATATCTTAACACAGAAGAAATACATAAGTAAGTGTCCCCCCTTTCCAACTTCCCTTGCCCCATTATCTCATTTCTTTTTTGGCCATTCTATTTGAAGTGTTCTTCAGAGTCCTGAAAGTTAATATTTTTACTGCTGAAAAAATATGGACCCAGGTAATATTTAGGTTTCAGAAAAAAAGTTCAATAGCTTGTGGTTTTGTGAGTGTTTTTCAACATCCTGGCACAAAGTTAGCTAAAAAAAAATTAAACAGGCAGAGAATTTTCAGAGAGAGCTCATCTCCAAAAATTCTTTCTCTACAGTTCTGTCAAGGACCTTAAATATCACTCTGTGCAGCCAAATCTGTCTAGAACAATATATCTTGATCTTTCATTTGATCGATATCAGCTAGTCATTGTTATGGCACAATGCAATGCAAGCTGATAGACAGGTACCTACTGCAGAAATGCAATTATTATAAATTAATCATTTTAATGGAACATCTGCTTTTCAAACCAAAGGTGAATATGGAGATTATGTTGTATAAATTATCTGCATTAAGAATGATTGACTTAATTATGCTTTTTTTAAAACATTTTTATTAATATAATTAAACCAAATGACACATAACTAAACACTGTCCCACTGGTAGTGAAGATGTTAAATGATTTTAGATTCTCACGTTGTTATCCTCTAGACTGAAATAAAATTAAAACTGTTTTACAAGATGTATATGCAACCCAGATACCATGATGTAAATATCATGTGGCAGAAAAAACATAACAGCATCATAGAAAATCTGATTCTACTGAAGTATGCTCATTTTTTCAATCTGGAAATGAAAGATCCATCTGTTTATGTCAATTGTTATTTGAAAAGAAATACCATATGGTTTTATTTGCTGGAGCATAGTGATTCTATCTTTTCTATTTTCTCATTTTTCAGATTGAAAAACCTATAAAGCCATTTTTAAAACCCAACCACATTAGTAGTTCCATTTAACTTTTTGGTTATCACATCAACATAAATGTGTTGATGTGAAATGCTACACTATTTCATGTTTCTGGCAAAAATAATATTTTGTATTACACTATAGTGTGAAGGAAAAAATGTGGTGGGATTGAAGAGCAGTTTTCTGCATTTAAGTATTAGTCTATCCAGAGTTCTGCTTCAAATATAAATCTGGACTTGTAATAAGGGCTTCCCCAGCTGTCTTAGAAGATAATGAATTACATGGGCCAAGGAATCTAGTGATGCTGTCCATATTACTCCTTTGTGTGCTGTTCACTACAACAATGAGCGTACCTTAACTGTGGTTGTCCAAATGGTTGATCTAGGCTTGGTTGGCCCTATAACTATAACGAGCAATATTCTACAATATCTTTCCTTGTCTTTGATTCATTTCGTTTTCACCTTATTTTTCCATCTTCATATGAACTATTGTAGATGTTACTAACTGAGGACATAGGTAAGAAATTAAATTGATTTTGTCATCTTTCTGTGCCTTAATTAAAGAAAATAGTATACTGACTGAGTATTTACACACACACGTATATCACACACACAAATCTACACTAAAATAATATTATTAAAATTCAAAATGAAGCAAGTATAGATTAGAATTTCTTGTGCTTCCTTTGACCGGTTTCCTTGCATATATACATTATGATATGGGATCTAACTGAATGAGCACTTGCTTCATCTCTTACCTTCCCCTGCATTTCCAATGCATGAAGCACTAGAGTTTTTATGGAAACAGTTACCACATTTCTTAACATGAGGAAAGCAAAATATTTTTCCTTGACTTTATTCTTAGAAATCTCTGTATTTTTGACTGAAAAACTGAAACAGCAGAAGAAACAACACATATTTTACCCTAGAAATGCAGCCGGCATGGAAATGTTCAAATGGTTCAGCCCAAGTGGTTATAATGTCACGTAACTGAAAGCATTTTAGACAGATGTACCACTTTTGTTGTGTATATATTTAAGTGAAAAAGAGAGAGAACAAGAGAGACATGTGAAAGGGAAGAAATTCTAGACCTAATGAAGTCAAATGGAGTTTTTTTTATTAGCTTCAGTGTAGCTAGGAATACATTTTAGCTAGTCAGAAATATGATTTTCCTTGTTTAGGTCTAATTCATGACCTACTGAAGTCAACATGAAAACTCCCTTTGAGATCAGACCTTTAGATAAAAGGCCAAACCATATGATTCCTGAAACATGGTTGAATCCCTGAAGCAATCATTTAAAGTAACTTCTACAGCTAATGCTTTTTTATGAGCAAATATATCCAGTTTAGAACTGCTGGTCAATTTTCAACTACTAAACATTCCACCCACCACAAAGTTAAGGAAACCTTTCAGGTCAGTGATGGTAGAATTAAATAAAGAAAATAAGGCCTTGTTTTTCCTATGGGTCTTATACCTACTAGCCAATTGTCCAACAAGAATGATGGGGTTGGGTGGCTGGCAGGGACGGAGCACCACTACCCAACATCCTGCGCTGCCACCACCTCCCAGGAATGAAGGGTGGGGGGCGGTGGAAGCCACTGCTTCTGCCTTTTCATCCAGAGCAGTGGGGCTTGTAACCACTGCCTGAGGGGGTAGTGGCAGTGGATAGAGAGGCTCCCTCCCTCCCACCCACCTCCACCTTTGTCTCCTCCTCCTTCCACTGGAGCAGCAGGGATCCCACATCCCTGCCTAAGGTGGCGGAGGTCCTCTCTCTGCCTAAGGAGGCAGAACCTGTGCAGCCAATCCCAACTGTTTTGCACAGTTGCCCAAAAGCATTACAGACAGACAACACAGACAGATAGACAAAGCCCTTTATTATATTAGAATTATAGAATTCCCACCACTGAAGTCATTTGGTTCTGAAACAAGGGAAGCATACTGAACTGAAGAGTTTACCAAAGCTATTAGTAGAATTTTAAATATTTTATAAATGTTTATATTATCAAAATGAGAGAGAGAATTCCATATACAAAAGCTCACAAGTAAGGAGTAATCATTAACTCTAAATTATCATTGTTCTATTTACTTCACTATAGATGTGAATATTTACATATTCTCTTGATCTGATCTTAACTGTTCTACCTAGACCTATAAAGCAACATGCAGAAATCTCCAGAAAGTCCAAGGAAGTATGTTTTTTTTTCTTTCTTTCATTGTCTTATATGGACTTTTAGTCAAGTTCTATTGTTAGGAAATTTAATAGTGGTTAATTAACACTAAAACAAATTGAAGGAAACAACACATCCTGACTATTGGAGTTTTTCTTTTATACATTTTCCTCATGAATCTCATAAAAAAAATCAAAGGGAATTAAGAATATGCTTCATGTTAAGCTTAAATGATTTTCTAAGATGAATACATTTAAAAATGTGTATTAGCAAGTTCCCAAGCTATAAGACACATTGGCATGGAGAAGAATGCACATGACCTCTATGATATTATAGGGGTTAACTTGATTCCTTTTTCAGCTCTGTTTCATGTTCCTGTGGAAGACAAAAAATATATATAATTTGAAATAGACTCCTTTAGTGAAACTGGGTGGAAGTGTGTATAAGAAGAATAACTCTTTCTTGCGAGAGTTTTATTCTGGAACCAAAAGCTGTATCTCTATGACCATATTATTTATTTTGGGGTTCATCCCTGTGACAAAAGTAATCCTAAAGTGAGCTTGTTTAAATTCAAGTCATTTTCAGGCAAAATTCCCGAAGATAATTCCTGAAAATTACTATTGTATCTGGAATAAGCTCACTTTAGGATTGCTTGTACCTCAAGGATGGAACCCTGACTAAATTAACTCTCCAAATCTTTCAGAACATACAATCTCACTGAACTTTTTGAGTTTTTGTACTCAAAATACTTGTCATATTTGTCTTTGTGTCTTGTGCAAGATTCCTGTTCTTTTTATTCTTTTCATTTTGTCTTCATCTTTTTACTCCATCAGCTTTCTCCTCTTAGTTTCCTCCAAGGCAAGCACAACTCTGAGATCTACTAGCCTCAGTGTCTTCCCAAAAAAGAGTGACTTCCTGACCACTGTGGCTGGTCAGCCCACAGCCTCAAAGATCATTATCAGTGAGTAAGACATGTATAAACATCCACAGAACCCTACAGAATCCTTTTTTGTATTCCAAGTGTGCCACATCCCAAGTGAGCAGCCTAACAACCAGGCTATAATCTCAATCACTTTTAAAATACTTTAAACAAATGAAACAGCTCCAACAAGAAGTACTGAAGTTAGTTCACCTCTGTTTTACCTAATAGCCATTGATTAAGATAATAATTAAATAAATTATAAATCATTGAAAACTAAAATTCCAATCCCTGTTGTGAGAGCTGTAGAAATTGAGGGCTGGCATATCTCTATTTGTTCTATTTTTTTTTTAATTTGTTTTTTATTTATTTTTTTGCCAGGGACACTTAGAAGCTAAATCAGGACTCAGATAATAGTTCTGTAATTGATTGATTGATAGATTTTTATTTACAAAACCACTCTAAAAAAGAATAAAACTTGCTCTTTACAATCAGGACCCTTTATGTAATAGATCTCTAAGGTAGTTGGACCACTCCTCAGGCTTCAGTGGATCTTCACTTATGCATGCCAGCCAGGGATCTGACTCCTGGTTGGAGAAAAGCTGAAACTATTAAGAATACTAAATATTCCAAGACAGATTTTTTGCTGGTGCGCATTTTCATAACTGACCTCTAGCTACTATATACTGTCAGTTCTCCATGGAACTATGACATTTTAACTCAACTGAGAACACATGTTTGCTTGCCTTGGGGAGAATTTCCTACTCTGTATAGTGAATTCCATCAACATTGATTTCCTGTATTAAAAAAGTTACATTTCTATCTTACGAGAAGCATAGATTTTTAAGGCAGTGGAAGTGCTGTATTGTTATCCGTTTTCATTATGAGGCAGTCTGGGTTTCTGGGTTGCTTCTGATAACTGATAATAAAGGCACATATTTTTTTTATGCAGTCTTATTTCTTTACAAAAAAAAAAAAATGTACACATAGTCCTGAACCTCTGTAGACAGCAAAAAGTAGGAAAAGTACAGGAAACAGTTTTCTTGCTTATCCATGATTCCATACCTTTTTCTAGCCAGCACTCTCATGAGAAAAGCTTTCTGCTTTCTCTCAGGGCAAGACTGCAGATTTTTCTCTTATTATCTCCTGCCTTTTTATTTTTTCTGCTTTGTGCCTTTTTTCTGACCTATAAACAAATTTAAACACACATAGCCACAAACAACACAGCTCCAGCCTTCTGTTTTCATTCACACTAGTCTTTGTAGGGTCACTTTTCTTTTCTTAGCTAACACTGAACAAAGGAAAATTTCCAAGGAGGATTTTAGACAAATTAAGATACACTAAGAAGAGCCATCCAACCTCTAGCATTATAGAACTCTTGCCTTAAATGTCTAAGTCTGCAGGTGTTTCATTTTCATGTTGATAGAGCACTTCACTAGAGCTTTATTATAATTAAAGGTGGGTGTAATCCTAATCTTGAATATTGCAAATACCAAGAGTATAACCATGGCTCTTACCATAGTCTTTCCTTTTTGGATGAATAAGGTCTTACTAAGAAGCAACTTCTTTTCATATTATTTTTTCAATAGTTATTGCAATTTAAATAAGTAATTTACACCGTAGATTTATTTTTTTCAAATATTTTTATTTTGGAGAAATATACATCTAATTGCTGAAGTACTGATTTTGCAACTTCTTTACAGTTCTATTTCAGGCACGGTGCAGATGTACAAACTTCTACATGCCCTGTGAGCATGCTCAGGAGGACTGTACTCTGGTCAGACAAGTTCATAGATTTCATAGATATTAGGGCTGGAAGGGACCTCGGAAGATCATTGAGTCCAGCCCCCTGCCCAAAGGGCAGGAAGTCAGCTGGGGTCATAGGATCCCAGCAAGATAAGCATCCAGTTTGCTCTTGAAGGTGTTCAATGTAGGCGCTTGAACCACCTCCGATGGCAGGCTGTTCCAGACCTTGGGGGCTCGGACAGTAAAGAAATTCTTCCTTAAGTCCAGCCTGAAATGGTCTTGTAGTAGTTTATGACCGTTCGACCTAGTCGTCATCCCTTGGGGCACTCTGGTGAACAAACGTTCCCCCAGATACTGGTGATCACCCCTGATAAACTTATAGGTGGCCATCAGATCACCTCTGAGCCTGCGCTTTTCCAGGCTAAAGAGCCCCAGGGCGCTCAGCCTACCATTGTAGGGTCTGCTTCCCTGACCTCTGATCATGCGCGTGGCTCTTCTCTGGACTCTCTCAAGCTTCTCCACATCCTTTTTGAATTGTGGAGCCCAAAACTGGATGCAGTACTCCAGCTGCAGCCTCACTAAGGCTGAGTACAAGGGGAGAATGACGTCCCGGGATTTGCTTGAGAAGCATCTATGGATGCAAGCCAGCGTTTTGGTCACTTTACTAGCAGCATCATCGCATTGCAGGCTCATGTTCATCTTGTGGTCAATGATGACCCCCAAGTCTCTTTCTTCTGTAGTGCTAGCCAACATAGCACTGCCAAGCCTATAAGGATGCTGTGGGGTTTTCTTCCCAAGGTGGAGAACCTTGCATTTATCAGCGTTGAACACCATCAGATTCTCGTCCGCCCACTTGCTGAGCCTGTCCAGGTCAGCCTGGATCACTCGCCTGTCTTCTGGTGTGGATGCTTTGCCCCAAAGTTTGATGTCGTCGGCGAACTTGGCCAGTCCGCTTCTGACTCCAGTGTCCACATCATTAATGAAGATGTTGAACAATATGGGTCCAAGGACAGAGCCTTGGGGGACCCCACTGGTCACAGGACACCATGATGAGTGACTTCCATCAATTACTACCCTCTGGGTATGACCACGAAACCAATTTTCCAGCCAGTGGATCGTGGTGGACCCAAGGCAGCAATTGGCCAGTTTCACCAAAAGGCGATCATGGGAAACCAGATCGAAGGCTTTTTTGAAGTCAAAATATATGACATCAATCTCTTCTCCCTTGTCCAGGTGATAGGTCACCTGGTCGTAGAAGGAAATGAGATTGGTCAACCAAGACCTACCCGCGACAAACCTGTGCTGGATATCCCTTAAGATGTTGACATCAGCCAGTCCATTAAGGATGGCCTCTTTAATGAACTTTTCTAAGATCTTCCCCGGGATAGAAGTCAGGCTGATGGGCCTATAGTTAGCCGGATCCACTTTCCTCCCTTTCTTGAAGATAGGCACCACATTGGCCTTTTTCCAGTCTTCGGGCACTACACCAGAGCGCCAAGAGTTTTCAAAGATCCGTGCTAGAGGCTGGGCTATGATGCTCGCCAGCTCCTTGAGTACCCTCGGGTGTAGATTGTCAGGGCCGGCTGACTTGAAGGTATCCAGCTTCTCAAGATGTTCCTTCACAAGGTCAGCATTAATGGATGGCAGGGGATAACCCTCACCCGGACTTCCCTGACCCGTAGCAGGCATGGGCGTCCCATGGGACTGATGAAAGACCGACGCAAAGTACCCATTTAATAGGTTGGCTTTTTCCTGGGTGTCAGTTGTCAGTTGCCCCATCTGGTTCAGCAGGGGTCCAATGTTGCCCCTGCTTTTCCTCTGGCTCTCCACATATCTGAAAAAGGACTTTTTATTGTCCTTGATGCTCGAAGCTAGTTGGAGTTCAGTTGCAGCCTTAGCTTTCCTGGTGTGCTCCCTGCAGGACCGGACCAGTGGAGAATAATCCTCCTTGGAGGTGACTCCCATCCTCCATCCTTTGTAGGCCTTTCTTTTTAGCCTCAGGAGGTCTGCTAGGTCCCTGGAGATCCAGGGGGGCTGCTGTGCCCTCTTGCTGCCTTTCCTCAGAGATGGAATAGACTTAGCTTGTTCATTGAGGATCGCTCCCTTGAGGATCAACTACTCTTCTTGAACCCCCCTCTCCCTGGGGTCATGGTCCCTTAGGGCCTCACTGACAAGCCTCCTGAGCTTGTCAAAGTTGATTCAACCCAGGGCCTGGGAAGCAAGACTTACAAGGAAAGGCTTAAAAAGTTCTATACATTTTTAATCTGGAGAAGAGAAGACTGACGGGTATTTGATAACAGTGTCCAAATACTTGAAGGGTGATTATAGGGAGGATGGAGATTTTTTTTTTTCTCTGTGCCTGTAGGAGACAGAACTAGGCACACTGGCCTCAAAATGCAGCAGAGACAATTCAGGTTGGAGATTAGGGTGGTCTATAACTTTCTGACTATACAGATGATCAAGCATTGGAACGGAATACCTTGAATATTTATGGACTCTCCACCCTTGGAAATTTTCAACAGGAGGTTGGACAGACACTTGGGTGAGATGATTTAGTCAAGGATTATCCTGCCTGGAACAGAGGTCTGGACTAGGTCCCTTCCAGCCCTGTTTCTCTATGATCCCATCATATTATGTCTGAATTAAAGTAATACTTTCCTCTCTGGCCTTGAAAATTCAGGTTTGCTCCCCTCATATTAATTCAGAGTACTGCTACAAATATCATTTTCCCAGACTGTTATTTAACCACATCTCTCTGCCCACCTTTACTTTGGTTCCTTTCTCTCTAACACATAAAAATCAGTGATTTATTCTTTTCCCTTTCCAAGCACATACTGGCTTTACCTGCCTATCATCTCTTTCCTCTATTAAGATGTGAATTCTCTCCCAATAACCAATAACATTTATTACTCCCTTGTTAACATTTCAAAAAGCACTTTTACATTTTGTTTACCACTATCCTGATGGTTGGAATGTAGCCCAAATCTGCAAAAACAGCAGATTTGTCTATCCTTATTCATCAATCCTTCCCCCTTAATTTTTTTTCCATCATGCCTAAAAAAAATAAAAGATAATGGTTAGGCAGATATCACATATAAAACACTATTCAGCATACTGAACATTATCTCTATTTCTTTGTACTCCACTTTTTATATTATATTCGACTTTTATATATAATCTTACAAGATCCACCAATTTCTCAGGAGTCCTTGAAAGCCATTATGAAGTTGAAAAACAACAAAGCATGGGGTCCTGAAATTTGTAAGCAAGGTATAGTAAAAGCTCTCTCACCAACTGCACATTCTTGCTATTGCTATTATAACAATCTGGAAACATGAGCAAATTCCCAGTGACTTCAGAGATGGCAGAATAGTAACCATATTCAAGAAAGGAAATAGATCAGATTGCAGCAATTATCATAATGTTGCACTCCTATCCATAGCTGGGAAGTTCCTCATCCTTGTGTCCTCAATACACTCGCTTTCCTCACTGAGGAGATTCTACACAAGGCTCAATATGGTTTCAGATCACTCAGAGGTACAATTGATATGATTTTGTTGCTAGACAGCTACATCACTAAGATCTTCAAATAGCCTTCATTGACTTAACTAAGGCCTTTGATTCAATAAACAGAGAGGCCCTGTGAAAAATCCTGATGAGATTTGGATACCCACCAAACTTATGATCATCAAACTTTTCCATGACAACATGACAGCATCTGTCCTAAGTAATTGCTTGGAAACGGACCTCTTTGTTATTAGAACTGGAGCCAACCAAGAATGTGTGATTGCACCAACACTCATTTATATCTATACTGTAGCTATTCTACATTCCATGTGGAGTCAGCATACAGTTTCACATGAATGGGAATCTCTTTAATGTTAACCAGTTACATTACAAATCCAAGAAAACCAACATCTCCAGTACAGCTACTCCTCACTAAATGTCATAGTTATGATCTTGAAAAATGTGACTCTAAGCAAAATGATTTTAAGCAAATCCAATTAAATCACAGTAGTTGCGTACTAGCAGGCAGCTGCCATACAACGTTATAGCCGAACATTGCATGACTTTAAACAAATATGTTCTTTAACAGTCAGCAATATAATAATGAAACAACATTAACTGGGACAACATTAAGTGAGGAGTAACTGTATTGATCTTCAATATGCTGATGACATGTCATATATGTCAACTTAATTTAACAATTTTTATCACTCTTGGTAGCCTCTTTGAAGCATATTAACTGCTTAGAATCACTGGGTGAAACTACACAAGACATTTACTGTAGAGCTGACTAATTAGTAGTGCTGTGAGAAGCTTCAGGTGGTGATTCAATTCAGAGGAGATTCGGCCTGATTTGTTGGCCGAATCTCCTAATCCAAATCAAATCAGGGGACTAATTAAAAGGTTTGAATCGATCCAAATCTTCAGAAAAGAAGTGGGGTCTGGGGTCTGGAGGAGGGGACCATGGGGGGACCCCTGCTAGCCCCCATCCACTTCCTGCTCCCCCAGCCCTCTCAACCCCAACCTGCTCCCTCAGTCCCCCCATGGCTGCCTCGTCCACCCCAGGTCCCAGGCCTGTAAAGAAAAGCCTCAGTGCTCACTGAGTGCTGCTGGGCAGGGGGGCAATCCCTGCTGCCCCCCACTGTTCCACGCTCAATGGGGGGTCTGCATGAGCCCTCTGACTCCCCCTCCACTAACCCCCCCCCTGGGTGCCCCACCCAGGCCAGCTCCAGTCCTTTAAGAAAAAAAAATGAGAAAAGCCCCATGATTCACTGTTCCTACAGCAGCCTTGGGGTTTGGGACAACTTGTGCAGAACCCCCCATGTGGTGTGGGGCAGTGGGGGGCAGCAGGGATCCCCACAACAGGAATGGTGATTCCAGGGGGGTTCATTTTTTTTCCTTAAAGGGCCAAAGCCATGGCAGGTGGGGCAGCCATGGCGGGGTGGGGGGGGACTTGGAAAGTGTGGCGGGGGGTCAATTGGGCTCATGCAGAGCATGTCATGCAGCTTGGGGCAGTGGGAGGAAGTGGGAATTGCCCCCCAACCCAGCAGCACCCGCTGAGTTGGGGCTTCTTTTTTAACGAGTGCCAGGAGCTGGGGTGGGTGGGGCAGCCATTGGCAAGCTGTGAGAGCAGACTGGGGATGGGCCTGGGTGATTTGGAGATTTGGCCTAATCGATTCAGGACAATGATTCAAATCACTAAATCGAATCACTGTCCCCCGAATCAGCCGAATCTGAAGCAAATACTAGACACTTTGCACAGGCCTAATAATTAGTTCTTCAGTAAATTCTCAGCATCTATATGTGCACCTCTACCACTGTAGGTTAGTACTTGTAAATACAAATGCAATCCTGTAGTGGCATTATTTACTGTGACACAATACACATGTAGACATTAATGGGGCAGGCTGGGGCATGCGGGTGCTTCAGTGTAGGGGCTGTCTGCCATCCTCATGCCCCAGCCAGTCCGTCCACAGCACGTTGATCTAGATTGGAGCAGCTCCGTGCTGGCAGGTTGGCCACTGGGGCCCCCTGCCAGCTGGGGCTGCTCTAACGTGGCTTAATGTGCTGCAGTTCCAGGTACACATGTAAACACTGTGTCCAGGAGTAATAAATTCCAGCACAAACTGCACCAGAGTTTATTCAGGCGCATTAATTTCATGTGTAGATGCGCCCACTGTCAACTTGGCAAAAACTTTACCAGCCTCCTCCCCTGGACCCACAAAGCAACCAGCTGCTACACAACACTTTAGAATTAAGGGCAATTGGAGAATGTTACGCATTTCTCCTACCTGGGTAGACACTATTTCCAAAAAAAGAAACAATCATAAAGAATGATATTCAACACTGGATAAAATCCGCCAGTGCTGCCTTTGGACATCTCCAAAGTCATATCTTTGATGATCATGATATTAGGACTCAAACCAAACTTATCATCTGGGATCCTGGTTTTCTCTGTTAAAAAATCCCCAATTTTCATATTAAAAATGTAACCCAAACATTTTTTCCATGATTACAATGAAACACTATATAAATAAAGAAACAAATAAAGAGATATATATATATATATATCATAAATAGACACACACACACACATGATTAAAATGAACTCTCTCTCTAGAGTGTTTCATTTTAATCGTGGAAAAATATGGATTTTGGGTTACTTTTTTTAAATCCCAAATTGGGGACTTTTTATCAGAGAAAACCAGGATCCCTGCTTATCATATGTCAGGATGTTCTCATCCCTACACTGTTGTATAGATATAAATCTTTGGATAGCATATCAAAACAATCAGAAAGTTTTGGAATGTTACTGTCAGCAATGTCTTCAGAATATTCTCCATATCAGTTGGAAGGACAGAAGAATGGATGTCAGTATTTGGGCTCAAGGAAACAACAGTAGCATTGAAGCCATGTTTATACAGCACCAGGTGAACTGCAAAGGGCATATCAGAAGGACATCTGGCAACTGGCTTCCAAAACAAGCCCTACTCTCACAATTCACTGATGGTCACTACTCTAGAAGTGAGCAACAGAAGAGATTCAAGGATACTGTAAAGGCTACTCTTGATGAATTTTGAAAACTCGTTACAACAACAGGAGATGGAAAAGCAGGGGAAGCAGAAAGTGCATCATGAAGCACATCAAGTACCTATTGCTAGCCACCCCACTTGGAAACACATGTCCAAGCTGCAGTAGAGTTTGTGGATCCTGGATAGCCCTCCTCAGCCATCTTTGGACACAGATAAGAAACTCATGGTTGATAATCATCTTTGACTGTGAGGGATTGCCAAAGAAGAAGAGGTGACTTCTTCATGGTTTCCAAGTTAAACATGATCTATGACTCTTTAACCTACAGAAAAATACACAATAAGATCTAATGGTTTGGAAACTGAAGTTGGACAAATTGAAACAAGAAATAAGGAGTAAGCATTTAACAATGACTCATTAACTATCAGAACAATTTACAGAAGGACATGGTGAATTATGCATTATTTCAATCTTTACATCAAGGCTAAGTAAATGATATACTAGAGTTCAACAGAAGTTCTGGCATCAATCCAAATATTGACAGGTTGGAATCATATATATTTGTTATAGATGAGTTAGCCTGGATGATCTAATCTAGTCTTTAGGTCTATACATTTATGGACCACAAAAATAGATCAGTCTCTTCAATCCCTTTCAAACATTAATAATCCACCACATCCAGCATGAAATCAGCAACATAAACTATATCAAAGATCTTTAAGTTCTCTCATTGAGTGAAAATCATAATGATTAAGCAGTTGGACTTCATGAGCAAGTGAACAGGGGCAGAAAACAGGGCAGTTTGCAAGCAGTTCACTGAGAGCAAGAAAAGGAAAGGAAAGAGGAGCCAGGCACTAGGCACTGGGTCCTGCTTTTAGAAAGACAAGTGAGCCAGGGCTCCCTTATGTTTGGCTTGCTAAGTGTTTGTTTGGTGGGCTGTGTGTTTGGGCATGTATTCTTAGCAACTGGATGTGACGCTAGCTTAATGATTGCTGGTTGACTGCTGCCTTTGTCTGAGAAAGCCCTAACAAGGGGATAGATCCAGCTCAGGCCCAGCAGGGTATAAAAAGAGACCCCACCAAGTGACCAGGGAACCAGTGTTTAAAAACTCCCTTATGTGAGGAACAGAGAACTCCACCTGCTGGCCTGATCTATTGTCTCAGGTGGCCTGCTGCTTGCCCAGAGCCCAGATCCAAAATGTCACAGAAAGATTACCAAGATTCATCTGGCACTTTGACTACTACCCCATGCTTATCATCCATGTGGGCACCAATGATACTTCCAGGGCACACCCTGAGCAGATCAAATGTGACTACAGTGCTCTTGGTGCAAGGGTGATGGGGGTAGGGGCTTCTTTAATCATGGGACATTGTTCCAGGCAGAAGGACTGGTAAGAGATGGGAACCACCTGACAAAGAGAGGGAAGAACATCTTTGTAGACAGTCTCACTAACCTGGTGAGGAGGGCTTTAAATTACCCTTGCAAGGGTATGGAGACTAAAGTGGGGAAACAGGTGACCTGGAGGAAGAATAAGTAGGAAGGGGCAACAGGGGGGACTGTCTCATTCTTACTGACAAAATGGCAATTGGCTTCCTGGCAATTGGCTAGTTACCTCAGGTGTCTTTACATGAATAAACAGAGCATGGAAAACAAGCATGAAGAATAGCAAGTCCTTTTACAGTCATAGAACTATGATGTAATTTGAATAACAGAGACTAGGTCAGATAGCTTGCATGACTGGAATAATGTCATGGATGGGTAAAAACTGCTTGGAAGGACAGGCAGGAAAGAAAAATGAGTTGTGCTGTATGTAAAAGATCTGTATGATTTCTCAGAGCAGCTCCAGTATGAAACTGGAGACAGGCCTGTTGAAAGCATCTGGGTTAAAGTCAGAGGGAAGAACAACAAGGGTGACACGGTGAGTGTCTGCTATAGAACACCAGTCCAGGAGAATGAGGTGGATGAGGCTTTCCTCAAACAGCTAACAGAAGTCTATCAATCACAGACACTACTTCTCGTGAGAAACTTAAATCACTCTGACATCTGCTGGGAGAACAATACAGTAGCGAAAAGGCAATGGAAAAAGTTTTTTGAGAGTGTTGGAGACAAATTCCTGGTGCAAATATTGGAGAGGTCAAGTAGGAGCTGTGCTCTTTTTGATCCACTGCTCACAAACAGGGAAGAATTGAGGAATATAGTAGTGGATGATGGCAACTTGGGCAGCAGTGACTACAAGATTCAGGATCCTGAAGAAAGGAAGAAAGGAGAGCAGCAAAGCAAGGACCCTGCATATCAGAAAAGCAGACTTCCACTCATGCAAGGAATTGATGGGCAATGCCCTGGGAGACCAGTCTGAGGGGGGAAGGAGTCCAGGAGAGCTGGTTGCATTTTAAAGAAATCTTGCTGAAGGCATAGGAACAAACAATCCCGATGTGCAGGAAGACTAGTAAATATGGCAGAATACCAGCTCGGCTTATCAGGGATCTCTTCAGTGAGTAAAAACAAAAAGGAAGCTTATGAGAAGTGGAAACTTGGACATATGATTGGAGAGAAGTATAAGATTATAACTGGGGCATGCAGGGGTGAAATCAGGAAGGCCAAAGCACAACTGGAATTGCAACTAGCAAGGAACATTAAGGTAACAAAAAGGGTTTCTATTAGTATGTTAGCAACAACAGGAAGATCAGGGAGAGTGTGTGCGCCTTACTGAATGGAGAAGATAATCTAGTGGCAAATGCTAAAGTACTCAATGCCTTTATTAGGCTTAGAATTCACAGACAAGGTCAGCTCCTAGACTGTTGTACCTGGCAGCACAGTTTGGCAAGGAGATGAGCAGCCAACAGTGGTGAAAGAACACGTTAGGGACTATTTAGAAAGCTAGATGTGCACAAGTCCATGGTCCTGGATGCAATGCACCTGAGGGTGCTGAGGGAGTTGGCAAATGTTATTGCAGAGCCTTTGGCCATTATCTTTGAAAACTTATGGTGGCCAGGAGATGATTTGGATGATTGTAAAAAGGGCAAATATAGTGCCAATCTTTAAGAAAGAGAAGAAGGAGGATCTTAGGTACTACAGACCAGTCAGAATCACCTCAGTCCCTGAAAAAATCATGGAACAGGTACTCAAGGAAAACTATTTCATAAGCACTTGGAGGAGAAGGAGGTGATTAGGGACTGTCAACATAGATTCACCAAGGGCTAGTCATGCCTGACCAACCTGACTACCTTCTATGATGAGATGACTGGTTCTGTGGATAGGATGTACCTTGACTTTAGCAAGGCTTTTGATATGGTTTCCCACAACATTCTTGCAGGCAATCTAAGGAAGCACAGGTTGGATAAAAGTACTGTAAACTTTATATAAAAAATGGCTGGATCATCAGAGATCCTGGTTTTCTCTGATTTAAAAAAAATCCTGAATTTTGGTTTATAAAAAGTAACCCCAAATCCACATTTTTCCATGCTTAAAATTAAATACCACTAATATGGTGTTCAATTTAAATCACAGAAAATGTGGTTTTGGGGTCCCTTTTTTAAACCAAAAATTGGAGATTTTTTTTAAATCAGAGAAAACCAGCCTGATCATCAGGCTCCGATAGTAGTACTCAATGGCTTGATGTCTAGTTGACAGCCAGTATCAAGTGCAGTGTACCAGGGGTCAGTTCTGGGGCTGCTTTTGTTCAATATCTTCATCAACAGACTGGAAGATGGGGTGGAGTGCACCCTCAGCAAGTTTGCAGATGACACCAATCAGGGGGAAGAAGTAGATACACTGGAGGGTAGGGCTATGATTTAGAGAGATCTCAACAAATTGGAGGATTGGACCAAAAGAAATCTCATGAGGTTCAAGAAGGTGTAGTGCAAAGTCCTGCACTGAGGATGGAACAATTCCATGCACTTCTACAGTCTGGGGACCGACTGACTAACAGCAACTCTTCAGAAAAGAACCTGAAGGTCTTTAATTATAGTTATTGTAGTTGATAATAAGCTGAATATAAGTTAACAATACACCCTTATTCTGAAGAAGGCTACTGGCATACTGGGCTACATTGGTTGGAGCTTTGCAAGCAGATCAAGGAAAGTGATTATTCCCTTCAGCTCTGTTGAGGCCACATCTGGAGTACTGATCCCATTTTGGGCCCCCCACTGAATGGATGTGGACAAATTTGAGGGAGACCAGCAGAGTGCAACAACAATGGTTAGGGGACTGGGACACATGACTTTTGAGGAGAGGCTGAGGAAACTGGGCTTATTTAGTTCAGAGAAGAGAAGATTGAGAGGGGATTTAACAGCAGCCTTCAACTACCTGAATGGTGGTTCCAAAAAAGATGGAGCTAGACTGTTCTCAATGATGGCAGATGACAGAAAAGGAGCAATGGTTTCAAGTTGAGGCAATGGAAGTTTAGGTTAGATATTAAGAAAAACTCTTTCACAAGGAAGATAATAAATCACTGGAACAGGTTACCCAGAGAGATTGTGGGCTTTCCATCTTTGAAGGTTTTATGACATTGTTAGACAAAGCCTTGCCTGGGATGATCTAGTTAGAAATGGTCCTGCTTTGAGCAAGAGGTTGGACTAGATGACCTCTTGGGCTAAGTACAAACAATCAAAAAGCCTGAGGCTAAATTGATTCAGTCTTTGCAGGTTAGTTTAAGCTGCAAAGATTGAACCAGTGAGCAAATGGACAGACATTTACTTTTGAATTGGGAAATGCAGGCACATGCCTGCAGTGGCTCAAGCCAGAAGCTGGTGGGTGCTAGAGTATGGCCCTCTGGCATGTACCCAGCATGGGCTGTGTATTCCCTTTCTCTTCCTGCTGCCCCTGAGGTCCCTGGGATTTGCAGTCCACAGGCACAACAACAGAACACTAAAGGGTTGCTTATCACTTTCTCTTCCTGCTTCTAGGTGCCTCTGGGATTTGTAGTCCCTAGTCGCAGCCAGGATTAAGTTTAGTGGGGCAGGGAAACTGTGTATATGAAGGAAGGTAAGTTTAACACCCCTCCCAGGCCCCAGACCCCAGCTGGTGTTTGTCTGAGGGGACCAGTAAGCCAGCTCTTACTGCCCCAGCCCTTCTCTCTGGAGCAGGCAGCACATCCCAGGGCTACAAAATGCTGGGATGCTGGGGGGACTGAGAGTTAACTTGAACCATGAAGGGGGCCGGGACAGAAGTTTAACAAACTGGTTTGACCTAACCTAGTTAAATCTGATACTACATTTAACCACGTTTATTTTAAGCCAGTTCCTGCCATTTTGAAACTGGTTTATATTCACTGAACTTCTATTCTGTCACAGGTTTAAACCAGTTTCTGATGACTTAAATTGATTTATGTGTAATTTCTGTCCATGACCCTGAGGTCCCTTCCAGCCCTATTTTTCTATTATTCTATGATTTCTCATTGTACAGTGTTCTGTATACCAGGTAACCACATTCCAGTAAAGATGTTTTGTTTATAGTATGCATAGTCTTACTCCCCTAATATATTAAATATTGTAATAATAGAATTAATTATTAAACTTAGTGTTATGGCTAATTTTCCCCTCATAAAAAATAATGAAAGCTTCAATTTTTGTGTCTTCTTTAGTACAATAATAAATTTAGTTCAGAAGTGTAGTTAAAACTATTCCGTGTTAACGTAAGTATGTATCAGGAGCTGCATTTACAGGGTATTTCTAGAAATCTAATTACTATCACCCTTTTTCTTCAGATAAACGATTGATTTATATAAATTGGGTTAAAATAAATTCCTTGATTCTAACTGAGAGTCAAACTTTCTGACATATTCATTGTCAATTAAGAATCAAGAAGATAGAGTAATCCAAAATATTTAATTAAACAATAATGTTCTTTTCTAAGGTTTTTAACAGTCATGCGGTTATATAGATTTAAAAAGTTTGGGTCTTAAATGTGCTATTGCAGGAATCTAATCAATACTTTTTTTATTTAAAAAATAATTTTAAATGGAGCGCCCACAATTAAATACTTGCGTAAAGCATGTGTTTATTGTTCTTGTAAAATGTCTTTTATGTGTGCTAATAATACATGGCTCTTATGGTGCTGACATCTTAAGAAGAAAGTAACTGAGAGTCACATGTGTTTGGGAATCAGGTGGACCTAGTAAAAACTTTCCTAGAGATTTTTTTTAAAGAAAATGTCTTTTTTAATTAAACCAGATACTTTGGGGGGGGGGGGGGGGGAGAGAAATAAATGGTCATTTATCATGTTTTTCAATATGAATGCAACAAAAATAAACAGTTCCATTAAATTTGGAAAACAGAGGTGGTTATCCATGTTAGTCTGAACTCAGAAGGTAGGTTAAGGTGGCATCTTACAGACTCACTAAGTCAGAGAGGCATGAGCTTTATCACGCAACAAGCTTCTTTATCAGATGTTGAGACTAAGGGATTTGGGATAAAATTCTGGCTCTCTTGATTTCAGTAGCAAATCTGCAAGAATTTGGATTTGTAGTTACACATTAGTCAGTTTACATCAGCTCATGTTGGCACACCTGAGTTAGCCTTATTTTAATGAGCTCAGTTAAAAATAGCTGTAAAGATTGGCTTCAGCACAGCTTCTACAAATTTGCTAGGAGTACTGGCATCTACTTGAATTGCTAGCCTATGAAATTCATACCACTGCTTCATCATTATTGTTACCTATGCTAGCTAAGTTACATTGCTTAAACTCACCTAGTGTCAGAGCCAAGTCTATTGACTATCGTGTCACTGCCATAAGGTTAAGACTACAGTTGCCAGATCTAAGGAAATAAGCTTTTTTAGTTTCCTGATCTGAAAAATAGGACTGGTGATGTTTATTGCCCTTTTCCATAATGTTATGTGAGTAACTGATGTTCCTGCAACACTTTGAAAATTGTCTCCTCTTCAAGCAGTTTGAAAAACAGAAATGAACAATGCAATAGGGATTATCAACATTTCCTCCTGTGCCCTATCTCTGCTATCTCTTAAGGTCTTCACTTACTGGCCTCACTCCAAACAGCCCAGACTATATTAATGGTGACTAACTGGGTTCCATCTAGGAACAGAGAGAAATCACTAATTTAGGCAGTGAAATATCTGGATGCCTAATATCAATAAAATATTGTAATATTGACTTTACTAGTAAACTTTCCATATTCTCTAGACCAAAGAATATGCAAGTATCCTATGCAAAGTAACAATTGTAACAGGAAGGATAAAAATCTGCTACTGCAGAATATCTACTGTTCTGGGGATTACAGCATTTAGCTATGAATTATAATGCACAGGTTCAAATTCTCTTAATCAAAGGAGAGAAATGGACTCCCACAGCAAACGTGAGCTATCAGATAAAGGGAGAAATTGCTGCATTTCCTGGTAGCTGTGCTTTGGAAGAAATTATTGGTTTAGGCTCCTAATTCCAGCAGAGGGTTATACGGAGTGGAAAGGTCACATCCCTGCAGTCCAGCCTTAGGCACCTAACTCTCTTAGAAAAGTATGAATCAGGACATGCTCCTCTTCTCTATGTTTCCTGCTGAATACCTTAGTTCTCTGATTAGCTTGTTGACTTCAGTGGTTTTTCTCTTCTGTAGTTATCTCTCCTCATACATGGTATAACAAAATCTAGGTGCCTAGGATGGATTTATATACAAAAGCCTAGAACTCTTGGTTCCAAAATGATACCATTTATTAGACCAACTGGGAAATCATGAGGAAATTGTTCTTTTCTGCAAGCTTTCTGGATCAAATTCCCTTCATCATGCTCTGGGAAAAGTATAGATGGCACAAGGTGGTAAAAAGTCCCCATAGGTAGGAAATAAACTTCATTTTTGCACAGATGGAGCTGAAGATGGAAGGATGTCTCCCTCTGGGTCCATGAGGGTGTCTTTGTGAGCTGTGCTGAGTAGCTCCTTGATGTGTAGATCAGGTAGAGTTCTTTCCCTGGAGGTGTCAGATGACAGGCAGGGAGGGAAAAAAACAAACAAACTTTCTTATTGTCCTGCAAGGAAGTTTAAAATCCAAAATCAGCTAAAATTCAGCATCTTACATGTTTCACAAGTGTACTTGGTAGCCATGTTGGTCTAAAGCAAGAAGACGTACAAAAAACTAGAACTCTTGTTTCCAAAATGATACCTTTTATTAGACCAACTGGTAAATCACAAGAATATTGTCCTTTTTTGCATGGGTTTAGGATGGGTTTATGAATTTGAGTAGGAAACAAGGCATACATAGAAAAGTGAGGCATTCTAATACTCTCTATTGTGCTTCCTGAATTATTTCATGGATGTATACATAGCTGCTCATATATGAAACTTTGGGAATTTTGGCCACAATATCTGATTTTTGTAAAGCATCCCTGCACATTGTTTCATCCATTTGGATAATCTTCAGTGTTTACTTTCATGATTTTCATTATGCGTGGAATACCTTCCCCAGGCCTATTTGCCAGGCCTTTTCTTACCTTCCAACCAAATCCATCAAAAACAAACTTTTGATATCTCAACTGTAAGATCCAGGATTGAAAATTAACTCAGCTAATGAAACCAGCAGGTGTTTGTATGCCTTATTGAATAAGAAAGATTTTTAATTATTTCAACTCTTCCCCTTCCTGCTATCCCTTTCCCCATCTTTTTTTTCCCCCTTTATTTTTGCCATGTTCAAATTGGATGCTCTTCAGAGCAGATGTTGGGTTATTATGTATTTAATAACCTAGTACAAGTTACAGGGAGCATCTACACATGTGATTAACATACCTGGATAAACTTAGTTGCACAGTATTTACATGTGCATCTGGGACCACACTGAGCTGGGGCAGAGCAGGCCCAGGTGACAGGGAGCCTGGGGCAGGGTGGAGAGAGAGGGTCAGCCTGCCAGCCCAGAGCTGCTCTGCACCAGCTCAATATGCTGCAGAGAGGCTGGCTGGGGCACGATGGTGCTACAGTGCAGGGCTAGCTGGCAGACAGCCCCCACACTGGAACAACCTTGTGTCCCAGCAAGCACCAGTCACCGTCTACCCATACATTGTAGCAGAATAAATAACTCTGCCATAGGATAGTATTTATGTCAGGCAGTACTGTCCTACAGTGGAGTTAATTAATTTACTCTGGACTAATAGTAGTGCACGTGTAGACAGCGACACTTTACTGTGGAGCTAATTAGGCAGCTCCGCAGTAAAGTGCAAGTGTAGATGCATCAACTGGGCTTATCTACATGAGACACCATAATGCACACTAGCCTATTTTTACTGTACATTAACATGTCACAGTAAAAACCATGCTAATGCATTGATGCACAGCAGAATTAGTCTACTGTGGATTAAGCATCACAAAAAAGCCATTCATTTTTACTTCTGTGCATTAGTGTAGGCTAATTCACCTTTATGTAGTACCTTATATTAGCAGTACTAAACTTAATACACAGTAGCAAAGGCACATTAAAATGAATGTGTGGACATGCCCAGCTTAATTGAAAATAATGCTATTCATTTCATTTTGCCCATCTAAATTTTGTTCCTCATTGATGACATTGTGGATGTATTTTGTATATCACATCAGTAGTATGACAACTGGACTGTGAGCAGATTTGTCACTGCCACAAAACGTAGCAGGTCACCATATAAGAATGACAGTAAATCAAGCACTATTGTTAATATATATAAGAGGACTGTGAATTGGTGATCTGTGTAAAGACAGTAACAATAACTTGTCCCTAGTTAGCAGAAAAGGAAATGCAATGAAGGGTAGGTAAATAATCTTAGGGAAATTGTTGGCCTGTATGTGGGTATGAGGTTTAGAATAAAGAAAACAGAAAGTTTCCAATCCTATTACTAATACTACCTTGGAGTATAGTCTTTCACAATTCACTTAACAAGACCCTGCTTTCTGTAAAATGGAGTTAGTCCTTTTATTTGACTAAGAAAGGTGTGAGGAATATTCCATTTCTTGTAAAACACAAAACAAAACAAAAGCCTTATAATAGCAGAGGTTGAACCAAAATTTAAAAATCCCTGTCTCCTAGCACTTTATTAACACCAGATAGTAAATTCATGTGTGTGTATATGAATGTATGGCAATGATGGATTATGGAGGTTTTGAACATTTTAATTATGATCATTAGAACATTTTGTGCATATTTAAAAAATAAATTGGGATTGTAATATAAACTTGACTACTACAATAAACAGAATGCTTTTTATTATTTGCTTTTAGGAAGAAATTGCTGTTAAATCCAAATGTCATCTCTTTACTAACTTTAAGAAGATTTCATATTTGCTCAGTTAACTGAAAAGAAAGAAGATATGCATGCCTTTCTTGCTAGTTTGTTGAGATAGATTCCCTACATATGGAGTAAACACAAATAAAATGTTTGTTTTTTTTCCTAAATAGATTCACATTTGGGATGAAATGGATGGATGGTCCTGGGAATGGAAATATACTCCTCACTGCCCCCTGGGGATGAAATATTTCAATTTTATACAAGTAAAAAAATAGCTCCTGACTCTTACAGAAAATGAGAAAATAGCCTTTCACCCCTGCCCCTTGAGTACTCTTCCTTTTACTTAAATGTGCTTTATTGTTAAATGGGA
This sequence comes from Alligator mississippiensis, assembly GCF_030867095.1. Lineage (NCBI taxonomy): Eukaryota > Metazoa > Chordata > Crocodylia > Alligatoridae > Alligator > Alligator mississippiensis. The sequence goes on from NC_081824.1 coordinate 399,361,092, forward strand.
AAAAGTGCACTGGCATTTGACAGAAATTGATTTTGATGTATGTCCACCCATGTCCACAGAAAACTTCAGTGATTATATAAACAGAAGCTGTACACCTAGCTTCCTGAAACTGTTTTTCTGTGTTCCATGAAGACCCCAAATAACCCCAAACTAGATATCAAACTGATCAAGCATTACTTTTCATTACTTTTTGAATTACAACAGCTTCTAGAGGCTCCAATGAAATCAGACCCTTGCTGTGCTAGGCACTGTACAAATGCATAGTAAGAGACAGTTCTTCCAATCTAGAAGAACTTCCATTCTGAATTAATAAACCATGAAGTCAGTAATGAAGTGTGAAGCTAAGGTGTTTCTTCAGCATTTGGGGCGAAGCTTTCAGTTCAGGGCCCCCAGTGGCTTCTGAAAGAAGTGCCCTATTAAATATTGTATTTATATGTTGTCATATAACTGCAGAACATTTGTCTTTCCAAGCTTCTAAAGAAAACTAGAATATATCAATTTCATGTAAAAAGTTCACTTTTCTCCATACACCTTCTCACCTTTCCTCATCAATTAGTTTTAATTCTGTCTTACAGTAGACATGTGCCTTATAGACTGACTTAGGGCTGACCAACTGGCTATATGTGGCCTGTAGGGGTTAATGTGCAGCCCCTGGGCTCCTATCCAGTCATTACTCCTCCTACTGCTCTGGCTGCTGCTGCAGCTGCAATCTCTAGCCTCTTCCTTCCTCCCTCAGTTTTTGCTTCCTGCTCCTGCCCCGGGGGAGGTGAGGTGCAGCTCACAACATCTAAGGAGATTGTAGTACAGTGCAGTGAGGGATGTGAGGTGGGGGCTGCGTGCACAACACAGTGAGGGGGTGGTGGACTGGGGGTCCACATGCATGGTATAGAGGTAGGGGGGTGGCCCAGGGGCAAATGACTCTCACTAGTGTGGTCCCTGGAGCACACAGCTCCTGATAGTGAAGTTCCCAGGACCTTAGAAGTTGAACAGCCTTGGACTAACAGAATCAGAGATGCATAAGCTTTCTTATTCCTGTTTTATTGAGTTTAGCTGGGGTTAAGTACAAATTTGAATGCTCCCCCTGTCCAGTAGAGTAAGTCTAGGAAAGGAATGGGTACCTCATGTTCTTGACAGACTCAGGATAAGCTGTTCCCAGCAGATGCCCTCCCCTAGGACATTCTTTTTTTTCTCTTTGTAGGTCGCCGAGAGATAAGGGTAGTAGCAAAATTCTCCTGATCCACTAGGACCATTTTTCTCCCAGTTGGTCTCCATTGGCTTCCTCCTTCCTGCCTCAGAGAGTTGTATTTATATTAGCCTTACTTCTGAGACAAGGTACAATTTGGCCAGTTGTTCCTTCCTTATATTTTTTTTCTGAGTAAATGGATTGTTAGTTCTGGGTTTCTGTTCCAGGGCCTCTAATACACTTTGCTTGTCAGCAAAATCCCATTAATGTAAGAATATGATTTTCTGGTGCAGTTGAGAGAAGAGAAGGTCTTGGAGATGGTTGATTTGAGGTTCATCAGTGTTGTGCTTGTACATTATGGGGATGTTCAGCTTTATTTGCTAGGTATCTATTGAAGGAATACTAAGGTAAGAAGGGATATTTACTGATCTCAAGTCCATGTATAAGCCTTGAAGCTGCTAGGCTAAAACTTGTAAAGGTAAGTATTGTGGTGGTATTGGCCATTTTATGTTGTCTTTTCTAAAAAGGAAGGGTTGTTTTGTTTTGTTGCTGAGAAGTTAACAAATACCATGACTTTAACTGAAGAAGAGTGCTTATTTAACTCAGCTGAACTAGATTAACTCAAAACTCCAATTAACACAAATATAGGACCAAGTTGACACTATTCGCTTGATTTAAGAGGTTGACTAATACGGCTCCTTCTAAAAATGTAACTCCATAAATTTATCTTGTGCTTAATTGCAATGCCTTTATCTTAACTAGAATTTGATGATATGTGTCCACTACAGTCATAAAAGCAAGATGGTGTAGACACTCATACTAGCGTTAAATTAGCTAGTTCAAGCACCACTAGCAATCTAGCCATGGGAGCACAGTGCTCAGTATGGACTAATTTACCTTGCTTTTGAGACAGGTTTTTAAGTCTTCACTGAGCTCTGTGTATTATGGCTAGACTACAACCAATGCCAAGCTAGTTAGGTTAAAATTAATTGAGGCATCTCTCAGAAGGCAAGAATAGGTTTCAGGTAGGTAACTAGACCCATAATTATATTTTAACCCCTAACATAATTAAGAACATAGATCTATTTTGGAAATCTTGAACAAGGCTTTTGGTTTTACTCCTCCCCCTTCCCTCCTTAGAGCAATATAGAAAGCCCCATTGTTCTGCTTAAACCAATTTGTGCAACACATCCAGACAGTTTGTAAAAATAGACAACTCCAGTCCTTCAGTGTCTGACAGTACAAAAATAACAAAAATGCAATCAAACTCTTGTTTTTAGATGTGACAACACTCAAGCTAATATATTAAAGTAAAAGAAAAGATGCATATGTATCATCTAGTGTCCTGTCATAGGGAGAGACAAAGTGAAATGCCAACTTTCAGTGATATGTGTGCAAAAGGTTTAGGAATTTGTTGACAAAAGTGGTTTTAAAAATAGTTTCTATCCTCTAGCTATTCCTATGAAGAACTTCGAAAAGAAAATATTTCCTTTGTTTATATGCTGATCTAGTTTTCCTCTGACATTGCTTTAAATCTGTATTCTGAGCTTTCTAGCAAAAACTTGTATTCCTACTTAGACCTGACTGAATACTGCAAAACAGTGATTGCACATTTCTTTCTGAATTCAGTTCAACTGTGTTTGTTCCCCTTGGTTATTCTCTAGCAACAAACGCCTGCATGACCTGATTTTTGTTCAGTACAAATGCTTCAGGAATGTTTTTTTTTTTTTTCATATTAACACCCCTTTTTCATGCGGAAAAAAGAGGATGTGTGCACAAACAAGGAGATGTATTGTTCCTTCTTTGGTTTATGGTCATGTTTTAAAAGTTTCCAGTGCTTCATCAGGGAATTGAGGCATTCCACTGAGTGCCAGAATCAAACAATGTCTTTAGTCCCAAAAGTAGAACTTAGGCAGAACTTCAGTGTTTAAGTTCACAAGTTTTGTTTTTGAAAACCTCCACTCACCTGCTGTCTAACCCTGGAATGCCTAATCTCTATGTATGCCATTGATTTGTACATTAATGTTCCCTAGAAGCCAGTAGGTTCTATTTCTGTGCATGCCCAGAAGCATCTCAGTTTTAACATGGGGAAGCTGCTTTAATACTTTGCTCATATCTAAGATCACAGTCAACTTGGGCTTCCTCTGTTGAATTCCCCTGATGATATATGTTCTCAGAGCATCCAAAATGCATGCTGACCAAACTGCCAGAGGCAGGTTCTGGTTCTTACTCACAAAACTATCTCTATATCAATGGTGGACAGCTGTTTGCCACTCATTAAGCACCATCCAAGTGCCACTCTGATCTGCACTGTCCAGAGACATATTTGATAGAGTTTGTGCCCTGGGAACCAGAATAGAGGCAGGGGGCCTTGAGCCACTGGCTTCATGGAGCAGAGCAGGAGCAGGATGCAGCTGCAAGAGAGATGTCACTGCCAAGAGCTAAACTACCTAGGCCTTTTCTCAACTGGGATTGTACTTTGTGATGGCCATCTCAGGCAGATATGTAAGAATATGCTTTATTTTATAGTAATTACACTTTGGAGAATTACACAATTATGCACCCACACAATTTTGCACATAAAAGGCATGACTGTGTGTAATTGCATAATTGTGAATAATTCAACCCCTGTGGGGTTTGTGCCTCTACCTCCTCTAGACAGCTGGTAAGTGACAAGGGGAAGCTCTCCAGCACTCCAGGAGGAAACTGCATGTGGAGGCACAGATACCGACCAGCCCAATGGTGCATGATTCCAGGCCTCCACATGTAGATTCCCACTGGAGTGCTGGAAGCCCCACATGAAGGCACAGAGCCAGCTCAGCCCCATGACATGCAGTTCTGGCCTGCAGTGCCACGAGCCCCACATGCTGGCATAGAGTCAGCCAGGTCTGGTCTGAAGATACATACCAGCAGGCCAGGCTGGGCCAGCTCCGTGCCACCATATGAAGCCCTTGGGATTCAGCCAGAGCCATGTGCCACTGGGGGCTCTGCCTGCTGTGGCCATGAGTGCCCCAAGAACCTGCTGCCTGCTGCTGTTGAGCCACCGGTGGTGGGGGATATGCACCATTGGGGGAGACATGTGGGGAGGGTCCACACAAACCCCACACCACATTGCCCCACAAACCCCACACACTCCCTGCTAACCCCACACCTACAAACCCCACACACCCAAATCCCGACACCTTCACAAACCCCCCACACATTCCCCACATACCTCACACCCATATCTTCAACCATCCAAAGTATCTGCATATATTTCTAAAGATGGTTCAGAAAGTATTATGTTTAGTTTAATTTTTTAAGTAATTAATTTTGCATAATTTTGAATTTTTCTGCATGTAATTCTCTGGGGTGTAAGTAATGACAAAGGTTGTGTACATCCTTTCAGATGATCTAGGAGAATTTTGCATGGCGGATTCTACTTTTCTCCTGGTAGAAAAACTTATCTAGAGGCATCTGAACAGACATTCAAATGTTGAGCAGCTAAAGAGCAGAGAACCTGCAGTGCTGATGCTGCCCAGCCGGGGAGGGCCCTACACACACATCTCAGCATGTTTTGCAGACTCTCTCAGCCATAGACAGAATAGCAGCGGGCACAGGGCAGCCCTGATTGACTGATCCAGACTCTTCAGAGTAGGCCTGTGTCTCCCTGCAACACAATGTAAAATTGTGAAGGAGATATGCCAGGGGTAGGCAATTATTTTATACAGAGGGCCACTTAGTGAGATTTGGTGAGCTATCAAGGGGTACAAGGGTATCCCTACCCCTTGACAGGTTCCCCGCCCCTTGGCCATCATCTTGAGGGCAGAAGTCCCATCCCTAACCCCTGATCTTTGCCACCAGAAATCCCTCCTCTTGTCCCTGGAAGTACTCCTTTTGGGAGGGGAGGGGTTGGCATCTTAGAACCAGAAAAAGTAAATCATACACTAAAAGTCAAACACCTACTGTAACATATTTTAATTTTATTACAAAAAATATTTTTGTTATGATTTGTGTTTATGTACTATATATAGAGGTGATTGCATAGTAACTCAAAAATACATTCTTAGGCTTTTATATTGTGTGGGGGTGTGGTTCTGTGTGTGTGTATGGTGGGGGCATATGGTGGAGGGTGGGTGTATGTATGGTGTGGAAGTCTGTGTGTATGGTGGGGTGTGGGGGTGTTTATGGTGGGGTATGTGTATGGGTGGGGTTGTGCGGGAGTTTGTGAGGAGGTGTGGCTATGTGTTGGGGGACACAGGGTATGTTAAGGGGTTGTGTGGGATGTGAGTGTGTGGCTCTGGAACACACGATCCTCTCCTGCAGTCAATGCAGGTAACACTGGGGGGGTATGTGCGTGTCTCTGTGTGTGGTTTGTGGGGTGTGAGGTGTCAGAGCAGAGTTTAGTGGTTGAGTGCCTCGGCACAGTGGAACTTTCTAGCACAAGGCACGGTGAGATTTTGTACGAGGGAATTCCTCAGCATGGTGGAGAACCCCGGTGTGGAAAGGTTCCCACCATTCATATGCAAATTCACACATTATTATTGGCCGGTTCTAAATTATTCCTACGTGGTGACTAGCAATTGGCTCGCTAGCCGTATAAAAGGTTGGAGCAGTTTCTGCCCAAGTTGGAGAACTCTGCGCCTACCTCGGAGTGAACATGGCGGACTGATCAACCGCTGACGACTCCCCATCGCTGACTGACCCTGACGTACCCCCGTGTCCTGAATGCTCGTGTTTAGAAAGATATCTCGTCTTATCAGAGCTCCTTGGTTAAACTGTAACTGAAGTTTGAAGTTAACTTTCTTCCTACGCTGTACATCTCGACAGTGTAAGTAAAGCCATCTTTGTTTGAACCAGTACGCGTTTGTGCCTAATTCTACTCCAGCGGTCGAAAGTACCCATCTGTACGTGCCGGGTTTGTGGCCACAACCCAGCCGACCCTTTCCCGGATCCCCCTCGGCCCCCACATGAGGGAGCATGGGAGGGGTGTGAGAAATCCCCCCAAACTCCCCCCATAGTGCAGCAGCAGGTGAGGGCACTGGTGACTGGTTCTGGCCAGTGCTGCACCTCGCAGCAAGGAGTGCAGCCCCTGCTGAGCTGTTTGTTTCTCTGGCACTCCCTGCACTCATAGAGAACAGGAGGAAAACCCCAGGTGCTAGAGCTGGCTGCTTTCCCTGCCCCGGCCCACTCCAGTGCCTGGGGCTTCCCTTTTGTGCAGGGAGTGCCAGGGAAACAAATGGCCCAGCAGGGGCTGCACTCCTTGCAGCACTGGCTGGAACCAGGAGGCAGGCACCAGCACTAAGCAGAGCACCCCCCGCCCCCCGCTGCTGCTGAGGTTCCCACTGCCTGCTAGGGCTGCGTGCTATGGGTGGAGTGTGTGTCGGGGGGGTCCCCATTCTCCCCATCACACCCACACCCTGCCCAGCTGACCACATTGCTGCTGCCCCTCTGGGCATGGGCTCTGCACTGCAACCAGCCCCAGTCCACACTTGAAGCTCCAGCCCAGATGCAGCCTTGCCCCTGTCCCTCCCTTCCCTACCTGCTGCCCAGAGGGAGCAGACTCCAGGGAAACCTTCAGCAACAACCCCATCCATGCTAGTAGGGCCAGCCCTTCTGCCCATGAGGGACGGGGGTGAGACATAATAAGATAAGTTGGGCATGGGTGTAAGTGCCTCGCTTCCATCCTCATGGGTAGAAGGGCTGGGTGGGGTGCAATTTGTTGGGGGGTGTCATGGGCTGGCTAAAAGTGCCTGGCGGGCCAGATCTGGCCTGCAGGCCATATTTTGCCCACCCCTGGAATATGTTGTGCTCAGCCAGAGCAGTAGAGTCCAGTCCAAATGTCTCCCAGGAGATGTGAAGCGGGGGAGGGAAGGAGATTAAAGCACCCAGGGATGCTGGAGGACTGGGCTATGACTTCTCTCAGAAGAGAACCTTTAATAAAATCAGGTCCTCTTGTTTAGAGGACACCTCTAGTAAGCCAAGTTGTATCAAGCCAAATTGCATATAGATATTCTGAAATAAAAATTATTCCAAGCCTCCAAATTTAAATTCTAATTTTAATGCACCAAGGTATTCAGATTCACTTAGTCAAGTAAAAAATAGTTTTCCTGAGAAATTCAGAACCACTCTCATCCATGTTTCAACCCTCATGTTTAAAGCTAACATATGTTTATTTTTAGTTCCAGTTCAGGAACAACTCTAAACCTAATCTCTAAACAATAACCTGCCATTCCAGATATCTCATCATGCATAACCACTATACATATATTAATCATTATTTAGATTAACTTATATATATTGTTAATAATGATTAGTGTGGAATAATTCTTAGCACTAATGATATATAGCCATCAGGCCTGTAAGTCATAGAGCCGAACAACAACCCTACATAAAGCTAAACTGAGTAAAATGCGTACTACTGATCTCAACGTTCAAGTGAGAAAAAAATGGTATGGAATGGCCTCATCCAAGGTCACGTAGGAAGTTAATACATAAAAGACAAGATTGCAATCTACTGCTATAACCACACTGCCTCTCATAGTAGGGTATATACGAACTGTATCTGCATGTGTACAACCAAACCATATGTTAACTGATCTTTAATAATCTCAAAATGTTTCTTGAATTCAGCCCCAGGAAAAATTTCATGTCTTTTCTTCAAGTTCACTGTCTTCTGGGCATGACAACAACATGAAAATACATGTTTTAAAATGAATAAATTGGTCTTACATTTTCTCATATGTGACTTTTCTCAGGGGTTCCATATCTCCAGAATTAAAATGCATGCTTCATTGCTTTCCTCACTTTTCAGTAATTATAAATTCTGATGAGTATAAACTGTTGCTAAGATATATTCGCATGGCAAATGCAGCCAAGCCTAAACATAGAAAGGCATAGGATATTGTTTTGCTCCTTAGTGATATCTCAACCAGATATAATCACAATTTCTCTCCATCACTAAATTACAATTTTTTTCAGCTGTTGTCTATTTATTTAAACAAAAAAACCGTAAGGTCATGAAATCTTAAGCTATTTACCAGTAACAAATTGAGAGCAAGTTACTAATTCTATAAAAGTATGCATATTCCCTCAAGGTTTTATAAATTAATCTAAAATTATTACTGTCTCAGAAGAGCATTATATCCAGCCACAAATGTTTTTAGATTTTCTCAGATATTGTGTATCCAATAGCTAGACTGATACATATCATTTATCTGTGACTTTCCAGGCTTTGCATATCATACAAGTTACATATTGTTTCAAAAGGATTCATTGTTAATGGTCTTATTCTTTTTTTAATCTCATCTAAGCCAGGCAGGAAAAGATCAGCTTTATTTAAAGACTTATTTATATTTTGGTATGTATAAAATGTACCCATTTTCTCAATGCATTTGTACATTTTTGTTACAGTCACTGAGCATTGATAAGAATAACATAAGTAATTATTTACATGTATAAAGTACATGTGTTAGGCTTTATAATAAGAGATTCAGTTTGGGAATGCATTTTATTGTACACTTATTTTTATTAATACTCCCTAATGAAAAAAATCTATGCTCATAATCTACCTATATTCTAGCAGCTTTTCATGTTCCATTCTGTGGGTATATTAACTAAATTATCATAATAATGTACAGGTATTTTCCATATTTCCAAAGAGTTAAGCAAGTCTTGTAAAACAAGCCTTTATGTTCTAAATAGCAACAGGAATCCAGAAAAAGCAGTAGAAATGAATGTCAGCAGCCTATTTTAGTTTACATTCCACCTGGTACTTACCTAGACACTCAGGAACTAGGAAACCCAGGAGATTCTCCCTCTCCCAAAAAGGGTTTGAACCTCCATCTTGCCTTCTTTTTCACAAGCAGTGTGACCACAGGTTATATAGTTCCCTGGCCCCAATGCAGCTATTTTTTTTTAAGCTGGCTCAGGCAATTAAGTGATGGAGATCTCAAAATAAAGCTAACTAGGAAGTGAAGGAACCTGAGATTCTAGCCTAGACCCTTGATCTCAATGAAGTAAAAATTGCCCTGTTGTCCTCCATCCATTTAAGCAAGTGATTATAAAATTCAAGGTGCAGTAGCTTAGTTTTAAAAAGCAGGCTGGTTAAGGGCCTGGTTAATGTCTAACCTGTGGTGCGAACAATATATTAAGACATTAGAGAGACAGAGCTTCAAATCCCCTCTAGGTAAAGGGGAAGATTAGAACCTTTATCTATTTTTGTCTACCTATGTATATATTCTGGGTGTACCTTAAGTATTAAATTAAAATATGAAAGAGCCCTACTTCTCCAGTGTGTAATATCTGATTTTGATGGATCTTCACCTATGTACAATTTTAGGATGTATGTCTGTGCAGTTATGCAGATATAGCTCTGTACCTGGCCTGAGAGAGTGCAACCTGCTGTACATCTTAGTAGACATATCAGCACCTGCGAGTCCACCTAATAGGATGTCTACCTGTGTAGAATGCCAAAACACCAGTTTTACTGCTAGGCAAGTGCCATTTAGGTATGCAAAGTGAAATAGGTTTATACCCTCAATTTCTTCTCTTGCACTCAGAACCTTCTGAGAAATATCCCACTGAAATCAGTGTGGCTTTTTGCCATGCAAAGGAGTCATATGAGCTCTTTGTCTGAATAAGGTCTGCCTTCTACTATTGTTCTGTGGAGGGTCCAGAGTAATCAAAAGAATATTATATCCAGCCACAAATGTTTAATAGATTTTGTCAGATATTGTGTATCCAATAGCTCTGTAATTTTTTGGTTTATGGCTTGGGCATTCTGCTTTGGCCTTTCTTTGATGCTGGGGATAAGAGAGATAATGTAATTTTTGAATGTATATGTAGTAGTCTATTGAGTAGGAGTTGGGATATGAAATTCATTATATATATATATATATATATATATATATCAATGGAGAGACCATTACTATAATACTGGTGTCACCCCTCTCCCTTCCCCCGACCTTATAGTAGAATATGGTGGCTATTGAAAAAGAATATTAAAAAAGTGGAACGGATTCAGAACAGGGCAACAGGAAAAGACCTTTGTTTGAAAAATATACTTTGGCATTTGTAGTTAGCTTTTTCTGGAACCTACAGATGCCATTAAAACCTTAGGGCACAAACGGTACCAGTTATGCTGTTTCCATAGAGAAGTGAAGGACTTCAGCCTGTTTTCCTTATCAAGTTTAGAGGTATCCTGCTTACCATCTATAACACCTGCAAAACTGAATTATCTATGGTCACATAACTTGATCCAATATCAGACCCAATGTTTGAACTAAATAAATTCAAATAGATATTATTAAGGAAGTAGTTTTGAGTTAGAGGCAGAAAATCCTGGGTGAAGTCCAGATCATAATTGTCCTGTCTGGATAAATAAACAAGATGCCTTTTTCCAGGTTAAGGACTGAAGAATGTCAATTCATGTAAATGTAAATGTTTATCACTTTGAATGAGTGGGGTAGTACCTGTCCAAACCAGTGGCATTTGATCAAAGCAACGAGTATTTTCACAGATTTAAATTTGAATCGTATCCTGGCATCTTCTGTTTCCTTTATTTTACAAATTTCTGTCATTACAATAAGATATTAGAATTTCAATACCTGATATTATTCTAGAAAAGTCAATAATATGCTGTGAAAAACTGACCTTTTCAATATTCCTTTGTTTTATTGGTTGGTGTAGCACAACATGCTAAACTAAAGAGGTGTGAGACTTTCTACCAATGATTTTCCAAATTTGGGAATGCAGGTAAGAGTCAGGAATACAACAAAATGCTTTGCTAAATACTATACCAAAAGCTCCTAGCATTTACAAAGCTTGGTTAAAATTGTTTCGAAGGTGTTTAAGTACTTTCCAGGAGTAAGAATGAAGAGTAAATTGTGGACCCAGCTATATTTACATATCTAGACTACAAGCTTATCATGATCAGCAGTGACATCCTGAAACACATTCCATTGCTCTACATGCTATCCCTATCCCGCATTTCCTGTATTAGGAGGAAGAAATATGGCTATGCCTGTATGGTACAAGAGGTAGGATAATGAGTACAGTTACTCAATCATGCTTACTAGCCAATCCTTGGCATTGTGTGAATGTAGCTATCCTGCTTCTGCTCAGGATGGATACTGTATGTGATGATAAAATTATGTATTTAAGAACGTCATTGTTTGGTACTGTAAGTTTATGGCCTAGATGGGGCAGCAAAGTTGAAAATTGTGAATTTGGGGTTACTTTTTATGGCCAAAAAATTAGGATTTTTTTTTTTTAATCACAGAAAAGCAGGATCTCTGATCATGATATACAACTCACAGGCTGCTACCACCAGGACTCAAGCTGATGACCTTTCTTGCCCATCAAGAAAAAAAAAAACCCTCCATTCTTGGAAATTTTAAAGACAGTCACTTGGCTATGATGGTTTAGACAAGGGCTATCCTCCCTTGAGACTGAGGGAGACTGAATTAAATTAACTAATGAGGTCTCTTCCAGCCCTACTTTCCTATGGTTTTATGATCTTGTTTATAATTTATGTTTGCTTACTATCATCCAGCACAATAATTTTCAATGTGGGACTGGGTAGGGCCAGAGCAGGGGACACTAGGATCATTACATTTCCTCTCTGTTTCTGCACCATCACCTTCAGAAGAATAACTCGTATTTATTCAGCTTGCTGTCATTGAAAATCAAGTTAGGCACTTAAATATATTTGAGGATCTGGGCCATATTATATTGCATTGCTAAATGTTAAACACGGAAGAATAAGAACACTGAATACAGTCTGATATAATGTACAACATTGTGGATAAAGCCTGATTGATGTATGGGGATGACTGAAGCAACATCTTTTGAAGGGAAGATTGTCAAGGTAACGGTGGAAAAACAAGAAGAGAAATGATTAAGACATAGATTACTAAGTACTTTTTTAAACCTAAGGGCAACATTTTTCAGATTTTGAATCATCTTTTAACATGATATAATGTAAGGGAGGGGGGGCTGTGTTGTTTTTTTTTTGTTTGTTTTTCTTCATTGAGCCCAATTGTGTCAATTACTTGTGTCAATTTCCTAAATGTTGATTATAAATTCTATTTTCACTAGGATAGTTTATTAGTACTAGTGAAAGCCACTTTCTGAGTTAAAAAACCTATAATGCATTGAAGAACTTTGGAACTGATTGTTTTAAAAGACCATTGTCTTGAAACAGCTTCTGGATAAACACTCCATAACATTTTTCTCCCCCAGTGCTCTGCTTAGAAACTTTCTCTGTGGCTTCTACTAAAGTGGCAAAATGTTGGGTTGTTTGCCTTTCATAAGGTGAACTTCCACTTGGTCTCTCATATATTAAAAAAGTTAAAGTTAGATAAAGGCCTGCTGTACTATTGCTTTAATGGTTCTTGATAGGGACAAAGTCACAGTTTTGTCATTTAAGATAATTTGTTTGGAAAAATTGATATCATACAAGTGTCCTTTACCATAGAAAACAAAGTTACCAAAGGCCTGATTCTCATTTATACTGAGTATATCTACACATATGCCTAACTGTGCAGTAGACTAATTTGCTGCAGTGTAAAGCATCACAGTCTACACATGCAATGTTATTAGACCACAGCAAATTAATTTTTCCCACTGTTGGGGACAGTAGTGTCTTACAGCCATGAAAATACCTGTACTTAAACGCACATGTAAACAATGACTTGGGTGTACATTGTATCCAGTCAGCCCAGGCAGCAGAGTGCCAGACCCCTGCCTGCTGCCTAGCCACAGGACTCCACATACTAGGGCACTCTCATGTCCCAGCCAGCTCCTCCACCACCCAACAGAGGGAGACGATCCCGATGCAAGAAAAAAGAGGGAAAGGGGCCAGGAGGCTTCCTTGGCTGACCAGAGAAATCCAGGGCAGCCTGCAGACTAAAAGGGGAGCATATAAAAAGTGGAAACGGAGAGAGATTACCAAAGAGGAGTATACCTCCTCTGCTCACACTTGTAGGGAGGCAGTTAGATGGGCCAAAGCTACCATGGAGCTGAAGATGGCATCCCAAGTAAAGGATAACAAAAAATTGTTTTTTAGATATATAGGGAGTAAAAGGAAGGCCCAGGGTGGAATAGGACCCCTACTAAATGGGCAGAAGCAATTGGTGACAGACAGGGGGGACAAAGCTGAACTCCTTAATGAGTTCTTTGCCTCAGTGTTCCTAAGTGAGGGGCAGGACAAGGCTCTCACTGGGATTGTAGAGAGGCAGCAGCAAGGCACCAGACTGCTATGCATAGACCCTGAGATGGTGCACAGTCATTTGGAGGAACTGGATTCCTTTAAGTCGGCAGGCCCGGATGAGCTCCATCCGAGCATACTGAAGGCACTGGCTGACGTCATTGCACAGCCACTGGTGGTAATATTTGAACACTCGTGGTGCACGGGCCAGGTCCCGGAGGACTGGAAAAGGGCCAATGTGGTCCCCATTTTCAAGAAGGGGAGGAAGGAGAACCCAGGCAACTATAGGCCAGTCAGTCTCACCTTCATCCTAGGCAAAGTCTTTGAAAAAATTATCAAGGCTCACATTTGCGAGAGCCCGGCAGGAAAATTATGCTGAGGGAAAACCAGCACGGGTTCGTAGCAGGTAGATCATGCCTGACTAATCTAGTCTCTTTTTATGACCAAGTTACAAAACACCTGGATGCAGAAGTAGGGGTTGATGTCGTATACTTAGACTTCAGGAAGGCCTTAGATACAGTATCCCACACCATACTGGTAAACAAGTTAAGAGGCTGTGACATGGATGACTACAAAGTCCAGTGGGTGGCGAATTGGCTAGAGGGTCGCACCCAGAGAGTCATAGTGGATGGGTCAGTATCAACCTGGAAGGGTGTGGGCAGTGGGGTCCCGCAGGGCTCGGTCCTTGGACCGATACCCTTCAATATCTTCATCAGCGACTCGGACAAGGGAGTGAAGTGTACTCTGTCCAAGTTTGCGGATGACACAAAACTGTGGGGAGAAGTGGACACACCGGAGGGCAGGGAACAACTACAAGCAGACCTGGACAGGATGGACATATGGGCAGAAAACAACAGAATGCAATTCAACGAGGAGAAATGCAAAGTGCTGCACCTAGGGAGGAAAAATGTCCAGCATACCTACTGCCTAGGAAATGACCTGCTTGGTGGAACAGAAGCAGAAAGGGATCTTGGAGTCCCTGTGGACTCCAAGTTGAACATGAGTCAGCAGTGTGATGAAGCCATCAGAAAAGCTAATGGCACTTTATCGTGCATCAGCAGATGCATGACGAACATTATCCAAGGAGGTGATACTTCCCCTCTATCGGGCGCTGGTCAGACCGCAGTTGGAATACTGCGTGCAGTTTTGAGCGCCACACTTCAAGAGGGATGCGGATAACCTGGAGAGGGTCCAGAGAAGGGCCACTTGTATGGTTAAGGGCTTGCGGGCCAAGACCTATGAGGAGAGACTGGGTCACCTGGACCTCTTCAGCCTCCGCAAGAGAAGGTTGAGAGGCGACCTTGTGGCTGCCTATAAGTTCATCATGGGTGCACAGAAGGGAATTGGTGAGGTTTTATTCACCAAGGTGCCCCCGGGGGTTCCAGGAAATAACGGCCACAAGCTAGCAGAGAGCAAATTTAGATTAGACATTAGGAAGAACTTCTTCACAGTTAGAGCGGCCAAGGTCTGGAACGGGCTCCCAAGGGAGGTGGTGCTCTCCCCTACCCTCGGAGTCTTCAAGATGAGGTTGGATATGCATCTAGCTGGGGTAATCTGAACCCAGCACTCTTTCCTGCCTATGCAGGGGGTCGGACTCGATGATCTATTGAGGTCCCTTCTGACCCTAACATCTATGAATCTATGAATTTATGAACAGAGCCTGGGGCTAACCAACTGGCTCCCTGCCAACTAGTGGCTGTTTTACCCCAGGTCAAACTGCTGCGGTCCTGGGCATTGCCTCTGCACGTGTGCCCTGGACCACAGCAATTTGAACACCTACGCATATTGTTAAGGTGCCATGATAAACTCTAGTGCAAACTGTGCCCAGTTCATCATGTCATCTTAATACCATGTGTAGATGCACCCACTGATACCATTTTACATTGTCTACTCAGTAGAACCTAGATCATTCTTATCCAGGTAGTTCACAATCTGCTTTACCCACAGGAGGTTGCTGTATTAAGAATGAATCAGCCATCTGTGTATTACTCCACATGGCTCCATTTCAGCAATCAGCTTATTAGAAATCCCACACAGCTCACTGGAGGAGCATTACTCTTTAAAATATAAGCCAGAGCAAACCAGCAAACAACTAGAGCACCTCAGTAGTCTTATGCATCTGTTTATTGTGGTTTTGTTTACTCTGGATACTGAACAAATCTTGTATCTTGGGGGGGGGAGGGGCTGTGTTGAGGAAGTAAGAAACTAATCCTTAAAAATACCTAGGTTCTACTATGTAGTATGAATTCAAAACTTAATTATACCCTAAGATCCCTAATACAGACAAGAATAAGAATTGAGTTTATGAAGTGGCATATGAAAAGGTAGAAATGTTCCTATTATACTAGGTTCTAGTCCACAAAAACATTTAAGCATATGCTTAAAGTATATGAATAATCCTACTGAGTTCAATTGGATTAATTAAGCAACTGCATAAATATTTTTACTATAGTAGGCTCTGTAGGAGGGGTATTTTTCTTAATTCAGGTTCTACTATTGATGTAAAAAAAAAAATTTACATCACTGAATTCACCATGAAGCAGAAATTTGCAGAATCAAATTCTTCTTGTTGATATATTAGAGTTCTAGGCCATTTGAAGATGTTTTCAGCATTTTCTACATCATGTTAACTGATTTGCATCCCACAATTTGAATCTGGCCTGAGATGGGGCCAGGGCTTACAGAAGCTGAAGGTCCCATGAGTGGGGCCACAACTAATGGGTGAAGAGGACTGTTGAGCCAGCTGCCTGAGATGCCATCTGCGAGGCTTGGGCTGCAGTGTAAGGGTGGAATGGAACCGCAGATATCCCCCCCCCCCCCAATATCACGGTTTAAAATGGGAAGCCTCCCACCTTAATTAACAACCTAATTAATTACAACAAAGCATGACAGGAGTGACTGGTGGGCAGCATGCCCAGAGGCAGGTGGGAAACTAGCTCTGTGTCTAGTCAGTGACCCCCACAGTGACCCCCTTTGCCACAGTAAGCACTGCTACATTGTTACAGTTATCTAAAGTTGTGCTCCAGAACATGCAATTGACCTGATACTTCGAAGAGTGAGGTGCTGTTGGCACATTTGACTTTAAAAAGGTGGTACTTTGTGCCTCATAGCCTCTATTTTTTCCGTTGAGTTTCCCTTGCAGGTATTAGTGTTGTTGGTTGTAGCCATGTTGGTGTAAGGACATAAGCAGACAAGATTCTTTGGGTAGATATGATATCTTTTATTGGGTGATATCTTTCTAATAAAAGTTATAACATCTACCCAAAGAACCTTGCAGGGATTAATATTTGCAATGATTATCTTCTTATCTGAGTTCCTAAGGACTGTTTTTCCTAAAAGTGATGCTGTATATAAATGTTAGTTAATATAGTTTAAATTGCCTGATTCAGACTGCCTTAGTATGCATTAACTTTAATCCTCATTCAATGAGGATTAGTTAATTGGATTGGAGTCCACTTTAATTCAGACTACAGACATCCACATGTATATAATTACAGCTGTAGTCCAGATTAAACCTAAAAAATAACATCTATGAACAGCCCTAGAGGCTAATCCATTTTTTTTTCTAATGCCAACTCGTACAAAAAGTGATGCCATAAAAAAATAATGTCTGAAGTGCAAAGAAACCTAGAGGAACAAGTGTTGCAATGGAGTCAAGCATTCACAAATAAGTTCTATATAAATTAAAAAATAAACCATTAATTACTGTTTATGTTCATAGTAATTAGGTTATGGTCTCTATATTTGTTGTTTTGAGGCTATTTTTTTACAAGTACCAAGAGGGTTAGTAGCTTAATTTAAATTACTTAGTTAATTATTAAATGTTACCCTTCTACAAATAGAAAATTAATTTAATGATTTAGATTTTAAGATAATTTCTGCCTAGCTAAGGCAGAAAACAAATTGATTTTAAGATTTTACCTTTTCTTTTGTGATTAAGAAAAAATCTGTCTGCAAAATATAGTAGAAAATGCTGTGTGTGTGCTCTTTGAGAATTATTTTTCACTTCTAAACTATGTGCTCTCTACTACTGGGGTGATCAGGTTGCCTTGATTGCCTATATTTGAAATGAAGGAACAGCTTTCTGATTAGTTGTCTGTAGAAAAAGTGTAAAATTAAAAAAAAAAACAAACATTATCTGTAATGACTCTCTGCAGTTTGTGATGTAAATTAAATGAGATTGTCCCTGTATAGATTACCTAACCCTAATAGAGTCTTTCTTTTCGTCATCTAAAAATCTCAGTTATGTTGTAACCCATTAATGGTTGTGGAGGACTTCTACTCATATTGACCATTCTGAGAATTTATGTAAAGCATGGTGTTTTTGTTTTTAAATACCATGCCCATTTTCAAAATACATTCAGCAGAATGAGATATGTTTTCAGATGTCCTGAGGCCAACACGCTCAATGTTTGTACAATTATTTAGTATTATGGAAAACTAGGGCCACATTTGCTGACCATTCAGTTCCAGTTCCTTTCCTAATGATATAAAATCTGATTTCGTAACAGCGGTGCTAATTATTGCAAGTGAAAATAGAGATATGATATAAATAATACATATTATTTATTTATTTATTAATAATACATATTATTCCCTTTAAGAATATATCCCACTATTTTTTAAAAGAAAACATATATATAATATATATACTTATATTTGTATTATATTGCTATAATGTAAAGGAATATGGTATGGTATAGTCTGGGTATATGGTATGGGCGTGGCATGACATATTTTCTTTTTAGCAAAACTGGGTGCATCTACACATGCAATTAATTCAAAACAATAAACTCTGAAGCAGTTTGAGGCAGGCTAAACTACTCCTAGACACAGTGTCTACACGTGTACCTGAGGCAGCAGCAATTTGAACCGAGGCAGAACAGTTTACATTGGGCCCACTCCTAATATCAGGGGGCATGGAGGTCAGCACCAGACTCTGGGTGGGTGCATCAGGTGGTGGAGGGGCTGGTTGTGGTGTAATGGTGCTGAAAGTGCAGTGGCTAGATGATAGGCAGGACTCCGGACCCCATCTGGCTGATCCGACCAGGCACAATATACACCTGCAGTCAGAGTCAACATGTGCATTTCATCACAATTGATTACCCCACTATAAAATAGTACTGACCCCAGCAGTACTATCCTATGGCACCATTAACTAGTTTACTGAAGCCTAATAGCATCACGTGCATACACACTGACACTTTGTAGCTAATTAGTCTACTTTTCAGTCAAGTGCATGTGTTGATGTGGCCACTGAGAAGGATTCTCATAAAGAAATGATATGTTCATTGGCCATATCTACATGAGATGCTTATTACTCAGTAGCTTGTTACTACTGCGCAGTAGCGTCGTGGGGCATAAACCGTGATGCAGTGCACGTAGTAATGAGCTACTGCACAGTAGTAACAAGCTACTGCAGTCTGCATCACCAGGAAGCTGAGTGGGGACACTACTGCACAGTAGTGCTGGTTACTGCACAGTCATTTAGCACTTGGGTACATAAGGACTAAATGACTGTGCAGTAACAACTGCACAGTCAGTGTCTTATGTAGACATGGCCAGTGAGAAGAATACTAAAGGCTGGAGAATGTTATCACCTTTAAAAAAAAATCCTAGTTACCTTAACAAAAAATGATTGTTGGAGGGTCTAGTACATTTCATGTTTAGTTTGGAGGGTTAATGAATTTAGGCTAAAATATGCTAGCAAATGATCTCAACTATTACTTTGACTTAATCAAGTAGAATCAGTATTTGTTTTAGTGTATTGATGGTTTAGAATTGAATCATCACACATTTTCATTGTTCAAATGTAGATGTAAATGACAGCTTTGCCAACCATTTAAACCTAAACTGTTACAGCAATACTAAGTAGCTGTTTCAGGAGTATTTGAAATTCCTTGTCACACTTCCACTCTTATCACTGTCAAAAAACCTGATGACTAGAATATTTCCTTTGATTAATTAATATTGTTTTAGTCTCAAGCATCTCACTCACAATTATGGTGAAAAAAGGTAACCAAAATAAAATATTACAATAATTAATTCAATTTTCTTTTTATTGCGGCTTGATGGTGATTTTCAAAAGATTTTTCAAAAAACTGATAGTAAGAAAAAAAAATCCTGTCTAAACTAATCTAAATCATGAACAAAATGTTGACCTTTCTTGTAAGAGAAAATATTCTGAGGAGACTGGGATGGGGGAGAGAGAGTATGTGATCATACTCCCATTAATATTGTTTATGCAACCAAAGTATTAGTTGAACTAAACTGGCCTGATTTTTATTCACTTCCTTCTACCTGGTGAAGGTGTTTATCTGTGAAATGTCAATACAATGTAGGTTATACTGATTGTAATTATATCAGCCTAGCTATAATGGAACACTTTATTTCAAAATAAGTAAGCCAGTCAATTTCCCTGGTAGACAACACTGAACAGATGGATAATAGCTGAATGTGGATGAGTCTGTGTTAGAATCTGTGTGTCTCTGCAGTTAGCACTGCCTTCTAACATGAGTCCTATGTAACTGGAGACAGCATCTGCAATTTTTCCCATGTACAAAACTCACTGTTAAAGCAAAAATATCTTCTGCTGAATAATCCCCCTGCCTCTCTCTCTCTCTCTCTCTCTCTCTCCCCTGCCCAGAAACAACAAGCAACATGAAAATGGAAGTCACTATTTTAAAAAATTTCTGGATTCAACAAGACCTGAATGGAAAATGATTTCCCATGATAAGAAAATTTGGGAAATATTGGCAACTTTTCTGCCACATTTTAAAATAATCTAGAAAGACACCAAAACAATCTCATTGGTACTTGGTATTCCAAGTTGACACTATATTTTGAGGAAGTCCTATAGTATGATATGTAATCATAGTGATACATCATTAAAGTTATTTGTTGTTTTGCATTCTGAAAATGGTTGTTTTCTGGATAAGATTAAAGCATGGAGAAATATTAGGGGAAATTAGCCAGAGTTCCTTTGTCTGAAGTGATGTGTCTCACCCTGGAACAAATCTACTGTTTTAAAGCGATTATAGAAGACCTTGTAATTGTATCAAAGCAAATGCACTTTTCTTTCTTTTTAAAGGGAAGCCTTGCTGGTGTTAATAGTAGTTTTAGACAGCTAATTTCAAACTGAGTTACATTAAGAAAAAAAAAAGAAAGATTTCTGAAATCACAAACTACTAGGTCAGAATGATATATAGCATACCATGACAAATATGCAGTATCATATTTTATCTTGTCAGTGTCCTGGAATTTCTATATACTAAGGACAATGTGTGGTTCTCTTTCTCCATACTTGTCTATATATCACAAATAATGTGTTTGAAAAAAAAGATGTTTGCAGTAGATAACAAAAAAGGAAATATATTTTTGCACATACTTATAATTAACATTGCTGTTCTTTTAAATGAATTACTCAGCTAAACCAATTGATATGCATAGCACATAAAGACAGAAAAACCTGTTATTTTGACCTTTCAATTTTGCGAAGTTTTTTGGAATTTGATAGTTCTGACCATCCAGACATGAAGTATCTAAAGTAGCATTTTCTCCACATTTTCATTTGTTCTGCTGTTTTGCCTTGCTAGGTACTTGGCATATTGTAGCTTTCCCTTTTACCTATCATCCCAGACATACAGAAAGAAAGTCAAAATAGACAGGGCTCTAGTTTAATTACTCTGCAAGTTCTTTAGAATAATTCATCTGGAAACTACAGTAATGGCTTATACAGTGAAGGTCAGGAATGCTTTCTTAATTGTTCTCAGCCCATTGTTAGGACCTCACTACTGTGCCCTTGAATTAGGATTGAAGAGTGGGAAGGTTTGGTTTTGTTTTGTTTCTCTCCTCACTGTCTGAGACTTTAGGGGGGCTTTTACCTCATCCCTGGCCTTTTAGGGACATTGTCTCCTAAGCCTATTTTCAATCTGTCTTTTGAGGGAATTGAGACCCCTATTATTCCCTATTTAACTGAATATTGGCAGGGGAATCTGCAACCTGCCAAGTTGTGACGCCCAGTCCATCTGGAACCCTAAGATGTTGACTTGAAGGCAGAAACTTATTCCTTCCACATCTGAGCCTGCATCTTGCTTTCAATGTCAGTGTAGTTATTCATAACTCTATTATCAGTCTATAGTCCTTTTGTTTATTGGAAAGTTCCATCCGGCACTCGTACCTGAATAACGGATCCATCTGTCATTTCTGGAAGAAGCTATGAGTCATCATTAATTATAGGTACTATGTCCTATTACTGTTTTTTTTCTGAAAAAAAACAATGACTGAATAAAAAGGTAAAGGAAAAGAGGTCTATTCATTTTCTTTAAGAAATAGAATATACTGAATGTTTACTTCAGACACTGATTATTAGTCCTTTTTGGATAGAGAAGCTGACAATTTAATTTTGGTGCCTATTGCACAACTAAATGAAACAGATTACAGTTATTAGTATTAAGCAGACTTCAAGCAAATGAGGAGTCACGAAGTTTCTAGCTTATGCTGGAACTTCATCAACACTTTTTACTGATGGTGACAAATATTTCAAGTACTCATGCACTATATTCATTATCCATGACAGTATATATTACATGAGACCTGGATGAATGCAAAGTGAAGTTGCAAATGTCGAATCCTCCAAAGTTTCCTTTTGATTATGCTTATCCCAGAAGATTGGGCCAAGTTTGAGGTTCTGCATGGCTTAGAACAGAACAAGCAGATGACACTTAGCATAGGAGCATATCACTCAGATTCCTGAAACTTGAAGTCAATTGTTACTCAGTTTATGATAATATAATATAACCCTCAGGTTCAGCTGTTCCTTCACTATTTTTCCCCTGCATGGCTTTATTCAAGCTCTCCATTCATTGTACTCCAAAAAACGTACTTAATCTCCTCTTGTTTCCTGGTTGGAGCTAAAAGGATCCAGTGGCATTTGAGGTTTAACAAATCATATCTGCAACTTTAAGTATGATTCTAGCAACTAACATGACAAGCACTCAACAGAAGATCCCTTCTTCTACATATGGGGACTTAAGAGTCTGATACTCTGCATAGCTGAGCATATTTATTTTTTCCCTATATTTAACCTTGCTGATTGTAAATAATGAATATGATTATGAAAAAGCTATGTAACTGTTATGGTTATGTTATATCTGCACTTCATGTTTGCATCGTAGGTGCCTAGCTGAATGAGTAATTGTGCTTTTTGTGCATCAGAATGATGTAAGAAGTTATATAGGAGATCATAGAACATATGGAAGTAGGGCTAAAAGGGACCACATCTAGCCCAATCTCAAGGTGGGAGCATCCCTGACTAAACCACCTCTATCAAATGTCTTCCCAGCCTGCTCTTGAAAATTTTCAAGAAGGGAGATTACACAATTTTTCTAGGGCTAGGGAAAGACATTAAAAAAGCATGAGCCTGAATTGATTCAATCTTTGCAGGTTGGTCTAACATGCAGTGATTGAACCAACTTACAAGTGGATAGCCATTCACTTTTGATTCAGGACATGCAGCCACGTGCCTGTTGTGGCTCAAGCTAGAACCCGGGGTACTAGAGTGAGCCCTCCCTTGCTTTCCACAGAGTTGATCGGGGAGGGGGGGGGGGAGAGGAGGGAGTATGGCCAGGCCCTGGCAGGATGCTATGATGAGGGAGAGGTTTAAACCCTCACCCTGGCCTACATAGTCCCCAGCCAGGGTATGCCTGAAGTGGGAGGGGGAAACATCCCTTAACAAACGTTTCCCCACTCACTGCTCAAGGGGTGGGGAGTGTTGCCAGACTCCAATCCCTGGCTAATACTCTGAGGCAAAGTGGGGGGTGGGAAGGCTGGAGGGGGCTGCATGCATCTGTTGGTGATACTGAGCTTTTCGATCTCCCTCTTCCTGCTCCTTCATACTGTCTGCAACAAAATGATGGCACTCACAGGTCCCATGCATTGCAAACCAGGTCATTTCTCACACCTCTCTCTGTTCTGTCTTGAACACTGGAGAGTACAGCCTTTGAAGCAAGAAAGCCAGCACCCAGCAAGTAGCTTATCAGCACAAAGCTTATGAGCCCATCAAGAAAACAAAAGCCTCTTTGTCATTAGTTCAAGATTTTCTTAAACAGCTTTTTCCAAAACATTTGTAAGGAAGAATGGAGGGGCATTACCAGCTGAACTGTTGATTAGTTCTAAAAAACCATAAGCAGACGCTGTTCTATCCACCTTTCTTCCAGTGAACTTGGAGAAACATATACATAGACATCTCTCAGCATTAGCTAGAATGGGGGTGGCGTGACCATGGCCAAATGCTGGCTGAGGTCCATACCAGTGGGGTCCCTGCTGTCAGGGAGACTGGATCCGTGCTTTAGCAGTGAGCAAGGAGAGGGTGGGGCAGGGGGAAGCCAGACAGATGCTGCTGTGCCTCCAGTCTCCATCTCCTTCTTAGCCAGCTGGAAGTCTGGTTAGGGAAAAGAAGGGTGGGGCCAGCCCTGCTGTCTGGAACAGACAGCCCAGCCCAAGGCTGAAAAGCATGGTGTGATGCTGGGGGACTGTGATTTAACTTAAACCAGGAAGGAGTCTGGGACACAAGCTCCATAATAAACCAGTTTGACCCAAATCAGTTAAGTCAGATATGACTTTCAACCAGGTTTATCTTAAATCAGTTTGGGCCATTTTGAAACTAGCTTATGTGCACTGAACATATGTTCTGTTACAGGTTTAAAACAGTTTCTGATCATGTAAGGCATTTTTACACATGAAAGTGCCACAGCATTGGGCACTTTAAAAAGCACCTGGTGCTGTGATGCTTGCAGTTGCATAAGTTGCAAAATGTGTGTCAGTGCTGAGAAAATGATGGCAGTGCACTTTTGAACGAAAACACATTGGAGGTGCTTTAGTTCAAAAGTGCATTGCCACCATTTTCTGCATGCTGGCATGCATTTTGCCACTTATACAACTGCACACAGTGCAGTGTGCATCAGTTTGTGTGCAGAGCAGACTCAATTAACTGAGTCAGCTTTGAAGTGGTGGATCTCTGGTGCATTGCAGGATGAAAAAGTATGTGTATAAATGCCCTTAAACTGGTTTATGTGTAACATCTCTTCTTAGCTTAGGTAACCTGTTCCAATACTTGATCAGCCTCATAGGTTTCTCCTAATAGCCAACCTAAATTTCCCTTGCTGCAGATTTGGCCATTGTTCCTAGTCCTGTCTCCTATAGCCAGAGAGAAAAGGCCATTTCCATCTTTTCTGTAATTGCCTTTCAGGTATTTGAAAAGCAGTATCAAATTCCCTCTCAGTGGGTGCATCTAAACATGCACATTTAAGGCAGTTTAGCTCAAGTTAAGGAATGTTAAGGGCATGTATATACATGTGTGTGCCCTTAATGCATGTTAAAAATGATGATCTTAGACTATTCATGCCGAAATGTGATACCTGCAAAAGCAGGTATGAAATTTAGGTGCAAATAGCTAAAGCGCATTAACACACCTGTAGATGCATTAAGGTGCATTAACGCTGTATATTGACTAATTCAGGAATAATTTTAGTTCTACATCAGTACACACACACGGCGTTAATGTGCTTTAACTTGTGCATGTGTAGATGCAAGTCTAAATTGCCTTAATGCACATTAAGGTAGTGCATATTAAATTTCAGCACACCTAAATACATGTGTAGACATACCCAGCCTGCTCTTGCCCAGACTAAACAGCCCTAGTTCTTGCAGCCTTTCCTTAAAGTCACTTTTCCCAGGCCCTTAATTATTTTTGTTGATCTCCACTGGACTCTTACCTATTTATCTATGTCTTTCTTGAAGTACTAGCAAAATGTCTGTCATGAATGATGGGGGGGCAGGGGCAGAGTGCGGACACAGACCCACGTCCTACCCCTTGCTCTCCCCACATCAATCTAGGTCTAGTCCCGCTGCCCCCCCTGCTGCTGCTCCTGGTCCTGCCCTACTCTCCCCAAATTTCTGCTGCTTTGGGTCCTGTCCTGCTCCCTGCATCCCACCACCATCCTGGGTCATTCCCTGCTCCCCCTGCCACTCTGGATCCAGCCCTGTTTCACTCCCCTCTCTGCTGCTTCCCTCCACTCCCCTCCCCACTGCTCCACTTGTGAGGGGGTTGGCATGCAGCTGCAGGGCATGACACAGTGGTGTGGGGTTCACTTGCTGGCTGTGTGGTGTGAGGATTGGCCCCGGGGTGTGGCACAGGGCATGTGGTGGGGGTTGCATGTGCCATGGTGTGGGGAGCTTCTACAGCAGTGGGAGCACCCACCAGCTGCAGCTGTGTGGCATGGAAAGTGATCCTGTGGTGTGGCACAGGGCACATGGAGGAGTGTGGCATGCAACCACAGGGCATGACACGGGGAGTGTCCATGGCTTGAGAGCACAGGGAATGCCTGGTGGCTGCAGCCACATGGCATAGGCAGCAGCTCTGGGGTGTGGCACGTGGTGTGCAGGGGGTATGGTATGCAGTCATTGGGTGTGGCATGGGTAGTGGTCATGGTGTGGGAGAAGGCACAGGCTGCACCCACAGGGAACATCCTTGGAGTGTGGCATGGGTTGGGAGGGGCATAGTGCATAGCTGTGTTGAGGAGTGTGGCTCGCAATGGCGGCACATCATGTGGAAAGAAGCCATGGTGTGGGGGCACAGGAAACACCCACCAGCTGTGGCCACATGGCATGGCCAGTGGCCCCTGGTTGTTGCTTAGGGTGCATGGGAGGCTGGGTGCAGGGAGTGCCTGCAGGCTGTGCACACATGGCATGGGGAGTAGCTCCAGGGTGTGGTGTGGAGTGCATGGGGGGCGCTGGGGGGTGGCATGGCACATAGGGGGATGTGCCACACAAGTGTGCAGGGGGTCTCATGTGGCCGTAGGGTGTGGCACATGAAGCAGCCTCAGGATGTGGTGCATGGTGAGCTTGGCGGGGTGGCATGGGGGTGGGAGGGTACACCACATTAGCAAGTGGAAGGGGTGGCATGCAGGGCATCCATGGTGTGGGGAGTGCCTGCCAATTATGACTTTATGGCATGGGGAGCAGCCCAGGGTGTGGAACAGGTCATGTGGGGGGTTATGGTGAGTGGCTGTGGAGGGGTGGCAAGTGGCTAAGAGGCATGGCATGGGGAGCAGCCATGGTGGGGAAACACCCACTGGCTGTGTGGCATAGTGTGCAGCCCTGGGGTGTGAGACACCCTGGGCTGCACCCCCCCCCATGGCCAGTGCACCCCGCAGCCATAGCTGGCAGTCACTCCCTGCGGGGGGGAGTGGGCATGGGCGGTGTGCCTCCCCCCCCCCTGCAGCCACATGCTACAGTTGGTGGGTGCTGTCTGTGTGCCCCCATGCCAGCTTTCCAGACACCCATGAGCCATGCCCCCCGATGCCACGGGGGCATGGTGCATGGCCACAGAGTACCTCGTGGGGAGCGCGCCATGCCCCACAGCTGCATTCTGCAGCCAGCTCCCTGCATGCCCCACTCCCTCATATAGGGGGGTTGTGGCACACAGCTTCAGGGTGCCGTCTGGGATGCGGGCACAGGGGGCATACCCCACCCCATGGCCAAGTGCTGCAGCCAGCAGGCTCTGCCCACACACCCCACACCCACTCCCTGTACAGCACTCTGTTGCTGTGCACCAGGCCCTCCCCCATGCCACATTCCCACATGGCCATGCACCATGCCACCCCTCTCCCCCCTGCAGAGGGCCATAAGCCACTTCCCCTTCCCTTGCCTCCCCTCCCCCTCACATGGGGGAACACACCCTGGCTTTCACTGCCTCTACCTCCGCCTGTGTATATGTGTCATTAAGGGTCTAGGTGGTGCATGTGCAGTTGGCCCACAGCATTATGGACAGACAGACATACAGCCGGAAGTCTTACCGTACAATGGAGCCCAGCATCCCAGGTGAAGCCTCATCAGTGCTGAATAGAATAGAGTAATCGTTTCCCTGATTTGCAAGAGACACTCCTGTTAACACAAACTAGTATTCCTTTGACTTGTTTTGCAAGAGCATACTCATGGCTCATACTCATCTTATGGTCCACTGTATCCCCAGGTCCTTCTCTGCCATACTACAGCCTAGCCAATCATTCCCCAGTCTGTATTTATTTGTGCATTCAAACATTTTTGCATCTCAAGTCCAGGACATTACATTTGTCCTTGTTGAATTTCATCTTATTAATTATGGGACATTTTTCCAGTCCATACAGGTCATTCTGCCTTCCAGATTATCTACAACTATATCCAACTTAGTGTTATCAACAAATTTGCTAAGCATAAACTCAATCCCACCATTCAAATTATTAACAAAGATCTTAAACAATGATCTTCTCTGCAGCATCATAACTAAGTTGTCTTTTGCATTTAGTCAGTAACCTGTATTTACTTTGGTTTTTCTTTTACCTTTGACATACTTGTAGACCACCTTTTTATTGCCTTTTTCATTCATTGCCAGTTGCATCTCAAATCATGCCTTGATCTTCCTGGTTTTTTCTCCTGAAATTCAATTCAATACTTGTATACTCCTATCTAATAACATGACCAAGTTTCTACTTTTTGTAGGATTCCTTTTTTAATTCAACTAATTGAAAACTGGCAGGCTGCTCTCTTGCTGAACTTCCCATTCTACATGCCATGTTATCTCATGTGTCAGGTATCCAGGTTGCAGCCATATTGGTCTAGAGGAAAAAGCAATCAGGACTTGTAGTGGAGATGATACCTTTCATGAGACGAACAATTAAAAAAAAAAAATTCTTTAATTGCAAGCTTTCGGGCACAAACACCCTTCCTCAGGCATTGGAGAAAAGATTGTAAAAGTTCTCCTGGGTAGAAATGAATGTTCATATTTCATAGGACTTCACAGAGGAGTCAATAGATGGAAAACTCCTATGGGCAGTCAGTTCATAGCTGGTATGGAGTTTCTCACCTCTTATGAGGTTCTGTGATAATGCAAATTACCTTGAAACAAAGTTAGGAGCAGGATCTCATGTTTCAGGTGGTCACAGCTGCTTCCTGCTTGAGGAAATATGAAGATTTCATTTAAAACATTGGCTAAAATTTGATATCTTTTATGTGTCAGGTATCCAGGTTGTAGCTGTATTGCTCTAGAGAAAGAAGCAATCAGGACTCATAGTAGAGATGATATGTTTTATTAGACCAACAAGATTTAAAAAAAAAAAAAAAATCTTTAATTGCAGGTTTTCAAGCACAAAAAAGGAGAACTTTTACATTCTTTTCTCCGATGCTTGATGAAGGGTGTTTGTGCCCAAAACTTGCAATTAAAGATTTTTTTTAATTGATTTTTTTTTTTTTTTGTAGAAATCTTTTTGGTCTAATAAAAGATATTATCTTTACTACAAGTCCTGATTGATGTTCTCTCATGAAAAAAAATATTTTTGTTTTAACTTTGATGTGTTATTTCTTTCAATGTGAAATAAATATATTTATGGGTGAGAGTAGCATAACTAGGGCAATGTGAGCAGGGCACCAGCCTTATTATGAAGGATGCCAGTACTAGTGTTCTGTAGCCCTGTGCTTTTGCTTCATCTTTAAGCCTCTGGGTAGTCAAACTGAAGTTAAGTTAAGCACTTACTTGAAGTCTTTCACTGAATCAGGGCCAGATTGCTGGATAGCTTGCAAGATTCCAGCCACAATAGAATGATTAATAGTGAGGATTTCATTGAAGAAATAAAACATGAAAAGGTTAATGGGGCTATATTTAATTTATTTAAACCATTACAAAACTGGAGCAGCATCCTAATAGTTGGTAGTGTTGGGATTTGTACCACTCTCTCCTACAATTCATCATAACTCTTTGGAGACAGTAATGTCTGCATAGTCTGATCTAAAAAATAATGCAAATACACAGAGTAGTTAGTCAGATGGTTTACAGTTTTAGGTACAAGGTTATTTATTCTTGTGCCAAGAAAATTTGAAATGTGCAGAATTGAGTGACTGCAATATGTTTTCATACTGAGTCTCTGGAAACTGTATTAGTATTTTTGTTGATTTCTTCTATTCCATAGGAATCTTATAAATCTTTAATGACTAAAAAGTGTAGGTTTAGCAAGGAATAATGTTAAAATAACAGGATATAGTTTGTCTTTTTAGTTACACAGCTGAACTTACAATTTTTTCATCACTGGGTTAATTGGTAAAACTGGGAGGGATATACCCTAGCACATTGCACAGAAGCTATTAAATAGTAATTTATACAGTAATTATATCTCCAGCTGTGACATAATCCTACCCTCCCCTGTTTATCACACTTACCAGTATGATTGTATAACAAAAGTGCTGTCATATACTATTAAAGCTCCCTAATCTATAGCATCCATACTTGTAATAGTTGCAAGAAGAAGAAAATAAGAAAACCCTCTCATATCTGGTCTGACAGCATTCTGAAAACTGATCAAATAAGATGGCATGGGCAGGATTTATTTGTGAAAAAAAAATTCTATGGCAATATTCTATGGCCTCTTGTAAACTATCACAGTCATCCTACCACAGTTATTCTTTTTGATTACTTTGACAAAAATGTAATGTTTCTATAGTGATGCAGTCTTAAGATTTCATAATGGATTACAAAAGTATTTTATTAATTTGGGATTATAACAGAAGCAAGCTGCTAACCTTTACCAGCTACTGTCTTTGAAATGATCTTATATTTTAATGAAATATTTTTTTATCCTAGTAGCTACCCTGAAGCAGTTCTAACCTTATGGTACACATGTATCTAATTAAATGAATGCGGTTTTGTATAATGCCACCTACTTTTTAAAGTAATTTCTATAGAAACTTGTAGAATTTAATGGAGAAGGACCTCTTTGCTATAGTTTGTTTGGCTTATGAATATAAATCTGTGGCCCCTCTAGAAGTTACAGATATTGTGCAGTTAACTGGCTAATTGCACAATTATCTTGAGACTAGATACATGTGCAAAGTAGCTATCACACTATAAAAATCTCCTGCTAGCTATGAAGTTAGACCTTGAAAATGTGTACTAACTTTAAAGTTGGCTGCTATCGAGCTTTCATTTGCACATGTAGCAGGGTCTCTCCTTGCTTGGAAGCTTTGTCAGCTGACAGGGCTCCCAGCTACAGGGGTACACCATACCCCACAATGGAGAGGACTCTTAGCCCAAGCAGCAGCCCAAGCAGCAGCACTCCACAGCTGCCAGGACCCAGAGCCCTGCACCTGCAGATACTGAGTTCCTGCAGTGTGATTTCTACTGCCAGAGCCCAGCTAAGTCCTGGCAGCCACAGAGCATTGCTGCCATCTCTCAGTCCCAGGGGCATGAAACCCCCACAGCTGAGAGATTGCATCTGTCATGCTTCTAGCTTCAGGGGTGTTTTGGGCACCCCTGCAGCTGAAAGACCATAAACTGAAAGGGCTCTCAGGCATAGGAACTTGCTTTTTGCCAGTGCAGGGGGATATGTGGAATGGAAGACAGCTCAATTGTGTGGTGTGGCAGTGACTTGGTCATGTCTTTTGACAACAGATAGTGTCTGCTTTTAAAGAGTGCTTGCTGAGGCACCCTGTGGTAGCTAAACTAGCATTCAGAGGATTAAACCTGGTTTTCTGCTGCTTATCTATGTATTGTGGAATGCTTATAGCTAGAAGAAAGAGTGTAAAAGGAAGCCGTTGTGGTTAAGCATTTCCTGTATTTTGTTAATGCATTTTGCCATAGCTTAAAGCCAGCTTCATTAGCAATGGTGCAGCTAAAATGAATGATATAAGAAAAATGCAAAGGCTTGTACTCCTGTTGGTTAGTCATATAAGGAAAGTTTGTAGTATAGAACTATAATTGGCTGCAAGCCAACAACTAGCTCAAAAAAAATCTATAAATTTACTGGTGCATCTGGAAATTGGCTGAAGGAAAGCGGCGTGGTAAAGGAAGCTATCATTGTCAAAGAGAAACCTCAGACCTAGATCCAGCGAAGCGGTGGGTCCTTAGAAGCTCGAAGAATGAATACTAGGGTCCTTCCCAGTACCTCTTTGGACAGCATAGATTGGGGATGCCTGACTTTGCTGGATTTCGAGAGGCTTGTCATATACCAGGCATAAAAGGGACTGCCGATATGTTGCCGACTCGGAGGTTTACTCTCTGTCTTTGTTGTGTTGTTAAGCTTTGCATAATTATGTGTTTATTAGATCAATAAACCTTTCTTACCTTTTTACCCTGACCACTCTCTCAATCCCAAACAAACCCACTGCAGGCAGTTGGAACAGCATGGATCCTGCATTAGTTCCCGTCATACCCTTACCTGAGCTCTAACTTGCATTACATAGGATGTTTCAAAGCCTGTCCAAAAGTTACCATTTCTACTACAGGTTATATTTGTTGTTTTATTTTCTATCCCAAAAGGGAATATTCTTTATTCCAGTATAAAGCAAAAGAATAGTTCCAGAACCATTAGGTCTTCCAGGACTAATCTAGCTCCTTAAATGCAACATCACTGAGGAACAATTCCTCTCTCTACCCATCCCTTCTTAATAGTGGCTATGGAAGAATGCAAATAGGATTAAAGTAAATGTGTTCAGCTGTGGGTAGTTGAGGGGTAAGACTTAGAGAGTCTTTATAGAGATTTACATAAGAGAAGCCACTTTAGTTAGTGGCTTCTGAACTGTCCTGTTTAATAAAGATAGATACTGTACAATGTGGATTTGTGGGAGTCCCCAGCAATCAGTGTGGATGGGTGGAGAAAAGAACCAGCAAGCAAGCAAGTCCCTACTGTATGCCCAGTGAAGAGGAATATAACAACTGTGGCACTTTCCTGAGAGAGCTTGTTCACCCATCCATAATATGTCTTTCAACACACATACATTCTTCAAGACTCATAAGACTCAGATGAATCAAAAACTTAATATTAAATATAAGTTCACAGA